>NC_140952.1:34295402-34895402 GCF_014529385.1 Adiantum capillus-veneris
CTATGTTCTAGCTTGGTGTTGCCAAATGTTGAAAATTTTGCAAGTCTAGATCCTACAATAATAAGTGCGCTTATTATCTAGGTGTCCAGATTTGCAACTTTTTTCAACTTTCCCAATTAAAACAAGGTATTTTAGACCCCTCAAGAGGTCTCATCAAAGTCTCTTCAGTTTTGAGTATACTCACCTCCACTTACCTGTTGGTCAAAGGTGGAAGTTGTTTCGGATTGAATGTTGCACAGTCAAATGACTTCAAATCTTTTAGAGCCTTTACAAAAGTGCTTATACTTTACCTAGACAAGATGTACTTGAGCTAGAAAGTTCAATTTCAAGCCAAAACCCTCCCCGCTTATTATCTATATGCTTGAAAATGCACTTTTGGGAATTTTGATGCCATTCCTGTCTTATACAACCTATTACAAGTATTTTTGGTAGAAAAATTCAAGATTGCATGCATAAATCATTAAAGAGATAATAATCTTTATTTTTTCAAAACCTTAAAATTTTCTTCAAAAGCTAGTTTTGACTTACCAAAGAGTTTTCAAAGCTTTTCTAGGACCAATTTTGACCCAAAATGTTGTTTTTGGTCTCTCAAGTTCACCTTATGAGTGCGAAACCTGAAAAATATGAAGTTTAATTAAGCAATTTACATTGAGGATAATTTAGAGGGTGAGATAGGTCAAAACTTTTATGCTAGTATCTAGTTACCCTACTTCTAGTCAAATCAGCAAAAGGTAGTGAAAAGTGTCCACAACAACACTAGCTTTTTCTTGTTTTCTCTATAAAATGAGTGTCAATTCTCAGACTCTAATATAGCCTAAGTAATGAGCCACTAATCTAAGCTAAAAGATCCTCAACAAGTATGACTGTTTGAGGACAAATCAAACAGGCGTCCACCTGGCCAGACACGTAGCTGAACACCACATTTATAGCTTATTATTTTGCCGAGCTAGTGTAGTAATACTATGTGTGCATCCTGATTGCAGAGTAGTAGTCAATTCCCTGAGTTGTAATTCTGTCAATGAAAATTGTAAAGGTACATGTGAACTGGCCACTGGCCATTTAGAAATCCCTAGGTATAAAGGTCAATAATTGTAATGTGAAAGGAGGCTTATCTTTAGAAGAAGAAGGGAGCTCAAAAAACGTACGCTCAAGCTACGAGCTGCTCCAAACTTGTAATCATCGCAGCTAATGATTTGGTAATCCATTTTCAAATCCGAAACTTGCATTGTGTTCCTCTCTCTTTGCTCTTTAAATTAAGTGTAAGCATTGTCAGTTTTGCTGTGGTTTGCGACTACGCGTCTGTGATCTATAATTGCAGATTTGAGTGCTTAAATCATTATTTTTAGTCATTTTGACCATAGGAGAGTGTTCTTAGACCATAGGGTGACCTTTCTGGACTGATTTGTTGCAGTTTTTAGAACCTTTTTCATGATGGATCATGATTTTGGGACCTTGTCGCATTGTGACCAAACTTGCTAGGATAGTGCCTTAGGTGTCCTAGACCTCCTCCTAAAGTTTCGTTGCATTTCGAGTCCGTTCGAGTGCCGAAATGGCGTGATGATCTAGAGCTGTGAGAAAGGACATAGGCAGATTTCCCTGATCATTGAGTGTTGGTTTTCTTATAGAGCTATTGTGTTTGCTTGTTAAGGTTAACTTCTTGAGATTGACGATCTGAAAGAGTCTCCGTGTCCCATCCGAGTCACATTCCCTCAATATTGACATTATGTTAGTGCCAGAAAGCTATGCTGGAGACGTCCGTCGCGGTGACTTAGCGGACGGACGTCTGCAGCATAGCTTTCTGGCACTAACATAATGTCAATACTCAGGGAAAGTGACTCGGATGGGGCACAGAGACTCTTTGAGATCGTCAATCTCAAGAAGTGAACCTTAACAAGCAAACACAACAGCTCTATAAGCAAACCAACACTCAATGATCAGGGAAATCTGCCTATGTCCTTTCCCACAGCTCTAGGTCATCACACCATTTCGGCACTCGAACGGACTCGAAATGCAACGAAACTTTAGGAGGAGGTATAGGACACCTAGGGACACTATCCTAGCAAGTCTGGTCGCAGTCCAACAAGGTACCAAAATCACGATCCATCATGAAAAAGGTCATGAAAATTGCATTTTTGGCAGCTTCTTGAGCTTGAGCTCGAGTCATCACGTTTAAAGGAATGGCAGGGTCTACCTCGGATCTGCTTGAAGAAGGCATCACGCCTACAACATTCATTGTTGCTTTCCCTTTTTAGTATGGATTCTTAGCACAATGTTGGACTAGATGGTCTATTCCACAACGTTCACAGAATACAAATTATTCAATTTATGGACCCTTGTTTGGACAACTTCGTGCCCAATGATCACCTCCACACTCATAGCATGGACCTTCTTGTTTCATAGCTAGTGATCCAACCAATGGTTGTTCTTGCCTAGTAAGAATATTCTTTGACCCATACTCATGATGATTGGCTATGAACATGAGCGTATTCGCATCCAAGGAGTATTGATTTTTCTTTGGTTGTGGCCCATATGCTGGTTGAGTGTAGTTGACTACAACTCTACTATCATTCAAAAGATGCGGTTGTTGCCCTAGCATTTGTTTCCTTGGTTGAGTGCTACACCATGGAGTGGGATGATCCCCTCCACATGTATTACATCTCCTCAATTGAGGTTGTTGCACATTTAGGTTTTGTTGGTAGCCTTGGTTTTTATTCTTCTAATTACCCCCTCAACCACTTAATCAATGATTGGTTCCCAGAGAGTTTGAACATCTTGCTTTGTGGTTGATTCGCTCTTCGGAGATGAGACGCTACTGGTCATGTTGTCTGTATCTTCAGTCACCTCTCCATAGTCTTGCAATTGTCAACTAGATATAGAGCTTCTCTAGCGACTTGCTCAAATGTCGTGCATCCCTTCAAATGTAGGTCCTTTTTGAGAGTTTCATTCCTCAAGCCCTCTATGAAGAGAATTGCCAATCTCTCATTTCCTCCCCCCCCTCCCCCCTTCTCTCCTCCCATCTTTCTCCCTCTCCCTCCCCCTCCCCCTCTATCTTTTCATCCTTTGGTTCCTCACACGGCAAAAACTACCACGGTGCTTACGAACATCACAAATCATTTTCTTCCACCCCCACATACTTCACACACGAAAAGCGTGCATATTCTCTTGCCCACGGCGTTTGCACTGAAGGCCACCTGTGAGGGTGATCAAAGGTCATCACAAGAACGTCGCGCCGCCGGTGAGACGAATGTTGACATTTGAGTGGGTGACCATTTGTACCCTTACGATCCTATAATCCACTTCCATCCATCCTTTATATAGAATTTTGATATTTGTTCAATATCTTGGGAGGGTAGAAGCATGCTTGTTAAGCTATTGCAAGCGGTTGTGTATGGGTACATGTGATTCTTTGCATATGTGGATGCACAAATGTCAAGCTCTAGAGCTCAAGACGGCGGTATTACAAGATAGTATTGTCTCTTTGGAGAGGGAGGTTGAAACTCTTCAACAACAAATGTAGAAAAATGATTCCCACATTATGAAGCTTGCCAACACCATCACATATTTGAAAGAAACAACCCTTGGTGCAAGGGAACGCAAACGCATATATTCATCCATCGAAACCCTTGCACATTCGGATGGAGCACGCAGACGACAAGTGACAACCACAAGGTAATTTGGTCTTTACTTGAATGATACATTCTTACTTCACACTATTTTCTAACATTTATCTTATTGGTTGCTAGAAACTTCATCCAGGAGGCATGCGGTGGAAGAAGCCAAGATGATCTAGTCAGCCTTCTCACTAGTTGTCTCAATGCCCATGGTGTGATTTCTATCTTACAATCACCTGGAGGTAAGCACATTGAGGATGTAGTCACCAAGGACCTTATGCATAAATTGAGAAATGTGGTTAGTGAAGATGACGTGCAACAAGCTTGTGACGAGGCAGGGATCAACACCAAAGCCTATCAGGCTATTTTTTGACTCCTAAAGGATGTCCTCAAAGAGCGTGGCATTGTGGAAAACCTATTTCCTGTTTCGCACAAGGTCAACCTTGTAAAAAAGGCCACAAAAGAAGATGTGTTCTCCCGCATTGAGGCATACCTACACATTGAGGACACAATTCCAACTTCGCTTTATGTTTCGTGCACAACAAAGGCAAAGGGAAAAGGTAAGAAATTACACTCCCAATAAGATATACGGAGAAGGGCTTTCCTTACACAATGTGGAATAATATTTTTGTGTACCTTAGAAGGCTTCAACAAGCCATGCTTATATTTCATGAGTTACCTGAAGAAGGTGATACACTAAACTTCTTTCTTTTAGCTATGTCCTTATCATAGACTTTGAAGTATAAGGTCTTGCCACTATTTATTTTGCAGTACTTAGCACAAAGATCGCTTTTGTGCTAAAACTCGATGAGTGTCAAATAGTGAAAGGCCAAAGGTTAGAGAGGCTAAGTGTCACTCTTATAAATGAGGCCCTTTTGCAAACCAAGCGAAGGAATTCAATCGAGCCATTTCCCACCCCGTCTTTTAGTGTGCAATCAGAGAAAGACATTTGGTGGTTGGGTGTTGGGTTGCATGATTGGTTATTTGACATTCGTTTTATTCATGAATAATGGTCGATTAATACGTTCTAAAGATTTATTCGTGCGTATTATTTGTTGCCACGTCAGCTTTTTTCAAAAAAACTTTTATTGCTTACATATTGATCGATAAACTATCGATCAATATTTAATCAATCGATAAACTTTCGATCGATAGTTTAAATCGATCTATATGTTTTCGATCGATATAGTAGTAGTATTTAAAGCCCAAATTTGTGTGTTTTAGCTACAATTTCCTTCATCAAAGTGTCAGGTTACCTCAGACATAGAAAGGTTGAGTTATCAACTTAAAAAATCTTTGATTTTTTGAGAAAATATTATTTTTAATGTTTATACATTAAAAATAGAATAATGATATAGATTTGAATCACCTATAATTTTTAACAATAGAAGTTATTCTTTAACTCTATTGCTAAGATTAAATAAATTACTCTAAGCAATAGAGACTATACTTTTAGCTTTACTTGTTTAAGAATAGATAAATAAATAAGTGTATACATTAGAGGCTACTTTTCTAGCTATAGTGCGAATGTATAATTCTAAACATTAGAGGATATACTCTTAGCTCTATTTGTTTTAGAATAGATACTAAAAGTGATATTTGATGGTTAAAATCTATCATAGCTATAATATGTGCACAAATAATAGTTCATACATTTTGGAACATATACACATGCATGTAGGGTCTTTTGGTTGTCATGAACAAATGTTCCTACCTCTATATGGATATAGAATAGGTCCACTTAGTGCCTCTTGGTTGTTATGAGATGATTCTCTTACTTCCAAGTGAGGTTTAAGGTATGAAGTAGGATTCACTTGGTTGCATAGAATAGGTCTACTTAATGCCTCTTGGTTGTTATGAAATGATTCTCTTACTTCTAAGTGAGGTTTAAGGTATGAAGTAGGATTCACTTGGTTGTTATCAAGCTTATGCTGTTACCTCTAAGTGAATATGGTGGATTACCTATAGAATTCAACTAGGTTGTGATCAATCAAAATCTCTTACCTCTTAGTGAATATTAGTCATGCATAGTACTTGGGAGTCACATGGATGCTATCGAGCTCATGCTCTTACCTCTATGTTGATATAGAAATTAGAGACGTCATTTGTTTTAGGGTCGATTGGTTGTGTTTGAGCAGTAGCTCCTACCTCCAAGAGACATAGATAGTGGAATGTGAGATGACTCCATCGCTTATCTAGGTTGTCTTGAGCAAACGCTCTTTACCACCTAGTAGCCAAGAATGATATATCCATTGGTGATCTTCCCTAAATATTATCTTAACACTATTCATTCATCATTTTAATTTAGCAAATCATATCTATAACCTTTTATCTTTCTCATTGCGCTATTATGGTGAGAAATTATAATCATAGTGTATCTATTGATTGTAGGATATATTTTGTTGAAGTCAGAAAGCATGGTGCAAGGAAAAGAGTGGTCGTATGTGGAGGAAAAAGAGAGAGGCAAAACAATTTCATTTTTGGAATGCAAACATTGTGGGCATAAGTGGCACGGCAATGCAACTCGCATCAAAGAACATTTATTCGGCACTAGTCCCAATGTGCAAGAATGTGGAGCACCACGTAACGACATATGGGTCCATTTTGCAGGGTACGTAAAGAAATACAAACACGCAGGACTTCTTCCTAAGAGACAGAAGGGTATGACAGGTGCGTCATCTGTCAACATAGAATAAGTGAGTGTGGATCAAGAAGACGTGCAAGCTAACCAAGGACCTTCAATGGGAACAACCCGAACACCTCAAAGTCCTTACACTTTTCCAAATGGTGCCATGGGAGGGATAGATGCTAGTCCTAGGACATCCAGCAGAGCCGATACTCCTGGGACTCTGCAAGCAGCATTCACTCAAGAGGACATGCTCGAATTGCATCTAAAGTGAACAGAAGCCTTCATGGTTTGTGGAATCCCATTTAATGTCATAAGAAATCCTATTTTCAAAGATGCCCTAATGTCAACTAAAAAGGATTCATCTATCCTGATTATAATAAAATGCGAACAGAGTATGTTGACAAAGTCAAGAGCAGTACAAAAGCGATTCTCACGCAAACAGTGCTTGAATTTATTCCAGCGTTTGGCTGTACCATAGCCCTCGACGGATGGACCAGCTGTCAGAAAAAACCATTGATTAATGTCATGGTAATTTTTCCCAATGGTGCAATGTTGCACTTCAAATTTTTTGTGCCACACGGTTTGCTACATCATACTATGTTTTGAATAATATCATTGAAGTGCGAGTGGCTCTTACAGAAACTGTTGCAGATCGCCGTTGGGAGGCTTGGCTTAACAAGTATCCAAGCCGCGAAGCAGCTCAAAAATGTGTGTCCTTGGTTCAATCTCCTCTCTTTTGGCGGAACATTGACAAACTTGTTGGGGTTAGTAAGCCCTATGTGGAACTACTAAGGGTTGTCGACATAGATAAGTTTGTCATTGGTAAGGTTTATTGGATTATGTCTGAGGCGTTGCGTCAAACCAAAGAATACAACCACTACAATGCAAGAGAGAGATCACAGATCGTGCATCTTGTGGAAAACGATGGGCTCAAATGCACACACCATTGCATGGTGTTGCATTTGTCTTGGATCCAAAGTTCCAGATGAACGGACAAGCCTCCAACAAAGAGGTGATGAGAGAATTTAGAAATGTCTGCTTGCAGTTGTTCCCAGGCGACGATGGCATGGATGCATTCCTGCATTTAAGGGTGGATTATGCCAATAGGGAAGGAACTTTCAGAGATCCTTGGGTTCTTAATAGCGTAAAAAAGATTTCAGGCCCAGTGGAAAGAATATGGAGGAGACATAGTTGAGTTACAACACGTGGTGACCAGGGTGCTTTTGATCGCGTCATCTAGTGGTAGTTGTGAGCGCAATTGGTCTTCTTATGACTGTGCACTCAAAGCACAGAAATCGCTTAAGTTTTGCTCGTACCGCAGACCTTGTATATGTCTTTGTAACATGCGTCTCCTTCATGCACCCACAAAGATAGCCATACATGTGACCGAAGTACACTTTGGAGTGCTTCAAACTCATGAAACTGTGGCGGAACAAAGATGTAGCGATGATGAGATGGAGTGGGAAGTGGCTACAGAGTGTTTAGACAATGAAGAGGTTGATGACTTGGTGCCTGTGATAGGTGGCAAAATGTAAATAGCTTTTCATGATAATGTATCTCACGTTTTTTATTTAGTAGCAACAAAGTCAAGTATTGAAGAGAATTCGCATAAACATAAGTATTAAGGACATTGCTTGGCAATCAAATAAAAAGACATTGCTTGACCCTCAACAAATTCATCAATTAGCAACTCCAGAACAAATTCATTGCCATAAACATAGAGAGAATACAATGCGTCTCGAGAGTATGAGGTAAAGAGTGTGAGTTGTAGACAACTAGAAAGCTCCAAAATCGAAATCGATCAAAAACTATCGAACAACGACATGCGTTTTTTTAATGTAAATCTAGCATATCGATCGATATTGTACTGATCAATAAACTATCGATCGATAGATTATAAATTATTCAAAAATACCACGTATTTTATGATAATACACAAATAATGACGAGTTATTTGATATAAATTGCATTATTTGGTCGAATAAATGCAACACAGGTTCGGTGCTATTGAGGTGCCCAAAGAGACCAATGGAGTACTTTCATAGATTTTTGAGAGAACTCCATGGATCACAGAAGTAATACACTCCCAAATTGTAGGTGAGAAGTTGGAGATTGAGGGTTTTGGTAGCTATGATGTGGAGTGGCACTCAGGTGGGGACTTGAAGACCATAAAGTGTTTGCTTGGCTCTAAACAAGGGGCTTCTTCTCTCATGCCTTGTCCATTTTACACTTGAGGGTACAAACGTAGCGGCGGACAAAAATCACAAAAGATCTCTACAAAGGTTGGTTCAATGCTTCCATGGCAAGGGGATGGAGGACAAGGGCTAGACTGTCGTGATGTCGGAGATGAAGGTACGAAATGGGAAGTGTCTATTTTAAGATGTCCCATGCTCAATGCCCTAGACCGTGCACAAAAGGACTAGGCTTGGAATCCCTCTATCGAATGTACATTTTTCTACATTACACGCATTCATGCGTATTTTTGATAGGCTATTGAAGCTCCACATTGACTATGTTTTCACAATGAAGCCATTGGAAATATCTTAGGAAGTGATCGAAAGGGTGGAGGCACTCTTGAATTCCATTCGATGTCACGGTGGAAATATGTCTATCATTGCTGCAAAGAACACAGGGGAGGCCCATGAAAATGCACAACAAGTGTCAACGAGTGAACCTTTGGGAACTTTGGAAGGAGTTATGCAAAGCTACTATTGACAATGATTCAAATTGCGAGCTTGCAAACAAGTGCAAGCAAGTTTGTGCACATTTTGATAAAATGGTCAAGCTTATGGGCCTTAACAACACAACATGAGAACAACGCCAAAAATTTCAAGAAGCCTTGGTGGATTTTACCAAGGTCTTCACCCTTTCTTGGGGTGAAAATAACATCACACATTTCATGGTAAGCCATGTACGTGGTGAGCTTATTACAAGGGATTGTTTTCATTAAATAATGTGGATCATTTACTCATGTGAACAGTATATCTTGTTTGTGCATGGTGCATTTTTTATGCACAAATATGGATCGCTTGAGATTTTTAGCACTCAAGGCATGGAGAAGTCCCATTATCGAGCAAGGGGGGTGTACTTCAAAAATACTCGACATGGTGGTCGAATGGTGCAATCCAATTATTCGGAGGAGATGTTCAACTAGTTTTTTCTCACAACATTTTCTCGTAAGTTGCGGAAATGGACTCGTCAAGATCACAACAACAAGTGGCAAGTGTCACAAGGCCCCGCCAAGCATGCTGCTTGGAGCCAATGCAGAGTGCGACAAGGGTCTAAGTGGATTCTACGCGAGTGACTACACGTAACACACGGTACAACTCTTGACATGTTTTTTTTAAAAAAAATTGGTGCATCTATTTAAAAAATAATAGTTTTTTTCCAAAATTAGTGTGAATAGGGCCCTTTTAAAATGGGTCCTTATAAATATTGCATGCTCTCATAAATCACTCATGTCTAAAGCAGAGTTGAGCTCTTACCATACCCAATGGCGCGCACCAAAAAAACCGCAAACGAGCATCTGCCTGTCAACAAAAACACCCTCCAAGGATGTGAGAAGCCTGCATGGCTCAAAGGCACAAGAAAACGACCATGAAAACCTGGACGTTCTAGGAACTCTTCTAGCAGTGGGCATGGTAGTCGGCTCAGGAGACATCGAGGGCAGAAGAGACTTCACCTGCTCAACAACAAATGCCTCGACGTAGAGTTAAGAAACACACCCAATGTTGGCAAGAAGAGCAGGCCCAACAAACACCAAAGTCTGATAGGGAGGATCCGTCACGCCACACTTCACAAGCAGGACCATCCAAAGCTCAGGTGGTCCATACAAATAGAGAATCAGAGGCAGAGCCACCATGGTAGTGAGCTGATATACGATGCACACACCAAGTGCCCGTTGGGGGGAAGACATTGCCTCGTGGCCAAGGAGCTCTCCCCATAGCATAAGATTGGGAGCCAAGGCAAGAGGATGACTCTGAAGAGGCTGCAGATCCAGCCCCAAAGAATGTAAACAGGTGCAATTCAAAGTTTTTCAAGAAGCCTAAACACCACCAACCAGCAAATGTGCAAGTGCCCCCAAGACAACCTCAGCGGCGTCGAAAAATAGCAATGGTATTTGCAGAAATTTGGTACTACCAGAAGAATACGGAACTTTTAATTTGACGCGCCCCCTTTGCTCGCATGGTGAAGGAGGTGCTTCAAAGCTATGGAAATAAAAATAGGATGCAAGCAGTAGCGCTAGAGGCTATCCAAGAAGCTGCAGAGGCCTACATCATATCAGTTTTGGAAGATACCAACCTATGCACCATACATGCAAAGAGAGTGACAATACTGCCAAAGGATATGTAGCTTGCATGCTGATTGCGAGGAGACTTCGAGCATTAGCCAAAGTTACACGTCCTTTTCTGTATTGAGCACCCTTCTCTTTGTAATCACTAATTTTGCAATGACAAAATGTTATGGGTTGTCTATGGTCTTTGTCTACTGTCATTTGGCTTCTCGGACTATCCATCTCTTTTAAGTTAATTGTTTTGGCCATGAAGAGGTAAATTTAATTCAAATATCAATAGATTTGGTCACAAACAATGCTGGAAAGTGCAAAAAAAAGGGTGGCCACAAGAGCGCGCAGGTGAGCCATCCAACAGTTTTGGATGGCTCATCTACGCGCCCTTGTGGCCACCCTTTTTTTTGCACTTTCCAGCATTGTTTGCCCCTAAGGTGACCAAATCTGTTGATATATAGTGAAACTAGTTGTTTTTGCACCTTGATACAATGTGATTGTGTCTTTTGGTGCAGGGAACTAGAAAGTTGAGTTGAAGGAGGGCATAATGTACTTAGAAAGTTTAATCTCATGTTCATATCACCTTTTCCAGGTTCTTTGGGGGAATACAATGCTAGAAAGTGCAAAAACAAGGGTGGCCACAAGGGCGCACAGGTGAGCCATCCAAAACTGTTGGATGGCTCCTCTGCGTGCCCTTGTGGTCACCCTTTTTTTTTGCACTTTCTAACATTGTTTTCCCCTTAGGGTACCCAAAAAAATTTAGATTAAGTGAAAGAAAATCTTAATGAAACATGACAATAAAAATTACACTTCTTTTCACTCAGATGTTTTTTGTAATGTCCCCAGAATTAATGTAAGTTGAAAGCAGATATCAAGTGCATCCCACTTCTACTGTGTTGTTACTATAAGCAAATACGACACAATCTATTGAAACACATCACCAATTTTAACAAATTACAAGATTGAGGAGTCACATTGAAAAGAATGTACAAGATAGAGAAATTGTTCAAATTATATTTTACTACCTCTAAAATGATGATTTTACATCATACATCTGAGGAGCTCATAATTTTCTTGATCATTTCTTGGCGCCTCTCTGACCATAAGGCAACTCCCCAGTCAGGAGGGAGTGTGTTATCGCCTTAGGGTGGGTTGAGCCAACAGAAGCATGTATCCCTATTTGGGCAAGCACTTTACCCCGGAAGCTAGTGCCAAATACTGTGCATACAAGGGATCTACGCACTAGGAACACAAGGTGGGCAGTTTGAGCAATGGTGCACAGACACAAAACCTTGGTTAGAGATTTCAATGACCACGTCATAAAATGTCCTTGGGGGGTGAATTCATTATGTACAATGGCAACATCACAAGGAGGGAGTTGTCCTAGGTAATGCGCAAGGGAAGACTAAGGTCCAAAGCCGGTCCTCCTGCCACTCGTCCTTGATGCAAACTCATCAACCTCTAGGACGTCCTATCATAAACCAGTCAAGGTTAAGAAAAAAGACAATAAAGGCTAAAAAAAATAACATAAAAATTAGGATATAGTTTACCTCCTGCTCCTTGTCGTCCTCCTCCCTGTTGCCCTTTCCACCCAAGTCAATGCTCCCTTGCACCGCACCTACGAGCTTTGGATCATCAGAAGAGGGGGGGGGGGGGGGGGGGGGGTTAGGTAGTGGAGTAGGCATCCTAGCACCCACAACCTTGGCTTGGGTGGCTTGGAATTCTTCTTCATCCACTTGCAACTGCTCTGCTGCCAGGACCTCCGCACAAACAATTGCAATAGTGTCGGTAATAGAGTCCCCAAGTGGCAAGAGCTTGCTGTCAAGGGCATCTGGCACACTGTCTAAGGGAAATTTGGCGCTGTTACATAGCACACTCAAGCATCCATTCATGTGTAGACCAAATGATTTCTCTAAGTCATGCATAAACACATACTCCTCCCCATCCACTACCAATGAGGAGACGCGGTTTATTTCTACCTCTGGGATAGCCTCATCCGTCAATGGTAGTGGCACTGGAGTGTCACTAGGGCCAGCCACAACGATGGATTTTTCAAGCACCTCCTCAAGCCCCTGGGGTACTAGAGCCGAAGTGTCTGCCCTTCCACTGCAAGGTTAATGGGGACAACCTCCTGCTCCTTTGTGTCCTTGATAAAGGACCCAACCTAAAGGTGTGGTAGGCAGAGCTCCTCCAAATCAGGTTCCTCACTCACAAAGAAGATGAATGCTACCAATCAAGAAAGGTACTCTACCCCCAAGTTGCGCTTCTTGAGCGTTGACACCCCTGGGGCTTGCTCCTCCAAGAAATGGCCTGCACATCGGTGGCAATTTCTTGGAACCGTCTAAACCGCTTGGAGAATGGGCGATCACCTTTGTGTATGTATCGCAAAAGATTGCAAGTGACCCAGATCCTTGCATGTGGGACTATAGATATGGAATATTTTATGGTGTGCTCCTCCCCATGAACACTAAAATATCGATGAATGCATCCATGTGAAGGGCAATTGTGGCGTCAAGGTCAAGGAGATGAGTAAAGAAGGTGTGGAGGTCCATCTTCCCTTTGTGATTGGTGTCTTCGAGGAAGAGGATGAAGCGTGACAAAGGAGTGGATGTGGGAGCAGATGCAGAGGCTGTGGAGGCGTCCATGTCTAGCTTGGGATGCACACAGATAGTGGAGGATCTCAAGTGTTGCAAAAGTAAAAAGTGTGAAAAACTTTTATGCAGGACACCTTTTATAATGGTCACTTCTTTTAAAAGGCACTTTCCCCAACTTTTTAAAGAAAAGGCACTTTCACCAAAAAATGAACTTTCATCTCATTGTGTAAAATTATATTAGAAGTCATAATTTGCCGAAGTAAATCATGTTGATTACATGGGGGATTGTTTCCAAAACTGCAAGAAGTACAAAGCTATAAGAGCGATAGCATAGTTCCATCCATGCGCCAGTCCTCCTCGACCTTCAATTTGTCTTCCATTCTGTTCCCAATCTGCGGACATTCATTACAATAAGTAGCCATTCATTACAATAAGTAGCCAATGATCGCCAAACTATGATGTATTGAAATGTGGTGGAAGGATTCTCACCTTGTGACCTTGCAAATGAAATTGCGCTTGTTGAAGGGCCTCAAAACCCATAATAGCCAAATGTTCTCGCACATTACTAAGAGTCCAATGTTTGTTCACTTGGACGACAGCCTCCAAAGCATCATTGGGCATCCTCACTACAATGTCAAAGCTTGCAATAGCACCGTCTACACTCTGTAAGGAAGTCCACACTCCAAGCTTGCACATCCAACGTTCCTAAGTAAAATTGTATGTACAAGGAGGTGCGGGATTTTAAATAGTGCATCCCAATACTTGAAGCTCCAACCTTACAATGGTACCTTTCCCCATTGTGCATGCCCTCCACAAAACCCCAGTCCTCCTCTAAAAGCCTTCCCAATTCTTCATAATGCACATCTTTACATACAAGCATTGTGGTAGTCTCCAACAAATCCAAACTCCTTAAAAATGTGCATGAAACAATGAATAGGCAAACATCAACTCAAGCCCACAGACTTAAAAGCTTTAGAGTATTTCAAAGAGTTTTGGACATCTATTCATCTTGCTTGAAAGATACTATCGACCACAAATCTGGATGTGGCCACTCCATACTTAATAAGGAAGATACTCGGATGGGTTCAAGCTTTCCAAACTCTTGTGTAGAAGTAGGCACAATATAAGAGTGAGAATAGAAGAAAATCCTTCTTTGAACTAGTTTGGTTGGGCAAAGATGTGCGAAAAGTTTTGCTCCAATATCCGCATGTATAGCATTGAATGTGTTAGAGAGACTATGTAGTGGCTGATCCTCCACCAATGTGGATGCAAATATGACTATAAATGCATGGCAAATCTTAAGTATGAATCCACAAAAATATTTCACTGTGATTTCACACCTAGCTTTATATTCTCAAAACATGTAAAGTTACAATGTGTTGGAAATCAAGGTGGTTGTTGCAATAGCATGCTTGACATTGAGAAAACATGTTGCACAATGGCTACAGTCCCCTTTTCTTTGCGGTTCTTGAATCCAAGGAGCTTTCCTTTCCAATGATGATCCAAGTTTGCATGATTTCGCACACGGTGAGGGCCAATAGCAGATGGCTGCATGTATACCCAAGCACCTTTGGTGAACTCTTGTGGCACCCACTCATCATCTATACCTCTTGTGTTGTGGCATGCAAGTGTTGTGACCTTATCCTTTGACCGCCTTTGCGAAGTAGAGCTGGCCATGGTTGAACAAAGACAATTAGGAGGAGGAGCAAGACCTTGCTTGTTGCTACAATGTAGGTGGGAGTAAGTGATAGGAGAAGGTGGATAACCCTTGCTTGGTGTGGTAATGGGAGGTGGTAGGGGGGAGAGAGGAGCTTTCTTACTGCAACAATGGAGATGGTGTAGAGAGAGAGTGTTGAAGTAGAGGGTGAGTGTGATGGTTGCAACCAAGGAGGGGTTGGAAAAGGGGTTCTAGAGAGAGAAAATCACTTTTTGCCTGAGGACCAGTTTTGGACGTGTTTTGGCTAGTTAAAAATGATGTTTGAAAAGTTTTTGAAATTTTTGAATTTTAGGGTTTTTTGGTGCATGTTTTGACTTTTTGAGGTCAAAAAATGCTTTTTTGACTATAAAATAGGTTTAGGGAGGTTTTAAGAAGATAAAATTTGAGTTTTGAAAAAATTCAAAATTTTGGAATTTATTCATGACCGGATAAAAAAGGAGGGAAGTTGGAGGTTCCATATGGCCCACCACCCCCCCCCCCCCCCCCCCCCCCCCCCCCCCCCCCCCGCCTCCCCACCTTCTCACTAGGTAAGAGGCCATTAAGAAGTGTAAGACTACTTTGTCCCCTTACTTTTTTGAGGGCATAGAGTGTGTTCACCACCCTCTTCTCATTGGCTGGCTTCTAATTAACCTTAATCCCAAAGGGCCCCTAGAGGGTTCATATTTTTCTTGATGTAGTCTTGACGATGCAATGTTAACACATAGCATTGAGGAGGCTAGTACAGCCAGTTTGCACAAATTTTGTCAGTGTTTGGGCATCTCATGTATGACCTACTAGTGCCGAGGTTCAACCTAACAGGTGTAGCGGGAGAACTTGCTGTAGGGATTGTCAGGAATACGATGAATGACACTAGCATGATGCATTTTGGAGCTATGACACATACCATACAAAGATATCTGTAGGATGTACATGCAAGCTCTAACATGAATTTGCACGCTCGCCTATCACTAGAGCCGATATGCTGCATTTAGATCAAGTGAGTGAGCTAGTGGTGGGCATAGGCTGAGAGAGTCTCTTGCCTATATCACTTATATATATATATATATATATTAGTAGCTAGCTAGTTGGACATAGTTATTGGAACACTTGACTTTAAGTGGGAGTATGTTAGGGTAAAAGAAGCACGTGCCTTGCCTCGAGGTTGAACGTTCGATGTCCAACCACCCATTGACTTCATTGACAATTAACCTTAATCTTTCTACATAAAAGTATAAAAGGTCCACTCATGTAGCAATGAGTATCCCCCCCCCCCCCCCCCCCACCACATTCATGCACCTTTCAAAAACTATCCACATCACTTGAAATTTGGCACATGCACTCTATATCCATCATTGATCAAGGAGGTCTAGTAAAGAAAATTTCAAAAATCCTCTATTTTGGATTAGCTGACAATCATCTTGATTATTATCACGACCTAAAATTAAGATTTTTTTCAAGTTTCTTGATGGTTTTACACCTTATGATTAGGTCTTTGAACAAGTTTCACAAAGTTTGGACATTTTTAGTCCACTTTTTGTAGCTACTGATTTGGTATAAATAGCACTCAATAGGTCCATATGACACTAAATATAAAACATAAGATCACTATATGATAATCTAACATAGGTATGCTCAAATGATTAAAATTTGGTAATTTTGAAGTCCCACATAATAATCACGATTATTATCTATGTGCCAAATTTTGCAAGTGTTAAGGTTCCCAGAGCTAGTGAAGGTACTTTAAGGTTTGTCACTAAGTTTCAACAAATTTGGACAAGTTTTGATATATTTACCCAATACTTACAACGTGATCGGAGATGGAAGCAAATTTGACACTATTTTCAACTCAAATGAGATCAAAACTTCTTGAGCCTTCACAAAACTTCCTATACTTCACTTTGGTGAGCTCATTCTTTGGCCCAAATCCCAATTTTAGCCTGTAGATACTAATCTTGATTATTATTTCTTGACGTTATCTATTACTTTTTTGCAAGTTTGATGTTGGATAGGTCTTATATAATGTATTTCAAGTTCTTTGGGTAAAAAATATATTTTTGCATGCAAATATCACACAAGAGATACTAACAAAACGACCTAATCTCATCCTACAAGATCCTCAGTAAGTACAACTACTCCCGAGTCATCTCCACATAGTTGAAGATGACACTCCTCAACTATGTGTTTTCTAAAAGATTATGTTTTTCCACATAAACCTAGATAAAGTAATGGACAATGATATCCAAGTACTAAGGGTTTTTCTTTGTTTAGGTCATTTTGTCCCCGAGTTCAACTACTCCCAAGTTATCTCCACATAGTAAAAGATGACACTCCTTAACAACGCGGTTTCTAAAAGATGATGTTTTTTCTAGGTAAACCTAGAGAAAGTAATAGAAAATGGTATCCAAGTATTGTGGTTTTTTCTTAGTTTAAGCCACTTCGTCCTCGACAATGGTGTCAAATGTAGGGTCGCTACCAAGCTTTGCTCTATCTTATTGTAGACATAGCGAGAACCATGAACATAATTGATGGGAAAAACTTGACACGACTATTGCATGGAAGCTACAAGAGGCTGTCAATCTCTCTAAAAACCATGAGGTAAAATTTGGACTCTCAAAGGGTCCCTATAAGGAGGTTTAATGACTTTGCCTTTCTTGTCCAAAGTGGAAAACCCGGTGAAGTACATAAACACTTTATCAAAAACCTATCAACCAACATATCATTGGAAAGATCTTAGAAAGTAGGTTCTAAATCCCCAAACTCTGACAAATTTGGAGCCGATTTGCAGAAGTTATGGCCTCCCCATTGAAGCTGTAATGTGGGGAGAGACTCCATTTATAAGACGCACTTGTCACATCACAAAATGGAATCTTCTAGAATATAAGGAATCTGATCACCTTTTATATATCAATGGATAGATCTCAATGAGTACATTCGAAATCCAAAAGGTCTAACAAGTTTTGATTTCCTTTGTAAACTTTTATCGTGCGTCCGTTTTGGATAAGAGGGAGAAAGTCAAAGTCCTTATAAGGCCCATTTGAGAGTCCAAAATTTCTCTAATGACACTCAATCCCATTATATCGTTGAATTTCTACACTCAATTGTATGTCAAGCAACGAAAGCTAATCATGACATTGGTAAGCAAATCATGACACTTCACTAAAAGTTATAGCTCTAATCCTCACCAAACTTATAGAACAAGTGGATATAACCTAAACACATGTGCCTAAGATCTCAAATCCAATGTAAGGCTACTTGCAAAAATCTTGATTATTATTAGTAAGTCTATGTAATCAAATCATGAAACTTTACTAAAATTTCTAGCTCCAATTCTCACCAAACTTATAGAACAAGTAGGTAGAGCCTAAACACATGTGCCTAGGCTCTCAAATCCATTGTAAAGCTACTTGCAAAAATCTTGTATATTATTAGTAAGTCTATTTTAACCTAGTCAATTTTGGTTGGGATTGCAATGGGAGCTTAGCTTTGATGCCCTAATATCTTTCCTATAACTAAAATGTAGTTCCTAAGTTTCATGTATAAGGTATGAGCTAATTAGCAAGAGGGTTAATGATAACCAATTCACAAAATCATTGCAAGAAACTTACATTGTTACATAGATCTTTCACCTGTGAACGCGTCGAAGTTTCCATAACCCAAAAAGACAATCTACATGAGAGATACAAGCATTAAATGCAAGAAGGAGAGTAGATAGAACTCAAAGAGAGCGACTTGTTCTTCATCATTCAAAACTTCAAATGTTTTTACAAAAATTGGCTTATACACATTAGCCAAAATGTCTATGATAAAAGAATAACTAATCTCACAGCCCATATATAGCTAGAGTCGGCTGATACAAGTTGGAAGCACTTAGTCCCAATCCACTCAGCTCATAATTACACAAATAGACTCAAGAATTGAAAAATTACATAAATTCAAGGTTGCATATATCTAAGTTGATCAAAAGAATAGCAACATTTACAATAGTGACTCCTAGGTGTAGCTTTGCAATTCATAAATTAGCTAGGGGGCAAACAATGAGTGAGGTCATCTTCTTATGAGTGCATATTTTTATATTATGAGTGGCTTGTCCACTATCTGAATGTTTTTATTGACATCCTATGATGTGAATATTCTAATCCTGAACATGTGTGAATATTAGTACGATTTTACATTGAGTCATAGTCCAAAGCCCAAGGGAGGGTTGTTGGGTATGGCCTATGTCCTATGACCTAGTATCTTTGTGATCCCTACTTTGGGAAGTAGAAACTATAGATGGCACAGTAAAGCAACCATGCTAGTCAATGAGCCTTAGGTAGTAAATTCCATGTGGGGCATGAAATCATGCCAAGTCCACTCAATCATAACAAGTGATAAATTTGGTACATTGCATAAGAGAGAACCCCATACTACACACATTTTACAAGAGTAGTACTCAACTTTTGTTTTGGTGTATATGAGGCACATGTTGAGGTTTTTCACCCGACGATGGATACGTGATTCAATTGTGATCAATTTTATACCCAAGTTCTAGGGAATCTGGGAGCCTGGTTACTTGCAACAATAGCTCTTTGGATTCAAGCACTAAAGTGATGAACCGGATGAAGTTATGCCATTTAGTGTTGAGGGGGGATGCATCATGTGGGAAGAGAAATAGATTATCATACAAATCAGCTATCAAACATTTGTTTGTTCATATATGATCCAACCCGTCATGTAATAAAAATAGGTTGCAGATAGTAAGGTGAAGTCCTTTCTATGCTCTTCCTTTTTTTTTTTTTTTGGCCAAACTCACAAATGTGAGTGATTTTATATTAATGATAACAAAGAAATACATACCTGGCCATGCTCACCCAAGCCATGGCATCCCAACAGCATCACAAAACCATAGCTTATAGACAATTATAACCGAGCTTTTTACATGGAAGCTCGAAACCCATACAACTAAATAATATCGATACATTTGAACAACGTCCATATCTTGCTAGCACTTAATAGGGAGCCACCACAAAAGTCCTCCTCACACAAGGGTTGTTGTGCCCACACCAAGTATTAACAAGGGAAACAAAAAGAGAGCTAGCAATGTAGAGAAAACTAGCATACCAGAACCCTCAGAGACAACACGAGCCCCGACAACAATCCCACACGAAATTGTCAGCACGAACAACCCGTCAAACTTGTACTCTGCATGTGCCACCAAACGAAGCCCGTTGCCACCAGGACCGCTTGTCACAACACCATAGACGAGCCACAACACACCCCGATAGGGCCAGGCTAGAAGGGATATTGACCCTTGAACAAGGGAAGGGTGGCCGCCACACCCTGTAGAAAACAAATGAGGAGGTCGATGAAGACATCGGAGAAGAGGGGCAGTGTGTGGCCAAGGTCCCCCCCCCCGGGCGCAGCCCACTCTCTTGCTACGCAAGTCCCCACTTCCGCACGCCAGATCTGCCACGCACAGTATCTCCCAAGTCCGCAGCAGAAAGCCCTCCCCTGCAACAACCACCCGGAGTACTCCCTGGCTCATGCGCGCCGCACAGATCTGAGAGCAAAACACCGAAGGGAGGGTTTCATCGAAACTTGACAACTCCTTTCTATGCTCTTCCTATCAAGAGTGTTGTATTGTGGATGACACTGTGACGCTCTCGTTCGGGGCGTCGCGGAAAAGGGGCCGCGCCGGCTCACCTGCGATGCAAACGGGCCTTGCAAGCAAGCAAACGCATACACAAGAACGCAACTTGAAAACTGAACGCAAGAGGGACACGAGAGTGAGGGACACGAACGAATGATCAATATCATAAGAAAGTGCCGAATACAAGGGACGCAAGTAATCACATGAAAACGGGGCTGGCAAGTTGGGGGAAGTGGCACATACTTCCCTTATATACACCCCTGGGTTGAGAGAGCTTGACACCCACGTCAAGCCGGGGTTTTGAGAGGTGCTGATACAAAAGTTGATGCCGAGGTTTTGGGGCGGATATTTACAAGGGGGGGAGTGCAGTGTTGCCAAAAATGTCTAGCTACCTAGGGTGATGCTAGTTACAAGTGGGGGGAGGAACTACTCTATGTTGTTGTCATGTAGTGTGTTGTCCTCCTCTTCAGTGGGCATGTTGTAGAAGCGCAGCACAAGGGGTCTTCCAAGTCGAAGCATGATTTCTTCAGGTACCCAAGTGCATTCCGTCATGGGGCGATTGCGCCATTTGACATAGAAAAGTTGTCCCCGGCGCCCAAAGCGCGACTTTAGGATGGCCTCCGGCTCATGTGGCGGGCCATCCTTTACATATTCGGGGAGATTTCTCCCATAGGTGTTATCCGGCACAAATCTTTTGAGCAGACTTACATGGAAGGCATTGTGAATGTTGATGTGTGGTGGTAGCTCCAGCTTGAAGGTGACGTCGTTGAAGGACTTGAGCACTTTGTAAGGACCATAGTAGCGATGATTCAACTTCGGGGAGAGGCCTTGAGGGAGGGTGATATTCTGAGAGCTTACGAGGACCAGGTCACCTTCTTTGAAGAGTTCGACAGGTCGTCGCTTTTGGTTGGCGTATTTGGCGATGTGTACCTTGCTTTGCTCGAGGCTTTTCTTTGCATTTTGCATGCGCGTCTATCATTGTCGAAGAAACTCCTCACATTCCAGATCCTGGGCATGCACATCGTCGGTTGCCAGTGCAAGAGGGGTGATGACTTCTTTACCTGTGGAGAGCTCGAAGGGGGTATATCTAGTGCTGCTGTGGATGGAGTTTTTGTAGTGGAATTCCAGGACGTCCATGTATTCGGACCAGTCCTTCTGATCGGCCTTGACGTAGCTGCGGATGTAGTCTTCGATGCCTTGGTTGACTCTTTCAGTTTGACCATCAGTTTCTGGGTGGTAGGCGGAGGAGAAGCGGAGTTGGGTGCCTAGCAGCTTGAAGAGCTCGTGCCAGAGGTCGCTGAGGAAGCGGGTGTCGCGATCAGAAACTATGGCTAAGGGGAGGCCGTGGTATTTGAAGACTTTGGCGAAGAAGTGTTTGGCAACTTGGTAGGCGGTAACGGGAGGCTTTGCTGGTATGAAGTGGGCCTGCTTGGTGAAGTAGTCGACAACCACCATGATGGTAGTGTGGCCGTGGGAGGGGGGGAGGTCGACGATGAAGTCCATACTTACCATGTCCCAAGGCCGGGAGGGTGTTGGCATGGGGTGGAGGAGGCCAGCAGGCTTGACTCTTTGAGCTTTGACCAGTTGACAGGTTGGGCAGGTGCGCACGTAGTCGATTACGTCGTCCTTCATTTTGGGCCACATGTAGTGTTGGTGGAGTTTGTCATAAGATCTCTTCTGGCCACCATGTCCAGCTAGCTTACAGTCATGAGCCTCCCACATGAGGTCTTTCTTTAGCTCTGGATCATTGGGGATGTAGCTTTTTCCATGCGCCTAGAAGAGGTTATCTTTGACTTCAAAGAGACCCACTACAGCTTTACCAGAGATGTGGTCGTTGAGCATGCGGAGGACAGCAGGATCAGCTTTTTGAGCGTCGAGGATGTGTTGGCGTAGAGTGCTGGTTGCTGTGGAGATAGCAATGAGGGTGGGCATTCGACTGAGAGCATCTGGCATGACATTTGTGGTGCCCGGTTTGTGGATGATCTCGATATCATATTCTGCCAGTGTATCTTGCCACCTGGCTTGCTTGGGGGTGATTTTTGGTTGTGTCTGGAAGTATTTGAGGGAGATATTATCTGTGTAGACCTTTGTATGCTTGTCTTGGACATAGTGTCGCCACTTTCGGAGGCAGTGGACGACAGCGAGCATTTCCTTCTCATGGGTGGTCCATCTGGTCTCAACATCTGTGAACTTGTGGGACTCGTAGGCGATGGGTTGATTCTCTTGCAGGAGGACTCCACCAATAGCACCATCGGAGGCATCAGTGTGGACTTCAAAGGGTTTGGTGAAGTCGGGTAGTCGGAGGACGGGGGTGCTACACATGGCTATCTTCAGGTTCTCAAAGGCTTCTTCTTCTTTATGGGTCCACTGAAAGGGTTTGTGGCCTTTGGTTATCTCTGTGAGTGGTGCAGCGATCTTGCTGAAATCGCGGATGAAGCGACGTGTGTACTGACAGAAGCCCACAAACTCTCGGACTTCTTTGATGGATGTCGGTGGAGCCCACATGATGACAGCGTCGACTTTCTTGGGGTCCACCATAATACCTTCTAACGTGACGTTGAAGCCCAGGAATTCGATTTTTTGGACAACAAACTCACACTTCTCCAGCTTGGCATACAGCTGGTGTTCCCGGAGGCGCTGGAGTACTGCGGCGACATGCTTCTGGTGCCCTTCTAAGGTTTTGTTGTAAATGAGAAAATCATCGATGTAGGTGATTAGGTAGTCGTCAATCATGTCGGGGAAACTGTCATGGATTATTCTGCAGAAAGTGCCCGGACCGCCGGTGAGACCGAACCCCAGGACCATCCATTCCCAGGAGCCGTAGCGTGTGCGGAAGGCGGTCTTCGGGATGTCTTTAGAGGCGATGCGGACTTGGTGATAGCCTGAGCGGAGGTCGATGCGAGTGAAGTATTGGGCACCCTGTAGTCTGTCCAGAAGATCTTCCATGAGGGGGACTGGGTACCTGTTCTTGATAGTTATCTTGTTGAGGGCCCGATAATCCACGCATAGTCGCATCGAACCGTCTTTCTTCTTGACGAACAGGGCTGGGGCCCCAAAAGGAGAGCTGCTGGGCCGGATGAAACCTTGATCCTCTAACTCTTGGAGTTGCTTCTTGAGCTCTTTGAGCTCGGTGTCGTTCATGGGGTAGGGGGCCTTCGCCGGGGGTGTGCTTCCTGGGATGAGGTCAATTTCATGTTGAATTTGACGGGGAGGGGGTAGGCCGGGGGGAAGTTCAAAAATATCGAAAAACTGGAAAACTGTGCGAAAACTGCTTGAAAACGTTGGAAAACTGTGAAACAGCGCAAAATAGGGTCCGAAACGATGAAAACCGCGAAAAATGGCTCAAAAACGGTGAAAACCGGTCCCAAACGATGTAAGACGGGGCAAAACGAGGTAAAACGTTGAAAAACGATGGGGAACGTGGAGAAACGCGTCAAAACGGGGCAAGAATGCGGAGAACGCGGTGAAAACGGGGCGAAACGCGGATCAAACGAGGCAAAACGGTGAAAAACTGTGAGGAACGTGGAGAAAACGGGGCAAAACGGGGCAATAACGCAACGGACGTGGTGAAACGGGGCAACACGGGCCAAGAACGCGGAGAAAACGTGGAAAAACGAGACAGACGGACCGAAAACGTGGTGACAACCACGGGCCGACGTCGGATCGGCGGGGACTCGAGCCGAAGCTCTGATACCAAGTGTGACGCCCTCGTTCGGGGCGTCACAGAAAAGGGGCCGCGCCGACTCACCTGCGATGCAAACGGGACCTGCAGGCAAACAAACGCATACACAAGAACGCAACTTGAAAACTGAACGCAAGAGGAACACAAAAGTGAGGGACGCGAACGAATGATCAATATCATAAGAAAGTGCCGAATACAAGAGACGCAAGTAATCACATGAAAACGAGGCTGACAAGTTGAAAAAAGTGGCACATACTTCCCTTATAGACATTAAGACCTAGAATTGTTCAAGCATATGTACACCGACTTCCACTGCAAAAATATTTCTCATAAAAAATCTTCATGTGGAACAATTTGACTAGTTGAAGTCTAGGCTTGAAGAGAAACCTTAGATTAGCATGTGGAACTATTTGACTTGAAGTCTTGCTTAAGGAGAAACCTTGTTTCCAGTTGCCTACTATATCCTTTCTTTTTTTTAAAAAAGCTTCTTTTCAAAAATTAATTTGCTTTATAGGACAATGATTTGGTAAAAAGGTAATAAAAGGCTAAAGCTACTGAACAGTCCTTTCAAGCATGATTGGGCATGCGTAAATATGTGGGAAGCTACAGTTTTGTTAGTAAAAGTCTTCGAAATATACACTTGTTAGTTATTTGATTGTGTGATGAGATGTGTGCCAAAGAGTCACCCTATCTTGTATTTGCATGTACAATTAGCTAAACAACCCCCACCCACCACCACCACCCAAACAAACCCCCCCCCCCCCCCCCCCCCCCCCCCCCCCCTCCCTCCCCTTCCCTTTTCTCTAAAACCCGAAATATTTTTTGTGGTTCTTACTTTGGAACCTTTTAACACGCATATGAATAGGCTAACTCTAAATTTGAGAGGGATAATCATATTAAAAATCTTATATTATAACTAAAAATTCCATAATTTGAACCGCTTGAGAACCTTTTTGTCCAAACTTGAGCTGACCATTTTTCATTTTGAACATGCTTTTAATAAAGCAAATCTACCCCCCCCCCCCCCCCCCCCCCCCCCCTCTCTCCTCCCCCCGGAAAAAAAAACTATCGTAGACCCGTGGCATGTGTGTGTGTGTGTGTGTGTGTGTGAGAGAGAGAGAGAGAGAAAGAGAGAGATTCTCTTAGAAGCTCCTTGGCCGTGTGTATGATCTTAACTATGATAATAAATCACCAAGATTGTTCTCCATGTTAGTGGGGTACGTCCATAATGTTTAGTTTTGTTTTCCGTGACATATTGATTTTTGAACCTAAAAAATATCAAAAATAATTAATTTTAAAAAAAAACTTGCCCTTTTTCTATTCTTATAAATATTCTTTCCAACTCGATAAAATGCATAAAGTCCAAACCACATCGAATCTACCTCTATTATTTTATGCAAAATAAAACCTTTCCTTGGGTTTGGAATAGCTTAAGCTTATACTGAGTTCGATCGTGGTGATCTAGAAGCTCCAACAAAAGCCATCTCCCCCTTGTCAAAGAACCAACTGAACCTTCAAGTCTTGATCGAAATGGCCTTTCATCAACCATCCTTGGAAAGCCTTGATAATGTGAATATGCCACATGGACTCTATAAGAAACATTTTGAATTGGAAAAAATTAGGCCAAATAATATTACAAATACATTAATAAAAGGGTTTTTGGTCATCAAAGGTCTTAGTACCCAAAGGATGAAGCTCCTTTAATTTTCTTAGTAAGACAAGTGTCCTGCCAAGATTGATATTAAACTACCTCGATACCTGCCAAGATTCCGTGCTGCCATATCCTTAGGAGATTGTTGTCATATCCTCCTAAAAGAAAGACGGGAGACGGTGGATTAGAACTCATCACCATCATGCACAAAGCCCTCTGATGATATGATGTAACCAACAAAGCAGCTATGTCGAGGTGCTCAAACAGGGCAATTCATGCATTAAAAAAATATGGCAAGCAGTCCTCCTTCTGCTCTGTCCACAACACTGAAATGCGCGTCCCATGCCATGCTCGTCTCCCTACGACCCTGCGGGTCTATCCGTCGCCTTGCTCGCACGCCCACCTATTTGATTGCCACATTGTCATCTGCGTGTTCGTCGCGCATTGCCAGGCTGCTACGCCACTTGCGACCAATATTTTCTGAGATTCGGCTTATTAAGCCTTTTTCCAAAATGGGTACGACATGCTGGTGCGCTTCAAAAGTAAATGGAGTTAACGTGTCTTTTTATTTTACTTTCTTTTTATTGTATTTTGTTTCAAATGCTGATGAGCAATGTGTACATTTTACCTTATTATTTAAGTGGGGCTCTTCGTAATATATAAACCATTTGTGAGTAGGGAGTACTGGCTCGAAGAAAATTTAAAAAAAAGCCTATTAGTGAAGATGCATGAGGAGATTTAGAGGCAAAGGAGTGAGAAGGGCTGTAGAGGCAGGCCATGTGGAGGCCATGCCTCCCAATTAGAGACCTCTCTCTCTCTCCCCCCCCCCCTAGAGCATAGGTAGGGACCCTTCATTAGGCATAGGCAAATCTCTCTCTCTCTCTCTCTCTCTCTCTCTCTCTCTCTCTCTCTCTCCCCCCCCCCGAGGAGCGTGTCCACTAAGAAATATGTAAGATAACATGTGTGAACAAAATATGGGATTTATAATTGGGTATATCTACAAAAAAATGTACTTACGTAAAGGGTTTTTAATTGAGAGAGTGAAAATTTTCCTACATAAGGGTTAGTTTTTTTACAAAAATGCATACATAAGGGTACATATTGTGATGTACACGTCACGTGAGGCTATAAAGAGAGAGAGAGAGAGAGAGAGAGAGAGAGAGAGAGAGAGAGAGAGCTGTACTGCAAACTAGGTCTACCTCCTCAATAGTCGGCAACCTATCTTTATAGGAACGATACCAATTACATGCCAAGAACTTGCCTACGTGTCCGCCCACACCAGGTGATCGGACACCCACATCACACCTCCCCCCTTAGGGAGAAAAAGACGAACATCTTTTTACTAGTTTTGGACTTGAAAGGATTGGACACAAAGGGATCAACTCCGACGCCTCATCCAGGGGGAGTGATCATACAACTTAGGGACTAGGGGACATGACTTGGAGACGGGACTCAACAAAGGATCAACATCATTCCGAAGATCATCGAGGCATGGAACTCATACATCTCGCTTATGCAAACTTTAGGTCGCTATCCCAAAGTTAATGGACAAGACGAGGAAGGACTGACTAAGGATTGGGTACGAATTTTTTGCGACATGCATCCCTTTGCGAAGGAACTTGGTGTGATGGTAACGGTTATTCAACAAAAACTAGATTGCACAAGGAACCAAAGATTAAAAGACTACCACTAAACACAATGAAAAGTTGAGCTTCACGATTCAAGCTCTGCTTCATGACCAACAAGACTAAGAGATCAGGTACCTCTGCAACAATCAATGTGCAGCAACTCCCGTCTTTTCGAGCATGCTCAAAACAAGAACATTTGAAAACCATCTGCAAACTGCAAAATATCCCAAGAGAATCAATTGTGTAGAGCACATTCAGTGTAGGTTGTCGCAGGAAACACTCACCAAAATCCAAATGCATTAACAAGCTAGCCACTGCTTTGATAGGACTGTCTTGTAGGCGTGTTCCCGAAAGCTCCATGAGAGAGGGTTCTTGCAATAAGAGGGGCTGAACAAGAGCGGGGTGTGTTGAAGGGAAATATAAAGTTATGTAGCTATTTCGGGCCTGCATATTTGGGGTGAAAGGTTGAGCGACCTTCTCTGCGCACATGGCATCCTCAACATCACCAGGCCGGCCCACCCCACTACAAGAGGTTGTGTGCTCTTGTGACGCTGTTAGCGACGGAAATACACTGGGTTTTTATAACCCCCGGCGTCGCTAAAACCGTCGCTACGAGAGCATCGCTATAAGCGTCGCTATATAGCGACGGTCATAGCGACGGTTATAGCGACGTTTACACAGAAGACTATAGCGACGCTCATAGCGACGGTTATAGCGACGTCTGAGAGAAATTTTTTTTGGTGATAGGGCATTGAATGCCCTACCACCCATCAACCATATTGTACTTGATTCACTTTTTAAAAAAAGTGCAAGGGTAGATAATAGACCCAAAATAGTCACCCACAAGACGCATTGTTTGCAAAATTGACAATTGTACACATCATAGGCAAAATGAATTGATTGGCAAATGTAATAATGACAATTGTACAACATCATAGGCATAAAGAATTGATTGGCAAAAGGAACTGTGGTGACAAATGTAATAATATGCATGGTTCAAAAAGACGTATAAAATCCGTCTCATGATACATAAGCTATGAGAAACCCTAAACTAATGCTATCTAGGTACGGCTAAACTGACGTCGTCTAGTTAGACGTCTCATCGCGTCCAAGCGGCGTATCTGTCGGATTCTGCAAAAAAAGACAATAAGACAGCTTTCAGTAAGTATAAACATATAACGACATTTATAAAACAATACAAAAAATAGAAAAGAGTAAACCCTAATACTAACCATGCCGCCGCGAGAACTGAGAATGTCCATCAGGGCGTTTAAGCCCTTCCTGCCTACGTACTCGCGCTCGTACGGTGTGGGATCACGTCCTATCATCCACCACTGTCAAAACATACAAAGATTTCATTATGTTAGAATTAAAAAACTCATAAACCCTAAACTATCGAACATAAAGAGAAATGCGAAAACACTTACAAAATCGGCCTCAAATGATGCCCATCCACCGCTCCCCAAGTGGTGTGAGCTCCCTGCCTCTACTCGCGCTCTGGCTGCATCCTTTTGTTGCTTCCACTTGTCGGGATTCTCGCGCGCTGCTTTCTTCGCATTCTTCCAATCTTCTTTGGCCAGCCAATCTGGCCTGTTCCACCCATTCTTGATTGCGTTTTGCACTTCGGAACGCTTGTGTTTGCAGTATTCGCGCATTCGAATCTTCATCAGGTCTTCATTGAAGCGCTGATCCCGTGTTGGAACGGGAAACTCATCATGAAGTATGCTAATGACTCTGTTTTTTAAATCACTTGGTACTTCACTCCATTTGTTTAGTATGTAGTGTCTAAACATCTGAGAGCAAAGACCACGCATGCGCGAGATCACCTTCTTGCCGTCATCATCCATGATGATGCCGCCGCTGAAGTCGACGGAGTAAGACAAGCCCTCTTGCCGGTGACGCGTGAACCTGGGTGTCCCGGCAGGGGTCTCTAGCGGCGTGTCGATGGGGGTACGGACGTCAGGTGTCTCCACCAGCGTTTGGGCCCCGAAGCGAGGAGTGTCGAGTGGGGTGGCTCCTGGCGGAGTAGGTAGAGGTGTGTAGCTTCTAGGAACAGTCAGCCGTGCAAAACCTGGCATATAAGATGGCGATGCTGTGGCTGGTGTGGGGGCGGGCAAAGAAGGGGAGGGTAAAGAGCCTCGTCGAACACGAGGTGGTGTGGAGGCATCGGTGGCGGAATCCCCACAACAACCGCCACCGCCACCACTAGAGCGCCGGTGTCTAGACGAGTGTGAAGCTCGTCTCGTCGACGCCGAAGCTTCGGAGCGCGCCGAATGCTCCGAAAGAGAGGGAGATGCGGATGGAGTAAGAACGCGCGATGATACGCTAGAGCGATGACGCTCCACGTACCACTGTCTCTGCTGCGGTGGCAAAGAAGAAAGAAACTCCTCATCATCCATACCTGCATTAAACACACGAATATTTAAACTTAATATTGAATGAATAGAGTAGACAATGACGCAAAGACCATTAAATAAAATGACGTAATGACGCATATAAATACAATGACGCAATGAATTGAGTGATAGAAGAGGCAAGTCGAAAACTCAGAATTTTCAATCAAAAGATGTGAGCGCGAGTAGAAAAGAGCGTTATACGTCATATTGTGAAATCCACTTTTGCATCACTGGATTGTGAAGCATGCAAAATCGGTTGATTTTAGCCTCTAGATCTTCCGTCATCTTCTTCTCAACACCGAGATTGCACATGACAATCCCAGATATGCGCTCATCATCTATGGTTCGCCATAGCGTGTCCCGGGCTTTATCAAATCCGTCTAGCCACTCTCCAATGTACACTAGGGACTCTGATACCAACCAACCTTCTGCCATGCTACCCTCTGGACGTGCCTTTTGACGCACATATCCCTTAAGCGTTTTCATGAAACGTTCTAAGAAGAACATCCATCTGGAATGAACTGTGCCAGCTATTTCCACCTCATCAACTATGTGAACAAGAAGATGCACCTGAATGGTTAGCATGGTAGTAGGAAAATGTTTCTCAAACATGCACACAAGCTCCGCAGCATTTAGTTTGGCGAATGGTATGGAGTCTACGTTGATCTCCTTTTGTGAGATCCATTGCACCAGCTTTGCAAGTTTGTAGATTGTGTTACGGATGTCGAGAGACAAACATCCCTCAATGGCAACCGGTAAAATAAACTGTAAAGTATGTGCAGCAATGATATTAAAGTCCACATTTTATGCAATGATCAGAACCACCGGGTTATAATCTCGTCTTTATTGGTCAATACCTATATTTGTGGGTACAAGAAATCTATACACCCACGTCTACATGATACTGCATGTAGTGGACAAAACCCCTTTGCCTCTTCTCTAGCTGTAGCACTTCACAGCATCTTAACATCTTTTCACAGTAGATCTTTTCACTGTTCGTCTAACTCTAAACCCTAAACCGTAAGTAATTCTTGCGTGGACTCGATCTAACGTAAATAAGCGTAGATCTAAATAAACATAAATCTAACTAAAAATAAACCTAAATCTAATTTAACGTAAGTCTACATCTAACCTAATCTTTAACGTCTTTTGGGATAGTTTCCTACGACGTTAAAACTCTCTTCTTCTTGTGTGTGTGTGTGTGTGTGTGTGGGTAAACCTAAATAAACCTAAGTCTAATCTTCTTCTTGTGTGTGTGTGTGTGTGTGTGTGTGTGTGTGTGTGTGTGTGTGGGTAAACCTAAATAAACCTAAGTCTAATCTAATATAACATAAATCTAAATCTAACGTAAATTATGTTATATTAAAAACAAAGAACTAAACTAACAGGGATTATAAGAACCTTAAAACTGATTTAACACATAATTTTTCACATAACTCGGCAAGAGTTGGCATTCTCATCACTAAAGATGTGAGAGTTAACTTCCGGGGGTGACGCTGCCTCATCTCCATCCACATCTGACGACAGCAATTGGCCCTTTAGACCGTTCTTGCTCTTGTTACTAACTTTGAAGTTGCTGTTGAATGACTAGAGGTTGTCTAGACGGTCATTGTGTCGGGGATGTAGTGACTCTTGCCGCCCTGAAGATCCACCTTCTTCCCTATCTTCTGAAGACATTTCACCAGTACTTTTGGATCGACGGAGCCCACCATGAGTGAAGACAGCAATACCATATATTCCATTGAGGGCTTTCTTCACCCGCTTCATGCAGGCATCGCAGTCTATGGAGACCTAAATCTAATCTAATATAACGTAAATCTAAATCTAGCATAAATAAACGTAAATCTAGTTAAAAATAAACCTAAATCTAATCTAATTTAACTTAAATAAACCTAAATCTAATTTAACGTAAATCTACATCTAACCTAATCTTTAACGCCTTTTAGGATAGTTTCCTACGACGTTATAACTCTCTTCTTCTTGTGTGTGTGCGCGTGTGTGGATGTGTGTGCCAATAAAAAGAGATAAATGGTATAAGCTTTCTATCACCCATGCCAAGTATGATAGATTGATTATGCCATTTCCCTCTTGAATAATAGGTCTTGAGTTCAACTCCTCGTCGGCTAGATCTTTAGGTCTTTTAATTTTAATTAGTTTCCTACGACGTTAAATTAGTTTCTCTCTCTTTCTCTCTCAATGTGTGTGTTTTTTTGGATCGTATGCATGTTTTCTCTCTCTTTTCCTCTCTCAATGTGTGCGTTTTTTGTTTATGCATGTTCTCTCTCTCTTTTCCTCTCTCAATGCGTGCGTTTTTTGTTTATGCATGCTCTCTCTCTTTTTTCCTCTCTCAATGTGTGTGTGCATTCTTTGTTTATGTATGTGTGTGTGCGTTTTTGTTTATGTTTGTACTCTCTCTCTCTCTCTCTCTCTCTCTCTCTCTCTCTCTCTCTCAAAAACACTATGTGTGTGTGTGAGAGAGAAAGAGAGGGAGAGAGAAAGAGAGGAAGGGAACATGAGAATGAGGAGAGGGAAGGAGCATACCTGGCTCTCCTTCCTCTCCTCGTGTGTGTGTGTGTGTGTGTGTGTGTGTGTGTGTGTGTGTGGAGAAGAAAAAGAGAGAGAGAGAGAGAGAGGGAGAGCGTTACCTGCTCCTTGCTTGAGGGCGTCGAAAAACTCAGATATGAGATCTGAGTTTTTGGGCGCGCTCGGTTATTTTTTTAGCCCAGCCGGCGTCGCTATGAGCGTCGCAAATTTACAAAGAAATTTGCGACGCTCATAGCGACGCCGGGAATTTTTTTTTAAAGCGTCGTTGTGTGAGCGTCGCTAATATGAATAGCCTCTTGTAGTGCCCGTAGACCAGATCGAAAACCTACAAAAGAGCTGGGGTGGGAAAGGCGAGGCTCATAGGAAGGTGCAGACGCACAACAGTCATAGAGGGTAAGCGCACTTCGCATATGATCAGAGACGTGCCAACTACTGATATTGGGAGCAAGCACAATTGCTCTTACTACTATGATAACGACATCTAGCTGCTCCGTGTCTGCTGTTGTAGCCTTTATGCATAGCATAACGTGACTTACATAAAACCCGACTGCCGTCGTAGCGAGGGCTCGTGCTGTCGTAGCTAGGGTTGCAACTGAGGCTAAGTGCGCAACACGTTGGGGTTGGGATTCTGCGTCCTTGAAAGCGTCCATGGCAGAACAAGCCTTGCAAAGGGGGCAGTTGTGGGTTGGCAGGCTGAAGAGCGGAGATTGATTTTGAAGGTGATTGAACAATCTTGGCAAGAAGCGCAGATAGGCTCTGCAAGAAATGCAAAATTATCCACCCTGCAGCAATGTACGGGACTGTTGACTACTCTTGTAAAATATCTGGACATCGCCTGCCATTGGTGATGTCGGTAGAGTGCATCAATGGAAGTGAACAACAAGAAAAGCATAGCGCAATCGGCATTGCATGAGGGCAAAGTGCAACTAGCCTACATCAAAGGGAAACGCCATGGGTATAGAAAGGGAAACCAAGAAAACTTAGAGTAACTACCCACCCGACAAGAGACTGCCCGTCTCCTCCACCAAAGAGACGTACACGTCACGTGAGCCTAGAGAGAGAGAGAGAGAGAGAGAGAGAGAGAGAGAGAGAGCTCTACTGCAAACTAGGTCTATCTCCTCAATAGTCGGTAGCCTATCTTTATAGGAACGATACCAGTTACATGCCAAGAACCTGCCTACATGTCCCCCCACACCAGGTGGTCGGACACCCACACCACAATATAATATTTGAAATTATCCAGGTAAGGGATTATTTAAATACCTCTTGTTCGCGCATGATATATGCAATTTTTACATAGTGGACTCATTAGGTGTCTCTCTCTCTCTCTCTCTCTCTCTCACACACACACACACACACACACACACACACACATCGCAGAGCAGAGGTATGGATGCTTCATAAGGTATAGGCGAATCTCTCTCTCTCTCTCTCTCTCTCTCTCTCTCTCTCTCTCTCTCTCTCTCTCTCTCTCTCTCTTGCGTCCTTCCTCGACACGGCATAGTGAAGATGACGTGGGGGGACTGCTTTGTGGGTGCAAGTCCGCTAATGATGGGGGAAGCTAAGGTGCAAGCTCATAGGGAAGGTAGATTTACAGGCTTGAAGGGACGCATCAAGAGGTGGGGAAGGATAGCACGCAGGGGAGAAGGTTTTGGCAACACGAGTAGGATGTGAGGGCTAGGCGATGACGGCACAAGGAACCACTTTTTGAAAATAGATAATACAATTTAATATCAAAACACAACAAAAAGTTTCATATGATTGTAGACACTTCTTGAAACGTACTCTCTCTCGCGAGCTCCCTCATCATCCCTTAACTTAGCAGGCCTTCGCGCCTCTTCACCTTATTTAATTCATTCTGAAAAAAGTCAATCTATTAACATAATATGACGGAGGTAGTGACCCTTTACACGTGTCACTATCTGCGAGATGAAGGCTATAAGCCAAAAGTGGGGGAGCGAAAAAGAGAGAGAGAGAGGGGGAGCGAAGGAGAGAGAGAGAGAGAGAGAGGCTGCCGAAGGCGGCCGGCCGTACTTGTTGATATAAAGAGGGCTCAATTTGTTCATGTTAACATGTTGAAAAATAGATTTTAAAACACCCCCAAAAAGTTATATAAAGGGTTTCTCGTAGCCCCGCTGCCCCTTTGGAATTCGCTATGAGGTAGATGTCACCGACAATAAGCACAAAAAGGAATTTGGAGTATGAGAGGCAAGAATGAGCAGGAGCATGAATGACCATAGGGTAAGTTTGTGTGTGCGATGGGTCAAAAAGAATGAGCTTGAAGGAAGGAATATGAGGACTTGGGGGGGCAAAAGGTGAAAAGTCATTGTAAGGTCAGAGACTTTGAGCAATGTGTTAGTGGCCAAAGCAAAGATAGGCTAGACTGCTTATTTTAAGCGATGACGAGCCGGCCACCATCTGACATGGTCGAGGAGAAAGGGGCTTTGCGACTGTGTGTAAGTGTTGGGTGAGAGAGAGAGAGAGAGGGGGCAGAGAGGGAGGAACCTCGTGTGTGCGTGCTGAGAAACCCAGCGCCCACATACGATATGGACGCCCAGACCCTGCAGCTCCTCCTCTTGACGATCTTCGCCGTTGCTGGCTTCTTGCTCTTCGTTGTTCTAGTAGCATTCTTAGATCTCGACAAGCTTCTACTGCAGCACCACCGTGCTGAGCATCTCGCGAAGCAGCAGGTACAAGAAGCTCTGGCGGCGGCTGCCGGCTGCCTGCAGCCGGCGGCTATGGCGGACACTTCAGAGCCCACTATTGACAGAGGCCATGGAGGCTCAAAGCCAGTGGAAGGCGTTGTGTCCATAGAGGTAGTTCCGTTACAGGAATTGCAAGCTGCAACTGCACATTTTAGTGAGCGCCACCTCGTGCACGCGGGCAGCACTGCCCACATCTTCATCGGCTCTCTTTCTCCTCACGACCAGCCTGTCGCCATCAAAAGATTCGAACCCCCGCCGATCACCTCGCCCCGTTTCGACCCCTGCTTCCACGAGCTCCTCACCCACACCACCATTTCTACACAATTCAATACACAGCTAGCTAAGTCTCAAGTAGAGGCTAAACAAGATCCCCCAACATCATGTCTACATAGCCACATTTCTTCCATCAATGCACCAACTTCACCTTCACCACCACCATGCCACCATTCACCTTCTCCTCATCCACACTCCCAATTAGCCTTGTCATCATGTCATCCTTTCCCTCAACAATACGAGACACAACATTGTCCGTCATTATCGCCATCCACATCGACATCTCAAGCCACTTCAAAATCTTTGGCAACATCCTCCCAATCTCCTTTGGAGCAAGAGACAACTATTACTAATTACTCTGATAGCCACACATCTTCATCGAGTGTGCATGACTATAACTTCATTCAACACCAACCACAATGTCCCATTCTCATGCCTTTGCTTGGGTATTGCCTTCAAGAACAAGATAGGCTTCTAGTTTATGAATATGCACCAAATCGAGATCTTGCTACAGCATTGGCATTGTCTACATCGAATTGGAAGGCTAGTACTTGTTCCATGCCAATCGACAACGCAAATCCTTGTTACGTTCCTGCATTGCTTCCTTGGATTACTCGCTTGAAAGTGGCTATTCAAGTTGCTGAAGCACTTGCATTCTTGCACCATTCATGCCAACCTCCTATAGCACATAGGTAAGAATGTATGCACTTATAAGACTAGAAATATTTGCAGAATTCCCTCACAATTATTGAAGATAGCAATTGTTAATCTTCTCAATATTTCAACAGTAGATTTCTCTTTAGAATGACCATGTGATTTTGTTTTGTAGGGATTTGAAGACTAGCAGCATCCTACTCACAAGGAGCTTCGACGCCCGGTTAGGTAGCTTCAATGAAGCATACACATTGAGTGAGGGGGAGTTCCCCCTTTATGACATCTATTGCTATGGGAAATTGCTATTGCACCTTATCCTAGGTTCAAATATAAATGATGGGATTCACCTAAACGAATTTTTTAAGAACTTAAATGACCCAACATGTATCGATATGTCTATTTGTATCGAATTTCTCCGAGTAATAGACCCATCCATGATAGTAGATGAGGATTTAGCAGAAGAAATCCTAGGAGTAGCATTGCTAGCCAAAGCATGTATAGGAGTGAAAGACTCTAATAATATCTCCATGGTCACAATAGTAAGGTTGCTAAAAGACCCAAAAACTATTCTAAGCAATACATGGTCTTAAGAAGAGTTTGTTTTTACCTTTGTTAGAAATATATGTACTCATGGACACTTTTATTAGAAATAAGTTAACTACCTCATAAGTAAGAGATAATGCAAGTTATCTCGGTGTCAGTCCAATTGTAGATTCATGAAACCATTGCTCAACTAACATCTTGTGCACGTGTTGGCCTTCCAAAGTAGAAGTTTGGTAAGAACCTTTTGATCCATCAAAATTCATCCTTATCTTTGTGTAATAATGTTTATAATTGATGCTTAAAGCGATTTTCTTTTCCTGATATAATAGGGAGAGAGATCAAATTCTCGAAAGTGTCATTGACTAGCAAAGAACCTACTGTGAATAGCAAGTCTAGCTTCTAGATTGCCAAAGATTAAGAAACCAATCCAAAGGATGCTAGGGAATTGTTTAGGGACTGATCCATTTTCCTGAGGGACTCCAATAAGTTTTGACATGACCTAGAAATATCCTAGAATAGCAAAATCTAAGATCGAGAGAAACTTATACTTGAAGGCAAAGTTTTCAAAATGATAAGATCAGGGATAAAAATGGCCTAGGATTTTCTAAAAAACACTCAAATTCTCCTCAAATTACAATATGAAAGTTGCTCAAATATATGGTCCCAAGAATAATAAATTGAGGGACTAAGGCTTCAAATCATCCTAGTCAATCTTTTTTTGTGGGAAGAGATGGTGAACTTAGGCTCATGCTAAATCTGTCTTGGTCCTCTGCAACTCTATTGTGTCTATTCTTAATGCGATGTGTTATCAAATTCTATGCATTGGTGGCAAGCTTTGAAGCATGGCTTTGATCCTTCACACCAAATTTCACCTCCACTATAGCTACCAATCTTAGTATTACGTACTTTATCTTCCAAACCAAAATTTCCACTCATTTTATGCAAGGCTATTCCACTACAACACACCGCACAAAAATCGACGTGGATATCGACGACTCAAAGCTTGTTTTAAAAGTAAAATACATTGGGATAATCATCGGAATAGACGTCGTTACGGTGTCGTCGGTATATGCACCAGTCTTTTAGTCGTCGGAATAAGCTATGAAAAGGGAGCCGGAATAAACGTTGAAATAAGCGTCGGTATGATATTTTAAAATACTGACGCCTGTTCTGAGGCCTATACCAGCATATATACCAAATACTGTACCAAAAAAGGCAGAACCTGCATTTTTTTTTTGGGCAAAGAGGACTGGGAACTGATGTTGCATGTACTGCAGCAACAGAAAACAGTCCTCTTTGCCCAAAGGAAGAGTGCACAAGCAACCACACTCCACCTACAACTTGACGCTAAAGAGCGAGTGTATACAGATTAGCAAAATTTTAAGAAGAACAAAATCACAAAATCAAAAGTTTAATCATGACAAGTTCTCAAAAGCATAACCATAATGTCGACTATCAAACCATAGACATAACGACATAAAGATTTTATAGACATAATTCAAAACATGATTCGAAAACTGCAAAACCATAAATATAACCCACTTGCTATACCATAACCATAACCATAACTTGCTTGTCATACCATAACCATAACAGCCATACCATCATTGCAAAATCATAACCATAACCATAATCTGATTGCCAAACCATAACCATCCCATGATTGCCATACCATCATTGCAAAACCATAATCATAACTTGATTGCCAAACCCTAACCATACCATGATTTCCATACCATCATTGCAAAACCATAACCATAAATTGATTGCCAAACCATAACCATAACCTCTGTGCCATAGCATAATTGTGAAACCATAACCATAACCTAATTGTCATACCACAATCATAATCGCAAACGGAATGCAAAACCATAAACATAAGCGTGAAACTGTACATGCATACAATCACTGAGTAAAACTATATCAAGAAGATTACAGCTACAAAAAAGATTGTATCAAGATGACTGAGTAAAACTGTGTCAAGAAGACCCTCATGGTAATGCCTCCTAGTCGACGGCCTCTCCCTCCTCTTGCAGCTGGATCAAAGGGCCATACTTCTCCTCTCAGAGGGCGCTTCACGGCAACTTCCTTCAAAATTATGGTTTAATCATGAGATAAATCTTCAAATAACATATACATTTTTAACAATTTAAAGCATACGTATATACTTACAAACTCATGTCGAAGTGTGTCATTAGCCTCCATTCCCAAGATGTGACGCTCCAACAGACTCCAAACATGCTCTGGCTACATCTCTCTGCTGTTGAAATATATCAGGATTGTCTTGTGTCTCTCGTGCAATCCCCGTCTATTCCTCTGCGTCCAACCATGCCAGCTTTGGACTGCCGGAATTGTACCTATCTCTCTTGCCTCTGACCGACGGTGCAACATTGTGGCCTTTGTCACGCCTAAAATCCAGTCATTTGAACCTGCATCGTACCCCTCTGCTGGCCTGTACTCTCTGGGAATGGCCTCGATGATGTAACTCTTTCTTTCATCATCTTGATTATCCCAAATCTCCATCACAAAGTGGCTAAACTGAACTATACAGAGCTGTCGAATCCTCTGTCACATGGCCTTTCCGATCGTATCTGTCACAATAGTCCCATCCTTGCTCTTGTACATCTTGTTAGGATCATACTCGTGTGATCCCCAAGGTGTACGTGGTGTGCCAATCGGTGAACTATCTACTAAAGAGAGTGGTGGACGCTCTCTCGATGGTGTGGATGCATCAATAGAACCGCTACCACAACAACCACCACCTCCACAACGATGTCTACCTCGTCTCAAGGATAAACCACCCGTCGGTGTAGGGGACACACTCGACCGAGGTGTGGGGATGGTCGGTATAGGGGGCATACTAGTCCTAGGCGTAGGGGCGGCTGTAGTAGGTCTAGAGGAACAACCTGCCCAAAGGTTCTTTGCATATCTAGTCTGCTCTAGTAAGAACTGTGTCAAAAGAAGCCCATCTGCTTGGGTGACATACCAGCCGGAGTGATAGGAAAACTAAAAGTAGGAGAGTATGTATCATCGTCATCGGCTATGGCTATAGATACACAAATAACACAGATAAAATACGTTAGTTTACAAAAGAAACGCTTAATCAATACAAATAACAAAAAAACAAAGCTGCAACACAACTCAATGAATCTATCTAGTATTGTAGACTAATAAATAGAGTTTTACAAAAGAGTTCCTTGCAAAAATCAGTAGTTAATCTCTCATCTTCTATGAGATCTGATGCACCAAAGATGTCTATCTCAATCTGTACTTTTGCATCTTTGTCATCAAACTCCACTTCTTCGTCGCTCTCTGCATAAGTTTTAGTATTTGAAAGCTCATCTCTAGGTTCAGGCATATGCTCACCACTGACCTCCAGCTCAAAATCCAAACTTATTCATCCGTTGGCCCTACACTTTGTTCATGAATTAGTTCTTCAACCTCAACTTCCAATCCTTCACACACTTGCTTGCTCCTTAGAGCAACTTGAAGAGCATAGAGCCAGCGCGGTTTAGACAGATCATTTTCATCATTTCTCTCCATAGTGGATCTAGTGTGAACACAACTTGTTCACAATGCTGCGGAAGTACGAATGTATCCTGTGCATCTGTCCACACCCGCCTAGAGTTCACTTGAATCAATCCACTCTTGTCTTTGCGCACAATTGCATTAGAGCCGTTGGTCATAGCTTTGAACCACTTGACATCAAAGATAAATTTATCAAACTTTCAAAAGCTAATCTTCAAGATGTCTTGGATGTAGCCAAAGTATTTAAGCTGGCTAGCCTCTGTGTCCTCATCCCTGGCACTACTCCTACTTTCTTGGACGTAGCTTGCCCTAACACCATTGTCGAAGATGACCCTTTGTTCGTCTATCCGTTGCACTCTAAAGTGTTTTCCATGCGACCGCAAAGCTCCATATTTGTGATACTATAGCCACAAAATTGAAACAGACTTAAAGTTATTAAAGTAATGTCATCATGTGGAGCTTGAAAAAGAAGTTGTGAAAATTTACCTGCCAATCGCAACCCCTTGACATCTCCTCTTCCTCTTGAGTAATCAACACTCCATTCCCCTTTGCCTCTGAGATTTTCGCATCTAACCACCGCCCAGTTGGAAAGTCACGCAATTTCTAAAGATGATCTAGAAAAGGAAGGTTTCTAGTGGCACGAATGCACTTGAATTGCAGGTGATCCGTCAAGAGTTGTTGCTTTTTCCCTCTGTACCTCTCTAGCCACTTTTGCATGATGTCTGAGTTGAGAAGGAAAAATCTCATAACCCTTTCTCGCATTGTGATGTCCATCTTCCTAATGATGCCTTGTCCCTGCGGCTCATCCCCTGTCACCTTGACGTTGATCTCAGTAGTCCACATTCGGGGCATCTCTGGATTGAGCCCAAAAATTCACTGATGAGGACAAGAGACTATTGTACAAGACATCCTTCTGGCATGCTACCTGTGGAGCGAGCCCTTTGACGAATGAACCCCTTTAAAGTCTTCATAAATTTCTCCAGGAAGAACATCCACCTACTATGGACTACCCCAGCAACTGCAACTTCATCGATCACATGTACAAGTGCATGGTAAAAATGTTTGTTGGAACGTACTTCTCCACCATACACACTGCTTCAATAGCATTTAAGCATGCTGCATCAATGTTGTCTTCTCTTTTCTCTTTTGAATTGATCCAACGTACCAACTCACTGATTTTGTACATTGTTCTTCTAATGTCATTTGTCAAACAATCCTTTATGGCAATTGGTAAGATAAACTGTAAAATTTGTGGAAATCGTGGGACTTAAGGCCACTATTTTTCATCTCTCGTAAAGACCGTTTTAAAACGTCGCATGCACCCAATGGGAGTCTTGAACAAAGATATAGTCTTCTTCACTTGTTGCTCTTCTGCATGACTCAAAACCCATGGACCTTTTGGTATAGCAAACTTTCCATTGGGTTTAAGTCAAGGCCACATCTTTGGCATTCGACCCACAGCCTGTAGGTCATCTCTTTGGGCCTTGCTCTCCCTTTTTCCAGTGATGGTTTTCCATATGATCTCCCCCACATTCTTGAAGATGTACATTGGGTCGAGCAGATGATTAATCAGCAGGTCACTCCAGTACGAGAGTTCATGGAAAATAGAAAGTCTTTTCATTCCACGTGGCATGAAATCTCCCCTCTCCAACCACATGTTTTTCCAATCGCTCGCTTTCAATGGATGCATGTTGTGTTTGCAAATGTTTGGTCCACGTAGCTCATGTCCTTCAAACAAAAATCTACCATGATCCTTGTAAACTGTCTTACTCAAATGATTAGAGTGGCGGAAGCCAAGACGAGGACTACATTTCGGACATGCATGATTGCCCGAGTAACTCAAGCTTGAAAAATCACAAAATTAAAATATAAAAGCGCTGGCATAGCCAGTAATAACATGTATGTGAGGGTTTCAAAGGCACTTACCTAAACACTCACCAAAGCCTGGCCAATAGTGCATGGTCCACATGAGAATGCCTTGCACATGTACATTTTGTCATTCGATTGGTTGGGACTATCAAGCACATCGATTCCTATCCACAAGCTTTGGAGCTCTTCTATAAGTGGTCCTAGATAGACATCCATGTTCTTTGCTTTGTACTTTCCTGGGACAATCAGTGATAACAACAGATGGCCCTTCTTGATAGCTAGCCATGGTGGAAGATTATAATTAACCAAAAAAATAGGCCACGTGCTCCATGACAAACTCTGTAATCCAAATGGGTTTACTCCGTCCATTGCCAGACCAAAGTGGATACATGAAGGCTCATTCTTAAATGTAGGCCAACTTACCTCTATGTGCTTCCATGCACGAGAGTCAATAGATACCCGCATCACATCATCTATCGATCTAGTATCTGAGTGCCATGTCATCAAAGCGGCTATAGACTTACATCTGAACATGCTCTTTATTCTTGGAATGATAGGAAAGTATTGAGGGACCTTTGCAGGGATAAATGTGTCCTCTCTATTCTTGTTTGATCCACAATTGGGACAATGTTTCAAATTTTCATACTCATTGCAAAAAAGTAAACAATCATTAGGACATGCATGTATTTTGTGATAATCCAAGCCCAAATTAGTGAGAAGCTTTTTGGTGGCTGGATGGGTAGGGGGCATGTGATTCCCTTCTGGCAAGATTTGCTCGTTGAGCAACATGTCGTTACATGAACAAGTCAACCCCTTGATCACATTATTGAACTGTAATTTGCACTTTATCATGTTTAAGATACAATTTATTTACCTGACAAGCTCTGTGACGAAGGCGTCAGACCACCCATTGATAGACTGTAAATTAAGCATTGCCAGAGCGGTACAAAGAACTGAGATTTTCTCACCATTGTACAGTGGCATACGTGCAAGAGTTTGCATCATCTCGCCCTCTTTATCATTGCTATCATGACGTCGATATATATGGACGGGATGACTGAGGTTGGTTCGTAGTATTGCCTTGAATGTTGTCTTCTTCTATGTTTTCAATGATGGGATCCATGTCAAAGAATGCATCTAACTTTTGGTCCATCTCTACTTCTTGAAATGCCACATCAGGTATTGGTTGGAAGGACTCAGTTGATGGCTATTCGTTTGAAAATTATCTTCTCTAGGATGAAGTTGGACCAATATCTACTTGCGGAAATTAATCTATTGTCTCTGGACCATGAGATCCATAACGTAGGTCTTGTACGTAGTTGCTCTATGGGAAAGAAACCGTTATTGCGTATGTGTTGGTCCCAGATTTTTTGTTTTCGAAAGATCTGATGCTTGGAATGCGCACAAGGAAACTCCATCCTATCGTCCGTACTTTATCTATCAATGATGCAAAAAATAATTAAATCACTCTTGTTATATGTTAACCCTCACGTACATTCCTATCACCTAAGACGGACGTCGTATTATTTATTTGGTAGAGTCAGGTATCGGGCTTGTCGATCCAATAGGAAAAGGGTAAGAGTGATCGCTGATGAGAGGCGCACTCTAACTGGAACATTCAAAGGATTAGTTGGCTAAGGATGGGTGCCCAAGTGTGAATGGGGCAAGCTCATATAAAAATCAACTAAACCTAAAATTCACTTATTCTTTCATTTGTGCAATTGAAGAGTGCTCTTGCTCCATCTCCATCTTCTTCTTCTTCACCTCTGTGTGTGTGTGTGTGTGTGTGTGTGTGTGTGTGTGTGTGTGTATACATGAGAGAGAGAGAGAGTGTGTGTGTGCGATTGAGCATTGCAACGACGGCCCGGCGGCGGAGCGGTTGAGCGTGGCGCAACAGCGGCTCCTTCTTCTTCGCGACGAGGAATCCTCCACGACAGTAAGCGTAAAGCGGTGAGTGACACACCATCGTCATCTTTGAGCTTACTAGTTTAGGCTAGTCACGTGCTTGGAGCCATTTGTGGCTCACACACAGTGTATTGGCAAGTTCCTTGCATTGACACGTGCGACATAAGCGCATATTTTTGGCGCCGCTGTCGGGGAATGCCATACACTAAGCTTGAGTGGCACTCTGTGCTTCTTTGTGGTGTAATTTCAATTGTAGGAAGGTAGAGAAGGAAGGTGTGTGTGTTGAGAAGAAGGATTTTGTTTTTCTACTGTGTATTTCTTTGTTAATGAAGTTTTGAAAGGTACTGTGTTTTCTCTGTGATAAGGTGTTAGTATTAAGGTTGTTAGTTCTGTGTAATGTAAAGTACAGTAAGTAGGAAGTAGATCTATTAGAGCTAATGAAGTGTGTTAGTGTGTAACAATACGTGTATTAGTTGTAAGTAGGTAGGTAGAGAGTGTGTGTGCTCACGCGCAGGCCGTAGCAACCTTATCCCAAAAAAAAAAAAAAACTTTAAAAAAACTTTAAAAAATTTAAAGGTAGGACCGGGATCGAAAATATCTCCCAGACCCAATCCCAAACTCACGCTCAGACTCGGGCCTCAGTCGCCCTTTAAAATTATGTATTTTAGCTTCACATGTAGCTAAATATTAACTTTTTTGAGGACCAACGGAGCTTCAACTGATCGAACATTGTGCTGTAAAGCACACCGCGGCCCTCTAAGTGATATGCTTGTTTTGAGCTATCACACACTTTAATCAAAAAACCGATCATTAAAACATAAAAAAACCAGTGAAAACAGACGCCTAAAAAAGTAAGCGGTTAATCTTCGAGGTTATTCGCCGACGCTTGTAGAGTGTCAAAGACACATGCATTTGTGCTCTGGTTGTGTGCTAGGGACAGAGCAACTAGAGAGAATTTTGACTTACGCGAGTTCTCATTATCCACCTACCTTAGGTTCCGGGCCCTCGGCGGGGACCCAAGGTTACTAGTACCAACCAAGACCCAAACATAGCGGCTAGTGACTCTTCCTCTGACTACAACGTCATCGAGGGTATTTCAATGCCTAATTCCAATAGCTCAAACCAAAACATGCATCCATGGGCCCGCGGTTCGGGCCGAGCGTGCTTAGCCGCTTGAAGGAAACCTTTAGTAGTGCCACTCGCTCCGAACATGGAGCTAATGATATAAATGAGGGGGGTGGGAAGTAAATTCTCCATTCATGACCAACATAGACCCTATGCCCTTAGAGAATGTGCACGTGAATACTCCATTCACTGCACCCCCCGACTCTTCAGAACTATTCTCCTCTGCGGTTATATTACCTGATGGTAGAAGCCTTGCCGAAGTGCAAGAGGTTGAGGAGTATATCCTTGCAACAAGGGAAAAGGAAATCGAGAGCTTAAGCAAGGCGGAGCAATGAAGAGAGTAAAAAGTGAAAGCCCCTGGAAGAGAAATCTCAGCTTGATTGGGTACTTCACTCACATGTATCGCCTATGGTACTAGAGCCCTACAGGTTCCCAGTGTGGGTGATTTTTCTTGAAAAGAAAAAAACCCAAGGCATACAAAATAAACATACACATTTAAATTGAAACAATGTGAAAAGACTTTGGGGGGTCAAAGAAAAGGAAATAAGTCACATAAGCAATTCTTTTTATCGTCTCTTAACTACAAGGTCTTCTAGGTATAGCCTCTAGTCAACCCTCGGACATGAAATACTTGGCTCTCGCGATTAAACAACTTAAAAATTGAGAAGCTTGCCCATGGTATTAATAGTCAATCTTTAGTGCCTTTCGACCGTTAAATTAGTGACCCCAGACTTGTTTAATTTTTTACCTTTACAACTGTTTATGCGTTTGATTATATTGCAATTTAATATTTATTGTTGATAAATGGTTTAAAATTCTATTACCAATCAAATTGCCTGCCTACAAATGCATATGCTTTTTAATTGTTTATGAGAATGCAGATATTGTGCCAATGTTGTTTGATTTTGCAGTGACTGAAGGAGGCTAAGGACATTCATCTCAAATGCTCTTCCACCTCGATGAACGAGCTTCAACTCAATAGCTTCCGAGGAAAGAATCTACATTAGGAAGTGGGGCATGTTAACCCTCACGCACATTCCTATCACCTAAGATGGACGTCGTATTATTTATTTGGTAGAGTCAGGTACCAAGCTTGTCGGTCCAATAGGAAAAGGGTAAGAGTGATCGCCGATGAGAGGTGCACTCTAACTGGAACATTCAAAGGATTAGTTGGCTAAGGATGGGTGTCCAAGTGTGAATGGGACGAGCTCATATAAAAGTCAACTAAACCTAAAATTCACTTATTATTTCATTTTTGCAATTGAAGAGTGCTCTTTCTCCATCTCCATCTTCTTCTTCTTCACCTCTTTGTGTGTGTGTGTGTGTGTGTGTGTGTGTGTGTGTGTGTGTGTGTGTGTGTGTGTGTGTGTGTGTGTGTGTGCGTTAGAGAGAGAGAGAGAGTGTATGCGATCGAGCATTGCGACGACGGCACGGCGGCGGCGAAGCAGTTGAGCACAGCGCAACGGCGGCTCCTTCTTCTTCGCGGCGAGGCTCCACAACAACAAGTGTAGAGCGGTAAGTGACACACCATCGTCATCTTTGAGCTTACTAGTTTAGGCTAGTTGCGTGCTTGGAGCCATTTGTGGCTCGCATAGAGTGTATTGGTAAGTTCCTTGCATTGACACGTGCAACATACGCACACATTATAACTACACACTACTAACTACATGACAACCTCACATTTTCTAGCCATGTCCGATCCTCGCACACCTCAATCTAGAGGTGCACGGAGATTAGGACCACAGGGTAATAATCTCATCTTAATAACTATATATTAAGATTTTTGAAGTCTGTGTGCTCTTTTGAAGTTCGATTGCGTTATTTAAATTCGTTTATAAAAGTCCGTTTGCGTTTTGAAATACACAAGTCATTTTCGAAGTTTATTTACGTTTTTTCAACTATTTGCCGCTAGCTCTAATAACCTTACATTCTCTAGCCATGCCCGATCCCCGCACACCTCGGTCTAGAGGTGCACGGAGATTGGGACCACATGGTATTAATCTCATCTTTATTGGTCAATGACTATATATTAGGGTTTTTGAAGTTTGTGTGCGCTTTTAAAGTCCCATTGTGTTATTTTACTTCATTGATCAAAATTCATTTGCGTTTTTGAAGTACATGAGTCATTTCAAAAGTCCGTTTGCAATTTTCTTACTATTTGCCACTAGCTCTAACCTAAACTATAACCTAACCTAACCTATAACCTAAACCTAAATATAACCTAACCTAACCGAATTCCGTTTGCGTTTTTTGTAGTACATGAGTCAATTTCGAAGTTTGTTTGTGTTTCTTTTTCTATTTGCCGCTAGCTCTAACCTAATCTATAACATAACCCAACCTATAACATAAACCTAACCTATAACCTTATCTAACCTAACCTAACCTATAACCTAACCTAACCTAATCTATAACCTAACATATAACCTAAACCTAACCTAACCAAAGTCCGTTTGTGGTTTTTGAAGTACACGAGTCAGTTTTGAAGTTCGTTTGCGTTTTTTTCTTTTTTTGCCACCTAGCTTTAACCTAATCTATAACGTAAACCTAACCTAACCTAAAACCTAACGTAACCTATAACCTATAACCTATAACCTAAACCTAATCTAACATAACATATAACCTAACCTATAACTTAACATAACCTAACCTAACCGAGGTCCGTTTGCCTTTTTTGAAGTACACGAGTCATTTCAAAGTCCGTTTGCATTTTTTCTTTTATTTATCGCTAGCTCTAACCCAACCTATAACCTAACGTAACCTATAACATAAACATAACTTATAACCTAACCTAACCTAACTTAACAGAAGTCCGTTTGCATTTTTTGAAGTACACGAGTCATTTTTGAAGTTCATTTGCATTTTTTACTATCAGTCACTAGCTCTAACATAACCTATAACCTAACCTAACCTAACCTAACCTCTAACCTAAACCTAACCTAATTTATAACATAACGTAGTCTATAACCTAAACCTAACCTATAACCTAACCTAACATATAACCCTATAACTTAATGTAACCTAACCTATAACCTAAACTTAACCTATAACCTAACCTAACCGAAGTCCGTTTGCATTTTTCAAAGTACACATCATTTTTTAAGTCCGTTTGCGTTTTTTCTACTATTTGTCCTCGCTAGCTCTAATCCAACTTATAACCAACCTAACCTAACCTATAACCTAGCTCTAATGTTTGTCGTCGTTAGCTCTTATCCAACTTATAACCTAATCTAACCTACAACCTAACCTAATGGAAGTCCGTTTGCGTTTTTTGAAGTACACGAGTCATTTTCAAAGTTCGTTTGCATTTTTTCTACTATTTGTCACTAACTCTAGCTCTTACCTAACCTATAACTTAAACCTAACATATAACCGAACCTAATCTAATCTATAACCTAACCTAGTTGATAACTTAAATATAAACATAACTTAAACCTATAACATAAACCTCAATCGCATGATGATGATGAGATGGTAGCGAAACTGTTCCCCAAAGCATAATTTCAGAATAAAATTGCATAAAAATTCAAAGCATTGAAAGCTTCATTCATGAAGTTTTATTTTGTCAATACAATATAATTTTAAAATAAAATTGCATTAAACTTTAAGGCACTCAAATGCGGCCTATTTGAGGAAGAAAGAGTCTTAAAAACGTCTTCAAACCTGCAAAAACGCACACACAGATGCTATGTTACACACACATACACTAAATTGCACAAACCTACAACAAACTCGAAAAGAGTCTTACCTTGATGTTGAGGAGTAGTCCACGAGCGAGAATCTCACCTCCGACAAGTCGTTGAGCAGCAGATCTGCAACAGGTGAGCAAGAGGACGGCAAGAGAAGAGGTAAAAAATGAGGGAAATGCATAGGGATTGACCAGCGATTTTGTTTTTTGCAGGGTCCGTTAGTACAGGTGCCGGTATAGGCGCCAGTATGAGCATCATTATACGCGCTGGTATAATCCTTGATATAGGCATCGATAAAGATGCCGGTAGCCAAAAATTCAAAAATTAAATTCTTTAAAAACTTGATCTCTCTCCAGATTTACCCACATATACCGATGCCTGCCATTGACGCCATTAATTTGACATTGAAATTTAAGCGAGCTCTTGTAGTGTTCCTAAACGACAAAATTTTGAGCCTCAAAGATGGCATAGCCACTTCAATTATTTTGCAACTTTATTTTCAAGTTGAAGGGTTTTAAGATTAGGGAATTTCAAGTCTTCATATTCCATTCTCTCAAAAGATAGTATTTGTCTTCTTAAGAATGTAAAATAAGAATGGTGAAAGATTGAAGGGGTATGTTGACCTCTGTTTGGGCACTTGGGTTATGGCCTATCCCACTTGTGGGAGCTCCCACTTAAGCTCTTATTAATTCATGTATGCCATTATACATATTGCATGTAGGAATCTTGCATTTGTAGTATTAGGGTTATCCTAGCCTCATAAGGCATTCTTATAAAAGCATATATTTAGCTAAAAAAGAAAAATTCACTACAAAAGATCGATAAAATTTTGACGTCAGATTATCGACCTCAATGGCGGGCATCGGTATATGTGTGGGTAAATTTGGAGGGATTCCAAATTCTTAAAAAACTTAAATTTTAAATTTTTGAGGTCTATACCAGCACCCATACCGATGCGCACATTGGCGCCCATTTTGACATGTATTTTGATGCATATATTGGTGCTTGCACCGATAGATTTTGCAAAAACAGAACCCACGAGTTTCTCCTGCACATTTCGCTCGTTTTTTTCTTCCTCTCTTGCCCTCCTCCTCCTCACTTGCTACAGATCTGCTGCCATAGGGCTTTCCGGACTTGAGATTTCCATTCATACACTCCTCACCATCATTAAGGTGAGCTTCTTTTCAAGATTCGTAGTAGATTTGTTCACTTTTGTGTGTATGTGAGTAACATAGTGTGTGTGTGTGTGTGTGTGTGTGTGTGTGTGTGTTTGGATATTTCTTTAAGTGTTTCTTGCTCAAATAGGCCGCATGTGAGTGTTCTATCATTCTCTTTTCTTGTATACACATATATACACACACATTCACATATACATGCACGCAAATAAACAAAATACACACTAAACAATATAAACGCAATATATACGGCACACACACATAATTTTAATTCAAACAAGCAAAAATAAAAAAATTATAACTTTTGTTATTTTATAGATTATAATAATTAAAAATCATCATTATCAAAGAAAGATAACGACATTTGATCATTAAAAGAAAGAGTTATTTTGATTTATGTCATTTTATAATTAGATTTTTTATTCTTATATAAATAAATTAAAAAATTAAAAAATTCGGTTGTTTTTTAAATTGTGACTTATTGTAGGTGTTATAACTGTAAATTAGAAACTTTACACTGTTAAGTTCTAAGTACCTTTGATTACCTTTATTCATTTTGCGAATCATTGATCGGCATTGTTAAGTAGGGTTAGCCTCTTAAGGCTAACCGTTTAAGTAATAGGTCGTTTCACCGCTTAGGACTGGTCCATATTTAGGTCGGTGAAGGCTAGCTGCTTAGATATTCAGTCGCTTAGCCGAGCCCACTTAGTCCTACCCGCGGCTTGGATAGCTTCGTTATTTTTAGCCACTTAGCCGCTTATGGCTAGTCGTTTAGGTCTAATCAATATTCGGATGACTTATTAGGGCTTGTCGCTAACAGTTATTTGCTTAGGTATTTAGTAGCATGGCTGCTCAGGACTACTCCGTATTTAGTCCATTGAAGGCTACACGCTTAGGGCTAGCTGCTTAGTGTTAGCCGCCTCCGGCTAGCCGTTTATGGCTAGCGACTTAGGTATTCAGTGGCTTAGTCGTGCCGCTTAGTCCTACCCCCTTCTTTATTTAGCCGCTTAGCCGTTTAGGACTAGTCACATAGGCTGATCGGTATTCACATCGATTAGTTAGGGTTGGCCGCTTAGGACCAGTTGCTTAGCCGCATCGCTAATGGTCTACCTACTTCATTATTTAGCGTTTAGCCATTTAACTAGGGCTAGTGGCTTACGGCGAATCGATATTCAGACCGCTTAAGACTAATTGCTTAGGTCTTGCCACTTAGGGCTAGTTGCTTAGGTTAACAACCTCTTTGCCAAAATGTTTAGGCCTACTCGGTTCGTTACTTAGGTAGGGCTACACTACAAGAGATCGCTTAAGGGTAGAAGCATGTAAATGTGTCACTGAATATGTTGTCTCAGACAGTGCTAGCTACTTATGCTTGTTAGCATATACTAAAAACGGATGGGCAAGTCCTTTGAATTACAAATGTTCCATTAAAAATTTATTTTCCCTCCTCATGTGCTTCTGTTTTCAGTTATTGAAGGCGACATGGGGACTCTCTCTCTCTCTCTCTCTCTCTCTCTCTCTCTCTCTCTCTCTCTCTCTCTCTCTCTCTCTCGTTCGTTCGTTCCTTGCACCAGGCATCCTGCCTTAGAGATGAGTTGTCAATGTTGAGCTCTTTCTCTCATTTCGACACAACCTACATAAATGGAGAACCAATAGCCAACATTATTGCCACTAGCTCCAATGTTGGAAATGGAGCCGTACTGTAATGTGATGGTAAGCAAATCTTATGTGTAGCTTACCCACTCCAAATGAAGTCATTGGTTTTTTTCGTCACATCTATAGTTTTGTTATGGCATTTGTTCATAGTATGTGTGTATTACAGCATCAAGTGTTGACAGTTATACATTTAAGTGATTTTAAGTAAGTAACATATTATGACGTCTACAATTCTCAGGAAAAAAAAGAAGAAGAGAGCCACTACAGGCAATGAATTAAAACTTCCAAGATCCATCTCTTTCTATAATCAAGGAATATGAGAGAGTAAGAAAGAGGAAACAGCGGGAGCAGAAACAAATGAAATTTGAACCACAACATCATGCCCTCAACGATGAGGAGAAAAAGAAAATCTCCTCCGAGATTGTGAGAGCTTTCAAGAGTAGGACTGGATGTTTTAGTACAGAAGAAAAGTGGGAAATCTGGAACCTTGTTGCTCAACATCCGCATGTTCGTGCGATCCATGATGAGTCTTTTGAGGAGGAGGTTGTTGTACAGACCGCAATTCTCTCCAATGTCCACAGCACACTGGCTACCGTCAAGTAGCTAGGTTCCAATGAGGAAGTTTTTTTGAAGAATGTAGCATCGCAGATGATGTTGAATTCAAAGGAAAACATGCCTATTGCAAAAATTTCCAGGGTCCTAAATGTCAATCGTTGCACCTTGCACAAGGCGAGATCACGATAAGCAAAGCCTGATGTTGATGGTCGATTGTTTTCATTGGTTGCATGTCATAAGCAACACTATCATAGCCCTATCACATATGAAATTAAGGAATTGGTATACACATTTTGGAAAGTGTAAGACTCGCATTTCACCGAACAAGAAGGATGTTTGTCGAAAGAGGATGGGGAGGAAAAGGTATATAGAACACGTTGTGCACCTCCTAAACGATCCTTAGGTGATCAATCAAATACTTGTACCATAACTTATGAATTTTATGCATTGCATCTCTAGTGCATAGTAACTTGTATATGCTGATCAATAGCATACTAATCTGTAGACTTTTGCTAGTCAGCATATGGATTGTGCTAGTCAGCATATGGATTGTGCTAGTTAGCATATTGACTGTGCTAGTTAGTATATGGAGTATGCTAGTTAGCATGTCTTGGGTTCTAAATAGCATACATAGCTAGTTGGTTAACACAATAATAATGGTAATCAACATACCTGGTATGCTAGTTACATACCTAGAATGCTCCATTGCATGATAAGTACGTTGTCTAACAGAAAGTGATTATGCTAGTTAGCATATGGAGTTTTCTAGGTAGCATACGGAGTATGCTAGTTAGCAGGCCTTGAGTTCTAAATAGCATACAAAGTTAGTTGGTCAACACAAAAAGTATGCAAGTTAACACCACTTATGCTAGTTAACACCTAGTATGCTCACTAGCATGATGGGTATGCTAGTTAGCATGCCTTGTGTTCTACCTAGCATAAAAGTTAGCTAGTCAGCACAAGACGTATACTAATTAACATCATTTATGCTAGTTAGCACCTAGAATGCTCAATAGCATGATGGGTGTCCTAATGCGTATACTAGTTAGCATAGTGATTATGATAGTGAGCGTATGGAGTATGCTAGCTAGCATATAGACTGTGCTAGTTAGCATATGGATAGTGCTAGTTAGCATATGGACAGTGCTAGTTAGCATATCGATTGTACTAGTTGGCATATGGAGTATGCTAGTTAGCATGCCTTGGGTCCTAAATAGCATACAGAGCTAGTTGGTTAACACAATATGTATGCTAATTAACATACCTGGTATGCTAGCTACAGACCTAGTATGCTCAATTGCATGATAAGTACGTTGTCTAACAGAAAGTGATTATGCTAGTTAACACATGGAGTTTGCTAGATAGCATATGGAGTATGCTAGTTACCAAGCCTTGAGTTCTAAATAGCATACAGAGTTAGTTGGTCAACACAAAAAACATGCAAGTTATCACCACTTATGCTAGTTAACAACTAGTATGCTCACTAGCATGATGGGTATGCTATTTAAGACAAGGGTTATGCTCGTTAGAACTAGCAACTGGGCTGGATATGCTAGTTAGCATATGGAGTATGCTGGTTAGCATATGGAGTATGCTAGTTAGCATGCCTTGTGTTCTACCTAGCATACAGATTTAGCTAGTCAGCACAAGATGTATGCTAATTAACATAATTTTTGCTAGTTAACACCTAGTATGCTCAACAAAGCATGATGGGTGTCCTAATGAGTATGCTAGTTAGCATGTGGTCTGTGCTAGTTAGCATGCCTTGTGCTCTACCTAGCATACAGAGTTACGTGGTAAACACAAGATATATGCTAACTAACACTTTTTATGCTAGTTAACATACGTTGTTGCATGCACATTAGGATGTTGATTGTGCTATTTAACACCATGATTTGTTTTCATGAAAATGTTGGATGTCCTAGTTAGAAATCTGAATACTAATCTTCAATTGGATGTTGCAGGTTGAGTTCTTTTGTAGATTCAAGGAAAAACATCTAGATTGCAAGATTGGCATGAGAACGTTTGAGATGTTGAAGCCATTCTTTTGTAGGTGACTGAAGGATAGATACACATGCTGTTGCAAATACCATGTGCAAATGTCCTTTTTGAAGGACACACTGAACCACATGCACTCTCATGCTTTTGGGCTGCATAGAGCAGGTTGTGACTGTATATGTAATATATGTGCCCCAGGTGAGAACATTAGCAAGGGTTGCTTGGCTTCACATCACACGTTCAAAGGTGTCACACCTATGTGGGAGTCTGTTCTCTGTCCAAAGCCCGCAGATGCAGTTTTCCATTGAAGGGAATGCCTGGTGGAGAGTGTTTGACATATGGAGTGAATAGGTTGGAATTATGCTACTTGGAGATAGCAAAGTCAGGTAATAGTATTAATGTGAAAGGATATGCATATGTACAAGCTCAAGACAAGCAGGGAAATAGTAACAAAAAAAAGGATTTTTGCACAAAGAAATGCAGTTCTAGGAGTTTCTTCAACTCTTGAAGACCAAGTTGGAGATCTTTATCACTCATAACTATGTGGCTCGATGGCAAGGACAACAATTCAAGGATTGTCTTCTTCAGTTTACGGAGGATGTCGTCATGTCAATTGTTGATTTTGCATAAAATTATGCCTTCAAGGAACAAAATGAGATTCGGTCAATGAATTGGCACTCTAGTCAAGTAACCATTTTTGTACACATAATGTACTACCGTAGGGCACGGGAGGTAGTCAAAACCATCCACTTCTTCATATCAGATGATAAGGTGCATGACACATTGTTCATGCAACAGTGCTTCATGCTACATCGTGACTGGTTACAACAAGAGGGTGTCACTCCTAAGCAACATTGGGTGTGGTCTAATGGTGCGGCCTCACAGTTCAAGGGAGCCAGGCCTTTTTACTTCGCTGCAAGATATGGTGGACTCATAGTGATGGGGATGAGGTAGTTCTTCTTTGGATCAGGGCACGGCAAGGGAGAGCATGATGGTACAGGCGCAGTTGTGAAAAGAACCTTGACCCATGAACATCTAAAACCTAATGGAGCTATTTTGCGGTGTGCAACTAATGTGGTTGCTTATTGCCAAGCCAACCTATTGCAGGGAGCACGTTCACAATATCCTTCAAAAGAAAGGGAATGTGCCCGTGCGTTCAGGGAGGTTAAAGAGGGGGAAGTGAACAGAGAGGTGAAGTGGAATTGTGCCACTGTGGCAAAAACTCGCTCTCTGCATGCTTTTCATGGTCACAACTCTGGGGATCCAACCGTCCTTGCAACAAGAACCTTGGCATGCTTCTACGATGCTTGCATGCACAGAAGATGTAATTGTTGCGTCAATAAAGCTCACGTGCAGCCTTGGGATTATCATACTCTACTGCCATTACCTGATGAGGTTGTGTCAGTTCTTGAGCTGGAAGATGAAGCAGCCACCTACAATGACTTCACGTACAAAGGTCATCATGATGTGTTGAGTAGCACTCTATGTGCTGGCGACACATTTGTTGTAAATCCAGATGCTTTGACCAATGTCAAGGATGTGGATTTCTACCTGGTCAAGTGTGTTGCAGCAAAGGAGAAGGTGGAGAAGGGGTACCTCGATGAGTGGGGCAATGCAATTGATTGAGGCTCATATGTTGTGCAAGGTCTGTATTACGAGCAATTGGATGCATACACCTTCAAGCTACCACAAGCAGCCCATTGTCCACGTACTTTCACATTTTGTACGATGTATCAAAATACCCATGGAGCACATCCCAAGGAGACGGCAGGTGTACACAATCAACCCAGAAATCTATGAAGGAATCTATAATAGCATACCCTTCATCTTTTAATTTGTAGTCACTGCATCTTCAATATACTTCTTGCTCAAAGATAATGCAGTTTTATCAAAAGGCTTGGGTATCTTTTGTCTCTTGTGTGCTTTGTGTATACATGGCTTTGGTGTCTATCACAGAGGGGTCTCAGTTTAAGAGAGATCATCTGTACCACCTGTCTCATTAAACATAGAGGATCTGAGCTCATCAAGAAAATGTAGAACTCTAGAGAGGTGATTAAACAAGCTCAAAGTCTGCCTCCTTTGGTGTCTTACAATTTACGCTTTTTATAGCAGGACTCCATATGGTTTGGGCAGGTAGCCCACAAATATAAATGGAAACTGTAGAAGAAGGCACACCTAGCTTATAAGAAAGTCATCAAGGTTTGGAAATATGTGTACAAAGAAGGTTAGTGGCTTGCACAGTATGATAATAAGAAGGTATGCTAATTGTGTTATGTGGGTATGCTAGTGGTTAGCATAAATGGTATGCTAAATAGCATACTGTTTATGCTAGTTAGCATAAACAATGTTCTGATTAGCGTACCTTTTGCTGGTTTTCAAGGAGAAGAGATGGTGGCTTCCTATATACTGTGTGTATGCTAATGCTAATTAGCATACTGTTTATGATGATGAGCATAAACTTATATATGCCAATTAGCATAAACGATATGCCAATTAGCATAAACAATATGCCAATTAGCATAATTTTGTTGGTTTTTAAGAAGAAGAGATGGCAGCTTTCTGTATACTGTGTATGCTGATTAGTATACTTTGTTGTGAGTGGAATGCTAATTAGCATATTGTTTATGCCAACTTATTGTTTATGCCAACTGGCATAACCAATATGCTAATTAGCATAATCTTGTTGGTTTAAGGGAGAAGAGATGGAAACTTTCTCTATATTGTGTATGCTAATTAGCATACCTTTGCCGGTTTCAAGGAGAAGAGATGGCAGCTTTCAGTTCACTGTGTTACTAATTAGCATACTATTTATGCCAGTTGGCATAAACAATATGCTAATTAGCATACCTCTGCTGGTTTTAAGGAGAAGAGATGACAGCTTTCTGTATACTGTGTGTTCTAATTAGCATACTATGATGTGAGTGAAAATTAGCACAAACAAAAATGGACAGTATGCTAATTGAAGGTAAGCTAATTAGCATACTATGTATGCTAAGCATATTGTTTTTGCCAGTTGGTATATTAATAGTATGCTAATAAGCATATCTTTGTTGGTTTCAATGAGAAGAGATGACGGGTCTCTGCATCCTGTGTATGCTAATTAGCATATTGTTTATGCCAGTTGGCATTCTGTGGGTATGTTAATTAGCATAGTTAACTGGCATAAACAGTATGCTAATTAGCATAGTTTTGCTGGTTTCAAGGAGAAGGGATGGCAGCTTCCTGTATACTGTGTATGCTTATTACCATAGTATACTGAGTGGAAGTTAGCACAAACAGAAATGTACAGTATTCCAATTGAAGGTATGCTAATTAGCATACTGTCTATGCCAGTAGGCTAAGACAGTATGCTAATTAGCATACCTTTGCTAGTTTTAAGGAGAAGAGATAACAGCTCTCTGTACATTGTGTATGCTAATAAGCATATCATGTATGCTAAGTAGCATACTATGCTCTGAGTGGAAGTTAGTAAAAACAAAAATCCACAATACGCTAATTGAAGGAATGCTAATTAGCATACCATGTATGCTAATTAGCATATTGTTTATGCTAGTTGGCATAGACAGTATGCTGATTAGCATACCATTGTTGGTTTCAAGGAGAAAACATGGCAGCCTCCTATATACTGTATATGCTAATTAGCATACTATGGTATGCTGTGAGTGAAAGTTAGCACAAACAAAAATGTGCAATATGCTAATTAGAATGTATTCTAATTAGCAATTATGGGTATGCTAATTAGCATACATGGTATGCTAATTAGCATACTGTTTTTGGTTATGTTAGCATAAACAGTCTGCTAACTAGCATAAACATTATGCTAATTAGCATATCTTTGTTGATTTCCAACGAGAATGTATACAAATTCAATGTTTACAAGACAAAAAAGAATGTTTACAAGACAAATTCAATGTTTACAAGACAAAAAAGAATGCCAATAGTAGACATAGTATTGTCTTCAAAAAAAGAATAGTACAGGATCTGATCATTACTATCTGAAGTGAATGTCAGAATAGTTACAAACATTGGAAAGGCAATTTACAAATTTCTCTCATAATGTTACAAAACTACAGAGAGCCTCCTACTCTGGATAAGATTGTGGTTTTGCGCGCTTGTAATTCGCTTTTGCCCAGTGTTCATTTGCTTCTTCGTTTGCTGAGCTTTTGGTTCTTGCAACTCTCTTTCTTCTTCTTCTTCTTCTTCTTGCTTCTCTAATTTTTCCCTCTGTAGCCTCTCTCTCTTATGTCTTTCAACTTCTTCATCAGTCTCCCTTTGTCTCCTACGCATGGCTTCATTACGCTGGGCCTCATTGCGTCGATGCATTTTTTATTCCAGCTTCCTGATCACTTGTTGTGAAAACAAACCTGGGGCAGTATCAAACACATATTTAGTTGTATACGCTGCACGATCCTCTAACTGCAGCCATAGGAACAGTCAGGTGCTCAAAGTATCTATCAGGAAGTTTTGCTGATGTTCTTTCGTATGGTCCTCTATCTTAGGAGTAACAAGCCAACTTCCTTCAGGGTTCTAGTACACTTTTGTACATACTTCGTCAATAATTAGACTGTTTTGGGGCGCAAAGTTGCAGTTCTTCCAAAACAATTTCAAATCCTTCAAGAATACAGGCCTATTATATATGTGTCATGGCTGGCCACTACAATGAATCTGTAAAAAACACCTCTCAGCTTAGCCCTGTGCTCTTTGAACATTGCTTCTAATATTTCATTCACTTTATGTGCCATGCTAGTGCTCCATATATACACATGGAAAAATCGAAGGCACCAATCCAAAAATTTGTGGCTGTCTCTGCAACAAAATACATATCTCCTATCTTGCACATTGTACTTTTTCATCTTCCCTTCATGTTTAGGGGGAATGTCACCATGCATAGGCTATACAACTTGAACAAGCAAGCCATTAACATCAAGAACCAAAGCGCGCCCCTCGTTTGGCAACGGCTTTGGCACGCATATTGGGTCTGGCAGTGCATACCACTCAGCAAAAATAACTTCTCTCGAGGGATGAACATAACATTAATTTTCATTAAGCGTTTAAGATAGCTAGCCAGGTGCTTCTCAATCTCGGCTTTTTCTTTTTGTAGTTGTCTAGCCTTGGCAGTATGCTGCTTTCGTATGGTTTTGCACGCAATGGCATAATTCAAATCATGCAAGGCAACTAACCGCAGTTTCTCTTAACATAGAAATGGTATCGAATAAAGACATCATAAAGGACAAGCAAAAACTACTGAATTGTCGCATGATAAAATAATATTGAAAAGAGTTTTTCCATTATAAATATCTAGAGAGATACATGCCGCAGGGTGTGGAGCTTGCTAACACTGCATAACTTGGACAGAGCAAGGAACAAATTCAGCATAATTTCTTGCAAGCACGTGAGCAAATGGATTTCTTTTCACCTCTGCTGCGTTTGTTTATAGCATCCAAGGTGCTCGGAGGGGCAACAAATTTATCATCCCCAGGTTCTTCCAGAATCTGTTCCAAGCCCCCTTTTCTCTTTAATTTCACTTTGTTTACAAAACCCTGCAGGTGGCTGTCATCACCGGCGTCTTGCTCAGTCAGCCCACTGCTAGTCCTGAAACCTTCCTCTTGAGAACTCCTACTTCCTCTTGCACACTCCTAACTGTTTCCTCTGAGACGCTTGTTTGATCATATTTTGTAGGGGGCTTGGCTTTGGGAGGAGTAACCATGATGAAATCTTCATCATCATCATCTGTTTCTTTACCATCTACAGCGGCCTCGTGCACTGTCGCATGTTGTGGCATTACATCTGTCCTTTCATGCTATCTATCCAACTCATCACATTCACCATTACAGAGCTTCTCCTTCTTTCCTTTGATTGACAGGTGTCTTGTCAGGTTCGCATCCTGCATCATTGATACCTGTGTATTACATTCACCCGTTAATTTTCATCGATACCATTATGATTGCTTGTATGCATAGTGTGACAAGTAGCATTCCATGTATGGCAGGCATTTATACCCTGTAGACATTCATAATGTCTATGCTAACTAGTATACAAAGTGTGCTAACCACCATGATCAATATGCTAACTAGCATACAAAATATTCTAACAAGGAAGTGTGAACATAGTGTGTATCCTATCTAGCAGAGAATGTATGCTAATTAGCATACATAAAATGTTAATAGGCAAAATTGTGTGTATGCTAATGGTATGCTTATTATTGTTGGTGTGCTAATTAGCATACATGCTATGTTAATTATCATACATGGTATGCTAATTAGCATACACAGTTGTATGCTAATTAGCGTACCATGTATGCTAGCATAGATGGTATGCTAACTAGAGGATAAGTTATGCTAATTAACATAACATCTCTACTAATTAGCATACCATCTTTGCTGGTTAGCATACCGTGCATGCTAACTAAAATACACATTATGATAACTAGCAAAGAGGTATGCAAACTAGCATACACATTATGCTAGCTAGCTCAGAATGTATGCTAACTAGCATAGAGGTATGCTAACAAGCATACACATTATGCTAGCTAGCAAAGAAGATATGCTAACTAAACTTTGAATGCTTGTTAGCATGCACCAAATACTAGCTAGCATACAAGGTATGCTAGTTAGCATACTGAGTATGCTAATTATCATATCTTGTTTTCTAGTTATCATACTTGCATGCTAGCCATCATACACAATGTTATAGTTAGCATAAAAAGTATGGTAATTAGCATACCTTGTTAGCTAGTTAGCACACTCTGTGTGCTAACTAGCAAGTAGGGTATGTTAATTAGCATATTTATTATGCTAATTAGCATAATTTTTATGCTAATTAGAACATTGTGTATGATGGCTAGCGTGCAAGTATGATAACTATAAAAAAAGGTATGCTTATGCATGCTAATTAGCATACCTACATGCTAGTCATCATACACAATTCTAATTAGCATAAAAAGTATGCTAATTAGCATACCTTGTATGTTAGTTAGCACACAGTGTGCTAACTAACATACAGGGTATGTTGATTATCATATTTAATATGCTAATTAGCATACTTTTTATGCTAATTAGGATACCTTGTTTGCTAGTTAGCACAATGTGCACTAATTAGCATATTTAAGATGCTGATTAGCATACTTTGTTTCTAATTGGGAAACTCTCTATGCTAGTTAGCATGCATATTTTGTTAACTAGCATAGAAGGTATGCTTATTAGCATACACAGTATGCTAACTAACATACAAAAAATGCCAACTAGTATTCACAATATGTTAGCTAGGATATTTAATTGTGCTAACTAGCATACACAGTATGCTTACCACCATGACAATGTATGCTAGCTATATCTCATAGTATGCTAACTAGCATAACTAGGTTTACCAACTACCATACACAATATGCTAGCCACCATACCCACTAAGCTAACTAGCATACACACGGCTAGTGTAGGAATCAAGGCTAGATAATTGTTCCTTAACTAATATTATCTTACCAAAACTCTATGTGATTGGAGGTCCTTGCCATGTGACCTTGCCACACAGTTGCGGCTGGTATCCTCTACTGACAAGTGGAAGCTCTACATTCTGTCCCCAGGGAGCATGCAACAACAAAGCAGATTAGGTGATAGGCATTCTCACATGGTATTTTGACCATTGCACTAACTTCATGTACTTCTAGTAGCAGACCACAGCCAATACACACGTTGCTTGTTGTCCCATCGCATACCCCTCCTATACATTCTGTAAAAGTGTCCATAGCTATCTTGCATAGGGCAGTGGGGATGAAGGAGCCTTGTATCATCCTACTTATCTGCATGAACAGTTGCAATTCACTATCACAGGTGTGCATTTTTTTGCTTCCTGCACCTCCACATTAATCTACAAATCAATCAAAACAGAGGCATGGTAAGTACATAGGATAGTTGTGCACATACTCAAAACATAAGGTTCAATCACAAAAACCATCGTCACTTACACGAAGACAGGTTATGTCAATATCAACAGTAGTGGGGGTGTCCTCACTGTGAGGAAACCCCAAACCATCTAGTGTCTCTTTCAGTGTCTCAATCTTTACCTTGAGCTCTATTTTTCTTCTTGCATCCACACTGCCAGTGAGGCCTGAACACCGTAATGCTTTCTCAGCATCGTGAAGCTTCTCTCTCATAGCAAGTACTACAGGGCTGACCATATCATGGCTTGCTTTCAGAACCCTCGCACCTTCAAGCTCCTGACCTGCATTCTTGAGCTTCTATTTAGCATCCTGCAGTCAATTTCTGAGATGGTCACTTGCACTCATGATGTGTTGCAAATCAGAGAGCCCGAAATATGATAGGCTTGATATCACTTTGTGAGAGCTGTTAATAGAGAGGGGTGTTGCCATGGCAGCAGAAACAACGTTCGGAGCTACTTGGCAAGTGCAATCGTCCTTTGTTTCCACGGAGCCCTCCTCTGTTTTTTGACTTGAGGGGTGGGTATTACACACCCTCCACTTTTCAACATGGGAATCATGGTATCCTTTTCTCGAAGGTCCTACAAATGCTGGAGAGCAAACTCAGTCCAATTGAACTGCATGATTGAGCCACTTGCAATTGCCATTGGACTGAATTGTTTTACAAAACCCTTTGCAAAAGCTGAATTAATTTCCATGTTGGCGGGTGCCTTTGGTACACCCTGTAGTGTAGTTGAAGTACTTGGTCGTACATGTCGCTCCGACTGCTACTGCATTTGAAGCGATATTTGTTGTGATCCTTTGCCTCTCTGAACAATACACTAAACCACTCCAATAATCTGCTCCCACTTCACCAATTTGGGGTCGACACCGTCCATGGAGAGGCCATGGACAACATTAAACTCTTCTGCTATTACACATAACTTTTCCTGTAGTGGGATGTTCAGCTTGGGAGCTTTCCATCGGCCTGCAGACCACACAGGATTATCAGATTAAAACCTTTTAGAACCCGACTAGAATAGGGCTGTCAAGTAATTTCTACATAGGCAATTGCGCGGGCTCTCCTTAGATGCAATCATCTAAGCATGCACCTTGAATGCCTAAGGCAATGCACAAGAACCTTATCAGTGTGAGAGAATCCACAACTAGACTGTAGCCAAGGGATACTGCAAAAACAAGCATATAAGCTAAATGCATATTGATTGTAGCATATTCTTAGCAACACAATTTTCTCATGGGTGAGAGGATTCACTAACAGATTAGTAGTTGGGGCATGCTAGAGAAATGTGTCATGCTTTGCTTGATTTACAACTTCAAAATGTGGCCCCCTCATTGAAAAGAGAGAGAGAGTACCTGAGTCCTGCTTCCTTTTCCCTGCATGCATGTACTTTGACATTGGGGATCCTTGGGACTTAGAAGCCTTCAATCTTTTGCAAGGTGGAGGAGAAGCAACAGAACCTTTGTCCCTCGACTTCCTTCTCGGTGGAGTACTGTCAAGATTGTTGTCGGAGGTGGCTGGCTCCAGTGGTGGTGAGCTATCCTCCACTTGGGCTGACTGCTGACCTTTGACTGTAGACCTGCTTGCAGCTCACAATCACTTTCCTCCCTCTCTCTGACATGTGGCCCCTATGCCGTGCTTCCCTCCATGCTTCATGACTACACCACTACCTCAATGTAACGACTGAGCTTAATTGTTAGAGATTTTAAAAATATTACGATTCATGTTTTTGAAGTCCAAGTATACACTTTGTATAGTTCATGATGGTGGCCCACACACTTGAAAAAACATGAGTGTCTTATCCATGTGTTATGCTTACAAGATGTGCTTGTTGGCATATGTTAACTAGCACAAAAAGCACGACATGTTAACATGCTTTCACCCTTAAATTCCGATGTCAAATTATCGACGTCAATGACGGGCGTTGATATATGTGTAGATAAATCTGGAGGGAGATCAAGTTTTAAAAAGATTAATTTTTAAATTTTCCACGGGTATATCGATGTGTATACAGGTGCACATATTGACGGCTGTACCAACGCACATATCGATACTTGTACCTGCAAAGCTTGAAAAAACAAAACCGCAGGTTTTTCCTATGTATTTTGCTCCTTTCTTCTCTTTCTCTCTCCTCTCCTCACTTGTTGCAGATTTGCTGCCCCACGACTTGCCGGAGTTGATGTAGGCTGCTCCCCAGTAACAAGGTGAGCTTCTTTTCAAGTTTCCTTGTAGATTTGTGGACTTTTGTGTGTGTGTGTGTGTGTGTGTGTGTGTGTGTGTGTGTGTGTGTTTTTGCAGGTTTGAGGATATTTTTTCAATTGTTTCTTGCTCAAATAGGCCGCATGCATGTGAGTGCTCTAACATTCTTTTTTGTTGCATACACACATACACACACACATTCACATAAACATACACGCAAGTAAATAAAAATGCACATGAAACAATATAAACACACTATATACGACGCACACACACATTTTTTATTTTTATTTTAAGTTATTTTATAAATAATATTAATTAAAAATCATCATTAACTAAGAAAGATCGCGAAATTTTATCATTAAAAGAAAGATTTATTTTGATTTATGTTATTCTATAATTAGTTTTTTTGTTTAATTTGTAAATAAATTTAGAAATTAAAAAATTAATTATTAGTTTTATAATTGTGTTTTATCGTAGGCTATTTGCTTAATTAGGTTTAGTCCTTTAACACTAACCATTTAAGTAATAAGTGGTTTCATCGCTTAGACTGGTCCACATTTAGATCGTTGAAGGTTAGTTGCTTAATTAGAGCGCCTAGCTGCTTACATATTGAATCATTTAACCGAGCCCACTTAGTCCTACACGCGGCTCGGCTAGTTTTGTTATTTAGTCACTTAGGGCACACAAACTTCAAAAATGCAAACAAATTTCAAAAAAGACATATGTCAAACCTTAATATATAGGCATTGACCAATAAAGACGATTACCTAGTGGTTTTGATCTTCGTGCATCTCTAGACTGAGGTGTGCGGGAATTGGGCATGGCTAGAGAATGTGAGGTTGTTAGAACTAGCCACTATGAAAATCTCTAATTGTTTACCACGGTCTTTTACCGTGTTTTGTAGAGAGAAGGTCCAAATTTTGTATTTAAACTATTATCACGATTATTTTTGCTATTATTATCGTGTTTATCAGCTCAATTATTACAGCTATTATTACCAGTTTATTTTCGAGAGGAGTTTTAGCACCTAGACTTTGAAATTCTGGCTTAAACATCCCCCCCCCCCCTCCCAAACTTTGGTGTTTCCCTCCTCTCAATAAAAATTAAAGAATCTTATATGAAATTTTCAGATTTAAAAAATAAACGATATGAAAACATGTAACAATAGTTAGCTATTTAAGATTACACTTGGTTACAACTAAACTAATCAATTCACTTAATTAACATAATTGAGCATGTTCACAAAATTAGAGAGACGAAGAGGAGGGAGAGAGAGATGAATGGATTACACGACCAAAAATCTTCATAACTTAAAGTATGCAAAATGTTTATGGACCATCTTCCAAAAGATCCCTACATGAAGCATCATCCAATTCTAAGCCCATGGCTCCTAAAACAATAAAGAGAGAAACAAAATTGTCGTTTATGGATGCGTTGGCTTCATCATCTTTGAATTTGTCATCCTCCATCCCATCATCTTCATCATCATGACAATCATCCTCGCTAAGACTTGCCGCCGCCGGACTTGATTCATCGACCTCCCTCTCCTCTGTCTCCACCTCATCCAAAGCAGGAGGTGGAAGAGGGTCAAAGATGGTCTCCACTTCATTAGTGGAAAAAATGATTCTCCCCCGAGGTGTTACGGGAATTACGAACAAGGGTTTTGGTTGGTGGATTGCTGGGATATAGATGACCTATAGAAGAGAAGCTCAAAGTGAGTAACATTGGTATAATTAATGCTACAAGCAAATAAGAATAAAAAAGGTAGTCACTCACCTGCTAATCATTACGTGGTAAAAGTAAATTGGCATACCTCCCTGTGTGATGCACACTAGATTCCACCATGTAGAGGCCAGTTTCATGTCTAGAGACATTGACAAACCACTTGAACTCAAAGATGAAGGTATGAGAGGTTCTAAAATTAACCTTTAGTATCCTTTCAATAGTTCCACAGTACCTGGCTCCATCATCGTCTGTGTCAAATTTTCCCATGGTGACACAATCTATGGTGGTTCTACTCTCATCAATGTGGCGTGTATGAAAGTGACGACCCTTTGACCACATAGAGTTAAAGGAAAGGCACTACAAAATAGGAAAATATCTTTATCAAATACAAAGATAAAATCAAGAAAAAAAATTACAATATGGTTTAGGTATATGAGTACTCTACCTTTAATACGTAGCCTCGTGCATACTACCATTCTTTGCTGGTGATGTCTTCTCTGCGCGCTTTTGCTTTGATCATTCTCTCATGAATCCACTCCGTACTAATGAGATCTGTGAAACATGCAAGGTGTCTAGGCATTGGGGGTGCCCTCCTTCCTCCATGTGCTTGTTTCCATACTTCTCTCTCTTGCAAACGCCTTGCCTTTGCCACTGTCCACAAGTCCACCCACTTGGTCATAACCTTTGCATTGAGAATACAAAAGTTATTGACCACTTGGGATAGATTCATATCCATGTTAAGTAGTTTTCCCTTTCCACTCGGCAAGTGTGAAGTCATCCTTGCATGTATGAGATGTAAAAAAATGCCTCTTGCAGATTCCCACCCTTTGGCCATACATGCCTCTGGTTGAGACCATAGCCGCACAAAATCTTTGAGAGTCTTTACACCACGTGAACCAAGAGATGGATTTGACTAAGAAGAACCGATCAAGGAAATACATCCTCAATGGCAAAACAGAGTTTCTGTTGCAAGTGTTTGAGCAGCAGGGATATCATCTATTTCAAGTTCCTTAGAGCTCACAAATCTGCAAGAAAACACACAAGGATACACTAAATGCTAGTTGAGATTATTGTATACATTAAAAAAAGTGTAGTTGAGTGGAGTCTTGTGGTGTACCTTACTAGCTCTCCAAGTTTGAAAATAACATCCCTGACTTTCTTGTCTCGATATATACACATACTCACCAGCAAAATGAACTACAATGTAAATTAGGGGAAGGAAAATTCATACACACAAACCATAGATAGAATAGGGAGAGGGACATTACTTGAATCATCCTGTGCCAATCATGGGACTTCAACCCATACAATTGAACGCTTCCACCCTTCTTCGCTTTTCTGAAATCTCCCTTTAGCGACCTCATGTATCTTGTTGGTGTTCAAATAGAAGCAATGGTACCCTTCACTTTGTCTAATTATTCTTTGGCTAACATCCATGGTGCTTTAGGAAGCACAATCTTTCTATTGGGGGCATGGCATGGAGTAGTAGAGGTGGGAGACGTTTCAAAAGCCTCAAATCCTCCCTCGCATCCAATGAGTTCTTCTTGCCAATAATGTGGTCCCATAGTGTTTGGGCTACATTCTTGATTATGTACATGGATCCAAGAGTTGTATTTTTAAGTCCTTCCAATATGGAAGCCTTAAAAATATGGAATACCTTGACATACCTTTTAGTGGAGTACGCGGAGCCGGATTGTTGTTGTAGTGCTCTTCCCAAATGGTTGCCCAATTTTCCATCGTGAGCTTCAGAGGTTTCTTCCCATTTGTTGGAGCCTTGTGCTTGCTATGACCTTGGGGTAAGAAATGATGGTTGTTTGGATAGGTTACCTTGATCAAGGCATCGGGCCTCTTTGTCACCAACGATGGCCCGCAAGTAGGACATGCATTGTGACCCGATGTGGACAACCCTGCATACATATCATAGTGTTAGAGAGATAGAGGGCTAGAGGGGGAGAGAGATAGAGATAGAGGGAGAGACAAAAAGGATATACCAAAAATCTCTCCAATCCCAGGATAGTCGTGCATAGTTCACATAAAGATTCTCCCCACAATGGTTTCTTTCCCCCCGGGGGGTTCACTATATTTAAGACTACTGTATCACGTGTGTTTAGGCTCTTTTTCTAAAATCCCTATTCTGTGAATTTTCTAGGAAATATAATGAGCCCTTTTCTTTTAAATTCTGTAATTTTTTTGAAATTTATAAAAAACATATCCTTATGTAAATTTATTTCTGTACGTTTTAAGGGATTTAAATACCCTTCTATTGAACTCACGTGATAGGTTACATACTATGTAAGGTGAACCCCTCGGGTCTTTCCCCCCCTTTGCAAGTGAGACATCTACAACAGGAATGCCTCTCCATAACTCCTCCAACTCCTCAATGAGGAGTTCGAGATAGACGTCAATATTTGACACTTTGTACTTACGTGGCACAAGCAAAGAGAGAAGTATATTGCCCTTCTTGGTTGTCTGCCATGGTGGAATATTGTAGTTGACGATCACCACAGGCCAAGTGCTCCATGAAGTAGACTTAGTGCCGAAGGGGTTGACACCATCACTTGCTAACCTAAGCCTCAAGTTTCGAGGCTCCAACCCAAACTCTGGCCATTGAGTTTCAATGTGCCTCCATACAGGTGAATTGGAAGGGACACGCATCATTACATCATTTGAGCGGTGGTTGGCGTGCCATGTGAGAAGCTCCACAATAGACCTGCTTTTAAACATGTGTTGAATGCGAGGAATTAAAGGAAAATGTCTCAATACCTTGCAGGATAGGTGCACCCCCTCACTCCAGTCTTGTATCGTGCTTCCTTGCACACGGGACATGAGGTAGCATGTGCATGCTCATTGTGGTATAGCATGCAATCATTGATGCACGCATGGATGCGCTCATACTCCATTCCAAGTGCAATGACATACAATCTAGCTCATCGCCGATCTGAAGGCATATGGTGATCTTTTGGCAACATTTTTCCCATCAAACTACAACAAACAGGAGAATTAATACAATTGCAAGAAGGCAATACCATAAAGCAAAAGAGATGTATAAAAAGTCATATTTCAAACTTACCCAAGGAGTGCATCGACACTTGCATTGCTCCAACCAAATTTTGCTTGCAAGTTGAGGACTTCCAATGATGCCCGGAGCACCAAGTACTGTGCACCGTTGTAAAGAGGTGTTTGGGCACTTACCATCAATCTGTCCTCTGTCTGGTGTCTAGAAAAAGAAGAAGGGTAGAGTATTCTGCAAAAATGCGGCATACCCTGCCTTTTTCCTCTCCACCACATTGCACCTAATTCAAGCTCCTTTCCCCCTCCTACACCTCCCACACCCTCGCTCACTCTCTCTCTCTCTCTCTCTCTCTCTCTCTCCCCCCCCCCCCCCCCCCCCCCCCCCCCCCCCCCCCCCCTCCTACACCTCTCTCTCTCTCTCTCTCTCTCTCTCTCTCACACACACACACACACACACATTTGGAAGCTCAACCTAGCGGGCAACCTTTCTACAACCCAAGTTAATCACTAATCGACCACACATCCCCCCCCCCCCCTTTCCCTAATGGCTTCTACTTTGTTGCGTGCGCGCGCACACACACACACATTTACATGCATAAATGAAGAAATAGAGCGAGAGAGAGAGAGAGAGAGAGAGAGAGAGAGAGAGAGAGAGAGAGATACCTCATTCATTTGTTGTAGGTTTTTTAGTGACGTTGAAGCAATCTTTTTGCTTGTTCTTGTAATATGTAAGCTTTGTTTGAAAATGAATGTGCATGGTAGATTTGTTAGGCAATGGATTATAAGATAAAGAGGGAGATAGATAGAGTAAGAGATAGATATAGAGAGGGATAGAGAGAGAGAGAGAGAGAGAGATAGATTGAATTATCATCCACGAAGTTCAGATATGACCCATGGGACCAAAAACAAAACATTACAATGGCTTCTTCTACGTGAATGCATCAGATACATATCAGTTTAGGACTGAGAGTCCATGGAGAAGGTAAACAAAGAGAAAAGAAAACCTAAGGGGGATCAAGTGCAGAGAGGGCTAGTTTGGGATTTCAAAATTCTTGGATGATGGCTTTCCTGCTGCGATAGACTGCCCATTTCCCTTGCTTGCGAGCTTCATGCATCTTCTTCAGTTCGCTTGATTTGATCTTGAGTTGAGCCATGGTCAATTCCTCGGCAATCCAAAGTTGTGTGCTCTTCAAGAGTTGGGATTGGCGTAGCAACTTCGTCTGTTCTTCTTTATCCTTGAAAGTGAGGATACATTGCTTGGGTGGCACCTGCTTGTGTTTGTTGTTTCATCTAGGACATAGTTTTGGGCTTAATGTTAATTGGTTGAAGAATGTCATTAAGCTTGATTATTGCTTCTTCTAAACTGTCCTCCTCAGTGCACCATGGTGGGTCAAGCCCCCCAATCCTGACTTTGAGCCCAAAAGACTCTTGAAGTCGGCATTATTGTGTGGATGCTTGTATCTCAGTGTTAATCTTTTGATGTGCTACCTCATGGGATCCTTTCTCAATGGCCATGACAGTCTCAGTGAGGGAGAACTTGGCTTTGTCTACTTCACCGAGCATAGCCCGACTCTCCCATTCCTTCCCATCTTCAAGTTTGCGCAGGCACTCCTTTAGTTTTTCATTCTCCTCAATGAGCTCTTGAACTTTGGCCTCCAAATCTATAATCCTTGCTTCTTATCGAGTGCTGGGGTCTTTCCTTGGCGCAGCTGCCACCGCAAGAAAACTCTTGCGGGTGTTGGAAGTCGGAGTACCAAAGGAGGACATTGCGTCGGGGCGTGAACAGGTTATTAAGCTTAGTGAAAAATTACTTTGAAGGTTTAAGGTAAATAAGGTAAACATTTGATGGCTGGCGACGAGAAGTGACTGGCGATGAGCTGACAAAGCAGAAGCAAACGTAGGTGCTACTGGCAATGAGTAGATGAAGCAGAGAAAACGCAGGGCTGCTGTGTAACTATTGTACCCGCAGGGCGCCAGGCTACTATTTTTGCTACACCCACAGGGAGTCACGTCGGATGATGCACAGAGAGAGAGAGAGAGAGAGAGAGAGAGAGAGAGAGAGAGAGAGAGAGAGAGAGAGAGAGAGAGAGAGAGAGAGAGAGAGGGGGGGAGAGAGAGAGAGAGAGAGAGAGATAAAGAGGGAGGGAGAGAGATAGAGAGAGAGAGAGGGGGGGGGGAGGGAGAGAGATAGAGATAGAGAGAGAGAGAGAGAGAGAGAGAGAGAGAGAGAGAGAGAGAGAAATAGAGATATCCATGGGGAGAAAGAGATAGAGACCATACAAAGGCTCAAAGCAACCCCAAGGGCTCCAAGAGCAAGTGCAGGAGCAAACAACCATGATGTACAAGCCTTGCAATCCTAGATCACGGCATTGCAAAAAGAATTGAGGCTAGAACAAAGATAGAGAGTACATATGGCAGAAGGATCCTTAGCAGCTTAAGAAAGATTAATGGCACAGTAGCAAGATCTTCAAAAAGAGAATGACCAGCTAAAGCTCCAATTAGAAAAGCTGCAAGAGCAATCAGGTAGAGGAAGCCACAAAAGGAGATGTGCTTGTATAGCAGCAACTAGTAGCTCTCAGAGCAAAAGTGAAGGAAGCTAGGTCACAAGAAACAGAGCCAGAGCCTAGTGACCTTGGCATCAGTGCACAGACTGAGCCCATGGAAATTCCTGAAGGTACGAAGATCCACAACACCTAGAGGAGCCATCACAAACCCAAGAAGAGAAGGAACAATCCCTGATGGTGGAAGAGGAGGCATGCCTCCAAGAATTAATTGAACAGACCATGGTGCAAGACCACAAGGCAGCCTTGGAATGGGAAAAGTGGATGATACACTCAATTGGAGTCCAAGGGCTGGCCCACAAATGTGCTCAGGGAAGAGTGGATGTAGCCATCACTCCCTTACCCTCTTTTGAAGTATGAAGTCTTTTCAATAAAGAAGAGAATTGAAGTTGAACGAATGGTGCATGTGTATGAAGGTGATATCCAAGATCCAGAAGCTACAAGAAGGATAGTGGATTCCCAGTCAAAATGGAGAAAAGGGTGGCTCATCAAGTATCCAGGATTTTTGAAATGTTTAGTGGATGCCCCCAAACACATAAGGGACGACAGTTTATCTTATCCAATACCTCGTGTATGCTCATGGGAAAACCACGCCAAGCTCTTGAAGAGGCATCCGACCTGGTTGAATTACCCATCAATGCCACCACCTAAAGAGGGAGAGAGAGAGAATGTCTCTTATATGGTGAAAACCCTAAAGGTCACCATTAAGGTTTTCACTAGCTTTCCTGACCTGAGGTGTGTGATGATCAGGAAGATATGAAAGACTCTTCTGGCTTGCATCAAGGTGTTTGTGCAGTCCAAAGCAATGTAGTCAACATTATTATCAACAGGCGACACTGACACCAAAATGACCTATGATCTGTCAAAGCAGCCATCCTCGGACGTGCTGAACTTTTTTTATTTGTTATCAAAGATTAATGTTATTTCCAAGCTACCACATGCAAGCGTTCAAGGAAGCCTTCTACACCGGCTTTTTTACATACGACAACAGAATCTTTGGTTGTACAGTCCCCATGGGCAACATCAGATATGAGTCTTATCTAAAGCTGATAAAGTAGGTTTCCATTGAAGGAGACAACAAGAGACTGCTACAAACTCAGAAGACAAGGGCCAGAAGCACTACAAAGACAAGGCTTCAACACATGGAAAGATCATGTCAAGGACGACATGAACTTGGAGGGGGGAGTGTTAAACGGAAGACACTCCACAACTAAAAAGCCCATAATTGAAAAGCCCATTCTTGTATTATTTAATGTGATAGATCAATTGTGATTATTTTTCGAGACTCAATTGAGTTTCCAGATTGTAACATTAAATATGCGGATAAGCAGAACCCATGGTAGAAAGTAGGAGTTATTTTTTATGAGTTAATACCTTTAAGGTTGAGGTATATAAGCCAACTTTTGTAACGCTAAATGGGGACATTTTATGAATCATCTTTTGGAGCTCTGCTAAGTGTACCGTGATTGCATGCTGTGTGAGAGAGTGAGCGAGGTCTTCTTCTCCTTTCTACGCGTACTACGGAAGCTACATTCTAGAGATGACTACACCATTGTGTTAGCAACAGTGAGAGCTACGCTTTGACACCAAGCTTGCACAATTCTGGTCTCCTCATGAAGAGCTCTCCTACAAGATTTGGAGTGAGTTTTCTCTCTACCCTTGTATCTGTTTTGTGATTTCTTTATGTTTTTGCGTTTACATCGAGCTTAACTACACTTTAGGCCTAAGTATGCTAAGAATCGGTGACCTGTAATTCCATGTCTATCTTCATACGCAATTTCTACACCAAGTGTTTGTTGGTAGTGGATTGGGTTAGAGACTTTAAGTAGTGTCCTCTAGGTGTGTAGAGGTTACCCCTTGAGTTTTGTGATGATTCGACAACATTAGGTTGTGTTCCAATGAGCATAAGCATTGTAGGTAGGGTAGCGGTTGTGTACACATAGTGTGCTTTGAGTTGATTTCCCTTGGTAGTGATTGCCTCTAGAAGGTCGAGTAGGTGATTGACATCCATCTATTTGTTTCCATGCGCCTATGGGTCAAGCTCCGTCCTTGGTTGACATTTTGTTTGCTAGCTTGTTTCTCACTTTACTAGCAACTGTGAGCAGTGTATCTGCTCGACAACACCCTCCTAATCCTTGCACATTCCATGGGACAATCCTCATGGAGTCAGTGAGAAAAAATAGATGCTGCAATAGCAACCAACCTTGCTATCTTTGAGGCCGATTTGTATGGGTAGTAATTTGCATCCAACCGACCTCTAGACAAGCGCGTCTGAAGTGAATGTACCACCCAAGACCAGGTCGAGAGTGCAACCCGTAAGGCTACATCCTCTGTCCAAGAATCCTCCTGTACAAATACATAGCAAGGGGGGCTCTAAGTATCAGCAAAAAAATGCACCACAATGTTCCTGCAACTTGCTGCATCCAACGGCATTGCACTGATCTTGGCTAAAGGCCAAAGTGTCTGTACTAGGTATGTCACCCCTAGGTCCCCTCTGTGGTGTGAGAACTCACTGGCTTGGACCTAGAGCCATTCAAGAACTGTGTGCAGGGTCCACTCTGTAGGATCCCTGCCGTACAGAAGAAGAAGAAACCTAATGTTGTATCTAGAGTGCCTTGGGCTACTAGAAAGAGGACGTGGACTCGAAAGCAAGCCTCCTCCAAGTCGGGAGAAGAATCACCTAGGAAGCAAGTGAAGCTATAATCAAAGAATCCCCATCGTCTGAGAATGTCAAAGTTGGTCAAACCCCAAGGGACTGCTGCAAAAGGAGAGGTCTAAACTAGAAGAGGCAGCCTCAGATGGGAATGTCCCTCCCGAGCCATGCGACTCATAGCAAAAGAACCACCAACCGATCATCTTGCTACAGATGTATGTCAAATCCTCTGTGTTTGAGGAGTGTGGGATGGGTCGGGAGATGAGGCTCAGGGCCCCACCGAGGAGAGAGGAGGAGCGGGAGGTGGGGGTGAATGTGAAGGAGGGGGGGCGGAGGAGGCAAAACGGAGGTGTCTGAGGGTGGAGGGGGGGGAGGTGGTGGAGGCGACGGAGCTAAGGTGGAAGGAGCCTTCTTAGGGGGTCCTACTGAAGGGGGTCAAAACGGTTCCTTGTAGGAACCCAATGCTACTAAGTTATAGGAGGTCAGCCACCATGGGGAGAAAGGTGGCAAGCCCATCCCTGTCAGCAGCTATCAAGCACCTGCTACCAATCGTCAACTATCTGATCGTTGGCCTCTATCAAGGTACCAGCCTGTGTGTCCTAGGTATCTGTCTATTGGGCATGGTCAGCCTTGGGACGTTGCGCATGCGCTGTGGGTTGGGATCTCCTATAAGGATAGGCCTTTGCTAAGTGGCCCATCTACCTGCAAATGAAGCAGTGATTTAGAAGACTCAAATACTCCACACTCTGTCTAATCCAACCCCCACTCACAGGAGGCAACAGTATCACCTTTGGGAGGGAGTGTGTGTCTTGAACAAGAGCCCGCACAGTAGGTCAACCTACGGCCTTGGACACAACTAAAGCTATAGTGTGCGGTGACTCCAGAATTGTATCAAACATGGAACCAATCATTGGAAGAAGAGGGAGGTACTCTCTTCTCATGCTTGGGAAGCGTATCGAGAAAGGCAAGTCGGACTCCTCCTCAAGAACATCTGTAGTAGGGTCAAAACCATGATGCCAGCATCTGAAGTAAGCTTGAGGTGCTTGGATACCGAGAAGGCTCATCAATATCACCTTGGCCGTCATCTCTGGAGACTCAAACTCTATCTAGTAATACCCTCTCTTGAGGATTTGGACATCGATGATCCAACCCACATCAGAGAGGAGTCGGGCCTAAAGTAAATCCGGAACCTCGCCTCGGCTAGTTCGAGTGCCAATAATCTTGCAGATAATTGAGGAGGGTTGTAAGTCTGCCATCAAGCTCGCTTGCTCTTCTCGAGAAAGAGCAAGTCAAAGGGTCGTCTCCATGGGGTTGAGCGAGGGGGCTTTCGAGGAGTCCCTCTGTGGTGGAGCAAGGGTTCCATTCTGTGTCTACTTCTATCGAGGAGGGGGCAAATTTTTTGACTTCGTCGCCAACAGACTGCAAATCGGTCCACAACAAAGGAGACGAATGAGCAAGTCGAGGGAGCGCAAGGCGGGAAAGGGGCTAGCGGGCTGCAGAGGGCAGCGCAAGGCAAGAGAGGTGGGGTGGCGTGCTACTGAAAGCAGCACAAGGAGGGGAGGGGGGGCTGGCGGCCAAGTGAGGGAGGTGATGGCGAGCAAGGAGAAACAACAACAGCGAGCGCACCTTACTTGTATCGGCAAGAGTCACAACTTTACTGTTACTGTTTTTTAGGATGAATTTGTTTATCTTGATGGATGAGGATAGATGCTTAGGACTACCAACCAATCTATACCTTCTTACCTTGATTTTAGAGTGTGCTGAAGATTGATAGGTTAGGATTATATATTTACTTTTATTTTTTTCAATAATTGGTTGGTGCCTCCTCCCATTAATGTGCCTCCCTGGAGGTATATTGTATTGTTTGCTAATGTGTATAGGAAGTCGTTGTAGTAGCTTGACTTTTGAGCATCATGAGGTCATTGTCGTGTCTGCACCAAAACGCATCAAGCGATTGCTGCCATGACAAAACACTTGTTTTTATCCATTCTCGTTGCTTTTTTTGTTTTTTCTAGCATTCATGCCAGCCTGTTTCAAGAGTAATCATCGGTAACAAACTATCTAACATACTTGCTTAGTATTGTGCTTCAAATTCAATAAAATATTACATGTACCTTGTCTATGTGTACTTTTGCAGCATTTTGTTTGTGACATTGAACCTCTAGCTACTTGGAATGTTACTAGTTTACCCTTTGGGTATGCCTTTTGATTTGTTCCCTAACCAAAGGATATAATCTAAGGTATCTTTTGACATTTTTTACTATGGATTTTTTATCATTAGATGATTAATTATTACATCTAATATATAGCCTATAAAGGAGATTTTTTAATGTAACATATCATTGTTGATTGTATCAAGTGTATGCACTTGCAACAGGAACTAGTGGCGGCTTCTTTGTTAATATGTTATATAATTAAGTTACCATCTATATACTTACCTTTTCTTATAAGCGGTCTTGTGGAATTGGTTTTTTCTAATTTTTTCCACTTATGGTTTGTGTTTTTTGTTGTAGATGTTGGCACCCTTGGAAGGGGATGCAGCATTTTGATAGGGTTTGGTATTAAGCTCACTTCTTTTGCTAGGTTTTTTTCAACTTCTGCTAGTAGGTCCCCACAACTTCTAAAAAATAAAAAACCTTTTCAAAACAAAATGAATGCAAAAGTGAAGGGTAATAATTAAAAGTCAAAGGACTTGTTATTGCATATATTAATTAGTGTATGTGCATATGTCTTATAGGGATGAGGGTGGATTAGTGACTGTAGCACACGATGTGTGTGAGTATGTATACTCAAAGAGAGAGAGAGAGAGAGAGAGAGAGAGAGAGAGAGAGAGAGATTCATTGTAGACTCAAAATGAACTCTAAATTATGCATATTGAAAAGGGAAACTACAAGCCTCTTTCATGGGCTTCAAAGAGGGTGACATCATGGCTATGTCATGGGATTTGGACTAATGACCATTTGCATAGAGACCACTGCCACACACGCTACTCTAGTCACACAAGCCATGCCACAAAGGCTACTCTAGTCACTCGTTTGAAAGCAATGTGATGACCTTTGGCTTGACCTTCCCTTCAAAAATTTGGTACAGGAAGTTTTGCACCATACCAAAAAACTTTATTCATAGTGTTTTTAGATGTTTTCAGTGTGTTTGGAAAAGTAGTTGATCATCTACATCATTTCAGAGTTTCTTTTAATAAGTGCAGAATGCTAGGGTCATCCTTAAATCCCTCTAAGCATGCATTTGTTGTAACTAGAGGGCTTTTACTCTACTTTGTCGTTTCAAAGGATGGGATTGAAATTGATGATAGGAAAGTTGCAACAATCGAACAATCTTTACCTCTAAAGACTTTTACCCAATTGAGAAGATCTGATGGTTAGGTAAAGTTCAAAATTAGGTTTTTGAGATGTTTGTCTCATGTGTGTTCAACTTTCTCACATTTGACAAGCAAAAATATATGTTGTATATGGGGATCGAATGCCTTTCAATTGCTGAAGAAAATGTCAGTTGTCGCAAAATTCCTTCAACCACCAGTTTGCAACTTGTCCTTCCTAATTGTGTGGATGCTTCACACATTGCAATTAGAGTTGTTTAGAGAAGACAATTACCATATACATGTGGTAGTGATGTGTGTGAACACACTTAGGACCTCTGGGGCATTTTTTCCCTCACTAGGAGGTTTTTTTCCCCGTGCATTGTATCTACGCCCATCACTCTAGGGCTATCTTATCTTTCCATTGCACACTAAGTAATACACTCTTTGATGTGTGTCTTGAGCTTCCTTCGTCTTCTCCAAGCTGTGTGTGTTTTCTTGCAACCCTAATTCCAACAATTGGTATCATAGCAGGTTGCGGCCTGTTGGGCTTAGCCGCCAACAACTCCCAACACATGCTTGCTCACTGTTCTCCGATTTCCATGAGCTTTGGCGAGCGTCAGCGGGTCGAAAATTATTTTGGGCATGCTTGTTGAGCATGATCTGCTCATATTTATGGTTCGGGCTCTTTTCGGCCTCCGTTTTCACTACAAGCAGTACTGCACAAGCTATTTCGTCATTTTGTGTAAAATTTTTGTCAGTGTCGTTTTCTGCATAAGAGGTCCCTTACAATCTTCTACGGTTTGTGCTATACCGCACATATTGTTCCCGCTTTGTTTCTCCTCTTTTAGGACAGTTTTCACATTAGGTGCAGGTATTCGCCATGGCCGACAACAACACAGATGTCTTCAAGATGTTTGCTACTGAGGACAGATTGGATGGAAACAATTACACTATGTGGGCTTACATGATGCAACATATCCTTGTGTCAAAGAGCGTTTGGAACATTGTGCAGGACATTGATGTCCGTCCTGGTTTTGAGGATGTAGACGATGTTGAGGAAGTTGCAAGTTTTGGTGGCAAAATTGTTGCTGTCAAAGCTATTTTGCCTACGATTGAGCAAGCTCGTTGGGATGTAAAAGATGCGCAAGCTCATGCATTGATTGCGTTGTTTGTGAAGTGCACTATTATTCCTCACATTCGTTCAGCGAAATCTGCAAAACGGGCTTGGGATATTCTGGCTGGTCTTTATGAAAGTCGCAATGAGGCAAAAATTGCATTACAACGTAAAGAGTTGGAGTCGAAGATTATGCATGAGGAAGATGACATGGACACTTTCCTTACTAGTGTCAAGGACATCAATGAGCAACTTATTTATACAGGCGAAGTCATTTCTACAATTCCCTTGTGCAGACTATCCTTGATGCTTTGCTAGATTCTTACCATACTTTTGCTAGTACTTAGAGACCCATGACCCAAGGAAATCCAGAAGTTGTCAAGTTTGATGCATTATGCGCATTGTTGTTGCAAGAGTCACTTTCCAGAAAAAACAGGACTAGGCAGTGTGCAGTAGAACATGCCGTTATTGGTGCTCAAAGAAAATGCGGTAACAACAATGTAGCCACTTCTCATGGTTCTTTTGCAAGTGGAAAATCACATGTTCCTAAAGCTTTTGCTGGCAGCAATTCGTCTGAGAATTTTGGTGATAATGGCAAAAAAAAGAGCAGTGTCCTAAGTTAAAGGCCAAAGAGGCTAAGAAGAAAGAGGATGGTTCCACTGCAAATGCTGGTTCCACTATAAATGCAGCTATTGTTGGGTCTTCTATGAAAGGAGATTGCGATGCTAATGTTGATGCAGAATGGGCTTTTAGTGCAGAGTGTACCTATAATCATGTTGTCCAATGCATGCATGTCAATTGCTATAGGTTCACATATGTGGTATTTGATCTAATTAGTTGTTAAATCAAGGAGGGCATTTACTCAACAAGGTGATAAAGCAGTTGACCACTATGCATATGATAGTACAAAAGAATTCAATTGTGTACTATCCTCAAGCTAATGGGTAGGCTGAAAATCAAACACGGTCTTGTTGAGGATACTAAAGAAGATTGTCTATGAATATAGGATAGATTGGATTCCGAAGTTAGACCCAGCTTTGTGGGTTTTCACGATAATTTAAAAGTATCCATGAGGTATACACCTTATAAGATAGGATATGGGATGGAGGTAGTGGTTGTTATCCCAAGTTTAAGAGTGGTAGTGGAAAAGTAAACTTTCCACAAAGAATCTGTGAATTCTACATTAGAATCTTTGTTGCAGTTGAGAACAAGACAAAATATTTATCTGCTTATTGGAAATTATTCAAAACAAGAAACATGCCTAGATAAATAGAAATGTCAAAGACAAGGTAATGAAGGTGATTTAGTGCTCTTGTATAATCTAAACTTGGAAAATTGAAGTTGAGATATGTTGGACTTTTCCATATTAACGAGAAGATTGGAGGACATGTAAGAAAAGCATACTTCTTGCACAAGGGAGATGCATGATTGCATGTTTTCAAGTTGATATTAGTTAAATGAAAGGGATATTGTGCTAAGACAATGAAGGCATGTCACTATTGTCTTGGATGTAAAAGATTTTCACACAGATAATTGGTGTCAAGCTCATGTCGTTTCTGCCATATATAATCCATCCCTCACAAACAGGTTCTGTTCAGGATTAATTTATTTTGGACAACATTTTCTTTTCTATGATGTAGCCGAGTGGGCCACACATTCCAGACAGCCTCTTGCCGTCATCATCCTCGATTTGAGAAGGCACATAACCAAATGAATTGGGACTTCAGTACTTTATGAAGGGATTTCTTGACAAATGCATTGTTGGAGGTGCTACCCTCTACATACTAGCTGTTGGTATTGTTGGTTGGCATATTCCAATTTCTACATTGATTGATAATTTGATAGTGTTTCATACTTTAGTCTTCACAGAAATTAAACTGAGCAATTAACTTAGCACCTCATGAACATCGAGACTTTGCTTGTCTAAGGATTGAGACCCAAGGGAGACACGTTGGAACTCTCACGAAATGTTTGATTCCCTCGTCTTTTTCAGATTGGCTGGCAGATTCTTCTTTGCCATGCAGTCCCATCAGCCCACTCACTCGTGAGCTTTTGGTTTCATAGAGGGCTCTCCCATGCTCTCCTCTCCCAGTTTTGGTCATGCCTTTCGGGCCTTCAGGTGAGTCGACACATACCAATCTAATGTGAAGGGTATTCATATTTGGGCTATTAGTGACAACTTGGGCTGCTAGTGCTAATTCTGCTACCCAATGTAGGGGTCTTAATTCACTATGGCATTGCTTATGGGATCGCCAGTAGGCTTATGTGATTGGTATACACCTTTATGTCTCATCAATACTCCAGGAGTGCTCAACTTGGGGTCCAACACTCTCTGGAGGGGAACTACACCTCTCTTCTTTACTCATTGTAATAATTGCACAGGTTCTTGGCATGTGCAATACCAGTACCTTTTAATACTCATATGACTTTATTAGTAAGCAGGTAAGGATCTAGTTTTCATGCTGCCTGATTTTAAATGCAGACTATGAATTATGGGTTTTCCTATTTAAAAATCTTTTTTGACTGTTAGGCTTTAGAATGATATAAGAGCTCTATAACCGCCACTTTGTATCCATCCTTTATTTGAAAAACTCTTACCATAATTGGTCAAAATTAACATGCAAAATTTAGACTGTATACAAGGGCTCAAGACCACTTAAAAAAGTTTGGGACAGCACAATGCGTTGATAGACCATCACAAAGTGAATAGAAAGTAGGGACATTTTGCTGATGCCAAACAACAATTGATGCTCAAGAGCCGAATGTTACAAGATGACTATATACACTTTTCCTAAGAACCGCACATGATTTTGCAATTACTGATGCAGCATTTCTCACCACTGGTTTGCAAAAGCTTCTTTATATGCAGCATCCTCACCTCGAGTAAGCTCCCGAACAGTTGACTCGTTAGCTCGGCTGTTTAGTAATCGCTCTGCAATGCGATCCTTGGCGGTAGGTTTTGGTTGAAGCATGGCCTTTAAAGATGCCTTTGCCCGTTTATTTTGTTGTTTGAAGTTTCCTGTGCTTAATTCTCCATATTTTTCCAAATCTTCCCCTATCGCTTCACCAAGCCCCTGGAACGTGTTTGCAAGAGATGCCTCTCGCAGAACTGCAGCATTATGCTCTCTATTTCTCTTTGCCTGCAACTTTTTTTCTTTCTTTTTGCTCAACTCAAGGGCATCCTGAGCTCTGACATTTGCCACAGCCTTGGCTGCAATTTCCTTGACAAAACCCACTCTTTCTACAGGTAAAGAAACAGAGCTTCCAACATGAGCGCTACTCTGCACCTGTGAGATTGAAGTTTGGTCAGCAGTAGTGGAAGCCAAGGGATTGCCAGTGCTATCACGTGGTACGACTGGACCATGTAATGGACAAACTCGCAGATCTCGTCTTTGACACAAACCCCCTTTCTTAAGCGGTGCGAGACAGGGTGGGATCTCTGTTTTTGCAGATGTGTAATAAGAAGCCCTCATATTCATTTCAACAACCTTGTCTGCCGGTAGTAGAGCATCAAAGTCAACTCTTCCCCAATGACTTTCCAAAAGCAAGCCCCTTTGGTTCACGGGCACAACATGCTCTGATCCCCATCTATCTAAATATGATCCCCATGGTAACACAGGGGCTTCCTCAAGGAGCGTTGACCTAGGAAGTTTGCTGCTTTCATCAACGCTAGTAGATTGTGGAGGCGCTGAAGGCTTTCCTTCTCCTTCAGAATCCAAAGCTGCCTCCTCCTTTTCCACCTCCAACACCTCGACAGTTTGTGATTCAAAAGCTTTGCCAATGTCAACCCCTCCTTCCTCCCAAATGATACCATCGTCTCCTTCATCGACTTCGCTGTGTTCTTGGATATCTATCCCAAGCTCAATACACTTAGCTTTTGCTGATGACAATTGATTTCGAATATCAATAACACGCTTGAACAAAAAATCGTGTGACTCTCTGTCTCGGGTGTCGACCCTCATCAAAATGGACATCCAATTCTGAACAGCAGGAAAATGTTGGCTGGCAATGAGCCTGCAAAGATCGCGCACCGTATCAAAAACAGGCCTGTTGTCTTGTGTCTCACATGCGACTGCAGCTTGGCATGTTGCTTGAGCCAAAGCATGTCGAAGAGAATTTGTATTATAATCTTCAATGTCATCCTCTTGAACATGGTTTTCATTGCTCAGTTGTGCAGAGACCTCCTCTTTCTTATTTTCTGCATTGAGAATCTCAAAACATTCATCTAACTGCTTCAAAGTCTGCTCAATGTCTGAATAAAGAGCTGGAAACTCATGCTTCAAATTCTCAAACTTCTCTAGCGCTAAAGCTCTTGATCTTTCCTCCCTTTCCTTCCTTTGTTGCTCTGCCTGAGCAGCAGCCTGCCGCAAGTTAGGGAACTGTAAATGCAAAGTGTTTTTCAAGTATTCATATCCCAACCTTAGAGGCTTATAATGAGGCCCATAGCTATCGTTCCACTTTTCCAAAACCTCCATGCTTTTAGCTCTCAAGACAGTCGCACGGCTCACAGGAGGGGGTAGAGGACAATCTGTACGATATCCAACTGAGAAGAGCATAAAAGTCTCAAAGTCATCCACTATGAGTGTTCGAAATAGCTTAGATCTGGTGAAAAGCTCATCCACAATCAATAAAGCAAGATAGCGGACCTGATTACAGAGCAGCAATAACTCAGCCCACTCTTCATTAACATGTAAAATTTGCAATAGCATTTCTGACTACAAATATATCCGTGCTTTTAGAAAAAATGATAACATGAATTCCACTGAAAAAAATAACTTGTCCACTTAGACCCTTAATACTCTCAAACTCGTCTAATGGCATTAAAGTGCAATCGACAATGGTGACAACCACAGCGAGCAACGTCGAGACTGTCACCAGCCTCAAAAAGGCCCATAAACCCTTGTGATCAGGAATCTAGATTCTAAAGGCCTCTTTAGCACAGTTAGCTGTCAAAGTCGACGATGCTAGAAGAGTACAGCCAGGAGAGAGAGAGAGAGAGAGAGAGAGAGAGAGAGACTGCTGAACCAATGTTGCCCTTTTCATGCATAGAAAACTAAAAAAACACATTTGGCAAAGACACTCTACTGGGCCAACAATGGCACTAAGAGATGAAAGCAGGTAGCGAATGGCATTAGATACCCCAGATTGCTACCCGTATCAACCCGTAAGTGTTGTAGCTAGCTTAGCATTAAGTATACCAATTGGGCAATGAATTGGATAATAATACAATGGGGGTTAGCAGGCATCTCTCTGGATTCGTCCACTTGTCCCAATTTCTCCCAGGGACAAGTGCTAGGGAGTGAGGGTTGCATGGCTAGTGTAGCAGGCATAGTTACAAGAAATGGCCATTTTCAGCCTTCAAGTCCCCGTTCCCCGTTCCCATCCCAATTTCCCGTTTCGGCTCCCCGTTCCGTGTTTCAAACGTGAGTATCCGAAACAGGGAATGGCATTTCATGCATGTTGTCGTTCCCCGTTCCCCGATTCGATTTCCCGTTCCGGGTAACTATGGTAGCAGGTTCTTCTCTTGCACTTTTTTGCCCAGCTTTCTGGCAGGTTACAGATCAGCGACAACATTCTTCACGGGCTCGTTCCCCACGCCGGTTCCTTTACTCTCCCTTTAAGTATTGGAGTTATGTAGTGTATTGGATATTGATTGCACAGTTCAGTTGTGGGTATGTTCTCTTCAGCACAAGTACAAAGGACAATTTTGGTGAAGATTTTAAAGAAGCCAGTTATGTGCTTTTCTGAGTCTGTATGCAGTTTGGCATATTGTATTGGATTGTACCTACAGGTTTGATCTTTGTAGATGTAGAGAAGTGATGGACATTTGGTTTGATCTCAGGGAGTTTCGCTTGAGTAGCTAGGTTCTTTGTTGGACCTCGATGGATTCTTCGGCAAAGATGATCGTCAGGTGACGACCCTTCAGGTCTTCCTATGCTTAGCAGTCCGAGTTTACCGATGGTGTGATTCTCTTTGAGTCTGGAGTTTCATGAGATTCAAGTTTTGCTATTCAGTTACAGAGAAAGCAGTTTTACTCCAGGTTGTCTTAGATTTCTTTGTGGTTGTACTCATTCTGTCATGTGACACATCCAACCCTATGTGTCCGTGGACAAGCTATGTGTCCGTGGACAAGCTACAGCATGATCAGGGTTCAGTCAGTCCAGTCAGTCTAGATTAGAAGTGATCTGGCACTTTTGTGAGTCTATTCGTAGACCGTGCATGCCCAGTCACTTAGCATAGGTGCATATCCTCTGGTTGCACACAGCATGATCATCAGTATTCCCTTCAGAATCCATCAGATTCAGTCAAGGGAATTTTCCAGTGCATTTAGCCTATTTTCCCTATTTTTGGTAATTTTCACTTATTATTTGTAAGTGACTTTCCAACAAAAGTAGGTAGGGCAATTTTGCTAAGTTAATATATAAGCAAACCCAAGTTAGCACTAAATGGCAGAAGAGGCAGCAGGAGCACATGCTCAACAGGCACCTTCTCAGCAGAACCCCGCAAGAACCCTTGGCATTTGCACTGTGCAGATTCCCCCATCCTCGCGACACCTTCAAGCAACCCTAGCGTTTTCTGTTTCTAGCAGTTCCCGCATCATCAACAACTCCAGATTCCCAGCGTTTTGCATCCCTTGCATCATCGCCATCAGCAGGCAGCCCTAGCGTTTCCTGTTTTCAGCCAAGCTTCCCCGTTTGCCAACGTTTTTACTAACGCTCAGCCAACAGTCCAGCGTCTTTTATTTTCAGCCAAAATGCAGCAGAATAGGCAGCGTTTTCAGCATGCTTGATCAGCAGCAGATTCAGCCCTAAGTACCCGCAGAGGACCCCCATTTTCAGCCCTCGAAAACGCAGCCAAAACAGTCATTTTCAGCCACCCAAAACAGCCCAAAGATTTGCAAATTTTCAGCAGTTAGAAGACCTCGGATTTCAGCCCTAAAGTCGCCGTCGTCATCACCGTCGTCGTCACCGGCATAGTCCCGATTGCATCAGTCCATTGCATCGTCATTGTACCACTTTGTGCAAATCATAAGTAGACCACTCTTGCCGACGAGAGTGGGGTCTTCGGAGGAGGGTTTTACAACGTCTCTGGTGTCGTATCTCTCTTCTCTCTCTATCTCTCAGTCTCATACACTTGCACGCACATTGTCCATTCACTTTGTTTGTGATCATAGCATTTTCCATTAAGAACGGAAGGCTCTCCCTTCCATGAGAACTAAAAGGAACCTTGAGCACAGTTCGGAGCACTCATCTTGAGCAAAGCGCAAGCAATCATTCCGTTGCACCTAACATTGGTATCAGAGCTTTGGCAGTGTTCTGTATCACTCAAGGAAAGAACCACAAGAATCACAAGAATTTTTTTTGCTTGTTGCGGTCGCACGAATCCAAGTTCGCTTGGGCGTGTCGATTCCTAATCGTGTTTTTTGAAGAGTGACAGGAATCCCAAGAAAGAAGGGCTTGTCCAGCCTCCCCTTGTCTCTTTTCACTCATTGAGAGCGGACCGTGCACTTAGCGGCCGGCCAATCGACGTGAGGTGGGAAAAAGCAACCTTGGTGTGAGCGCAAGGCCGCCAAGGGGTGCGCCTGCAGAAAGGAGTAGAACTCGGGTGAAGAGAAGATCCTTCTCAAACACGGTTTGCAAGCGACAGAAAACCTCAAGAACCTCAAGAACTCATGACCCGCAAGAACCCAAGTTCCTCGTGAACTTAAGAACCCAAGACAACAAGAACCCACAAGAACCAACGACTTCAGAATGGGCATCACTCGAAGCGGAATGGATACTTCGCTTGGAGGTGATGAGTATAAGAGAGGCGAAGAAGAATTTTCCCCACCAGGAGGTTTTTCCGACCCTCCCCCTTTCCCATCTACGACAAGGATTGCACTAACTCCTATGGAGGCTTTCGACAAGAGGATAATGGACAGGAAGTTAGAAAGCGAAGAAAGAATAGCAGCCATAGAGCGCAAATACCAAGAAAGAATGGCAGCCATAGCGCGTGAGAGCGAGCACGCACGCTTGGAAGCCAAAGCAAGAGAAGCAAAATTTGATCGCGAGAACAAAGAAAGACTAGCAAGATTTGATCGCGAGAACAAAGCAAGAATGCAAGAGTTCTTGCGACTCTTTTCTCAAGTTCAGGCACAGATGCAAGAGAATCGAGAAAAGGAGACTCTCTCAGTCTCTTCTTCTCCAAAGCATGATACACAGGATTTGCATGATTGTGTGAAGCATGATGATGATTTGAATGACAATGATAAACATGATGATTTGAATGACAATGATTTGCATGATGATTTGAATGATATTGCTAAGCATGATGATTTGGATGCCAATGACAAGCATGATGATTTGCATGATCAAGATGTGATTTCTCACAAACATGATGATTTGCATGAAGATGATGTGATTGTTCACAAGGATGATGAGTTAGTTGATGCTTTTTCTAGCGAAGCTAACCTCGTTATAGATTCGATCAATCACGAAGAACCGATCTTGGCTTTCGAGTCGAGGTCCAAAGAACCCCCACAGGACGATTTGATCATTCAGGAAGAACCGATCTTGGCTCTCAAACCTAGGTCCAAAGAACCCTCACAGGAAGTATTATGTGTTCACATGATTGATACGCACGCATTGTTCGAGTGTTTCATTCGTGATCGTTTCCTGTATTTTAGTCAGCGTCTTTATGTGATCCCTTTTCCTAGGCATGACATATTGTACGTTGAGCACGTTTCACTCATGAATGAGCACGAATGTATGCGGATTGTTCATGAAAAGCTGAAAAAGCTGAAAACAACAGGCAACCCTAGCGTTTCCTGTTTTCAGCCAAGCTTCCCCATTTGCCTGCGTTTTTACTAACGCTCAACCAACAGTCCAGCGTTTTTTATTTTTAGCCAAAATGCAGCAGAATAGGCAGCGTTTTCAGCATGCTTGATCGGCAACAGTTTCAGCCCTAAGTACCAGCACAGGACCCCATTTTCAACCCCCCAAAACAGCCCAAGATTTGCAAATTTTCAGCAGTTAGAAGACCTCGGATTTCAGCCCTAAAGTCGTCGTCGTCGTCACCGGCATAGTCCCGATTGCATCGTCATTGTACCACTTTGTGCAATCATAAGTAGACCACTCTCGCCGACGAGAGTGGGGCCTTCGGAGGAGGGTTTTACAGCGTCTCTGGTGTCGTATCTCTCTTCTCTCTCTCTCTCTCTCTCTCTCTCTCTCTCTCTCTCTCATGTGACACATCCCAACCCTATGTGTCCGTGGACAAGCTACACCACAGCAGGGTTCAGTCAATCCGATCAAGTTAGATTAGCAGTGATCTGGCACTTTGTGATTCTATTCGTAGATTGTGCATGCCCAGTCACTTAGCATAGATGCATATCCTCCGGTTGCACACAGCATGATCATCGGAATTCCCATCAGAATCCATTAGCATCAGTTAAGGGAATTTTCCAGTGCATTTAGCGTATTTTCCTATTTATTGGAATTTTCACTTATTATTTTTAAGTGACTTTCCTACAAAAGTAGGTAGGGCAATTTTGCTAAGTTTCTATATAAGCCAACCCAAGTTAGCACTAAATGGCAGAAGAAGCAGCAGGAGCACCTTGCTCAACAGGCAACTTCTCAGCAAGACCAACCCTCGCGACTACTCTAGCGTTTTCTCCACAGAAGACCTAGCGATTTTGCATCAGATCAGCCTTGGCAATTTGTGCACAGCAGAATAGCCCCAACGTCATCACGACACAGCAGATCAGCCTAGCGTTTTTGCATTTGCAGAAACCCGGCGACAAAAGGACCAATTTCAGCCCCTGGCGTTTTTGGATTTCAGCAGCAAATTAAGACCGGCATTATTCACCTAAAGTGTAGCAGATTCAGCCCGTAAAGACCATCAGTTTTCAGCCCTAAGAAACCTCATTTTTCAGCCAAGAAAATGCAGCCAAAACAGTCATTTTCAACCACCGAAACAGTCTCGAAATTCAGCGATTAGAAGATCTCAGATTTCAGCCATCGTCGCCGTTGTCACGGTCGTCGTCATCGGCATAGACCAAGTTGCATAGTCCATTGCATATGCATTGTACACCTTTGTGCAATTAAGTAGAGTGGTGGGGCCTTCGGAGGAGGGTTTTACAACCTCTCGGTGTCGTATCTCTTCTCTCTCCTCTCGGTCTCATTCACTTGCACGCACAATCCACTCACTTTGTTCGTGACCACAGCACTCTACAAGACGGAAAGCTCTCTCTTTCCCTAAGGACTAAAAGGAACCTTGAGCAATAAAGATCACTAATCTTGAGAAAATACAACATTCATTCCGCTGCACCTAACATTGGTATCAGAGCTTTGGAAGTGTTCTACATTACTCAAGGAAAGAACCACAAGAATTTTTATGCTTGTTGCGATCGCACGAACCCAAGTTTACTTGGGCGTGGCGATTCCTAATCGTGTTTTGTTGAAGAGTGACAGGAATCCCAAGAAAGAAGGGCTTGTCCAACCTCCCCTTGTGTCTCTTTTCACTCATTGAGAGCGGACCGTGCACTTAGCGGCCGGCCAATCGACGTGAGGTGGGAAAAAGCAACCTTGGTGTGAGCGCAAGGCCGCGAAGGGGTGCGCCCGCAGAAAAGAGTAGAACTCGGGTGAAGAGAAGATCCTTCTCCAACGCGATTTGCAAGCGAAAGAAAACCTCAAGAACCCCAAGAACCCAAGACCCTCAAGACTCAAGAACCTCAAGAAGCCAAGATTTTCACGAATCAAAGAACTTAAGAACCCAAGACCCGCAAGAACCCAAGTTCCTCGTGGACTTAAGAACCCAAGACCCCAAGAACCCAGAAGAACCCATGATTGCAGAATGATCATCACTCGAAGCGGATTGGATACTTCGCTTGGAAGTGATGAGCATGAGAGAGGCGAAGAAGAATTTTCCCCACCAAGAGGTTTTTCCGACCCTTCCCAATCTACGACAAAGATTGCACTAACTCCTATAGAGGAGTTGGACCAAGAAAGAGAAGCAGAAAGAAAAGCCTACAAAGAAGATATGGCAGCCATCGAGCGTAAGTACCAAGAAAGAAGGACAGCCATAGAAGCAGAATTTTATCGCGAGAACAAAGCACAAATGCAAGAGTTATTGCGACTCTTTTCTCAAGCTAAGGCACAGATGCAACAGAATCGGAAAAAAGAGACTCTCTCAGTCTCTTCTTCTCCAAAGCAGGATACACAGGATTTGCATGATTGTTTGAAGCATGATGATGATTTGAATGATATTGCTAAGCATGATGATTTGAATGACAATGATAAGCATGATGATTTGGATGCCAATGATTTGCACAATGATTTGGATGACAATGACAAGCATGATGAATTGCATGATCAAGATGTGATTTCTCACCAGCATGATGATTTGCATGATCAAGATGTGATTTCTCACAAGCATGATGAGCTGCATGAAGATGATGTGATTGTTCACAAGGATGATGTGTTAGTGGATGCTTTTCCTAGCGAAGCTAACCTCGTTGTAGATTCAATCAATCACGAAGATCCGATCTTGGCTTTCGAGTCGAGGTCCAAAGAACCCCCACAGGACGATTCGATCATTCAGGACGGACCGATCTTGGCTCTCGAGCCTTGGTCCAAAGAACCCTCACAGGAAGTATTATGTGTTCGCATGATTGATACTCACGCATTGTTCGAGTGTTTCATTCGTGATGGTTTCCTGTATTTTAGTCATCATCGTTCTGTGATCCCTTTTCCTAGGCATGACATATTGTATGTTGAGCACGTTTCTCTCATGGATGAGCACGAATGTATGCGGATTATTCATGAAAAGCTGAAAAGTTTGTATGTAAGGAAGTCGCATTCCATGTCTCTTCCTTGGCATGACACAGTTTCCAAAAGAGCACATGATAGTATGAGCACCAAGCATGGGCATTTCCATTGTGATTTGCCACAGTTGATTGATTTCGATCAAACAGAAAAGATTCGACCGCATTGTTTGCATGTATTTGATGAACAGATTGTAACTCCGTTTCTATGTTCATCTATATTGCATACACAGTCTTTAGAGAAGACAAGATTTTTTTTCCTTCACTTTACATGGAATAGGTATGTTCATGGTTTTGTGTTGGAGATGGTTTCAGGAATTTTCAGCCATGGAGATTCGTGAAGACGAAAGAAGCACGACTCTAGACGAAGTTAAAGCATCGAAGGAGCCACAGAAGACTGTCGCTTTCGGCGCGGCCCAAAGAAGCAAGCGTTGCAGACCTTTATGAAGTTCAAGTACCGCTCGACCCACATAGCAGAGTGGGCCGACGAAGAGTCTCTTCCAAGATTCCGGATGCTGTTGGCGATCTCCCTCGACGCCATACAGTTCGGTACCAGTTCGGTACCATAGAGAGAGAGAGAGAGAGAGAGAGAGAGAGAGAGAGATTGACCTGGCCTCTTGAGATTTGGGGAGTGTCTCGTCGTTGTTATAGGTGACACAAAATAGGTGCCCCGATGCAAATTTTGTTAGGGAGTATAATGCGATCTTCAAGAGAAGGCCACTACAGAGATTGAGGATGTTATACTAGTTTTTGGTGCTAGTTGGGTGAGAGACACAGTTGGGCTAGAGGACTCATATTGATTGGGCCTCTTGAGAGTAGGGGAGTGCCTGCTCGCTGTTGTAGGTGACACGAAACTGATGCTTGGATGTGAATTTTGTTAGGTAGTATCTTTAAGAGATGGCCCTTGAAGAGATTGAGGATACTAGCTATAGGTGCTAATGTTAAAGTTATAGCCATCTCTAGTGAAGAGGGCACCGACATCTTATCATAATTTTTTGAAGTAGGAATCTACCATGATCCTTTGATTTGCAAGTGAAGGATTGGGACCAATACTCTTTGGGGTGGAATTTCGCCACTCCGTGTCGCATTTCGTCTCTCTCTTTTAGTTCAGTTGTTATTGAGGTGCTCAAAGTTTGTTGTTTTCCATTGGCACGTGGTGCCCGTCTTGTGACAGTGGTATCAGAGCATCAGGCGTGTGTTTTTCTGAAAGCATACCGGTCCCACAAAAGAGCAGATAGAGCAAACCAGAGACTTTTGGAATTTAATCGAGGTGTCTTCGGCCTCTGACCCCGGACTTATTAGCCACTTCTACCCTTACTTCATCGCGCATCGGGCGCGCTCCCGTCTTCACCGCTCATGTCTTGCAAGGCATAAGCCAAAAAGATCACTTGCAAAGAAGGGTCCAAGATTTGTTTCGAGCTGCTGCTTTTCTCAGAAGCAGTGCCATGCAGATATTGATGTCTATAGCTACCTAGCCGCACACTTCCAAGGACTTGGCAAACTTTTAAGAAAATTTTTGCCCGAAGTTGTATCGTTTCTGACATCTTCTTTCGGAGTGCAACTTCTGGCAGAGTGGGGTATCTTGAAATGCTTGTCATGGAAAGTCTAGCAGATTATAACTTGAAATTTCTCAACATCTCCCAGTAGATATCTCTTCACGAGCAGATGACCTTGGAGATCCAATACGATTGCTATCTTAGGACTACCTCATGGAAGGAACCTAACCCTAATTTTTGGTGCGTGGGGAGCGTTTGGTTGTATGCTTGAACCTTGAAGCGACGTAGACTGCGGTCTGGGGAGCGTTTGGTTGTACAGTCCTTTGAGCTCATGGCTCGGACCTTTTTAGGTTATTTGCGGGGGGAGTGACGAGGTAGTCATTGAGTAGCTTCATATCGCATACTGTTTGTCTCGGGGGAGTGCTCCACGACGCTGTTTGTTGTGTCTTGTAACATGCATATGTAAGCATTTGTGCTGCATTGTGATGTGCCAACTACTGAATATTCCTAATTGGATGAGATTGGCTGGGTATGTAATTTTAGTGCATCAAGAGGACAGCGAGAGAGAGCTCTTCGGCTTCGCACGAGCGAGAGAGAGCGTATCTTGCTCTCTTGGGTACACACTCTCCAGCATAGAGTGAGAGAGCAGGGTAAACCTTAAAGCTCGCAACGGTGGATCTTGAGCATGCGAGCAAAGCGCTACAGAATCACAGATGCCTGTAAATGGTTGGGATCTGTAACATAAAAATCATTCCGCTGCACCTAACACATTCTCTTTTCCCACGATTGAGCAAGAGAGGTGTCACAAGACGGGCACCACGTGCCAATAGAAAAGAACAAACTGAACAGACTTTCAACACTTCAATAACAACTGAACTGAAAGAGAAAGACGACACGCGACACGGAGTTGTGGAATTCACCCCAGAGAGTATTGGCCCAACCTTGGCGCCCCTTTCAATATTTGTTTATATTGCATCAACACAGTACAAGCTGGTACTCCAGACGCTGCACCTTCTCCAGGAAGCATGGCAGAGAATGAGCCCTTAGCACATATATAAAGGACCTTGGCCTATGAAAAGCAGTTTACATGAAAAGCCTTCAAACTCAAAAGCTCCTGGTCCAAAAGCAATGCCAAAAAGCTGCCAACGTAATTTACGGAAATCCGTACAGCTGCCACGTCAGCAGTCAGTGCAAAACGCAGAAATCCAGATTCCGTACAATCTGCCACGTCAACAGCTAGTGTATTTTTTGAAAATCTGCCACGTCATCAACAGCTACGAAATTTATGTGTGTGTGGGTCCTGCTTTATTTCCTTTTGGCACTTGGGGCCCCATTGGACAAGGTCCCCATAAGTTGGTAGGACTTCTTCTTATGTTACTTGTTTTTCTTAGGGTTTAGGCCCCTCGGCCCACATCTACAAGTTGGCTCCCTTCTTCAGGGCTTTGACACGTCAGCAGTTTGTGACATCTCGCCTTCTTGAAAGAGAGTAATCGTCCTTGATTACAGCATATCTGCAAAACAACCAAGTTAGCTCAAAAATTTCCGAGGGACATTCCAAGGGACAATCAGTTTGCTTTTCTGTTAGAGAGTTAGCTTCTCCTTTCGGCTCTTTTGATCAAGGAGTTAGCTTCTCCTTTCGTCCAGATCAAAACTCTTGATATTCCGGCGTAGTAAAATTAGCCATCATACCCAGACCGTACCAATCTTCCACGGGTGTCTTGATGCACTAAAATTACATACCCAGCCAATCTCATCCAATTAGGAATATTCAGTAGTTGGCACATCACAATGCAGCACAAATGCTTACATATGCATGTTACAAGACACAACAAACAGCGTCGTGGAGCACTCCCCCGAGACAAACAGTATGCGATATGAAGCTACTCAATGACTACCTCGTCACTCCCCCCGCAAATAACCTAAAAAGGTCCGAGCCATGAGCTCAAAGGACTGTACAACCAAACGCTCCCCAGACCGCAGTCTACGTCGCTTCAAGGTTCAAGCATACAACCAAACGCTCCCCACGCACCAAAAATTAGGGTTAGGTTCCTTCCATGAGGTAGTCCTAAGATAGCAATCGTATTGGATCTCCAAGGTCATCTGCTCGTGAAGAGACATCTACTGGGAGATGTTGAGAAATTTCAAGTTATAATCTGCTAGACTTTCCATGACAAGCATTTCAAGATACCCCACTCTGCCTGAAGTTGCACTCCGAAAGAAGATGTCAGAAACGATACAACTTCGGGCAAAAATTTTCTTAAAAGTTTGCCAAGTCCTTGGAAGTGTGCGGCTAGGTAGCTATAGACATCAATATCTGCATGGCACTGCTTCTGAGAAAAAGCAGCAACTCGAAACAAATCTTGGACCCTTCTTTGCAAGTGATCTTTTTGGCTTATGCCTTGCAAGACATGAGCGGTGAAGACGGGAGCGCGCCCGATGCGCGATGAAGTAAGGGTAGAAGTGGCTAATAAGTCCGGGGTCAGAGGCCGAAGACACCTCGATTAAATTCCAAAAGTCTCTGGTTTGCTCTATCTGCTCTTTTGTGGGACCGGTATGCTTTCAGAAAAACACACGCCTGATGCTCTGATACCACTGTCACAAGACGGGCACCACGTGCCAATGGAAAACAACAAACTTTGAGCACCTCAATAACAACTGAACTAAAAGAGAGAGACGAAACGCGACACGGAGTGGCGAAATTCCACCCCAAAGAGTATTGGTCCCAATCCTTCACTTGCAAATCAAAGGATCATGGTGGATTCCTACTTCAAAAAATTATGATAAGATGTCGGTGCCCTCTTCACTAGAGATGGCTATAACTTTAACATTAGCACCTATAGCTAGTATCCTCAATCTCTTCAAGGGCCATCTCTTAAAGATACTACCTAACAAAATTCACATCCAAGCATCAGTTTCGTGTCACCTACAACAGCGAGCAGGCACTCCCCTACTCTCAAGAGGCCCAATCAATATGAGTCCTCTAGCCCAACTGTGTCTCTCACCCAACTAGCACCAAAAACTAGTATAACATCCTCAATCTCTGTAGTGGCCTTCTCTTGAAGATCGCATTATACTCCCTAACAAAATTTGCATCGGGGCACCTATTTTGTGTCACCTATAACAACGACGAGACACTCCCCAAATCTCAAGAGGCCAGGTCAATCTCTCTCTCTCTCTCTCTCTCTCTCTCTCTCTCTCTCTCTCTCTCTCTCTCTCACACACACACACACATTGGATTACGCACATAGGCATTGTGAATGATGAAGAAAATACCTGAGCGTGCTTGTTTCTGAGCTTTGCGATGAGCAAGCAGAAGGCAAGGCGAACATTGTCATCAGAGGCGCGAACAAGGCGCTTGATGGAGGCTAGAAGGCCCAATTCCAGCGCGTCGGCAGGCGAAGTGGTGGCGGAATCAATCAAGCTAGACAGCTGCGAGTTTGCGATATCGCCTCCTCCTCCTTTCCTCGCCATTTCATAAGGCCTGTTCCGTCGGTTGAGCAGCCAACACACCCACACAAGAGCTGTGTTTTCAGCCCCGTAGCTTCAAGAGGACAGCGAGAGAGAGCTCTTCGGCTTCGCACGAGCGAGAGAGAGCGTATCTTGCTCTCTTGGGTACACACTCTCCAGCATAGAGTGAGAGAGCAGGGTAAACCTTAAAGCTCGCGACGGTGGATCTTGAGCATGCGAGCAGAGCGCTACAGAATCACAGATGCCTGTAAATGGTTGGGATCTGTAACATAAAAATCACCTGTCGTGGTCACTGGTGCATGCACAGACAAAACGCGATAGGCGTTCGAAGTCGGCGTGGAGAGATTGGTGTGCCCTCAAATCTGAGCTTCCGGACCCACCTTAGGATTGGGCAATCCCCTCCAAGCTAACACCTACCTCTTCAGTGTCTGATTATCAGTTGTTTATTGTAGGTCTTGTGAGCTCTTCTCTGCATAGTTATGCCACCTCTTGTGAATCGGGAGGGTCGAGGTAGTTCACAGAGAGATGGTTGTCGGTGCCTCCGTCTTAACCCACTCTTAAGCATCGTCACGGACCAGAGTTGAGCTCGAAACCAGCGAGTGAAATAACTCCACGTAAGCCGCTTTGACCATTAAACTTACCTCTCTGAAGTGAAGTGAAGTGAAGTGAATCATCTAGATTTTGATAGGTGACGCATCAATGGAGTACCTTGTTTGGCCTCCGTCTTAACCCACTCTTAAGCATCGTCATGGACCAGAGTTGAGCTCGAAACGAGCGAGTGAAATAACTCCACGTCAGCTGCTTTGACCATTAAACTTACCTCTTTGAAGTGAATCATCTGGATTTCTTACGATTTTGATAGGTGGCAAATCAATGGAGTACCTTGTTTGACCTCTTAAGAAGATTGGTTCATCGTTATTGAGCTCGATTTCAGGCTCCTCTTCAACACCTTCGTATTTATACGAGAGTCTAGATCAATTAGCATCATAATTGGGGTAATCCCTCACATCCAAGATGTAAGGACATGGGTCTTACGAGCAAGGTCACAGGCACGGCCGGGCAGTGTGTACGCTAGGGGGAGGTTATAAGATAGCACAGTTGGGTGGAGACTAGCACACGCATTACCACCGCTCTTTCACTGGTATCCAAGCTATTTTTGGGAGAAGGGGAAAAGTGGGTTGCATGTGCATGCAGCACGCTTCTTCTCTCCCACGTGTCGCAGACAGCGACGTCTCCCCGCTCAATATTGATCAATACGTTCTTACACAAATGGAGTGATATTCATAGATTGAGACACACCCCGGATATAAAGATGGTTGTGGAAACAAGTCTTTCTCTTAAAGGCAAGGCCTATAAGTGGTGGATGACATTTCCAATAGATGCTCGTCCTCCGTCTTGGGCTGCGTTTCAAGCTTCTTTCTCCAAAGAGTTTTTGGACTCCAATGAAGAAGATAAGGATTGGTTAGCATGGGATGCATGCCACATGTCTGGACTCTCTCTCACACGGTACCTTTCAAAGTATCGAGAAATTATATTAAAATTAGAAGGTCAAGATGAATTCCAAAAGATACGACGTTTTAATAGGGATCTTGACAAAGACTATCGCCTTCATGTGAAGACCCAACAATCAAAAACTTTGGAAGAAGCCATCAATCATGCCCAAACATATGATAATGACCAAGAGAGGAAAGGAATCGTTCCCTACTCTAAGAATAATTTTGATAAGAGCAATGTGGCTAAGAGCCAATGGCGAGGTAGATCTCCCACACGTTCCAAGAGAAATAAGAGACAATCTACCTCTCCACGCTTGCAAGAGGCTAAGAAGCCTAAGCAATCACGAGATACTCCACGTAGGTCTCTCAGCATTGCCGATTTTGAGCGTACGAAGAAACACAATTTGTGTTTTGAATGTCTTTCGGACCAACATAACAAGAAAGATTGTCCTCTTTTGCAAGGCAAAGAAAAGGCCATGCACACGGTGCAACGCCTCACATTAGATTCATCTCCTAAATATTGTGTTGTAGAGGTTCTTCATATGGAAGAAAAGCACAAGTGTTGTGTGCCTGCTTCAATTTGGCAGTCCACTGTTGGCCCCCATGGTTTGATTCGCATGCATAGCACTACTAACGGACAATGTGTTCGTATTTTAATGGATGATTGTGCAACTCATAACTTCTTGAACTACAAGCTCGTCAAGACATTGAAGCTTACACAGACTCCCTGCTCTCACAAGTATGTGGTGGAGCAGATGTCTTGAAATGATAAAGAAGTATGGGATACGGTAGTTCAAGGGGTTGAGCTTATTGTTCAAGATCATATGATGACCCTTGACTTCCAAGTTATGAACATGGACCGTGCTGATGTAGTTTTAGGACGGGAGTGGCTGCGTGGTTTAGGAAACACATTGCACACTAGTTATGAACACAACTCCTTATCCTTTATGGCCAATGGTAAACATGTGCTTTTGCTCGGTGAGAAAAAAATACCATCTGCACCTCTTATATGTACAGCCGAGCTTTCTATTTTACAAAAAGCAGATTTAATAGATGAAGTCTTTTTGTGTTACCGCTTGTCTCCAAGTCTTGCGAATTCTCAAGAGCAAAGTGCGGTGAATCCTAGTAATGGTATGCAAAGTGCAATGAATTCTAATGATAAACAAAGTGTTAACAAATCTATCGAGCAAAGTGCCTCAATTTTAATTCTATGGAGCACGTGCAACTGTTGTAAAACAAGCATTACAGGAATTACAAGATTCTCCATCCCAACATAACTCTAGTTTACTTTCTCCTTTTGCACGGCAAAAGCTGACTCACTTACTCACGGAGTATAGTGATGTGTTCTTAAGTGATCTACCACCAAGTTTACCCCCTACATGTGATGTGCAGCATGGCATAGATGTCTTGTCAGGCACTAAACCAGTGAGTAAACCACCTTATCGTATGAGTGCTAAAGAAGCCAAGGAGGTTGAGAGTCAGTTGGCCGACTACCTCGCTCGTGGTTTCATTAGACCTAGCACTTCGCCTTGGGCATCACCAATTCTATTGGTAAAAAAGAAAGATGGTACTATGCGCATGTGCCTAGATTATCGCAGATTAAACGCCATAATTATCAAGAACAAGTATCCTCTGCAAAGAGTAGATGAGTTGTTTGATCAACTCCATGGGGCAAAGATACTATACAGAGATAGATCTTCATTCAGGATACCAACATGTGCATATCCTTTTACAAGATATCCCCAAAACTGCCTTTAGAACACGGTTCGGGCATTTTGAATTTTTGGTTATGCCTTTTGGTCTAACCAATGCTCCAGCTACATTTATGACACTCATGGATAGTGTCTTACGTCCCTATCTTGGAAAATTTGTTGTGGTTTTCCTTGATGACATTCTCATCTACAGTAAGACTGAAGATGAGCACATAGAACACTTACGATTAGTGTTTGAACAGCTACGAGCTCACGCTCTGTATGCTAAGAAAAGCAAGTGTAATTTCTTTAAAATAGAGATGCATTACCTCGGTCATGTGATCTCTTATACTTGCTTCAAGATGGACATTGACAAGGTCGCTGCCATTCTTCGATGGCCGCATCCCAACACGGTTGAGGAGCTTCAAATTTTTTTATTGCGTGGCTGGATTTTATCGACATTATATCCGTGACTTTGTCAAAATCGTTGTTCCTATGATGGATCGACTTAAAGCAAAAGGTAATACCTTTTCTTGGGAAGAAGCCGAAAAACGCAGTTTTGAACAACTCAAGGTAGCTATTGCCACTGCTCCCATCCTAGCAATCGTCGACCCACTTAAGCCGTTTGTGGTAGAGATTGATGCTAGTGATAAAGCAATTGGTGCGGTACTTCTCCAGGAGGGAAGACCTATAGCCTTTGAAAGTAAAAAGTTAGATAGAGCTCAACAAAATTATTCTGTCTATGAGAGAGAGCTCTATGCCATAATTCACGCTTTACGAAAGTGGCGACACTATTTATATGCTGCCGAGTTTGAAGTAGTTTTTGACCATGAGAGTATCAAATGGTTTATACTCAAACAGACTTGAAGGGCCGTAAAGCTAGATGGGTAGAAATCCTTCAAGATTATGATTGTAAGCTACGATATCGTAAGGGCCGATATAATGTAGTAGCGGATGCACTAAGTCGGATGCCTCAGATTAATTCACTTGCTTTCACGGAACTAAAGAGTGGATTTTTGGAGTCATTATGTGGCAAGTGTGCACAAGATCAATCATATGCTAATGTGTGGAGTGCAGTTTTTAAAAGGGATCCCTCACACTCACATGTCTCTAAACAGTCAAATCAACATGTCTCTGCACGTGCAGATAAAAACTCCAACACACAGAGCTCCATCCCTACTCAGGAAGAGCTTAAGTGATGGAAGAATTTTTCCATTGATGATGGCTACTTACTCCACAAGGGTAGAGTATGCGTGCCAAAGGACTCGGAAACTAGGCGCCAAATCTTATTTGAGTGTCACGATAGTTCAAGTGCTGGTCATCCAGGTATTCGTAAGACATATGCTTTAGTTCGACAACAATTTTATTGGTCGGGCTTACATCATGATGTTCAAGAGTACGTACTAAATTGTCAACAGTGCCAAGTTAATAAGGCAGAGCGCCTCAAGGTAGGTGGCCTTTTACATCCCTTAGAGATTCCACAAGGTAAGTGGGAGAGTATCTCTATGGATTTTGTAGTAGGACTACCTACTACAAATCGTGGCCATGATGCCATTTGGGTAATTGTAGACCGTCTCACAAAGATGGGTCAATTCATTCCCACTAAGACTACGGTTAAGATACCGAAATTAGCACGGCTATTTGTAGAGCATATATATAAACTCTACAGTCTTCCAGCTAGTATCATTAGTGACAAAGATCGAAAGTTCGATAATCACTTCTGGAGAGCTGTGTTCCAAAAGTTGGAAACTAAACTTAATCTAAATATGGTTGATCATCCAGAAACGGATGGTCAAACAGAAAGAGTTAATCAAGTGCTAGAGGATATGCTACGAGCGTACGTTAGCAAGAAGCAAACCAATTGGGAAGACTACTTACCTATATTGGAATTTGCTTAAAATAGTTCAAAGCATGTGACTACAGGGTTTAGTCCACTTACGCTTTTGTATGGATTTTTGACATGCTTCGAGTTGCTCAACAGAATATTAAGTAAGCTCAAGATCGATATAATAAGTACGCAGGTGAACATCATCATCTTGCTACTTTTGAAGAAGGAGACAAGGTTTTCCTCAAAGTTCCGGAGCATTCAGAACGTCTCTAAAGACGGGAAAAGTTGCTAAACTTTCACCACGCTATTGTAGACCGTATACCATTCTCAAACGTATAGGTCAAGTGGCCTATAAGCACTCACGAGTTCATCTTGTTTTTCATGTTAGCCGTTTACGAAAACAACTAGGACAGAATGATAATGTCATTGACAAAGGTGTGTTAGTTGACCTTATCGAACTGCCAAGCATCCCTCATGAGCCCGAAAAGATTTTGGATTCTCATGAGCTTCGCACCAGACATCATGTCAGACGACAGGTGTTGGTAAAATGGCTAGATAGACTTGAAGAAGGTTCTACATGGGAGAAACGTTTTCCTATATTCGTTTTTGAGGACGAAAATGATTCTCCAAGGGGGGGCGGGTAATGTAAGGACATGGGTCCTACGGGCAAGGCCACCGGCACGGTCGGGTAGTGTGTACGCTAGGGGGAGGCTATAAGATAGCACGGTTGGGTGGAGACTAGCACACACATTACCACCGCTCTTTCACAAGACCCAAGGCAGTATTAGCTACATAGCTTCCCATTTGTCAGGTGAACTCAATCTCTTTAGAGATCGCCTAGAAGAGCCATTTTTATCCTCCTATGTGATGATAAACCCAAAAAGACCTTTGTGACCTAGGCCGAAAGATAGCCAATGCTAACACTTTGTCTAAACATGAAATATATGGCTTCTAGCTTTGTACAGACCTTTGAAACGAGGGAGAAGTATTGTACAGCTTTCAAACACATCGTCATTGGCAATCACCCTTATGTAGCGTTCATGTGTTGATGAAATTGAATAAGACTATGTAAGGTCACCAGTTCTAATTTTAATCAAGCCAAAGGCTCATGGTCGTGTGATTTGGGTCGCGAGAAATGACATGAAGCTCTCCTCTGCCACAATATGCAAATCAAGTCTTGGCGGGTTGTTGACTCCACATATGATGTCATCCTCAACCTCCAAAACATGATTGATTCACTCTACTTAGTTGGTAAAGATATGATACCGATCCTACAGACGGAGGAGAGGGAGAAAAAGAGAGAGATAGAAATCTTAATCCGTTAATGTCTCCTAAAGGCCATGTTGGCCTATGAGACAAATTACTATACTACAAGGTCGATTTCGAGTAGTTCATAAGATGGCAGTAGTGCATGTAACCTCTTCTTAATAACTGCTTGTAGTATTTGGGTCAAAGGTCTTTGGGCCTTTATCTCAATGCTTCTTTTGTTTGAAAAATGAATAAAGTCGATGTTGATGGATAATATAGACAAAGCACAGACTCAATGCAACAATGGAGCAATATGGTTTGTTGGATGTGTTAGTGGCAAGCTAACTCGGATAACATTTTCTGGAGCTTTTATTGTAAAAACACTTATTATTTTGATGAATCGGGAATGTTGTAACTCCTACTTTCTAGATAAACAATGTAATTGATGAGCCGGGGCTACAAACTTCCAGACTGTATCAACCTATCTTTAGTTAGAGCTCCCATATTATTAGTTTTGACCACAGAAACCTTGACCAAGGTATAAAAGCCAATTTTTGTAAGTATTTTGTAAGTTTTTGGATAATCGAATGCAGCGCAAGCTAACAACGCTCACTTCTCTCCTTCTTGCGCTTCCTACTCCCTTCCCGGTTGTCACATTGCAATGCCGTCTGTTGCGTTGCAACCGTAGGTAAGAGCTTTACGCATTGACGTAAGCATTTCATGGTAATCCGTAGCTTTTGGCGTGGCCGATCCGTGGCCTAATTTCATCATAATTAGGAATTTAAGCTTAAAAATCATAAAATAAGTATAGATGTGTTATTGGGCATCATTGCTAAGCATTTAGATGCATTCTGAGTCGAAAACGACTAGGTCAAAAACTCACTGCTGTTAATAATCGTGATTTTTGCACTTTACCTAAAGTGAGATATGAGACCATAAGCATGTATGCTTAGGTCTTATAAACATGTCCTAGAGTTTCGTAACATTTGGATGTTGTTTGATGTTGTAACGGTTATGATTTGTTTGTCGATTAGCGACTAGCTTTTGGTGATTTTTGTCATTTAAGTGTAGCTTGAGTTAGATGCAAGTTGTCTGTTGTTTTCCAAGAGATTGACAACCTCTTGTAGCCTCTATGCATTAGTCGAGTCAGCTTCGTCCCATGGATTGACAATTATATTCGTGGTTCTCGCTATGTCTGCAATAAGATAGGAGTGAGGTTAGACACTCGTCCTACATTTAGCGCTGCTGCTGAGGATCGAAGAGACCTCAACTAGGGAAAAACACGAGTGTCTTTTGTAATTGTCATTTAACTTCCTCTGGGATCACATAGAGTCAAAACTTTCTTTTTAAAACCGCATAGCTTAAGATTACCGTCTTTTGTCGTGTAGAAGTAGCTTGGAAATAAGCGTACTTGCTAAGTACCTTTTAGGATTGTAGGACTGTAGGATTAGATTAGGATTTTGAGAATGATTAATGGACGAGGCAAGTCTTAAGATCAAAGCTTAGAAAACCATAAAAAACAAGAAAATGAGTGTTGTGGACACTTTCCACAACCCCATTGCAGTAGAATCTAGGAGTAGGGTAAGTAGAATCCGAGGTGGATCTCATGACATTTCTCTCTCCAAAAGAATCAATTGTGAGTTGTTTATATGAAGTTGCAGAATTTCACGTCTACTTCTTGAAACAGCAACAAAAGACTGTCAACCACTGAATCCGACTGGAGATTATGCTGTAAAAGTTGTATGAACCAGTGGCTAAGCTTAAGGACACATTTGTGGTAAATTTTCAAGAGTTTACAAAAACTCAGATTATTTACTTTTTCTTGACATTTTAAGCCAAATTAAGTTTTGACTTGACTTAGAAACTTAAAATAAATCATAAAAAGACTGTCCATTGAAAAAGTTGAAAAAAGTGCTCATTTTGGGCCAAAAGTAAATAATCGTGATTATTTACTTTCAGCTCAAAAGTGACCAAGGTTGATACCAGAGACTCTATGCATGTGTACAAACATCTTTTGTAAAGGCCCATAGAGTTTGGATCACCAAACTGACTAAAATCTTGATAAAAAACTGAAATTTGTACTGATGGTCGAGAACTTGAGCGTGAATCGGGAAAATCTTGTTCAAACTTAGTGGAACTTGGCTCAGAGGCTTATATTGAAGTGTTAAACAAGTGTTCATGATCAGTTGACCAAAAAAATGTAAAAATTTGCCAGGAGTAAATAATCACGATTATTTACTTTTGTCCCATTTTTCAACTTTTTTGACCAATTCAACATACCACTAGTTTTAGCATGTTGTATTAAGCCCACAAATCAAATTTTGGTAAGGTTTGGATCATTGAAGTAAAAACTATGGAAAAATTTGTAAAGTCATCTGCAGATACAAAACTGTTGACCACTTGAACAAGGATTATCTAAACTTGATGAAACTTGGCCAGGGAGCTTAAGTTGAGCTACTTAACCACTTTGTGTCAACATTGTGGCAAAAAGTTGCATAAAAATACCAAGAGTAAATAATCGCGATTATTTACATCTGGTACAAAATTGGACATTTTTGCACATTTGAGTATACCACAAGGTCAAGCATATCAAGTAGACTACACAAATCAAATTTAGTGAAATTTGGATCACAAAAGTGAGACTTAAGCCAGATTCTTGAAAATTGAGTCTGCGGACACGAAACCACTCATAACTTGGACAAATTTTGTTCAAACTTAGTGAAACTTGTCCAAAGACCTTAACAAGTTGAAAACTTGGCAAAACAAGCCAAAAAGTGTAAAAATTTGAAAGAAAGTAAATAATAACGATTATTTACTTCTGATACACAGAGACATAATTTTGGACTTTTTTGAGCTTGTACAGTGTTAGAACAACATAATACAAGACCATCGGTCAATTTTGGGTTCAATCGGATTCAAATTAGTACATGTTCACTCAATTTCCAGGTTGCAGATTAGTCCTTTGACTTTTTGCAAAAGTAGAATCTGAAAGTCTCAATTGCTGACTCACTTAGCTCAAATTGAAGTGATACACATAGACTAGTCACAATAGTTAGCAAAAATTGTACAGTCATTGTGAAAGAATTGCTAACTTGATTAAAAACGGATATAGGAATCAGGTGGCAGACAAGGAATTGAAAGCTTGACAGGAGTTGCAATCAAGTCAAGTGGAAGAAACTGATAACAAGTCAATTCGATGGTAAGTACTCTATCCAGTGCTTCATAAGTCTATATGAACCTTAGATCTGATCGTATACTAGCAAATCAAGGCATATTTGGAGAGACCGCTAGTAGAGTATCCACCGAAGAGAGTGTGAATCAAGGCGATCACTTGGACACTATCTTTGAAGAAGTCTCGGACACTTTTTTAGAATCAACATTTGAAATGTCTTCCTATTCGACTCATTCGGGGACCGGAATGATAGTGCGATATAAGCACATACTCACCTTTTATAAGACTAATGGCCATGGAGCTCAGGTTTACCTGGATCCTAACAAAGAGTATGCCATTCGCATTGATGGCCATGACATAGAGTTTGAAGAGGAAATCAGGGCAAACAAACAAGGAAAAATGTATATGGATAAAAACGGAACTTAGTATCTACAAGTTGAAAACCCTAATGTGATAGACAAATGGGGGTTAGAAGTAAATACCATAATTCTAAATATGGTAGCAAAAGAAGGACCACAGAATTTAGAATTTGAGGGATACGATCAAGTTTCTCTAAGGCCTTTGAAACGCTTAGCATGGATAATCCTAGGATCGGAGTTTTTTTTTGGGAGGATAGAAACATCAGAGATCTTCTATGGACTTCTCATACCAAACCAGGACAGTTAACACCCATGAAGATCATCTATATCTTCAAAATCAAAGACAAGGGTTCAACAGATCTACCAACCTACCTATTAAGGGATTGTTATAATAATAACTTTGTTATGATGAGTCCTAAGAAGGTAGAACAAACCAAATACCAAGGGTACTCCATAAGAGATTGGATATTGGGCCAAGGATAAGAAACTATTCCAAGAGAGGAACTCCGCGAGAGATCTTTTGGACGCAATGTTAAAAAACCCGAACCTACCTCATCGCGAAGAAAACCGGGTGACACTAAAGCCAGTCCAGGGCTACATGAGTCACTATTTCCAACAGGCTGGTTTGAAGGATTCGCACAACAGGACCAACTGCCAGGAGACCGGGAGTTGAACCAAATAGACGTGTCAAACCAGCTGATTTTAAAAAATGGGTCAAAAAATACATTGGATCTAGGGATCCATATGACCACTTATCAAGCTTTAAGCAAGTGCTAAGAGCAGAATGCATATTTGATTTTCATACTCAATATGAGGGATTTGGAATGACATTAGAAGGAAAATCACTGACTTGGTTCCAAAACATTCCATCGAGGTCAATCATGGACTTAAATACATTAGCTCAAGGATTTGTAGGTGCAGGTTCCAAAACGGGGATCAAACATAATACTATAGCTCAAATCCATAGCTTTAAACAGAAACAAGGTTCCAAAACGGGGATCAAACATAATACTATAGCTCAAATCCATAGCTTTAAACAGAAACAAGGTGAGTCTGTTAGGGATTGTGCAACTAGAATGAAGCAATACATTGCAAGATGCCCAGAACTAGAAATACCTGCAGAAGAAAGATTAGTATCATTGTTTCTAGAGGGACTGCTAAACAAAGAACTTCATGCTATATTGTATAGCAAGAAACATATGACCGTAGAAGAGTGTCTGTCAGATGCTATTGACTTAGGAGACAATTGTGATATTTTCAAACAATGAAGAAGATGTCCCTAAGGATAATCAAAGTGAGAAAACAACATCTACCAAACCAGCACAAGTGGGAACGGCTGTTGCAGCACCGCTTACAACCATAAAAGACATGCTCAAAAGGATGAATAACATGCAAAAAACACCTATGAGGGGACCAGGGCAAGGGATACCTCAATATGGTTAAACAATTAGTCCACAAAAATGGTGTGCAATCGAGGATAAATGGAACAACCATGAACCAATGAGTGCTATTACCGACCAAAGTATGATGGAAATGTTCAATATGTGTCTATGAGGCCACACGGACAACCCATGTACAGATATCAACCTAATATAGCCCCAGCTCAAAGACCACCAATGGGTATGGAAAGACCTCAACCCGTGTTGGGTCAACAACCTCCATATCCTGGACATAATGCAGTGTATGTAAAGTACATGCATTCAGAGGGAGTCATACATGAACAACCACTATTGCCTATTACACCCTATGTGGAGCCTAATCCATCTACAGTAATGGTAGAAGGAGATTGGTATAATTCACATCCACCACCAATGGAAGAACCTGTGACTTATACTACACCAGAGCATGCACCGATGTACTATGTAGCTAATGAAGGTGTTAGACCTCCGATGGTAAGACCCATGATTAAGCCAAGAACTGGAAATTGTCATAACTGTGGTGTAAATGATCATTGGAAAAATGAATGCCCCGAGCTTGACAAGAACATTAAGACAGTTGAAGCTTTTTGTATACAATGCTGCAAAAAGGGAGGACACTTCCCTGAAGATTGTCCAAAAAATCCTTTAAACAAGGGTAAAACAGTAGTGAACGTAATCCAAGTGATACCTAGTAGCTCATCACAGAGTGAACCTATTGTTCCAATCAAGATAATCACTAGAGAGCCCAAGCTAAGAAAAAGAAACATAACCCCTCTGATGATTCGGAGAATACTAAAGTTTCCTCTCAAAAGACCAAGAGAAGCAGAAGCCAAAGGTATGAGACGAGAAAATAGAAACAAAGGACTGAAATCGAGGAGAAAGCCAAGAAACTATTACAAGAAAAAGTGAAAGAAACTGGAAGTGAAATCTAGAGGATCAATTTTGGTAGACAAATTTTTTTAGCCAATCAATGCAGCCTTGGAAGCTTACCAAGCGGGACTTAAAGCAGGCCAAAACATGGAAAACAAATGGAAAAACTATCCTTCTCCAGATATGGCCTGTACATGTACCTGTGCTTGTAGTTGAAGAAGACAATGTCGTCAAACTCCCACTCTATGTGTGTGTATGAGGCCACTCCGAAAGAGGCTACACACTCCCGAATGAGCCGTGGGCTCTCGTAGATGGAAGAGACTACAACAACGGTACCTGTAACTGGCTATGGAAGCTCTGCAACACAAACTACCAAAAGAGGGCTGAAAATTTCAGCTCCTGAACTGTAGCTCGAATGGGGTTTCTGATGGCTTGAATGGCTCCGAAAGGGGGGTAAAACTCGAGGACGCCTGTTGGAAATGCAAAAGAGTCACTTTGAGGATGTTGCCTCGGATATAATAAGAAATCAAAAGTCTAGTGAGGAGCCTTCCACTAGCCATGCTCCAAAGAGAGTAGAGAGTTGTAGTCAAGGTTTGAAATGCTCTAGTAGATCCTCACATCCCCCTGAGCTATTTCAGCCAAGTGTGGATTATGTCATGCTGACTAATTACGGAGAACTATGCTGCTTCCAAGAAGCCATGCAAATGGATGATAAGTTGCAAATGGGAGCAATCTATACAATTAGAATATGATCCAATTGTAAAAAAATGAGACTTGGAAATTGGTCAAATTTTGTGAAGGAAGTAAAACTTTACCTTGGAAATAGCTTTACAAGAAGAAGTTTACACAGGGAGATTCAAAGCCTATGTATAATGCGAGATTAGTTGCTAAGGGTTTCAAGCAATAGAAAGGTGTACATTTTAACAAAATATTCTCACTTGTGGTCAAGATGACTACTTTGTATATAGTGCTTGCATTAGTCGTTAATGATTACTTGGACTTGCTCCAAATGTTTGTGAAGACAACTTTTCTTCAAGATGATCCCCAAGAGGATGTTACATGTAACACGATTTTGTTAAGCCAGCAGAGAAGATATTGTCTATAGACTAAAAATAGTGCTTTGTGGCTTGAAGCAAGGATCTAAGCAATGGTATCAAAAGTTTAAAACACTTATCCGGTCTCATGGATATAGAAAGAGTCAAGAGGATCGTTACTTATACACGAAGAAGCCCAATGATGAATCACTCATTCTTCTTGTGTTATATGTTGATGACATGCTTATATCATTGGGAAGAACTCTCACAAGATTACCAATCCAAAGAAAATGTTGGATCAAAATTTTTTTATGAAGGATTTGAGAGATGCTAGTCACTGTCTTGGTATGAGTATCAAATGTTACAGGTCAAAGGGCAGTTTGGAGCTACCTCAAGAATCGTACATACATAAGGTCTTGAAAAATTTTAATATGCAAAGGGGGAAGGAATCTAATACCCCAACGTGGACATATGTGAAACTTAGCAAGGATGATTCTACTAAATAGGATGTTGAGAAAGCCGATATGTCTAAGATTACATACTCCCAGACATTGCATTTAGTGAAAATGGTGAGCCATTACAAGGCTAACCTTGGAGCATTGGGATATAGGGAAGTATATGATCATATACTTAAAAGGTACACCAGGTAAGTGCCTACACTTCAACAATAGTGATGCATTCATCATTGGAGTTGGCCCGGGAGCGAGCTTTTAGAGTGAGATCCGGAGTGAGCTTTTTTTGGATTTTCCCTAAATACCGTATTTTACCAAAAACACTTGGTCATGAAGCGATTGGAGCAAGCTTTTGGGAGAGATATTATCTCTCTCCCTTATACCTCTCTCTCTCTTCTATTTATAGATATCTATCTCCCTATCTCTCCCCTTGTCTCTCTCACTCTCTATTTCTCTCTCCCCCTTCTCTCTTTATATATAGATGTACATCACCCTCTCTCTCTCTCTCTCTCTCTCTCTCTCTCTCTCTCTCTCTCTCTCTCTCTCTCGTCTCTCTCCCTATCTATTTCTCTCTCTCATTCCCTCTCTCCCCCTTGTCTTTCTATATATAGATATATATCTCCCTCCCTCACCTCACCCCCTCTTTGTCCCTCCCTATCTCTCCCCTTCTCTCTTTCTGTGTGTGTGTGTGTGTGTGTGTGGAGAGCTCTCTCTCTCTCTCTCTCTATAGATATATACCTCCCTCTGTCTCCTTCCCTATCTCTCCCCTTGTCGCTCTCCCTCTCTCTCCCCCTTCTTTGTCTATCTTCCACTTGTGTTGAGAGAGAGAGAGAGAGAGAGAGAGAGAGAGAGAGAATGGAGAGAGAAGATCTCTCTCCCAAAATCTCGCTCCAATCGCTTCATGAGTGAACGTTTTTGTTAAAATACAACATTTCGGGAATATCCAAAAAAAGCTCACCCCGGAGCTCGTTCAAGCTCGCTCCATTCCAATCCCCCCTGTCATTGGATATGTACATACCGATTATGCAAGGAATAACAGGAGGATCTAGCTATGTTTTCATATTTGTTGTAGGAGCTATCTCTTGGAGATCATGTCACGTTTATGCCACCATAGAGTTTGAGTATGTTGTAACGTCAAAGGCCAACAAGGAAGCTTTATGGTTGGCACGTTTAGTGGGAGATGTGAACAAAGGTCGGTAGATTCTAGGGTTACATTGTGATGGTCACAATGCCATTGCTTTGGTAAAGAATCTCGTGTTTCATTTTAATACAAATAATATAGAGGTGAGGTATCACTTCATACGAGATGTGTTGGAAAATAAGCGGATCGAGCTTGTCAAAGTCCACGTAGATGAAAACCTTGTGGATGCTCTTACGAAGAGCTTAACTTTAGAGCAATTTGTACATTGCGTAGAGTTGATGGGTGTGGGGTGAAGTCATTGTCATGCTTCATAATTTTATGAGTTTTGTACATAGTTTTGTTTTTACTCCAACTTTGCCACAATGGCCATTAAGTGTGATATTTTTAAGATAACGGCCAAGTGGCTAGTGAGACAACCACTAACCCATCTACTAACTCTATTCTTCTTTATAGATAGAGTAAGGAGTCAATGAAACATTGCTCACTATTTGACTCCCCAAGTAAGCATCTCTCTCTTGTCATTTCCTTCGTCACCGCACATGCACGTGCACACTCCCACACCGTGCACTCACATGAGGGAGGGGGGAGCTTGCTTGGAAGGGGGGTGAGTGTTGGAGGAGGCTGGTGGAAAAGATGGGAGAGCTTGCTTGAGGGGAGGATTGAGGTTAGGGTGTAGGAGGAGGTTTGAGGTTGGTGGAGGAGTGGCTGAGGGAGGTGGGAGGTTTGTGGAGAAGGAGGAGGTGGTGGCTAGACTCACCCACAAAAATATTGCTTCATATCCACACTCTCACAAAAATAGAGAGTTGCTAAGCGAAGGGAGCATAGGATGAGGATAGTGCATTGAAACCATGCTATATTGAGGTAGTCTATCTTCTTTCTCTAAATTCCTCTCTTTGCCTTAAATGCACAAGTAGTACTACCACATGCTCAATGATGCTTGATGTCATCGAGGTGCCATCATACATTGGGGCTTATGTGATGGAAAATATTTGGGCTAGGAGGTTCTTTACATTGTAGACATTCATTGGTGATGCCAATTTTAGATTTAAAAACTTGAATTTGAGTACTATCTCTTTGTAATTACATATGTACTATAATAGAGAATTTATTGACTCCCTTCGACTTGATTATGATTTCTTGGCAATCAAATATGTATTGTGTTAGGGGGCTATCCTTCATGAAGTATTGGTCTGATTAATGCCATGATCTCACTAGGTCATTGATTGGAAATAATTCAAGTTAGTGCATTAAACTCTACATAAGTGGATGTATGAGTAGTCAAACTCATGCACACTTGGCTTAACTCCTAATATCTTTCTTTCTCTTCCGTACTATAAGTTGGTGCATTAAGGTCTTTGAGGAAACTTTGCTCTAGGTTTCCTTCCGTGTGATGTAGCTTGAAGACTTGATTGAATATCAGAATATATGACACTATGCTATGTGTCATGTATGCATTCGAACTTCTTCTACATATTACAATGGGTGGGATCCATGGATCGTGAGAAGTTGACAACACCTAGAGGTTGCAAATACCATGGGTAGATGTGCATTGCATGTAACTAGCCAATTTGAAAGTAAATCATGCAAGAAAATACACTTTTATGTCTTTGATGAAAATAAAACTAATATAGAGAGAAATAAGATAAAGAACTTGACATAGACAATCATAAAGCCCTACTTGCATATTGGAGCATGTGTGTGTGTGTGTGTGTGAGTGAGAGAGAGAGAGAGAGAGAGAGAGAGAGAGAGAGACTAAAGCTCTCCATGGTAGGGCCAACTTGAGGAGGGGAGAAACATTTGGGAAGGTGATGGGCTTGAGGAGTGTTGTAGGTTGTGGGGGCTAGTTGTGTGAGTAGGCTAGCTAAGCTACACGGAGGTCACTCATGTATGCGATTCACGAAGAAGAAGGCACCTTGTGAATGCAAGGGAAAAAAGTGCAAGGGGAAAAAGTATCTTTTAATGTTTAGAAAAAAAGAGGAAGAGAGCGATTTTTTTTTTGGAGGAAAATTTGAAGACAAAGAAGTGAATTGCAATACCAACTATCTAGTGGGGTCAATGCTGTAGTCATGGGATATATGAGGAGGTGATGCCTCCTCAATAGTAGGCAATGATGCTTAGGACATGCAAATGTGCCAGGTAGCGGGTGAGAGGGCTTCATTGACACAAAGGTATTTCAAGGGCTACTATTTTTGAAATTTTGCACACATTGCCTACTCTAGTTTGGCCATGATGCTCCACCTTGCTATTATGTTTGCAAAAACCTCTCAAATGATGTTGTGTATCATGCAAGCCCACTTTTGACATTTGACTGTCGTATAATCACCAAGCTTCAACAACAATGATATAATGACTCCATTTTCACCAAGTAGCAGGGGATGGAAGCTCATTCTCTACCCAACATATGCAGAAGTGAGGAATTCTTCTCTTACAATGTTGTAGGGGGTGGCCTTCCTAACGACACATGTTAGGAATTGAAGGAACAATTTAAGCAGTGATGATACAACTTGTGTGGTAGGTAGGCTATATGTGAGATTTGATCAAATTTGGAATAGGGAAGATAGCTTGGAGATATACACTGTCCAATGCTTAAGATGGTTTCTCTCGCTATTTGCATTGATAATGCTTCTTCTTAATGGAGAGCGAGACCACAACATATGAGAGATGGAGAGCGAGACCACAACATATGAGAGAGAGAGAGAGAGAGAGAGAGAGAGAGAGAGAGAGAGAGAACAAAAGTGGAAAAATGTTTCATGCATATTTAATGCTACGTCACATGTGGTATGCGTAAGAGGAGCCTTAGGTAGCGGTCACATGGTGCACGCTTTGCAATAACACTGCCTCATGCATGGTCATACTACACCAATTATTTTTGCTATATTTAATTGTGCAAGTATTTGCTGATTTTGGCATAGTTGCCCCAATAGTATGTTACTGATAACAACTGTGCACGCGTGACCACATCCTTATTTCAGCTGTTATCCATATGAAGCTGCTGATTTTATAAGGACCTGGACAAATGTGACAAATGGAGACAATGCTGAAGATGGTAGTAGGCCTAAGCAGTAGCAGCCCAGTATCGTCAACTTTGTTGGGCGATGTATGCACTTATGAGAAATGGGCAGAGTGTAAGTCGTCGAGGGAGGCACCGCAGAGTTTGAGAAGAGGGAGGAGGAGGAGCGATTTTGGGTGCCGCTGCTTGTTCGTAGAGGAGGGCTGCACTATCCAAGAAGTTGGGCTCACGTTGGGAAGGCGCAATGCTTCCCTCGTAGGACTTGCAGGTTGTGCTGCTTCTTCATTTGGCTGGTTGTTCGCAGAACCTGCTGCTGCTAAAGATGTTGCTGTTGGCGTCTATCTCCCCCCTTCTCAGTCCGTAGCAGGCTTTGTTCAATTCACCGCCAGTTCCAAAGACACGCCAGCCCTCCGAGCAGGTAGACAGATTCTCTCTTTCATGTGCGTACACACACACAGACCTTATGCACCTGTGGTGCGCTCTTGCGCGCGCACACACACACCTCTCTAATAAAATATGCCTTAACTTGCTTTACTGCTGAGTATCTGTATCCATTGCCTCTTATTTCAAATAGCTTTATTTGCCCCTACTAGATACTACGAGTATAGGTCTCTGGTGGACTGCTAGTTCTGTGATCAACATGACAGAACAGAAAGACTTTGTCAAATTCGCAAGAGTGTACCCACATTAAAAGGTGCAAAGAAATGTTAGGATGAAATTGGTTCGAATTAAAAATCGAGCATGCTGAATCTTCCACACTTTTCTTATGTGCTGTCAGTTTATAATATATATAGCCCGCAAAAGAAAGTGTTGGATGCCACGCGTATATCACCTGAATGAAGATGATGAAAAGTAGAGCTTGTATCTGCTTATTTAACAAGAAGGCCAAGTCTCACAATAGCAGAGTCGTACAATGATCTTCTTTCCAAATTGGGTGTATCAAATGGATTAACAAGTCCGAAAGGACAATTTTACCATCTTCTTTGACTCGATAAGAGGCATTGTTAGTGTTAGAGTGGGAGCATCGATAGAACATTGTGAATGAAGGTGTTGAGACTAAGAGATATAGAGAGAGAAGAATACGACACCAGAATGTTGTCAAACCCTCCTCCCAAGGCCCCACTCTCTATGGCGAGAGCGGTCTACTATTGGTTGTACAAATCTCTACAATGCTTGGACTTGCAGACGATGAGACGGGCTGAAATCTGAAAACTCTAAAGGCTGAAATTTGCAAATCTTTATTTGTTGAATTCTAACTCTATGTTGATGGCGACGATGCGACGACGATGCGCTGAAAACGCAGATGTTGAAATCTACGTTTTTCGGGCTGAAACTGCAAACTTTGTGGGATTTGACCGTGCGGCGAGGATCTGCTGCGAGAAAGTGAGATCTTCGAGGTTCGGGACTTCTTCTGTGGTAACTGACTGCTGAAAACGGAAAATGCTGGTTCTAGGGCTGAATTTGTTGCGATGGAATTGCAAAACGCCGAAGCTAATCTACAAACCAAAAATGCTAGGGCTGATTTTGGTTCCTGCGGTGAAAATCTGCTACGCTAGGAATCTGCTGTCTTTGTGGGGAATCTGCTAACGCTATTAATCTGCAACTCAAAGTACAAGCGAGTATTCGGAACTCACTCTCAGACTCTCCGTCCAGATGCTCTGAGAAGTGAGAGCCTTAACCACTAATAAATAGTTTCACAAGGGATGCCAAAAGCAGAGCCCAAAAGCTTCAAAAGCTGTGAATTTTAAAAGCTTGCCTCTCACAAGGCTTAGTGAATTTAAAACAAAAGCTCTCTCTCTGTTGCTTGCGTAAAATAAAGCAGCTCTTAATTTTGCGTAGGATTTTCGAGCTTCTGGCATAGAAAAGCAGCCCCTGCAAAAAGCCTGTAGTTCATACGTAATCTGCCATGTCAGCAGCCCTGTACGGTCCCGCGTTTTCTGGCGGATTCCGCACCGTATTTCTCGGGCTGTCCGTACGCTGTAGCCTGCATTTCCGACAATTCCCACAGGCGAGGGTGTGTGTGTGTGTGTGTGTGTGTGTGTGTGTGTGAGTGTACCGGCTACCACATCATCCAATGTGACATCCTCCCTCTTGAAAGCATTGCAATCGCCCTCGATTACGCCTGCAAAACAGATAGAAGCCATAAAACTGTCTTAGCAGACACTGACTGTTAGTACCGACGCACTAGGAACACACATCTTCGGATCTCAGACCTTGATTTATCGGCAATGCAATTAGCAATCGCATCTAGATCCACTCAAGACCTCATAGATGCCCAATGTACTAATCCCTATTGCAACCATGTCTATCGAGATCATTCAGACCAAAATGTTGCAGTCATTTCGTCTATCAGTTCCTGCACTTAAAGAAGTCAAGAACAAATCAGTTTCATATTTTCCGGATTTCCATTTCATAAAGTCATACAGCAGAATACTTTCAGCTCTCAGTATCCCTGAAGCTCAAAGAGACATCAGTGACTAGTATAAAAAAAAGCCGAGGCATTTGTTGACAAAGGAGCGGAGTAACTCCCCTCCTGTGCAAACCCAGTGCACCAGATATCCGGCCAAGCTGAATTCGGGGTCCCATTTGGAATAGACTATGCTAAACCAAAAGCTTCAAGGTAAAGTTTCACAACTTGGGGAGTATTTGCTAGGTCCTCCTCCTCCATCCACTTCGCATCCAATGCAGGATAGTTCTTGAATTAACCAAGAACCGCTTTCTCACTTTACCCTTAATCTTTCTGTCTTTATGTGTCAATATCTGTTCTGGAACAAGGATCTCCTCGTTTTCTTCCACTTTGGGTTTCTCATCAGGCTCCCCATCTTCAGGCACATCGCCTATCACGTGACACATCCAACCCTATGTGTCCGTGGACAAGCTACAACATAGCAAGGCTTCAATCCGTCCAGTCAGTCTAGATTAGCAGTGATCTGGCACTTTTGTGAGTTTATTCGTAGACCGTGCATGATCAGTCACTTAGTGTAGATGCATATCCTCTGGTTGCACACAGCATGATCATAAGCATTCCTGTCAAAATCCATCAGAATCCTTCAGGAGAATTTTCTAGTGTATTTAGCCTATTTTCCCTATTTTTGACATTTTTCACTTATTATTTTTAAGTGACTTTTGTTGGAAAGTAGGTAGGGCAAATTGAGTAAGTTTGTATATAAGCAAACCTAAGCTAGCACTAACTGGCAGAAGAGGCAGCAGGAGCACCTTGCTCAACAGGCAACTTCTCAGCAGAACCCAAGAGGCCTAGCGTTTTTGCTCCACAGCAACAACCTAGCGTTTTTGGACCAAATCAGCCAGCGATTTGCACTTGCAGATTCCGGCGACAGCAGAACATCAGATCAGCCTAGCGTTTTGCATTTGCAAGACAACCGGTGACAGATTTGCAGATTTTGAGCGATAAAGACCCATAGAAAACAGCCCCAAAATCAGCGTTTTTGGCTTAGTCGCGCAGATTTCAGCCCATAGCGTTTTTGGACAGCAGATACAAGATTTTGCAGATTTCAGCCCGTCTAGTCGTCGTCCTCATCGTGGTCGACATCGTCGGCAAGTCCAAGCATTGTAGAGATTTGTGCAATCATAAGAAGACCGCTCTCGCCATAGAGAGTGGGGCCTTCGGAGTAGGGTTTTACGTCTCTGGTGTCGTATTCTCTTCTCTATCTCTCAGTCTCATACACTTGCACGCACATTGTCCATTCACTTTATTTGTGATCATAGCATTCTCTCATTAAGAACGGAAGGCTCTCCCTTCCATAAGAACAAAAGGAACCTTGCGCACAGTTCGGAGCACTCATCTTGAGCAAAGCACAAACATTCATTCTGCTGCACCTTACATTGGTACCAGAGCTTTGACAGTGTTTTGTATCACTCAAGGAAAGAACCACAAGAACCACTTAATTTATTTTTGCTTGTTGCGGTTGCACGAACCCAAGTTCACTTGGGCGTGTTGATTCCTAATCTTGTTTTTGAAGAGTGACAGGAATCCCAGGAAAGAAGGGCTTGTCCAGCCTCCCCTCGTGCCTCTTTTCATTCATTGAGAGCGGACTGTGCACTTAGCGGCCAGCCAATCGGCGTGAGGTGGGAAAAATCAACCTTGGTGTGAGCGCAAGGCTACCAAGGGTGTGCCCGCGGAAAAGAGCAGAACTCGGGTGAAGAGAAGATCCTTCTCTAACACAGATCGCAAGCGAAAGAAGAACCTCAAGAACCTCAAGAACCCCAAGACCCTCAAGAACCAAGACCCGCAAGAACCCAAGTTCCTCGTGAACCCAAGAACCCAAGACCCACAAGAACCCAAGTTTCTCGTGAACTTAAGAACCCAAGACCACAAGAACCCAAGACTTCAATGGATGGTCATCACTCGAAGCGGAATGGATACTTCGCTTGGAGGTGATGAGCATGAGAGAGACGAAGAAGAATTTTCCCCACCAGGAGGTTTTTCCGACCCTCCCCCTTCCCCATCTACGCCAAGGATTGCACTAACTCCTATGGAGGAGTTGGAGCAGATGTTTATGGACAGGAAGTTAGAACGCGAAGCAAGAAGAGCAGAAATGGAGCGAGAATGGCAGCCATAGCGCGTGAGAGCGAGCAAGCACGCTTGGAAGCCAAAGAAAGACAAGCCGAATTTGATCGCGAGAAGAAAGCAAGAAAGGAAATGAACGACCGACACATGGAAGAGATGTTGCGACTTTTTTCTCAAGTGCATGTGCACTTTGCACAGAATCAGGAGAAGGAGACTCTCTCAGTTTCTTCTTCTCCAAAGCAAGACATACATGATTTGCATGATGATATGCATGATGATTTGAATGATGATGATAAGCACGATGATTTGAATGATAATAATAAGCATGATGATTTGGATGACAATGACAAGCATGATGATTTGCATGATCAAGATGTAATTTCTCACAAGCATGATGATTTGCATGAAGATGATGTGATTGTTCACATGGATGATGTGTTAGTGGACACTTTCTCTAGTGAAGCTAAATTCATTGCAGATCCAATCAATCACGAAGAACCGATCTTGGCTCTCGAGCCTAGGTCCCAAGAACCTCCTTAGGAAGAACCGATCTTGGCTCTCGAGCCTAGGTCCAAAGAACCCTTACAGGAAGTACTATGTGTTCGCATGATTAGTCGGCACGCATTGTTCGAGTGTTTCATTCGTGATCGTTTCTTGTATTTTCGTCAGCGTCTTTATACGATCCCTTTTCCTACGCATGACATATTGTATGTTGAGCACGTTTCACTCATGAATGAGCACGAATGTATGTGGATTTCTCATGAAAAGCTGAAAAGTGCATTCAAGGAAGTCACATTCCATGTCTCTTCCTTGGCACGACATAGTCGTAGAAAGAGCACAAGACAGATTGAGCACCAAGCATGGGCATTTCCGTTGTGAATTGCCACATTTGATTGATTTAGATCAGCAAGAAAAGGTTTGATCTCATTGTTTGCATATGTGTGGTAAACGGTTTGGCATTCCGTCTATGTGTTTACCTACATTGCATGCACAGTCTATTAGGACGACAATATTTTTTCCACTCACTTTACATGGAATAGTTATGTTCATGGTTTTGTGTTGGAAATGATTTCAGGAATTTTCAGCCGTGGAGATTCTTGAAGAAGAAAGAAGCATGACTCTCGACGAAGTTGAAGCATTGAAGGAGCCACAGAAGACTTTGTGTCGCTTTCGGCCCGGCCCAAAGAAGCAAGCGTTGCAGACCTTTATGAAGTTCAAGTACCGCACGACCCACACATCAGAGTGGGCCGGCGAAGAGTCCTTTCCAGGATTCCGGATGCTATTGGCGATCTCCCTCGACGCCATATAGTTCGGTACCAGTACCTCACTTTGAAAAGGAGGGGATGTCACGTGATACATCCAACCCTCTGTGTCCGTGGACAAGCCACAACATAGCAAGGGTTCAGTCCGTCCAGTCGGTCTAGATTAGAAGTGATCTGGCACTGTGTCCGTGGACAAGCTACAGCATGATCAAGGTTCAGTTCAGTCCAGTCAGTCTAAATTAGAAGTGATCTGGCACTTTTGTGAGTCTATTCGTAGACCATGCATGACCAGTCACTTAGTGTAGATGCATATCCTCTGGTTGCACACAGCAGATCATAAGCATTCTCGTCAGAATCCATGAGAATCCTTCAGGAGAATTTTCCAGTGTATTTAGGCTATTTTCCCTATTTTTGACATTTTTCACTTATTATTTTTAAGTGACTTTTGTTGGAAAGTAGGTAGGGCAAATTGAGTAAGTTTGTATATAAGCAAACCTACGCTAGCACTAAGTGGCAGAAGAGGCAACAGGAGCACCTTGCTCAACAGACAACTTGTCAGCAGAACCCAAGAGGCCTAGCGTTTTTGCTCCACAGCAACCACCTAGCGTTTTTGGACCAGATCAGCCAGCGATTTGCACTTGCAGATTCCGGCGACAGCAGAACATCAGATCAGCCTAGCGTTTTGCATTTGCAAGACAACCGGCGACAGATTTGCAGATTTTCAGCGACAAAGACCAACAGAAAACAGCCCCAAAATCAGCGTTTTCGGCTCAGTCACAGATTTCAGCCCATAGCATTTTTGGACAACATATACAAGATTTGCAGATGTCAGCCCGTCTCGTCGTCGTCCTCATCGGCAAGTCCAAGCATTGTAGGGATTTGTGCAATCATAAGTAGATTGCTCTCGCCATAGAGAGTGGGGCCTTTGGAGTAGGGTTTTACGTCTTTGGTGTCGTATTCTCTTCTCTATCTCTCAGTCTCATACACTTGCACGCACATGTCCATTCACTTTGTTTGTGATCATAGCATTCTCTCATTAAGAACGGAAGGCTCTCCCTTCCATAAGAACAAAAGGAACCTTGAGCACAGTTCGGAGCACTCATCTTGAGCAAAGCACAAACATTCATTTTGCTGCACCTTACATTGCCTCTAAAAGGCTTCAAGAGACTCACATGAAACGTATTGTGAATCCTCCAAGTTCCGGGCAGTTTCAGTCGGAAGGAAACATCATTTATCTTTTCGGAGATGTAGAAAGGTCCGTAGTATCGCATACTAAGCTTTGGAAAAAGCCTCTCCTTTCCCTTTTTCTTTCTCAGGCGTGCCTTCTCAAAATGTAAGAGCACCCAATCATTCTCCTTCAATTTCAAATCGCGAACGATGGCGATCTGCTGCCTTTTTCTGTCTTTCTTGAGATTTCTGCAAAGCCTCACGGACCTTGGCAAAAGTCGTGTCCAAGCCGCGCGTGTACTCATCGGCTTCAAAAATCTTATCTTTCGTGCTTAGGAAGGGTGGAACCTTCAGAGCACCTTCAATAATCTCAAATGGCGCCTTCCCTGTCGAAGAGTGTATCGTGTTGTTGTAGGCAAATTCCACCAAAGGTAGATACTTTTCCCATTGAGTCTTCTGATTCGAGATGTAAGACTCAATGGGCAAAGTATCTACCTTTGCGTGTATCATTCCACCAAAGGTAGATACTTTTCCCATTGAGTCTTCCGATCTGAGATGTAAGACTTCAATAAATCTAAAACCACTGAATTAGCAATCTCAGTTTGCCTGTCAGTTTGCAGGTGGAAAGATGACGAGAATTGCAACCTTGTGCCAATGTTCTCCCAAATTACCCTACAAAATAAACTCTTGAATCTAGGGTCCCTGTCGGAGACAATCGTCTCGGGCATGCCATGTAATCTGCAGATGTGGACCACAAACAGTCTCGCTAAGTGATCCGGCTTGACTGTTTTCTTTACTGGAATGAAATGAGCCTGCTTGCTAAATCTGTCAATAACAGTCCAAATACCATCGTGACCACTTTGAGTTCTCGGGAGATAAAAAATGAAATACATTGCAATAGTTTCCTAGGGGCGGGTGGGTATGGGCAAAGGCTGTAACAATCCCTGTGCTTTATGCCTGTCAAACTTGACCTTTTGGCATACCAAGCAACTGTGCACAAACTCGTCCACATCCTTCTTGAGTCTCGGTCCAAAGAAGTATCTCTCTACCCCTTTCAAGGTGGTAGCAATGCCGTGGTGACCCGTAAAAGGTGGACAATGGCATTCGGTCATAACCTTTTCCCTCAACAGCTGTGTAACGCAGAACATGGTTTTCCTCATCAAGTAGCCATCTTGAAGTAGGTGTAGAATGGGCTTGACCATGGCGTCAAGAGTCTTCACCTCCTCTCACCAAGCGGCGTTGTCGGCCCATTCTTGGCATTTCAACCCTGTTGCTGATGTAGACTCCAGCATGGCATGGAACTCATCACTGAGAAACAGGCCCCTTAAGGCTCCGCCACATGTAGACAAGCGGCCTAGCATAAGCCAATTGAATGCAAATCTTGTCTTTGAATATTTGAGCAAGGATAATGCCTCCTCTTTGAGAACTCGTGGCGCACTTTTTGATGGTTGAGCACAAAGGACACAGTTTGATTGGCGTCACTAATGGTGGGTGAAATCCATGACAAGCTCTCTATGTCCTTGAGGAGGTTGTTGAGGCAATGCGCCATGCAAAATGTGACATGGATAGCGGGATACATGCCCTCAATGATAGCCCTGGCTGCCCTATTTGACGCCTCTCTATCTGCAACCATACAAAGGACATTCTCCGGGCTGATGATCTCTATGGTACTTGTCCACTCCGTAGCAAGCATCTCCGCGGCCTTGCCACTGTCGGATGCATCATGTGACTCCACAAAGTACATCTCCCCCAAAGAGTAGGCCACCACTCCGTGGATGGACCGCTTGTGGGTGTCGCTCCAGAGAGAGACGCCATTGGTCTCCCACAAATTCTTTGTTGCTTGGGCCGCTTGCTCCATGGCAAGCTTCTCTTTGTCAAGGAGGGTGGTGCAAAGCCTCTCCAATGAAGATGACACATAAGAGGAGCCATATTCCCCTATTTTCGTAACCATGGTTCGAAAGTATGGAGAAAAGAGCATGTTGTGTTAGTATGGAGACCCCATAATGAAATACAAAATGGGAGATTGCAATGTGCATATGCCATAAGTCACATTGCACACTCACCGCAAAGTGTGGAAGGCAACGTGGTTGTGGAAGAAGAATCGGGCAACCGACCGATCCACCTCCTCCTTCAATTTAGGATTCCTATTTTTGTTGAGGGTTCTTTGGGGATGCGCAATGGAAGCTCCCGATGTGGATGCATTTGTCTTGAACGCTTGAGAGGTGGAGCCAAGGTTGGCTTGCCTTTGCTCTCGCGGTGTCGTCGTGGCGGAGGGATCAAATGCAACAAAACGGCCTTTCTTGGCCGCTTCCGCGACCTCATACACACAAGCTTCTCAAGAAGCTCAAGGAGAGGGTAGACCGTAGAGGCGAAGCGCCGAAGGTAGAGAGGAGAGGCTTGAGAACTTGAGGTGGAGAGCTCGAAACATAGTGACCCAAAGGGTGGCTTTTAATAGCCACTGGGTTGCTTCAAAGATCCAAAATATGGCTGTTGGGTTTGCAACTGGTTGTTTGAAACGGTCATATTTTCAAATTTTAAAAAAATTGACCGTTGACCAGCCGTCCGTCCTCGTCCGTTCCTTGCCGTCCCCGGGACGTTCCCCTGCCTTCCCACTTGGGCTCTACAAATCCACGTCCCCAGCCGTCCCAGCCCGTCCTCGTCTTGGTTTCGGCCGTCCCCCGCCCCGAGGCCCCGTCCCCTCCTTCCCTTGTGACTATGGTATCGAGCCGCATTGAACACATAAAAGGATTGCCAAAGATAGACCCCATATGTCTCGGCACATCTGGCATGCTACAATGTGCTGGCAAATCTGGAAAAGCAATCTTCAATGGAAACTTCAACACATGACATGTGTCCTCAAAGGTAGCCATGCCGAAATCCAAGTTACCATGGCACGAGGAAGATGAATCCACCAATTACTGAAAGAGGAGCAGGACGACCTCAATGTCCAATCCAAGGCAGTATCCTTGTTGGCACACCATGACTGCAATCTTTGGTATTCACTATTTGCTTTTTTACGTACCCAAGGCACATGACTCTACCCGGAATTGGCAGATTTTGCAGTTTGGACTCCCAAGAGCAAGGAGTGCCCCTTCGAAATACGTTGAAAGCACACACTCAAACAATTTAGAAAATACTGTTAAGATTACGATTTTTTTTTTGGGGTATGATAGCAAAGCTTTGACATCAATGCCAAGCAAAGGGGCATGATAAATGTGACACAAGAATCTAGTAACATCACTCTCGCTTGGTAGCTTAGTTCATTGTTTCTTTGTTGCGAAGAGAATGCCTTAACCCTCATGGAAAAGATAAGACACACACACACACACACACACACACACACACACACACACACACACACACACACACAGTTTTTAAGTCAGTTTTTTCACCCACGGTTGGCATCTTTGTGGCAAGAAAAACACCTACCTAGTCGAGAAGGATTTTCCAGTTACAAACACTAGAATAGCATAGGGCCCCCATCCTGTGTGTGACACTACCCTTGAAGGGGTTGCTTAGCTCTTGGGTCAAGTTAATTTTACTCTGAACATGATTTGATATTTTTGCCCTCTAACCCATGACATTATGGCACATAGTCGGGCGTTAACTCATCACGCTTAGAATTTTCCTCTATGCACTGTGGGTTCTGAGTTGTCTTCATGCTGTATACTCTCTACCACCACGCTCTCCTCTACATTGATTCCATGGCGGCCGCCACTAACAACTGTGTGCCTTGGTGATAAGTAGATCTGAACGTGATTCGCCCTGCTGGCGCTACTCATTGCATTGGATGATGACCTATCAATATATAAACAAGGTGAGGGATGCTTCATACCCCTCACTTAGCCTTGACTGTGTGTATGAGTGTATGTGAAAAGAGAGAATTTGAGGGCTTTTCTCTGGTCGATCTCTCACTGCATGACTATGGAGTTAGTGGAACGGAAAGGAACGTCACAAGTCTGTACTTTGCTTAATCCGCCCTTGTCGTTCTGTACACTTCGCACTAAAAAGGTTGTTTGCAAAAGCATTTACGTGCCCATTGGGCGCTGGTCACGATTTGATTCTAGTTTTATTGCATAAACTTAAGCTTTCTTCTACACATAATGTAAAACATGATGTTGTATTGACTGTTTTTTTCTGCAGGAAAAACAATGGTATTTTGTTTGTGCTAGTTATTTGTTTTTCAAGCTAGTCTACTGCATCATACTCTGTTTTGGATGTGAGTCTAACAGGTAAAAGGGCTTTGCATAATTTAAAGGTGTTTATATGGTTCACAAGCCTTGTGATAACACACCTTGGCCTTTTTGGTCTCGTTGCTCTGCATAGCAAGGAAAAGGTGGCCTCTTTTTATGTAGACTGTTCATTTGGTCCTGCATATGGTATACTGCACTAATAATGGCTTGTGTTTTGACAACTATTGCTTGTGCTTGCCCTTGCAAATTACTGGCCGCTTATGAATTTGTATTAGTAACCAAATATGTGTTGGATTCCTTCGGGGCTTTGTCTTGGTTATCTTGATACTCGTCTTTTCTGGAAAAGTTATGGCTCGTGTTTATGGTTAAAAATAGGGGGGATATCCTGTATAAACTCAGGCAAGGCAATGGAAACTCTGTGCGGTTTTTTGTTGTGTACTAACGGTATCGCTATCCTAACTAGGTTGCACTTTTGGGATTTTTGGTTTTATTACCGCATACTAAGAGCTGTCGTTTTTTTTATAAAAAGTGAAAAAGAAGGGGCTTTGATGCTTGTGTGGTGTGTTTTTTAACACCTACTGGCTATTGAGTGGTACGGAATGGAATGGATATTGTATTTTTTACATGCATAAATGAATCTTATGGAAGATTTTTTCAAGAAAGGAGTTTTTGGGATTAAAGCACTTGGATCGGAAGAGGTAGTGGCCTTCCGATCACAATGATAAGTAAGTTAATTTGTTATATAAGGTCTTAATAAAATTTGGGATATATAAAAACCATATCTATTAAAACTACATTAATTAGTTGTTATCCTAAAGGAGTGATGACCTTTGGATGACTTGCCATTAAATTAATAATAAAAAACACACACATCTTTTCAGCAAAACTGATTACTTTGGATGATGGTCTAAGTTAAAAAGGTTGTAAGTTGGACATGGATAACAACTGATATAGTCCATTGACACTTGTAATACGTATTCAAGGCTAACAGAATTGTTGTCTTGTTTGAATGGATGCAGGTGAAGACTCTATCCTTTCTTGGAATCTCTTTGGCTTTGCTGTTGTTCATCCTTCATATATCAAACTAATCCTACTTTTTGAAGCGCACAATTTTGCTGTTGTCCATCCTTCATATATCAAACTAATCCCACTTTTTGAAGCGCACAATACAACTGTTCCTTTTAGTTTGTTACTAGAATGAGACCTCATTCTTATTGCAATGTACAAAAATAATTCTAAGACTCAGTTGTTTTTGTGCTACCCCTTTTCACTTGTCTAAAGCCAGCTGTCTTTTGAACTTTATGGTTCTTTTGTGCTTATGTATTTAAGTAAAACAACTACACGCACATATCCTACTCACAAGGCTTTCCTAGGTTTTGAGAAAGCTAGGATGCTGGCTTTAGGGACTAATTTGGATTATAGACCTAAATTGGACCCGCTGTCAATAAATCCTGTTTTTAGGTTGGCTTGTACTAGTATGTCCCTCTTAGACTATAATTCGGGATTCCTGCTCACGGCTATCATTCCCTCTCTCTCTCTCTCTCTCTCTCTCTCTCTCTCTCACACACACACACACACACACACACACACACACACACACACACACACACACACACACACACACACAATGAAACAGGATCTTTGGAATGTTGATGGTGCTATTTCATGTAAATTGTGTAACTTTTGGAGGTGTCCCCTTATTGCCAATTGACTTTACATGGCTAACTAATTCACAACGGAGGGTGCGATCCTGAAGGCTAATATGTTTAGCTATTTAAGCTCTTTTTATATCTGCTAAAGATTTTCAGGCACGATGTATTTCAAATCAGATGGGCTCTAATACATGCAAATTTTCTGCTTCACTTAATCAAGCATTTTGAGGTTGCTTTGTTTTTAACCTGCAGGCAATGTCCAACCATATAAGTTTGTTTTGCCTCCCAGTTGGAAACAGGCAAGAGTTGCCAATATACTATCAGGAAATTACTGTCAGCCAAAATGTGCAGAGCCATGGGTGGAGGTGAAGTTTGAGGACGGTAAACAGGGAACAGCACAAGTGTTTGCTTCTCCAATGGTTCGTCTTACAAATAAACCATACGCGAAGATTGAGGAAATTGGAACTCCTGAGAAATTAATCTCAGCGCTGGGGCCATTTGTGACGGGTAATAGCTACGACCCTGATGAAGTTGTTGAGACACATGTGGAGAAGAGAGGCGATGAAACGGTAAGCCTTCTTCTAAGAAATTTTTTGGATTTTTGTATTCAAGAAACAGGCTATTTAAAGAGGAAGGTTGAATTTTTAGGCTTGTTTGCCTAAGGTGCCAGGCAATCGTTCTCTGTCAACGCTGTAACCGGCATGCGCGTACACATGCACCACAAAGACACGTTCACATGCACACATGTATGGATTTTATACATATATCATGGTATGAGGACGTCTATGGGAGAGCTGCAAGTATCTTTAGTATATTTTGAGGCAACATAGTCATAGTGAATGGCTTTTTTTGGGGTTCACTTTCCCCATTCCCATTTCCTGCTCTGGTCTTTGTTCCATGTGACAATTGTGAGCATGTAGTCACAGGGAGTGGCTGCTCATGCCTGTTCCCGTTCCCTGTTCCGATTTTGGGTTCCATGTGATTACGACAGGCAGACAAGGCTTAGGGCATCTTGAGAGGGAAAAAATTTGCAGATATAACTAAACAGTACAGAGAAGAGGAACATGATGTATACCATTGTCCCGTCTTTAGGACATGCAGTAGAGATTACTCTCTTTAGAGAGGAACTTGGTGCACTCGGTGGGGATTAAGAAGCTTGGGCGACATTAAGCAGTTGCAGAAAGCCTCAACATCCCAGAAACAGACTATCAGCTTCTTTCAGCGAGGTGGGGGACAGTTTGTAGATACACTGGTGCAGGATTAAGTCTCTCATCACTTTGTCCTGATTACATCTACTATTAGAGGAACCACAGTAGCCAGAGCCATCGAGCTACGCAAGAGGAGGCGGGTTGGACATGGCCATCTGTATCCATTAGACCCCAACTCATGACATTGTGAGGAGACATCACTAAGCTGAGAGACCATAGATTTAGTCTTGTGCAGTGTAGGAGTTAGTTGGCTGATAATCCAGTACGGATGGAGCGAGATGACAGCGTTGGCTATATCCTAATCATTTGAGCCAGGTACGAGATGATTAAACTTTGAGCATTACATTACATATAGTCTTTTATGTGACCCATGATGATTGATCCCTTTTCCCATGTATGAGCCTTGTATGCGATACCGTGAAACTTTGGAGAGATTCTATGTTGTATGTGAGATCCACCCACTTCAAAATTTTGTTAGGATCAGTCTTTTAAGTTTTGCAGTTTGCATTTATTTGATGTCTACTTTGATACAGTACTTGTTGTACCGAGAACTCATTGGCCATTTTCCGCCATTTGTAAGTTACCCACTCTCTCTCTCTCTCTCTCTCTCTCTCTCTCTCTCTCTCTCTCTCAGCGAGGGCAGCCCTGCGGGGGGTGTTAAGGTGCAGCCCTGCCCTACGCTTAAGCTCAACAGCATCAGCACATTAGCTCCACAGTGTCAGCCAGTTAAGGTGCAGCCCCGTTTCTACACCCAAGCTCAAACCGTTTGCGGACTCTGCACTGAGCTCAAACACTTTGCGGACTCAACTTTCCTGGTTCAGCGCCCTGGGCTGCGTTTCTAGATTGCTGATTCAACATTGCAGGCTTCTTGTTTACAGATCCATTGAGTCCTTGGTCACTCCTGGGAACCGTGGAACCTTTGATTTCCTGAGCTCTGCTAAATAGATACAAGGAAACCCCATTTACAGTTATATCTTTGAAAAGGTGGTGCTTCAAACCTCTGAGTTCCTTAAGCTCTGCTAAACAGAGAGAAGGAAACCCCATTCATATCTTTGGAAAGGCGGTGTTGATAGTTGGCCCCATTGAAGGAAGCCTCAATGTCTTCTTTTGCTACCTCTATCTCTGCTGCACCAAGAAAGGATTCCATCGCCTGCCAAGAAGCAAGGATTATGCCCTCGAGGCTCAGATTCAGACTCATTGGGGAGAATGAGCAACTCAAGCAACGCTTGCGTAAGCTAGAGGAGACGAAGGAAGTAGAGAGCCAAGCTTTCCTTGCAAAAGCCCAGAAAGTTGAAGCCTCCCTCACCGAGACCATCAAGGCAGTCCAGAAGGACGCCCATGAGGCAACGCACTGGAAGATGGACACCAAGAAACATGCAGTTTTACAAGAATGCTGATTACAAGAATCCCTTGGCCTTAAGGTCAGGATTGGGGGACTCGACTCACCATGGTGCACTAGTGAGGACACTTTCAACGACGCAATCGCCAAACTCAATGACATTCTTCAACCTGCCAACATCAAGCTTGAAACCGTTTCTTAGATCAACGACACACATAAGCATGTGCCACCTGAGCATTGTATTCTCTCTCTCACTTCTAGTTTTTTCCTAGTTCTTTTGTACCCAGACATGGTATTAGATTCACTATTTTGTAACTGATTGGTCTCATAGGTCATTTTGGCCTTTTGAAGACGTTAATATAACATTTCATTTCATTTCATTTCTCAAGGACAAAGAAGAACGGATGAAGCTATTACGCCAATCCTGCCTCCTCAAGAGAAAAAAGTTTTGGATCACAGAGGAATTGACTACAAATCAACTAAAGGTTAAGCAAGCGAACTCAAGAAAGATGCACGAAGTCTGCAAACAAGGTAAATGGGCAGTCTATCGAGGTGGTAAAGCCATCATCGAGGAGTTTCGAACTCCCAAACCGGTTTTCTCCGTAGCGAACCCCCTAGGTTTTTTTCTGTTACCCTCCCGTTGGACCCTCAATCCTTAACTAACATGTGATCACCCTTCACTTGGAAGAATTGTTGTAATGTTTGTTTTTGGTTCCATAGATCATATTTGACTTCTGTGGACAATAATTCAATCTATCGATCTCTCCCTCTCTCTCTACAGAGAGACGAGAGTTAGACTACAGAGCAAGGTGCTCATGGGCGTCATCACTCATAGAGAATCAGGGATTACCTTTTGACGCCTTGTGCGACGAAAGAAGAGAGCTTACCTAGCTCAGTCGGAGAGAGAATTATATCAGTTATTCTTGAGCCAGGACTCAAGTGAGGCTTGGAGATTGTTTTGTGAGCACTCCCTAGCACCAGCTATTACATCTATAGACATATGGGGGGTGAGTATGCTACTTACTTCTCTCTACATGGCCACCCGATCAGTAGTCATTGCCAAATCCACTAGAGGCATGCTCACACACTTGCTCTTTCTTTATGCGGAGGTGCTAAAGAAGGCTTTTGATAGGATGGAGACTGGGATACCATATGATCATGATGGCTTGGTAGTTGAGCATTTTATACTTGCGAATGATCTTTAGGTTGATCTTCTTGCATTGATGTTTAATATAGCTATGTGAGGGTTTCCATGATACTTGGAACATGTCTATGATTGTATCTATTTTCAAATTGAGGGGCCCTAGTTTGCTTGGGAATTACCGCAATATCATGATTGGACACACACTAGCTAGATTATATGCATCAAGCTAGTCTGGTTTCAGGAGGGGTTTCTCTACCCTAGATCACATTCTTACACTATGAGCTATCATTGAGGAGGGAAAATTTCATGGGAGGAGGATTTATTAGAGCTTTGTGAATTTTCGCAAAGCTTTTGATACAGTTCCAAGAGGCAGATTGATCTGAAGGACCTGGGAGTGCCTGTAGAGCTCATATAGGGGATCATGGCCCTGTGCAGGACAGCTACAAGGATGATCAAGGCTAAGGACTCGGTTCCCATGCAATCATCTGAGTAGAATTAGGTGTCTCTCCTCCGGTGGTGGAGGCACTTACGAGATTAGTGGCATTCATACACAACTTATGGGAGCTCCCACCAGATCGTTATGCTATGGTGTCCTCACGGCCTTGATAGCACAAGAAGATAAATCATGTTGGTATACACTCGAGTTGATCATCCGACCTACCCTCCACTCCTCTGAATCACTATCGTTCTGCTTGGTGGAAGCCAACTCAAAATGGACCTGTAAGGTGCAGCAGAATGGATGTTGTATTTTCCTCAAGATGAGTGCTTTGTACTGTGCTCAAGGTTCCTTTTGTTCTTATGGAAGGGAGAGCCTTCCGTTCTTAATGAGAGAGTGCAATGATCACAAACAAGTGAATGGACACTGTGCGTGAAAGTGTATGAGACTGAAAGATAGAGAGAGGAGAGAATACGACACCAGAGACGTAAAACCCTCCTCCGAAGGCTCCACTCTCGTTGGCGAGAGTGGTCTACTATTGATTGCACAAACGGTACAAAGTGGATGCATCTGACTGATGCAAGTCTAGGCTAGGTTGATGTCGTCGACGGGGATGACGAGACCGATCTAAGGGCTGAAAATGGGTGCTCTTGTCCTGCTTTCCAAAAACGCCAGGGGCTGAAATCTGTGGCTGCTGAAAAACGCTGTTTTGCTGCCCATAAAAACGCTGATCTGCAGCCGTGAAAAGACTCCAAAAAAACGCTGGTTTGGCTGATCTGATATGGCTGAATCCTTGATGATTAGATCGCTGATTTGCTGCTGCTGTATACTGCTGAAATCGCTAGGAAAAGAGCGGTAACTGCCTGCTGAAAACGCTAGGTACTGTAGTCCTTTGACGATGAAGTCCTGCTCATGGAAACGCTAGCAAAGGGGGGGGTACTTGTGGCGATGGATCCCTGCTGAAAACGCTAAGTTGAGGTTGATGATGGCGATGAGCATTTGTTGAAAAACACCAGCAAAGGGAAGGTCTTGCTTGAGAGGGAATCGCCCAAGGGTTGGTCTTGCTGAGAGAGAGGGGGAACCTGTCGCCGGTGGCCTGTGTTCTCCTTGCTCTTCTGCCAAATAGTGTTAGCCTTGGTTTGCTTATATATTATCTTACCCAATTTGCCCTACTCAGTTCCCAACAAAAGTCACTTAAATTAATAAGTGAAAAATGTCAAAAATAGGGAAAATAGGTCAAATGCACTGGAAAATTCCCTTGAAGGATTCTGATGGGAATGCTTATGATCATGATGTGTGCAACCAGAGGATATGCATCTTCACTAAGTGCCTGGGCATGCACGGTCTGCGAACAAACTCACAAAAGTGCCAGAACACTTGCTAATCTAGACTGACTGGACTGATGGAACCCTTGTTATGAAGTAGCTTGTCCATGGACACGTATGGTTGGATGTGTCACGTGACATCCTCTCCTTTTTAAAGTGAGGTACTGGGACTGAGCTGCATTGCTTCCTTGTAGTCTGCCAACAACTCTGGATAATCCTTGAAAAACTCTTCGTCGACCCACAGCGCTTCGTGAGTTCCTCGATCCTTGAACTTCAAGAAGTATTGTCTCACTTGCTTTTTCGAACCATGTCGAAACCGATGCAACAACACTTGCTCTGGCTCCATGACTTCAGCTTCATCGATGATCTCCAGTTCTTCTTCCTCCGAAATGTCCTTTGGAGGTGTTCCCTGAAACACTTTCAACCAAGAAACATGGAAAACGTTGTGCATTGACCATGAATTAGGCAACTGCAATTTCATTGAAACCTCATTTATCTTTTTAATGACTGGAAATGGACCATACATACGAAAAGACAACTTTGGACACTTCTTTCCAACTTGCTTAAGACGTTGCTTCATGATTCTTAAATACACCCAATCCCCTTCCTTGATCGAAACATCCTGACGATGCTTGTTAGCCTGCCGTGAATACGATTCCTTAGCCTTGCTTAGCCGAAGCTTCACACTCTCAGAAATCTCATCCAATGACTGACTTTCAGCATTGGCATCAGGCATTTGACTGACCGAGCGAGTCAAAAGTGACTAGAACAGACGGCCAAAAGCTGCCTCATACGGAGTTCGACCAATGGCAGAAGAAAAAGAGTCTGTCACGTGACACATCGAGCCCTATGTGTCCGTGGACAAGCTACAACATGACCAGGGTTCAGTCAGTCCAGTCAGTCTAGATTTAGAAGTGATCTGGCACTTTTGTGAGTCTATTCGTAGACCGTGCATGCCCAGTCACTTAGTATAGATGCATATCCTCTGGTTGCACACAACATGATCATCAGTATTCCCTTCAGAATCCATCAGATTCAGTCAGGGGAATTTTCAAGTGCATTTAGCCTATTTTTCCTATTTTTGGTATTTTCACTTATTATTTTTAAGTGACTTTCCAACAAAAGTAGGTAGGGCAATTTTGCTAAGTTAATATATAAGCAAAGCCAAGTTAGCACTTTCTGGCAGAAGAGGCAGCAGGAGCACATGCTCAACAGGCACCTTCTCAGCAGAACCCCAGTAGTACCATTGGCGTTTTTGGTTCCCCCACCTTCGCCACACATCAGCCCAGCGTTTTCAGTTTGCATCATCACCAGCATACCTAGCGTTGCAGATTTCTCTCATCGCCAGTACCTCCAATTGCTAGCGTTTCCAATTTCAGCCCATCAGCGTTTTTGGATTCCATCAGCGATTCCAGACAGCCTAGCGTTTTTGCTAAGGATAGAGAGCAGCCTCAGCGATTTGGTTTTCAGCCATTCCAAGCGGTTGCAGCAGCGTATTTCAGCAGTCCTGATAGCAGACAAATCAGTCCTAATTGGTTGCAGAAGAACCCCCTTTTCAGCCCATAAAAACGCAGCCAAAACACTCATTTTCAGCCACCGAAACAGTCCTGAAATTCAGCAGATAGAAGACCACAGATTTCAGCCCTAAAGTCATCGTCGTCATCACCGTCGTCGTCATCGGCATAGTCCCAAGTTGCATCAGTCCATTGCATACGCATTGTACCACTTTGTGCAATCAATAAGTATACCACTCTCGCCGACGAGTGGGGCCTTCGGAGGAGGGTTTTACAACGTCTCTGGTGTCGTATCTCTCTTCTCTCTCTATCTCTCAGTCTCATACAATCGCAGGCACAGTGTCCATTCACTTTGTTTGTGATCATAGCATTCTCTCATTAGGAACGGATTGCTCTACCTTCCATAAGAACAGAAGGAACCTTGAGCACAGTTCGGAGCACTCATCTTGAGCAAAGCGCAAACATTCATTCCGCTGCACCTTACAGAGTCATTCAAAATAGCCTGGACCAATGGGAGATAGAGCTCCACTGAGACTGCGGATCATGCACATACGACTTCAAAACATCAAAAGCCAATTGATTGTAAATCTTTGTTTGACCATCTGACTGTGGATGAAAAGCCAATGAAAAATTCATCTTAGTGCCAAAATTTTCAAAGAGTGTGCGCCAAAAATTGGACGTGAACTTAATATCCGTATCTGAAACAATTGATTTTGGCAAACCACAGAGGAGGTACCAATGAATGCTTAATGAACAACCGTGCTACATCTTGTGCAGTAATTGTGGCTTTACAAGGAATCAACATACAAAACTTGCTGAAACGATCGACAATTGTCAAACATTGAGTGTTCCTTGAATGCAAACTTGGTGGAAGGTTAGTCACAAAATCCATGGAAATATCTTGAAAAGGTCCGTCGGGAATAGGCACCGGAAGCATAGTTACTTGAAATGGGAACGGGGAACGGGAACGGGAGGGTCCGGAATGGGACGGAGGAGGGGGGCCCGGACGGGAACGGGGCCCGAATGGTCGACTAAAGTAAGGCTTGAATTACCTCCATTCAGCTTAGTCCTAAAATCAAGTCCTAAACAACTCAAAACTGCCCCCAAATCTACCCTCAAACTACCCCAAATATGTCCCCCAAACAGCCCCAAAGGCCTACTTTTTCCCCTAAATGCCCACTTTTGTCTGTTTCGCCCCATCCCCCCCTTCCGGAACACCGTTCCAGTTACACTTTTTTTCGCAACGGTGTGTCGTTCTCGACTCCGTTTCAGGAACGGGACTCGTTCGGAACGCCGTTTCGGAATGTTTGGGCTGTGTTCTGCCGTTCCTTGTTACATTGAGCGGAAGCAAGAGGCCTTGCTGCTTACCCCGAGGAGCTTTTACCTTTTGACATATAGTGCATTGTGTGACATAACGAAACACATTCTTTCGCATTTTAGGCCAGTAAAAGAGTTTCTATTTTTTCCAAAGTGGTGTTCATTCCCCTGTGCCCACCCGTGAGAGAATCATGTGTATCATGCAATATGACTGGCCTGAGAGAGGGCAATACACATAAACGTTGACGAAAATACAACAAACCATCACGAATGAAATAGTTGCTTGGCCCTTGGGAAGCAAGAGCGTGCAACCAATGCTTACCAAACTCGGAATCCGCATACTGATTCTTCATGCTGTTGAAAGCCACACCCTGAATAGAGAAAGTGGATCTTGACTCAAGAGCCAAAATCTGTCCTTTGCGACTCAATGCATGTGCACAAGGTTAGCTTTTCCAGGCACCTACTTAATCAAACCTCCAAATTGCTCAAAAAATTGTGACCACCGTGCCTGGCGATCACTCCAATGTGCACTAGGCATAGACTGAAGACACTTAAGGGCTTGATGATCTGTGCGAATTGTAAACTCTCTACTATAAAGAAAATGCTTCCAATGCTTAAGAGAGTGAATGACAGACAAAAGTTCTTTATCATAAACTGAATAATTCTTTTCCGCACGATTGAGCTTCCGGCTAAGGAAAGCTACAGGACGATCATGCTGCTAAAGCACAGCGCCTATGGTGACATTGCTCGCATCCGTTCATACCTCAAAGGGATCATCCCAAGAGGCAAGGATAAGACACGGTGCTTCTGTCACCGCAACCTTGAGAGCTGTGAAAGCCTCAATGGCTGCTTTAGGCCTTTGATTGACCGAGCGAGTCAAAAGTGACTGGAACGGATGACCAAAAGCTGCCTCATACGGAGTTCGACCAATGGCAGAAGAAAAAGAGTCATTCAAAATAGCCTGGACCAATGGGAGATAGAGCTCCCACTGAGATTGCTGATCATGTACATACGACTTTAAAACATCAAAAGCAAATTGATTGTAAATCTTTGATTGACCATCTGACTGAGGATGAAAAGCCGATGAAAAATTCAACTTAGTGCCAAAATTTTCAAAGAGTGCGCGCCAAAAATTGGACGTGAACTTAACATCCGTATCTGAAACAATTGATTTTGGCAAACCACAGAGGGGGTACCAATGCTTAATGAATAACCATGCTACATCTTGTGCAGTAACTGTGGCTTTACAAGGGATTAACATGCAAAATTGGCTGAAACAATTGACAATTGTTAAACATTGAGTGTTCCTTGAATGCAAACTTGGTGGAAGGTTAGTCACAAAATCCATGGAAATATCTTGAAAAGGTCCATCGGGAACAGGCAACGGAAGCATAGTTACCTGGAACGGGGAACGAGAACGGGAGGGTCCGGAACGTGACGGGAACGGGGAGGAGAAGGGGGGCCCGGAATGGTCGACTAAAGTAAGACTTGAATTACCTTCATTCAGCTTAGTCCCAAATCAACTCCTAAACAACTCCAAAACTGTCCCCAAATCTGCCCTCAAACTAGCCCAAATATGTCCCCCAAACAACCCCAAATGTCTACTTTTTTGCTCCTAAATGCCTACTTTTGTCTGTTCCGTCCCATCCTCCCTTCCGGAACACCATTCCAGTTACACTTTTTTCCGGAACGGTGTTCCGTTCTCGACTCCGTTTCAGGAACGGGACTTGTCCGGAACGCTATTTCGAAACGTTTGGGCTGTGTTCCACCCGTTCCTTGTTACACTGAGCGGAAGCAAGAGGCCTTGCTGCTTGCCCCGAGGAGCTTTTACCTTTTGACATATAGTGCACTGTGTGACATAACGAAACACATCCTTTCGCATTTTAAGCCAATAAAAGAATCTTTCTGTTTTTTTCAAAGTGGTGTTCATTCCCCTGTGCCCACCCGTGAGAGAATTATATGTATCATGCAATATGGCTGGCTTGAGAGAGGGCAACACACATAAACGTTGACGAAAATACAACAAACCGTCACGAATGATATAGTTGCTTGGGCCTTGGGAAGCAAAAGCGTGCAACCAATGCTTACCAAACTCGGAATCCGTATACTGATTCTTCATGCTGCCGATAGACATACCCTGAATAAAAAAAGTGGATCTTGACTCAAGAGCCAAAATCTGTCCTTTGCGACTCAACGCATGTGCACAGGGTTAGCTTTTCTAGGCACATACTAAATCAAACCTCCAAATTGCTCAAAAAATTGTGACCACCGTGCCCGGTGATCACTCCAATGTGCACTAGGCATAGACTGGAGCCACTTAAGGGCTTGATGATCTGTGCGAATTGTGAACTCTCTACCATAAAGAAAATGCTTTCAATGCTTAAAAGAGTGAATGACAGACAAAAGTTCTTTATCATAAACTGAATAATTCTTTTCCGTACTAAGGAAAGCTACAGGACGACCATGCTGTTAAAGCAAAGCGCCTATGGCGACACTACTCGCATCCGTCCATACCTCAAAGGGATTATCCCAAGAGGCAAGGATAAGACACGGTGCTTCTGTCACCGCAACCTTGAGAGCTGTGAAAGCCTCAATGGCTGCTTTGGGCAAATCTACGCACTGACGGCAAGTCTTTACCCCTTTCAAAACATCAGTCATAGGTGCAGCAATGCGTGCAAAATTCTCTATGTGCAAACTATATGCCTGACATAAACCAGGAAAAGAACGCACATCATATGTAGTTTTGGGCAAATCCCAATTATGAACCTGTTCCACCTTCGCGGGATCTAGCTTGACGTCGTCTATAGAAATGATATAACCCAGATAAGTGACTTCAGTAAGAAAAAATTCAGACTTCTTAGTTGCAATGTACAACTGACACTCATCCAAACGGGTTAGTACTCTTTCGACATCCCTTTCATGTTGTTCTCACGATGCAGAAAAAATGAGAATATCATCCAAAAAGATGAACACACATACACCGACCGTGTCACCGAAATGACCTACCATGAGACGATTAAATGTACCCACGGCACCTGTCAATCCAAAAAGCATAACAATATACTCCCATTGCCCTCGCTCGGTGTGAAAAGCGGTCTTGAAGATGTCGCCTTTGAATACCCGTACCTGATGGTATCCACTCTTGAGATCGACCTTGCTGAAAACCTTTGCCCCATTGAACCTATCAAGGATATACTCAATGCGAGGCATCGGAAACTTGTTCTTGACGGTCATCTTGTTCAATGCCCTGTAATCAACACACAAACGAGACGAACCATCCTTCTTGCGAACAAACAAAATAGGAGCAGCAAAAGGACTTACACTAGGACGTATGAATCCTCTAGCCACCAACTCCGTGAGTTGGCGCTCCAACTCTTCCTTCTGTGTCTTGTTCAAACGATAGGGAGCCTTACTAACCGGCTATGCCTCCTCCATAAGCTCGATGCGATGGTCCTCCGGCTGTTCGGGTGGGAGACGAGGTGGAAGATCATCCTGCAAAAAGAGATGCTTAAACTTGGTAAACAAATCTGAATACTTAGCTGGAGCCTGAATGCTTTGGGAAACTGGAGCAGCGTAAATGAATGCCGCTTGTGCTCCTCGTCGTAATTCACGCTTTACTTATACATGAGAGATGAGAGGCAAATAATGCAATCCCTCCTCAGCACGAGTGATGAGGGGGGAGTCAGTTTTGGCATTTAATGTGAGAGTGTTAGCCTCTCAATCAATGAGAGGGTTATGCTCACGAAACCATCTTATGCCCAAAAGCATATCACATCTTGAGAGAGGAGATCGCACAAGAAATTTCATACAGAAAGCAGCTTGTTAAACGGTAAACATCACATCAAGGCACTCTTTCGTGATGAGAGAGTCCATACCAGGAGCAAAGCCAGAAACCTCGAGAGGAGATTTCTGACTAACCTCTAGACATGCTCTCTCAACAAGAGAGGCACTAATCACATCATCCATACTGCCTAGATCAAACAATATGATAAAACGCTGACCCTTTACATGACCATAACACTTCATGAGAGACTCATCAATGTGTGTTTCAGAGACATGAGAAGATTCAGCTTGGTTGATTAAAGTGCTTGTGGTTGCTGTGGGTGCCTTTGGTTCTTTAGGTGGGGTTGTCTTAGGACAAGCCTTTTTAATGTGACCCTTGTTGTGACATTGATAACATCTACCTTCCTTAGCATAAATCACTTGTTCTTCAGCCATGATGTATCCTCCTATAATTCCTTGTGCAGCTTTTTCATCCGGGGTTAGCTTAGATTTTGCAAGTGTTTTAGCTTTACCCTTAGATTCATTGTTAGAGTTCTTTTGCGAAGAATTAGAGGAAGATGGGCTAGAAGGGTTACCATTCTTACCATTCTTACCGTTCTTACCATTCTGCGTGTTTTGTGAATTCTGAGGGGTTCCTTGAGAAGTTTTGTTCTCCTTAGGCTTTCCCTTGTTGTGCTTCATCTCCTATGCGAGAGCAATCGCTACCACCTTGTTGAGATCGATTGGATCAAGTACCTCCACATCATATTTGATATACTCGTCCAACCCATAAAGGAATGCCTTCTTGCGCTCCGCATCCGATTTGCGTAATTGAGTGCCGAGCTGCAAAACACGATTAGAAAAAACATAACCGGCATACCATTTTGCTTGAGAGCGCGCCAATCGTCCTTCAATCGTGCTATGTACTGAGGTGGCATAAACCGCGCCTTGAGCTTGTCTTGGAAATCAAGCTGATGCATAAGGGATTCTCTTCATTGCTTTCAATGCCACCTTATCCTTTGGGCATTAGCTTTGCTAAGCTTAGTGTATGGAGGTAAAGATACCCCAAGAGACGTAGCATCAGCCATATTAAATCTGTCAAGTACTTTTGCAATGTACCTTTCTTGAGATAAAAACAACAGTTTCAGCTTTCTATCTCTTTTAATACGTATGCCCAAAATACGCTCTGCATCACCCAAATCCTTCATAGCAAATGCTGAATTTAGCTTACGTTTCAGAGCGTCAAGACTAGTCTTATGTTTCCCGGAAAGCAGCATGTCATCGACATAGAGAACAAGTATGATGGGACTACCATCTTCATCCCTTTTCGTATATAAACAATGATCTGCATGGCTGCGTTTAAAGCCTTGAGACAACATAAAAGTGTCAAACTTCTTATACCACTGTCGTGATGATTGTCTCAAACCATACAGAGCCCTTTTCAGTTTGCATACAAGTTCCTTGCGTGTAGGAACTACAAAGCCTTTAGGCTGTTTCATGTATATGTCCTCTTCAATATCACCATGCAAAAACGTTGTCTTTACATCCATTTGATTCAATTCCAAATCAAGCACCGCAACGAGAGCAAAAAGGACACGTAAAGTTGTAATCTTTAGAACAGGAGAAAAGATTTCTTGAAAATCAATTCCTTCTTTCTGTGCATATCCTTTTGCAACCAATCTTGCCTTGTACTTGGGTTTTTCATCCACTAGCTTAATCTTGTATACCCATTTGTTAGGAAGAGCCTTTCTCCCTTTAGGTAATGGCACAAGATCCCAACTATCATTTGCATACAAGGATTTCATTTCCTCTTGCATTGCAACCTCTTTATAAGTAAGAGGTTCACCCTCATCTGTCAACATTACATGATCCAAAGAGGGGTTAAATCTCTGCGGTTGCCTTCTCAAACGAGTTGACCTGTGTACCCAATGATCTACATTCTCAGGCAACGGTTCTACATCATAAGGCAACTCATTTTCAGCTCTATCATGCTGCTGAAAATCATTTTCAGCCAATTCAGGTGGCTGTCCATCCTCATTAGGAGCATCAAAATCAAGCCCTATCTCTTTTGGCTCAAGGTTAACCGGTTGATTATCAATTTCAGCTTGCGGTAATGCATCATGAGGCTCTTTTTCAACATCAATGGGTGACACGGAAGGCTGACATCTGATTGTTTTCTTGTCAGAATCAGATTTTGTAGCATTCTTAAGCAATTTTGCCTCATTGAACACTACATCTCGGCTGCGTATTACCTTTCTAAACTGTGGTAACCACACTCTATAGCCCATTTCACCTTCTTCCCCATAACCTAGGAAGACTCCTTTAATGGACTTCATATCAAGCTTTGTTCTCAAGTCATTGCGTACATGAACAAAAGCTTCACAGCCAAATACTCTCAAATGATCGTAAGAGGCATGTTTGCCATATAAAACTTCCTCTAGAATGTCATTTTTCAAATGCTATTAGGAGAGCGATTGCAAATATGAATTGCAGTTTTCAATGCCTCCCCACAAAACTCTTGGGAAAGATTAGCGATGGACAACATGCAACGCACTCTCTCGCATAAAGTACGATTATACCTCTCAGCCACACCATTAGAAGACGAATTATAAGGGACTGTCAACTCCCTTTTAATCCCATTTTCATCACAAAAACGCTGAAATTTAGTAGATACATACTCTTCTCCATTATCAAATCTGAGACATTTAAAAGCTTAGTACTCTTTTGCGTAGTGACAAAAGCATGAAACTTCTTAAAAGCATTAAAAGTCTCACTCTTACTTTTTAACAAATGCACCCATCCTATCCTAGTACAGTCATCAATGAATGTAACAAAATACAATGCATCACCAAAAGACTTAACATGCATAGTGCATACATCGGACTGAATAAGATCAAGAGGATTAGCTTTGCGAGAGACACCAGAGTAATAAGAAGATTTGTTTTACTTTCCATAAAGACAATCGTTACAAAAATCCAAGTTTGTGCCTTTTACATCAACCCTCTTCAGAGAGGAAAGCACATCAATACCCTTTTGGCTCATATGGTCTCTTATGCCACAATTCCGTGTGTGAAGCAACTTCAACAACAACAAGAAACTTGCCAGGCAAAGCCTTGCATCGAAGATAGTACAAAGTACCTCTTTTAGACCCTTTTGCAACAAGCATAGAACCCTTAAGCAACTTCCATGAACCCCCAACAAAGATGGTAGTATAACCATGTGCATCTAACTGGTCAACAGATAGCAAACTTTTTTTAATGCCTGGTACAAACCTGACATCATTCAACACAAGCTCTTGACCATTGTTAAGAGCCAAACACATAGTACCCATTCCCTCAATATTGCAAGCAAAATTATCACCAAGGTACACCATGCCATAATTGCCTACAGCATATGTAGCAAAACACTCCAAAGATGGAGTCACATGGAATGAAGCACCAGAATCCACTATCCATGATTGGTATATATATATAAGTATGTCTTCTGCATTAGCTATCACCAAATCTGAGGGGCATGAAGCCGCAACCAAGATTTCCTCAACGTCTGACAACTCCTCATGACCACACTAGAGGATACATTTGCACTCTCAGCGTCTCTGGAGGAATCACCTGCTGATTTTTCCCCTTTCTTCTCATCTTTCTTCTTCTTATCTTGCGTTTCCTTCTTCCTTTCCTGCTCTTTCTTGAAATACCTGCAATCGGGTTTCTTGTGACTCTTTCTGCCACATTGATAACAAGTGACATCCTTATCCTTTGTCTTGCTCTTACTTCTATTTTGAGTCCTGTTGCCCGCATCACGCTTTTGATTTCTACCTCTTGCATTGTAGGTAGAACTGCCACCTTCCCCACTAGACTTGCGTCTAATCTCTTCATTGAGAATAGACCCTCTCACACCGTCATACGTGAGGGTGGGACTGTTGCTCAAGGAGACAACCAAGGTTTCCCAAGTATCTGGCAATGTCATAAGCAAGAAAATAGCTTTCAGCTTATCCTCGAATTGTTGAAGCCCAGTGTCATGCAACTGACTCAACACACCTGTAAAAGCACTCAAATGCTCAGAAGCTGACTTCGAGTCATCAAGCTCCATATTCACCAACTTTCGCATCAAATGCACCTGGTTCACAGGCGTGGTGTTTTCATAATTGGACTTTAGCTTTTGCCATATTGCATAAGCAGAGTCCAAACGCTTGATGTCCGTCAAAATGTCATCATTGATAGCCATTTTGATGTAGGCCATAGCCTTCTTATTCAACCTGGCATACTCTTCGTCAGACAAACCTAGTGGCTTATTCTCTTCCAGTGCTTCTTCACAATTCTTTAGGAAAAGGATATCTTGCATGCGTTCTTGCCAGAGGTCAAAGCCTTGACCATCGAACCGTTTGATTTCCATCAAACTTTTAGTGTAAGATGCGGAAGAGGAAGAAGCCATTTTAATTCAACCACAAGTGTGTATACAAGAGAGATGCAATAGGCTGAAAATTTTAGCAAATAGGAGCAACCACAAGACTCTGCATACGATAGACCACAATTTCTTTACATGAAACTGTTCAAATCTGAAATTTCAGCTGAAAAGTGCAATTTCAAGCATCTGTACTCAGCTTTTCACTCAATTTGTCGCGACAAACATCAATACATATGATCCCACAACTTTGGTACACCTGCGTATTGTTGTTTTGACCTGTTATAACGTGTAAATCACCTGTTTTGAACTAAAAACAGTTTGTTTTGGGCTCTTTTGACAGTTTTGGTGACCTTTTAGACTCTGGAAGCAAGGGGCTTCGTGATGGAAGCGAAATTGATCGCGTGAGAGCAATTTTAACTTGATGTCCAGTAAACTGCGCAAGGTTGTTTTGAAACCCTAGGGCTCTGATACCAGTTGAAAGTGCGAAGTAGAAGGTACCGATAGGTGCGTGTCGCAATGTAGTGCAGGATTGGGACAAGAAGCAGGAGGCGGAGTGCAGCAGAGAAGAAGCGCTAGGGATCGAAGCAAGGAGAGAGAAAGAGCTCACGTTTTTGGAGAAAACTCAATAATTGAGTTTTGGGTTTTCCCACTTTTATTATAAGTGACTTTAAAAAAAATGTGTCCAGGCTCGACAAAGTATAAAAATGTACAAAAAGGGGTTATTTAGGCCTTTAACCCAACACTCCGTACTTTGCTCAAGGTTCCTTTTGTTCTTATGGAAGGGAGAGCCTTCCGTTCTTAATGAGAGAGTGCAATGATCACAAACAAGTGAATGGACATTGTGCGTGAAAGTGTATGAGACTAAGAGATAGAGAGAGAAGAGAATACGATACCAAAGACGTTGTAAAACCCTCCTCCGAAGGCCCCACTCTTGTTGGCGAGAGTGGTCTACTATTGATTGCACAAACTGGTACAAAGTGGATGCATGTGACTGATGCAAGTCTAGGCTAGGTTGATGTCGTCGACGAGGATGACGATATGGATCTAAGGGCTGAAAATGGGTGCTCTTGTCCTGCTGTCCAAAAACGCCAGGGGTTGAAATCTGCGGCTACTGAAAAACGTTGATTTGTAGCCGTGAAAAGACTCCAAAAAAGAATTTGATCGCAAGTATGCAGAAAGAAAAACAGATTTGGATTGCAAGACCGTTGTGTGGGCAGGCGCTCACACTTAAGACTCTGCGTCGAGATGCTCTGAGTTGTGAGAGGTAAGCCCGTTTATTTAAAGGTTACATGGGATGCCAAAAGCAGAGACCCCAAAAGCTGAAAATCAAAATCTTTCAAAAAAATAAAGTAGGAAGATTATTTCTCTCTCTCTCTCTCTCTCTCTCTCTCTCTCTCTCTCTCGCTTAATCAAATAAAGCAAAGATGCTTTCTCTCTTGTCAACTTGCGTAGCTAAAATCAAGTCTAAAAATTGTCCAAAAGCTGAAACTGCTGCAGCTGTTGATTTCCGCAATATGCGCCGCAAAACGCGGGGATCCGTACAGCTACCACGTGCCAGCCCGCCACGTCAGCAAATCAGGGTTAGGGTTTTTCAGTTAGGGTTAGGTTTCCCACCAACCCGCCACATGAGCAAATGAGGGTTAGGGTTAGGGTTTCCCACCAGAGGGTGTGTGTGTATAGTGGCCAGCCACGTCATCACTTAGTGACACACCAACCCTCCCTGAGAACATGGTAGGGTGATGACCTGCCAAGACACTTTGGCTCGGACTGATTGGATGTTGCACCCTGACCACAAAAAAGTCATGATCCGCCTCTGCAGGTGGCTGATGCAGGAGCTCAAAAAGATCCAGCAAGACGTGATGTACCACATAGTAGCCAAAAGCACCTGGTTGGCCACTACAACTCTGCCGGCCAAAGAGAGCCGTGTCGAGCTCCAATGAAGCAGTTTCCTCCTAATGGAGAGGAGAGGAGTAGTCTGCTGCTCTGGAGTCCCAACTTGGCAACTTAGATATTGTACAAAAATCCTTGGGGGGATCCACTTGAAACCCTCCCCTGGCGACCAATCAGGCATAGGAGCACTATCAACCCAGAATGCCGCAGTCTTCGTCTAGTTGATCAGTGCCCCTGATGCGCAATTAAACACCTCAAGAGCCTGCTCACACTTGTGCAGATTGGCCTCATAGCCCTCCAAGTACATGCTTGGTTCGTCAGCAAACTCAGCATCAAGTAGCTCGTCTCCCCTAATAGGGAGCTCTACACCACGCAAACCAACCTCCTGTGAATTCAAATATCTGCTCATCGCCTCAGCATAGAAGAGAAAGAGGAAGGGGGCAAGAGGGCAACCATGTCTAACCGAACGCATGAGCATGAAACGTTCCCCTCTACCCCCTGCCAAGAGCACCTGGCTGTTCGTGCATGTGTAAGAGTTGGCACTCCTCTGATCCTCGTATTTGAAAATCCTATCCTACGGAGAGTTCCTTCCAGGAAATCCCGGTCAACTCTGTCTGGAGGCCGCACAAAGCTTGCATGTTGCCAAACATCTGAAATCCTCAAGGTCATACATAGGCGCTCCCAAGTTGCCAACTCAGCCCCGTGCACAGTAGCATGGCTACCTCCAATCCTATCTGAGAAGTTCGCTAGCATGTTAAAGTCTCCCCCGACACACCATTGCTCTGCATGCGGCAAAGACTACACAATATGCGACCAAAATTCGGCTTGTGCACTTGCCACATTGGGTGTATAGATGTTCAGGAAGCCCATGAGGCAACCATGAACCTGCATAGTGGCACAATAGTACCTTTGCCCACAATGGCCTGCTACCATGAGTCCGCAATAGTCATAGATACACCTCGTTGGATGCCTCCAAGCCTAAAAGTAGCTGACCAAAAGGTCTCATAGTGACCACACAAAATTTGACCACAATGCTGAATGCGGCTCTCACAAAGATGGTGCTCCTGAAGCATAAGAATATCAATCACACCACCCACAAGGCATCTTTGAAGCTCTTGGCGCAAGCGGCCCCTTTGACGCTGAAACTGGGGTCCACCTAAACCCTACACATTCCATGAGGCAATCCTCATGGGATCGGTGAGAAAAGACCAATGCTGCAAACAACAGCAAACCACGCTATCTTCAAGGCCGACTTAACCTCTAGATAGGCACGTCTGAAGCGATTGTCCCACCTAGGCCCAAGGAGAGCGCGCAATCCGTAGAGCCACGTCCTCTGTCCAAGAATCCTCATGTACAAATAAATAGCAAGGAGGGCTCTCAGTGTCGGCAAAAGAGTGAACCACAATGTGTCCACAGCCCGCTATATCTGATGGTGTCACACTGAACGTGGCGAGAGGGTGAAGTGTATGTATCAAATATGTCACTCCCAGGTCCCCGGTATGATGTGTGAACTCCATAGCCTGGACCTGGAGCCAGTCAAGAACTATGTGCAAGGTCCACTCAATGTGACCCCTGCCACACAACGGAAAGGAGAAGCCTACCAGTAAAGCCTTGGTGCCTGTGGCTGCTAGAAAGAGGATGTGAACTTGGAAACGAGTTGCCTCAAGGTCAGGAGATGGGTCGTCGAGGAAACAGGTGAAGGTGTAGTCAAACAAATCCCATGATCGGCCAATGTGTAACAAACTGTTGACGTGTCAAAGCCTAAAGAATGGAGCCAACTTACAAATGCCGGCCGAGGGGCCTAAACCCTAAGAAGCAGTAGAAGAAGTGTCACAGAGTGAGGACGTGGTAACCCTAATTGCTGAAACCCTAATTCTGGAAACCCTAACCCTAAAACCTGCAAACCCTAATTTTTGCTAGAAACCCTAACTGCTGAACCCTAATTCTGGAAACCCTAACCCTAAAACCTGCAAACCCTAATTCTAGAAACCCTAAGAAGAACAAGCAACAGAAGAAGAAGTCCTACCAACTAATGGGGATCCCGTCCGATGGGGTCCGAAGTGGCATAAAGGCATTAAAAATAAAGCAGAACACACTCAAAAGACTTCGCACATCAAAATATGATGATGTGGCACCTGTACGGACGTCCCGGAATTCGCGGCGGATTTTTAGGGAAATCCCAAAATTTTAGGAAAGTGATTTTTTGGGGTCAGCTTTTCATATTTGATGCTTTTAGGCTTTGGGCCTTTAAATATGAGCCTTGGGAGCCCTCTCTGGCACTCTTCAGCGCGCAGATTGCAGAGGAGGTGCTCCCCAGCTGTTGTACTTTGCGAATCAGCAGTAATATAAAGAAATACCGAAAGGGGCGCCAAGGTTTGGGGCCAATACTCTCTGGGGTGGAATTTCGCCACTCCGTGTCGCGTGTCGTCTCTCTCTCTCTCTCTCTCTCTCTCTCTCTCTCTCATCTCAGTTGTTATTGAACATTTGTTATTGAAGTGCTAAAAGTCTGTTCAGTCTGTTCTTTTCTATTGGCACGTGGTGCCCGCATTTGTGACAGTGGTATCAGAGCATCAGGCGTGTGCTTTTCTGAAAGCATACCGGTCCTACAAAAGAGCAGACAGAGCTATTGGAATTGAATTATATTTGAGGTATCAGCCACTCCCACCCTTACTTCATCGCGCATCGGGCGCGCTCCCGTCTTCACCGCTCATGTCTTACATTGCATAAGCCATGCAAGAGAAGGATCCAGATTTGTTTCAAGTCACTGTTTTTCTCAGAAGCAGTGCCATGCAGATGTTGATGTCTATAGCTACCAAGCAGCATACTCCAAGTACTTGGCAAGCTTTCAAGAAAATTTTTGCTCGAAGTTATATGGTTTCTGACATCTTCCTTCGGAGTGCAACTTCTGGCAGAGTGGGGTATCCTGAAATGCTTGCCATGGAAACCCTAGCAGATTATAAATTGAAATTTCTCGACATCTCTCAGTAGATGTCTCTTCACGAGCAGATGACCTTGGAGGTTCAGTGTGATTGCTATCTCTTGGGACTACCATCGCCGCCAAAGAAACACTGTCTGTCCAAGAGCTGATGGACCATGTTGTGCTTGGCTACGACCTCATGGAAGGAACCTAATCCTAATTTTTGGTGCAGGTTTCAAGATGGAAAGTCAGTCGACTTTTCGAGCTCGATTGATGTCGAGATTGCTTTCTAAGTTTAAGTTCTGTTTGATCTTGTTTGGTGATCCTGTTTGGAATTTGTTTGAAATGGATGATATCTGTTTTGAACCTGTTTTGGTGCCGATTTGAATTGTTTGACTCTGGTTTGATACTGGTTTCAATGATTGGTGATTTTACTCCTGGGTGGAGAAGTGAGAAATACTGTTTTGGTATTGTTTGAACCTCGGAACGACGCAGGCCGATGCTTGGGGAGCGTTTCGTTGTATGTTTGAAAACCTCCGAACGACGCAGGCCGATGCCTGGGGAGCGTTTGGTTGTATGCTTGTAAAATAATTGTTGGTGTGACTCCCAGCCCGGACCTGGATGGTTATGCGGGAGGAGTATTAAGAAGTCTGAGCAGTGGTTACTCTCAGCACCTCCAAACGACGCAGGCTGCGGTCTGGGGGGGCGTTTGGTTGTAAAAGGTCTCTATATCTCCTGGCCCGGACCTTTTTAGGTTATGCGGGAGGAGTGATGAGGGAGTCGTTGAATATCTCCCGGCCCGGACCTTGTTAGGTTATGCGGGAGGAGTGTTCATCGGCGGCTTTATGTTTCTATGTCTTGTAACATGCATATGTGAGCATTTGTGTTGCATTGTGATGTGCCAACCACTGAATATTGCTAATTGGATGAGATTGCCTGGGTATGTAATTTTAGTGCATCAAGACACCCGAGGAAGATCAGTACGGTCTGGGTGTGATGGCTAATTTTACTATGCCGGAATATCAAGAGTTCCGATCTGGACGAAAGGAGAAGCTAACTCCTTGATCAAAACAGCCGATAGGAGCAGCTAACTCCTTGATCAAAAGAGCAGAAAGGAGAAGCTAACTCCTTAATAAAAAGAGCAAATTGATTGTCCCTCGGAAATTTTTGAGCTAACTTGAGTTGTTTTGCAGATATGCTGTAATCGCGGACGATTACTCTCTTTCAAGGGGAGATGTAACAAACTGCTGACGTGTCACAGCCTAAAGAATGGAGCCAACTTACAGATGCCGGCCGAGGGGCCTCAACCCTAAGAAGCAGTAGAAGAAGTGTCACAGAGTGAGGACGTGGTAACCCTAATTGCTGAAACCCTAATTCTGGAAACCCTAACCCTAAAACCTGCAAACCCTAATTTTTGCCAAAAACCCTAACTCTGAACCCTAATTCTGGAAACCCTAACCCTAAAACCTGCAAACCCTAATTCTAGAAACCCTAAGAAGAACAAGCAACAGAAGAAGAAGTCCTACCAACTTATGGGGATCCCGTCCGATGGGGTCCGAAGTGGCATAAAGGCATTAAAAATAAAGCAGAACACACTCAAAAGACTTCGCACATCAAAATATGATGAAGTGGCACCTCTACGGACGTCCCGGAATTCGCGGCGGATTTTTAGGGAAATCCCGAAATTTTAGGAAAGTGATTTTTTGGGGTCAGCTTTTCATATTTGATGCTTTTAGGCTTTGGGCCTTTAAATATGAGCCTTGGGAGCCCTCTCTGGCACTCTTCAGCGCGCAGATTGCAGAGGAGGTGCTCCCCGGCTGTTGTACTTTGCGAATCAGCAGTAATATAAAGAAATACCGAAAGGGGCGCCAAGGTTTGGGGCCAATACTCTCTGGGGTGGAATTTCGCCACTCCGTGTCGCGTGTCGTCTCTCTCTCTCTCTCTCTCTCTCATCTCAGTTGTTATTGAACAGTTGTTATTGAAGTGCTAAAAGTCTGTTCAGTCTGTTCTTTTCTATTGGCACGTGGTGCCCGCATTTGTGACACAATGTCAAAGCCGGTCAACCCTTGGGGGACTGACGCAAAAGGAGAGACCTGTACCAGCAATGGCGTGCTCAAGTAGGGCTATCCCTCCCGAGCCATTCGGCTTGTAGCAAAAGCACTTCCAAGAGAGTGTCGAGCCGCGGATGAGTGTCCGGTTCCCTGTGTCGGAGGAGTGTGGGATGAGCCGGGTGATGAGGCTGAGGGCCTAGTGGGAGAGAGGGGGAAGCGGGAAAGTGGAGGCGGGGCAAAGGAGTTAGAAGGCGAGGCACAGGTGGAGAGGGGCTCCTCAATGGACTCCTGTTGCAAAGGGTCAAAACAGTTCCTTGTCAGATTCCAATGCTGCTAGGCTGCAGGAGGTTCGCCACGAGGGAAGGCGGTATGGCAAGCCCTTTCCTGTGCACGGCGGCCGTGCACCTGCTGCCCTACCGGCCATCGGCTGACTGGTCGTTGGCCTCTGTCGAAGTGCTAGCCTAGGTGTCTTGGGTACCTATTTGTTGGGCATGTTTAGCCTTGGGGGGTTGAGCATGTGATGTGGGTCGAGATCTCCTGCGAGAACAGGCCTTCGTTCAGTGGCCCATTTGTCCACAAATGAAGCCCCGGTTTAGGAGTCCCAAATACTCCACCCTCTGGCGCAACCACCCACCACTCATCTTAGGAAGAAGGCAAGAAGGACTATCTTCAGGAGGGTGTGTCACACACCAGAATGCGTACTGTGGGAATATCTGCAGCCTTCGCAGCCACTGAAGCTGTCATGCGCGGGGTCTCCAAGATTGTCCCGATCTCGGAACCAATCTTGGAAAGAAGCGGGAGGTACTCTCCGCAAGCCGGGGAAGCAGACCAAAATGTTCAAATCTGCTTCCTCGACGAGAACATCTGAAGCTGGGTCAAAACCTTTCGGATGGCCAACAAGCTCATCGAGATGACCTTGGCAGCCATCTCGGGGGTCTCAAACTCAATCTCGTAGTATCCTCGCTCGAGAAGCTGTATGTCGATGATCTTTCCCACCTCTACTAGGAGACAGGCTGAAGGAGGTCACGCACCTCAGCTCTATTAGGTTGATAGCCAACAATCTTGCATATGATAGAGGTAGCCTGAAGGCACTCCACCTCTGCTCAAGGCTCGCTTGCTTTTCCGGCCATAGAGCAAGTCGGATGGTGGGCTTAGCGGGGTCAGACGAGGGGGCTTCATCTGAGTCCCTTTGAGGCGGAGTTCAAGCTTCCATCTGTGTCTGCCACTGCAAGTGAAAACGAGAAGTGTTCCTATTGGGGCGAAGTTTGCCGACAAAACCAAGGAGCCGTTGAGGAAGCCTACGGCCAAACAGAGAAGAGGTGTAAGCTAATGCAGTAGGATATGGCACCGGGGGGAGGGACAACGAGCGAGAGGACGGGAGGCAGTGCGAGCTAAGGGTGTGTGTGTGTGTGTAGGGAGCAGGAGCAGGTAGCAGCCAGCGTTCCTAGATGTATCTTGTAGTTTTCTCTATCTAGAGTTATGAGATACTAGGATCAAAGATGTCTTGGGCTCTATCTACTGAAGATTTGACGACATCGAGTAGGGTTATTGAGAGAGAGAGAGAGAGAGAGAGAGAGAGAGAGAGAGAGAGAGAGAGAGAAGAAGAAGAAGAAGAAGAAGAAGAAGAAGATTGTTTTAACGTCGTAGGAAACTATCCCAAGAGACCTTAAAGATCTATCCGACAAGGAGAGTTGAACTCAAGACCTGTTATTCAAGAGGGAAATGGCATAACCAATCTACCACACTTGGGTGATAGAAAGGTTATACCATTTTCCTCTTTTTATTAGCACACACCCGAGAAGAAGATTGTTTTAACGTAGTAGGAAACTATCCCAAGAGGCCTTAAAGATCTATCCGACATGGAGAGTTGAACTCAAGACCTGTTATTCAAGAGGGAATTGGCATAACCAATCTACCACACTTGTGTGATAGAAAGGTTATACCATTTTCCTCAAAGAGAGAAAATCAGAGTAGCCAAAAAATCAGAGTTTTGCTAAGTCAAGCGGTCAACAATCCTTAAGCCACATCTCAATTATTTAAGGAGTACTTTAAACCACTGAATTGTATTACGCAGGGTTACTCAGAACTGAAACCCAGTAGCGGGATCATTAGTTTGCCACATGTGTATTAAACCATCCAATGTACTGCTAGGTATAGCCAACCCATACATTGGGCCTTACCCGGCTTTAAGTGACAGTGGTTACCATAGCCGGTTGTTTACATCATCTTAAGACAAGCAAAAAAGAAAACCTTAATAACAAGCTTAGTGGCCAACCTTTGTCAGTTGAGTTGCAAGCTCCATGTTTGGTGCAATAGAGAATAAACAAACACACAGTCCTATCTCTTTATGCAAGTAGAACACACACAAAGCTAAGTGAGGGGCAGAATGCGTCCTCACCTCTTTAAATAGAAGGAAGACTACCATCACTCATGGCGTGTAGCGCGCAGAGAGCACTGAGTAGGGCATGCTCCTCCTGGGGAACCAAAAACGAGTAGCCGCCTCTGATGCGGTCCTGCACAGTAGAGCAGAGCTATCACTGTGCCTCACGGCAGGGTAGGTGAGGCCCAAAAGAAATAAATTAACCACATTATTTAATTGCAAGCTAGGGTCTTGCAACCATTGTGACCCTTCAAGGGTTCTATCCCATGGTGGATACTGACTCATTGTAACTAGGAAAAGTGTAGGGCTATAGTGGAGATATATAGCCAAAATGACAACATTTAGGGGTTGGTATAGCTTTTCTAGTATGCTGAAAACATAAAGGCAAGTAACAAAGTGTGTGTGTGTGTGTGTATGATGCTATGTTTGCATGTGTTTTTGTGTGTGCATGCCATTACTACATGGGTGTTACATATAGTATGGTTTTTTTGTATGTGTGTGTGTGTGTGTGTGTGTGAGAGAGAGAGAGAGAGAGAGAGAGAGAGAGAGTTCAGAACCAAGTCCATGACCGATTTAGCAACAACGATAGTAAATAATGATTGTAAGAAATGTAGCACCATAGAGCCGTAAACGATAGTTTGGATTAGTTGATACAAGGAGATACAAAAGCTAGTTAAGCAGCCATTAGGAGTAGTGAGGAGCTTGAAGTCAAAGGGACCATAAAGCAGCACACCGATCACCATATAGCCAAAAGTGAGAGAAATATTACCTACCAAAAGAACCTATCAGTTGTTATCCATGTCATACTTAAAAATTATTAGACAAGCTACAATCCGAAATGTGCAAAAGTTTTTTGAAGTAAAACGATGATACATTTTTAAGCTTTAAACCAACCATCGTTTCTTTTGAAGCTTCTCTGATAATATCGATAGTAAAACTGAAGCTCTCCAAAGAGGCTAGGAACCTCTTTATTCAATCGAGAGGAAGCCTTTTCCATATATTTCAGGAGCTATCATTATTTTTTCAAATCTCTCATTTTCTACTTCTATCAAGGATCAATTCAACAAGATCACAAGTCTCAATCAAGCAGCAGCCCATTAGTTAGTGGTCTAATTCCGAGTAACCATCGGACATATCAGTCGAAAAAATGACAACCTCCACCAAAGATCATCACTCCTTTTGCTAGGTGTGCTTTTAAAGCATACAAATATTAAGGTTTCCGGCCTTTTCCAAGTTTTACATAAGACCCCCTTTTTAAGGCTGTCTAGTACTACTATTCTTACTAGCAGCCTCAAGCCAAAAATTAATGCCCAATAAACAACAATAAGCGAAACCATGAGAATTTTGACCATTATAAGCCTAAATGAACTATGTCCTTTCTATCAACTCAAAGGAAGCATGAGGCAGTAGAAAATCATAAGACCAATAACCAGCCAAGTTGAACAAAAACTAAATCCGTTAAGAGTAAGGATAATGAAGTAGGTTCCTTTGTTTGAGTCACATCCCAAAAAGAAACTCAAAACAGCCAGAGTGCCAGGACATACTGAGGACCAATGAATACCTTAGTAAAACCTCAAATCAAACAATGTACAGACGGAACATCCACATTCAAGAGTAATTAGTCATAGGTAAAATCTGTCAAATGTAAAATAAAAGCCACTAGGGCAATTGAATATGCCCAACAATCATATCAAGGTTCAAGTCAAATTCATGTCAGAGCAAAGATCTAAGAAGAATTACAATCAGCATTAGGTGTTAATCTATAAAGGCAATCTTAAGACTACTGCCAAAAAGGAACAAAATTTAAAGTATGCAAAACTCCTAAGAGGTTAATCCTTCAATTAGTTCTATGATCCTTCCATTAATTCCATTAGCCACCATAACTAACAAAATAGTAGCAGTCAGAAGCTTTTCAATTCCTTGTTTTGTTTAGAGGAACACATTCTATCCCCCCCTTTTTTTGTCAAGTGCAAGAAATGTATGTCAACGTGAGATAATATAGCAACTGTGAAGCAGAGGCATTCTCAATAATTTCCAAAGTGGCACGGGAAGTAGAGTTATGCAGACCTAAGCCCTTTCTACTCTCTCTCTCTCTCAACCCCAAAAAGAAAAATAAAACAAGTCTAAGTGAGGGAAGAAGCCCTCACCTGTATTTATAAAGGTGGAAGGTAGGAGATTGTAGGAGGCAAGCCCACTAACCAAGCCAAGCTTTCATTATGTGTTAAGAGGAGAAACGTCAGACACCAAGATAAATTTAGAGGGGAGGCACATCGACGCATAAAAATGGCGAGAGTCCTCATCAGTAGTAGGACATCATTAGACGAGACAAGGTTTGCATAGCAGAGGGGATATCGTCTGAGGCAAAGGGGAACAACAAGACGAGGACGATCGTCGAGAGCGTCAGAGAAAGGGAGTGAAGGGGAAGCCATAAATTGAAAGTAATACACACCAACAACCCCATATGAAGAAAATAGGGGAGTGATCACACCACCCCCATCATTTAATAAAACATAAGCAAAATGATGCATTTAGTATAGGCTCAAATTTACCCTTAAAGGAAATTGTATGGTATCAACTCATGGCGGTTACCCACAAGACAATAAAACCATCGAGTGAGGACATTATAACCATCCAAGAAAGTGTAAGGTAAATCTTTATAGTGATTATTCTCAAGAGAATATAATCATAAGCTCCATCAAGCATAGCATTAGCTAAATTCTCCTAAGAGGAGAGTGCAAGGTAGATATACATGGTAGTCACCCACAAGACCAAGGGAAAGCACAACCAAGCCTTCTTCTCAAGCATTATAGGCAATTATGTCTAGTCAATCCTTAAGTCAAGCTGGGTAAAGATATTAGCCAGCAAGTGAGTCCTAGTTAACGCAGAGTAGCCGAAAAATGAGAGTTTTGCTAAGTCAAGCGGCCTTAAAGATCTATCCGACATGGAGAGTTGAACTCAAGATCTGCTATTCAAGAGGGAATTGGCATAACCAATCTACCACACTTGAGTGATTGAAAGGTTATACCATTTTCCTCAAAGAGAGAGAGAGAGAGAGAGAGAGAGAGAGAGAGAGACTCACAGATCGGGAGTAACAGATCACAATGTTCTTCATCTAGGGATTGAGCACAAACAAGAGCAGCCAGAGAGGAGGGATACAGGACATATCACTAGCAAAGGTATACTGTCATAGAAATGGAAGTGTGCACTTAAATACTTTCGAAACTATTGAATTATATTATTTAAGAATCCACACAAAATAGCACTTAGAAAATAATATAGAGGGACGCAACATTGGGAACCAAAAGATCGGTTGGTCCCTCCCTTCAGGAGATTTTCTTTTAGTTATCAACTTGATTCTTACCAACACATGAAGCGGAGCAGCTTGCACTCTTCAAGAATTTGCCAGAGTGCTGAAAATTTGTTTGGACAGCCAGTAGAGCACTTGTATGAGTAAGGCTATCCACAGAGGGACGCACACAAGCTTCTATTGGGCCATTGGCTTCCGAGTGCGCTTTGTAGCCTCTGCACGGCCTTTTCCTGAGCCGGAGCATGAAATCGTAGGGGGGAGAGAGAGAGAGAGAGAGAGAGAGAGAGAGAGGTGAACTGAGAGCTGAGAGAGAACTCTGTATGTGTATTCTGCTGACGAAGAGATCCCAATTGGTAGCGCTACATGTCTTGTAGCAAAGCGTGTGACTTTCTAGCAGGTGGCGCTACATGTGAGAGAGAGTAGGCTCGCGCTACCTTCTGTTATTTGGGTCCTATTTCAATGTTATAAAATTTTACCCTTTTCAAACTGTTCCGGCCACTCATTTTTTTAAGTTTTAAAACCTCAGCTTTAAAAATAAGTGGTAAAATGAGGGTTTCCGGCCAATCTGCAACATGTTTGTCTCTGCTGTTTCCATGCCCTTCCCTACTCGGTCTGCCTGCTCCCATCGGGACATATTTGTATTGTGTTTGGCCGGCCATTTTCTTGGGCGGCCACAAAGAATATTAAATGGTTACTTTTTTGAATAAACTGGGGAGATTGTCTTATTCATGCAAAGTGGTACCACGCATAATGTATGGTACATATCTGTACATACTGTACGTCGTTCCATATGGATAAATTTTTTATACACGTAAAAATACGTACCTTGTAAAAAACCAATAGATGAGAGGACATTTTGCATTCTTCATTAGAGATTTAGAAAATGTATATCATGCAAACTACTTGGGGACACATTACTACACACATTGTCAACTTGAAATCCACTAACCAAGTACCAAGTAACGATCGTGTAGAACATACAATAAACATTTGTACCTGCCAAGAGCCCCCAATTTCACCCCTCTTCAACGTTGCACACCCTAGGCACATTTTAATCAGAATCCTTGGTCGTTGTCATGTGGACGCCCAACCCTTCGAATTTTTATTTTTTTTAAAAAATCTGCGTACAGAACGTTCAATCCGCGTACAATACAAATCAACACATACGGATTGGTACAACCTTGTATTCATGTGCTTCTTCTAACGCGTTATTCATTGTGTCCGGCTTTTGCTCTACTTATCTTATTATCTAGACACCTGCAGATTATCTAGATGACACATTCTACTAGAAAATTTACGAGTATGTTAAATTATTAATTGGTACCAATAAATGCATGAATTAGTTCTACGTGTACAAAAAATATTCTTTTATTCATTTATAGTCTTAGCTAAAAATATAATATCCCTTTAGCTTTTAAACGGTTGTACTCAACTGTAGGGCATGATTCAAGATGTCTGGATAATCCTTCAATTTTGATTTTGTCATCCATTGAGCATCTAGAGGAGAGTAATTTTTGAACTTCACTAAGTACTTACAATGTGTCATTCCAGATTGTAGTTGTCGCTTTTGATATTGTTCTGGAAGTAGTATCTCTTCAGTTTCGTCTACTTAAGGGGATCTTCAGTAACTAGTTCTACAGGAGGCGAGCCGACGACTTGTTGTAGAAGACTCATCTGAAAAGCATTATGGATTTCCCAAATCTTTGTAAGATCCAGTCGAAATGAGATCTCAGAAATTTGATTTGCAATCTTAAACGGACCATAATATCTGTTGGAAAGTTTTACAACTTTTCCTTTCTGATTGGCATGTTTCTTAAGTCTGGCTTTGTCAAACTTTAAAAGAACAAATTGTCCAACTAGTTTGAAGTCATGACGATGTTTATCTGCTGTTTGCTTATGCTTCTCTTGAGATCTAATGATAGCCCCTTTAACTGAGTGTAAGCGGTATCTAGATCTCGGACAAATTCATCAGTTGCAAATATATTATCCTTGAGGCCTAGTTTTTGCCACCAATGCCCTCTACCGTCTTGCTGCCGTCATTGATTGAATTCGATTTGCCAAGAGGATGTTGGGTCGATTGCTGTAGTGCTAATCCCCCCCCTGTCTGCATTTGCTGTGGTTTCTTTTGTCCCTATTCTTTGTTTGCCTGCTGTATGCTTGTTTGTATGCGGGCTTTGTGATTTGTGTCTTTTGTTTGCAGTAGTGTGGGTGCATGTGTGCGTGCTTGCTTGTTTGCTGATGCTTGTGCTTGTTCTTACTGTGTTTTATTTCATGGGGTAAAGGGGTGGCTTCTCCAGCCTTGTCCTGCTCCTTCGAAGATCCTCAGTGTTCTTAAGATCTTTGTACAAGCTGCTCTTCATGGTGTGGATGGAGGATTCCGCTATATGCTTGTCCTGTTGTATGGCCACGGGGAAGGTTGTGATCTTCTTCAGATTGCTGCATCGCTTGAGACAGGTTTCCAAGCAGATTCATTTGCCTCCCCTGTGGACCTTCAATTCCCGGTGTTCCATTTTGGCCCCCATTTACATGTATCTTTTTCTTGTCCTGATCCTTAGGTGGTTCTGTCAGCTTTGTTAGTCCTGAAATCTGGCTTTGGCTGTTCTTTATAAATTGGCAATTTTCCTTCTATGTAATATGAAGGGTACAACCCAACATTTAGAGAGAGAGAGAGAGAGAGAGAGAGAGAGAGAGAGAGAGAGAGAGAGTTTTGATGGTTTTCAATTGTGAATGCAGTATTATGTGTACACCCTGGATACACCATTGGCCCGGACAGGAACTCACAACCTCGCTGCTGCTACAGCTAAAGGCAATGTTGTTTTGCTTTTTGTTGTTAGTGCCAATGACACACAATGGGCTTCATCGGAGGGAGTGTTGAAAACTGTTCTCGAGTCTTTCCAAGCGTAGATGTAGACGATATATTCTTGGCTTTGGCCTTGCTGAGCAGAAATTATCCTTGCTGCCTAAAACTGTGCACAATATTTTGAAGTGTACACTAGTTGTAAATTAGTATATAGCAAGGTGCTCCTGTTTGTTGAAAGTGATATACTGGTGTCTTTGTAAGGTTCATGCTGCATTCTTGGATGGTGGTTCTATGTATACTCGGGCTTAAGTATCGGTGAGCTTTTGATGGTACTTTCTCTTGACACCAGTGACAAGAATCAAGTTATAAACTATTACCCATTCAAATGAGATGTCAAGGGCTCATTTTCTCCAACATTCTAAGCTGAATTTATTTCTATTCAATCATACATTAGAGTAAAAGCTGATGTAATACTTAAAATTTGTATCAGACACATAAAAACAGGTCCTGCGAACAGGAGCTTGCCGCTACATAATTTATGCGATCGCAAAGGTCTAGTATCTTGGATCAAATAGTATCGATTCGTTTTGAAGCGGCTTTGCTTTTGCTTTCACAGAACGATGCTTATTGCAGTTTGGCATTTGATCATCAAAGGATTACAAGTGCACAATTATGGAGCAAGGGATTGCATGCAAAGAAATATGTGCAATTTATGGAAAATTTATTACATTAGGTTTTCTTTTCTTAGAGAACCCAAGTCGGGTCAAATAGTAGTTTGTGCATATCCATTGATATATCCCATGCATTAACCAAATTGTTCATCATGTATAGATGTGAGACCACACACACACACACATACACGCGCGCGCGTATATATATATATACATCCATATCTATTGCGATGTTGAGGTGTGCACACTTTTGCAACTCTGGCTCCACATTGCTGTCATAAAGGGAAGCAACTATGAAGATTCAAGGGTGACATGCAGTAGAGGTATTAGAATTGCTTCAAGTTGAGCACCTCACTTATGAAAATAATTGAGTGCAAAAATAAATGTGGAGATTCCCAAAATGCCCGTCAAATTTCAAAAATCCCAAAACATCCCTCTTATTTTTCCAAAACTTTCAAAATACACCTTGTAAACTTTGAAAAAAACACGAAGGGCTCTTGTTTTTTGCAAACTCTTCATAGGAAGATTGGTTCTTCCTTAATACAAAACAATAGAACTACTATTGAGTAAGCAAGATCTAATTTTTGGAATCGAAGATTTGAATCTAGGAAAAGTATTACTATAGGAGCTTCATTTTCATGAACCAATACTACTGTAAAGCGAGAATTCTTTTTAGATGTATTTTTGAGCTCGTTGGCATATATTTTTGTCCAAGACAATAAGGATAGGTCATAAGAAATATTAAAGAATTTAGGATGGCGTGCCCAAACATGCAAAATATTATTATTAAGGGCGGGGGTGTGTGTGTGTGTGTGTGTGTGTGTGTGTGTGTGTGTGTGAGAGAGAGAGAGAGGATTTCAAGAAATAAATGCAAAATCAAAGAGAGTTGTTTTGGTTTTTTAACTCTCAAGAATTAGCATTAAAAAACAAAGAATGATTTGAAGGCGTCCACTTATAACCATCATTGCTTTATCTCCAAAGCTAATAAAAACCAACCAAACACTAAAGCCTTTGCCATTGATAGGTCAAAAAGAACAATCTATGGAAAGATTGGACCAATTTATCCAAAATTGGTACAAGGACATTTTGGAAATTGTTAAAACTTGAGGGGCATTTTCCCTGAATTGATGACACAAGGTAGCAGATATGTGGATGATCCAACTGGTGGTGGTACTACAATTGGACTTCGAACTTGCTCTACCTATTAATAGTCATGGCTCTTATGTTGTGAACTCCCTTAATTGCCAAACAATAATTTTACATGGCTGGATGATTGGGCCCCTCCTACTAGCTCCTCTTTCATTTTATTCCATTACTTTCAAAATGCCTCCAACTCATCATCTCCAACCTTTCAAAAATGGGAAGGCGTCATCTCCTTGTCTTCAAGAGGTATCGAACTCAATTCCTTTGGTTGAGGATTCTGTGAGTAATCTCGTAACCAGTCGCATTGGCACACGAAGTTGCTGCCACTGCTTCACTTTATTCTCTTAAAAAAAACTACATCTTCTAGCTGTGCCTTGCTGGTGTCCGTCAACCACTGCTGCCTCTTTGCTCTCATGGCCTCACCTACCCCGTCACAGGTGGCCACTTGCTTGCGAGCAATCACTACACTACACCACCCTTCTGCTCTGACACCCTTCGGTTTGCCAATGAGGATCTTCGTTGATTCTCACTAATAAAACTTACAAAAAGATCATAGCACCTACTCATTTCATTATGTTGTATTCCCTATTTAAGTTAAGATGCATATTTCACACTTAAGAACCATTCCGAAAGCCAAGGAGGCTCGTGAATGGAAGGACCCATTTACAAACTAAAATAACAAAAGTCAGATAAATGCCCATCTCCCTTCTTCACTAAGGCTCTTAATTAAATGCCAAAAGACTTGGAACACCAGGAGACGGTTAAACTAGAGACACACTTTCAGTTATAAACATAGGTTTGTGTGAAAATTAGCGTTGCAAACAAAATTAAAAATGAGATTTGGCTATAAACACGTGTTTATAAGAAAATTTGGCACATCATGAACATCTCCAATATATATATAAATGTAAGCTCTTGTCACAATTGGCACTTTCATCGACCAGCTTTTGCTGAACAAACACAGCTACCATTACCACTCCTTTTACATTGTCAAAGAGCAACCACTCAAATAACAAATACAACGGGATAGCCACTCTGACAAAATCTCAAGAAACAATTTGATGCCTCAATCAAAATGGGTGAAAGGTAAAATCTGACCTAGGTAAACCAGGGGTGGTAATAAAAATGAAGGGCCCCTTTCCAAGGCAACTTTACCCTCTTCTCCCCTGTATATCTCCCTTGAAATGATTTTATGCGTAAGATTAGTCCCAATATGACGTCTTAGGCCCACAAATGACAATCTTCGGACCCATGCGGCTCCTGCTGAATCAATGTGAATTGCTGCAGCTGTATAATCTATAAGATGTTTGTGGAATATACAGCTCAGCATAACACGTTTGCAGAAAGCCACACCTTCAACTACGGGTTTCCGCCAGCCTTCACTTCCTGCGACGCCTCTAGACATTCCTTCGCTCTTTGAACTTTTGACTGCAAATAGAAGCTTCCAGACTTCGCATTCCTTTCAAAGAGATTCTCGTACCTCTATAAAAATGCAAAGCCATAGATTATTCATAGCAACAGCACATCGAAATGACATCACAATAGAAAAACCATGTGACTCTGTGTTTTGCTGCTGTAAGTATCAGCTGCTAATGCTAGCTTAGCCTGGACATAAATCTGTGGAAAATGACCTAGACAATAAAACAGACTAACCAAGCTGCACTCACCTCAAGCATATCTTCAACCGTTGCTTTATCCTTTATACCCAGTATCATTCTTGCCTCTTGCTGTGTCATTGCCTTACTAGACTTCGCTAGACTCTGTACTGTCTCTTGTGCCACTCCTGTCTTTGATGCATCTATATAACAACATGAAGAAATTGTTACAAGATGTTGCGGGATACGAATGAATTCAAATTACTCAATATGACTCACTGATCAATGCCTGCCGGTATGCTTGAGAAAAAGCTCTTAGAAGCACTCCTGATCCCAAAACAACGAGGTTCGCAATCAATCTTGTTGCCTGCATGCATGCATCCAACCATCTCTCTCTCTCTCTCTCTCTCTCTCTCTCTCTCTCTCTCTCTCTCTCTCTCTGTGTGTGCTGCCCTGCGTGCGCTGCCTGCACCTGCTCCCTGCGCACGCAGTCTGCTGCAGTTCGCTCGCGCTGTCTGCTGCTCTGTTGCCCTGCGCTCGCGCTGCCTACCGCTTCGCAATAACTACGTGCTGCATTACCTAACACCCCCCTTCCTCCCCCCCAACCACAAGGGCCGACATGCCGAAGAATGCAGCGGAGGAGGAGGCGAACAAACCGCCGGAGGTGACCAAGCCGGAGAATTCGTACATCGCGGATACCCTCGAGGTCTTCACTAATCGACTATACAAGCTTAAGAAAGAGGTCGAAGGATTGACCAAGGAGAAGGAAGCATGGAAGGAGCAGGAGAAGTGGGAGGAGAAGAGAGAGAAGGAGAAAGAAGAACGGAAGAAAGAAAAAGAAGAGCTCAAGAAGACAACCTCACAAAGATGCAACAGGACCACCACCGAGCATGCATGCCTAAAGTCAAGAAAGCTCGTAAAGAAGGCAGTATACCGCGATGGTAGGGTCATCATTGATGGCAAGACCATCGCATAGGGACTCACGGCCTATGGGAGACATGAGGAGATCCACCTTGCAGTTTGGAATTGCAACGGGGATCTAAGAGGACGGGACATCATTCTTCTGATAGGGACACATGAGAAACCAGAGTGGAGTCTACCAAAGATCCAGGGCTTACAGTGGGAGTCCTTCCATCGAGAGAGCACCCACCAGCACACCACACGAGGATCAGGAGGGGTGGCTATACTCTTCAGACAGGGACTCCAGAACAGGATACAGATGGTTGCACAAGACCCAAAAATCCGCTACCTCTGGATCCGCTTTGAGCTATCACACGCCAGGACTATCTACATCACCCTCTCCTACTTTGCCCCCTCAGGCTCCAAATTTGCTACTATAGAGACAGCAAGGGAGAGGGAGGAGAGATCATCCCCATACACATGCCTGTCAGATGAGATTATGGGGGAAAGTCTTTCTTATGGGAGACTTCAATCCCAGGACATGAAGGAACACAGAGGACCCAATGGCACTATTCGCCATACACGAGAAGGCCACCATGAGAGACACCAGACACAACTCGCACCACAGAGTATGGCCATCATTTGCTCAGATTAGGTTCTCAGCACCGCCTCGTTATTTATAATGGGATGGCACAATGACCTACTTCAGGAGGACTGACATGCATACCACATGGAGTTGCAATCGGGGGGGGGGGGGGCAGTACCGTGGATTACATCATGGGACCAAGAGAGGCCACCCACCTACTTAGCTCTTTCACCATCCCACCCATACCGATTGGAGCCGATCACACCTATCTTGCACTCTCTTTCACTGGCGACACCACACCCCCATGACACGCCCACACCACAGATTTCCGGATTTTAAGCTGGATACTAACGTGGCAGAGCTGTACGGATTTCCGTAAAACGTACTGGCAGCTTTTTGGGTGCAGCGCTTTTGAACTAGATGCTTTTGAGTTTACTGCTTTTTATGTAACTACTTTTGAGGCCAAGGGCCTTTAAATATGTGCAAAAGGGCTCAGTCTCTGACACGCTTCAGTGTGAAGGTGTAGGGATTGGAGTACCGGCATTGTACTTAGTTGAAGCAATATAAAGAAATACCGAAAGGGACGCCAAGGTTTGGGGCCAATACTCTCTGGGGTGCACCACTTCGTGTCGCGTGTGATCTCTCTCTCTCTCTCTCTCTCTCTCTCTCTCTCTCTCTCTCTCTCTCTCTCTCTCTCTCTCTCTCTCTCTCTCAGTTCAGCTGTTATTGAAGTGCTAAAAGTCTGTTCAGTCTGTTCTTTTCCATTGGCACATGGTGCCTTGTCCCGTGACAATGGTATCAAAGCTTCAAGGGTGTGCTTTTTTGAAAGCATACCGCGGTCCCACCAAAGAATGAAGGTGTTGAGACTGAGAGATAGAGAGAGAAGAATAAGACACCAAAATGTTGTCAAACCCTCCTCCGAAGGCCCCACTCTATATGGCGTGAGTGGTCTACTATTGATTGCACAATCCTCGTACAATGGTCTAAATGCAATGGACTTGCCGACGATGTCGACGACGATGATGACAACGATGAGACGGGTTGAATCTGAAAACGCTAGGGCTGAAATCTGCAAACGCTTGCAGATCTGACCGTGCGGCAAGGATCTGCTTCGGGAAGGTGAGATCTGCAAGGTTTGGGGGCTGTTCTGCGGTGTCTATAGGCTGAAAACTGAAAACGTTGATGCAAAGGGTACTTCTGTCGCCGGGAATCTGCAAAATGCTAGGTTGTCTTGCTGATCCAAAAACGCTAAGCTTGATCTGTTGGAAACTACTAACGCTAGGGCTAATCTGTCGCGGGGGAACCGATGCGGTGAAGATCTGCTACCACAAGGACCGTGTCGCGATGTCGTAAGGCTGAAATCTGCAAAACGGTAGAGCTTGAGGCTGATCCAAAAACGCTAGGGCAGATTTGGTGTCTGATGCAAAAACGCTATAGATTTTGCTGTGTCCTGCTATTGCCAGGGCTGATCTGCAACTGCAAACGCTAGGGCTGAATCTTGTAGCAAAACGCTAGGCTTGATCTGATGAAAAAAACGCTAGCTGTCTTGCCAGGGAGTCTTGCTGAGAAGGTGCACTGTCGAACACCGAGTCCCTGCTACCTCTTCTGCCAGAAAGTGCTAGCGCTAGGTTTTCTTTTTTTTTCCGAGAAAAAGATCCTTCTATTAGTTAATGAAACTGCCCATAGGGCTACAACCACCTCTAAAAGAGAGGGCTACAACAATCATGATGGAGACTCTCCCAATGAAAAAACATCATATGTACAATGAGGCTAAATCGAGAGATGGGAGGAGGGAAAAGCCACACAGGTGGGTGGTAGTGCCATCTGAGCACACCCTGGACTGTGGTGAAAAAAGGCCCAGGACACCAGAGTCGAAGGAAAGCCTCTCTACGCTCCCGCATGCGGTCGGAGATGCCCTGGAGTCTCTCAAACTGTCCTCTAAGAGTATGGATCAGCTCTAGCCAAAGATCTTGAACAGTCTCAACTGGTGATACAGGGCGAGCCTCGAAGATGCGGAAGCAGCGGGCCCGCCAAATGAACCAGAGTGTCAAGCCGTTGATGAGCTCCCAACACTCCTCTCTCTCTCTGCACCACTCCTGTGGAGTAAGCTCTGTAGCAGGCTAGAGTGTAGGTCGACCCCCCTGCATCACTATCATCCCCTGGTGGAGGATAGCTCAAACTGAAGTATTGGGCACATGAAAGTGGACCAAGCAACTGCCCCCCCAAGTGTATTGCCGAGCTATAGAAAGAGCTGGTATCAGCCGAAGAACACGAAGCCACACCTGCTGTGCCAAAGGACAGTCCCAAAGACAGTGACGCTGACTCTCCACAAGGTGGTCACAAGCTGCACATGCGGCCGAGAGACCAGTATGTACAAGCCAACTCCCAACTGTTGTAGCTCGGTGTGCAACCAGCCAATGGAACAAAGTGTCTCGCCTCGGCTGTCTGGAGTCCCATGACCTCTCCCAAAAAGTTGCCAAGAACTCAGCTATGAGACCCTCCTCCTGCCAATGAGGTGCTGCAGCAGGACGAGCCTCTCTTTGCGCTGCCAGTATGTGACGTCCCAATCAAACAGTGTATTGAAAGAAAGGGACACCTGGATGGTCTGCTGAGGAGAAAGGGTCCCTCCAAAGCCACTCTCCAAGATCCCAATGTACTCGTGCCAGTGGACAGCTCTCCCAAGCCCACAGTCTCCAGTGGTCAATCTCAAGAGCTGATGGGTCGCGATCTATGACACAAGTCCTCCCACAGATGCCCACCACTCGGATCCTCTGAAAACAACACTCTGCCAGTGTGCAACCTATGGGGCCTCTTCTGAAACTCAGTGTAAGTGTCCCTTACCTTGTAGCTCGAAAAACAGGGAGGGTATAGTCTCTGAGCAAGCCCGAATTGAGATGAGAACCTCCAGTTGCGTGAAGGCCCCCATCCATCTGGGTGCTGCTGACTCGAGAGGTGTGAGTCACTCAGCTGATACTGCCTCTGAGATGTCCTGACACATGCTCTGCACCCCTCTCATGCCCTCAAGCCAACTCTACGCATCTCTGTGAAAATCCATCTAGTCGAGGGTCGCCAGGGGCCTCCAGCCTGAGGCACCCTAGCACTAAGCCGCTAAAGCAAGAACTCCTTCCAGGACTCCTCTCCTGGAAGAAGTCCTCTGACGATAAACTTCCCAAGAAGGGCTCTACTTTGTTGTGCTAGGTCTATGATCCCCAATCCTCTCTAAGAACAAGGAAGAATGATGACCTGCTGTCAAAAAGTGATGACATGGCTACCGAGAGCAGAAACCCTAATTCTTGCAAACCCTAATTTCTGGAAACCCTAACCCTAACTGCTGGCTGAAACCCTAAATGTGGTGGAAACCCTAAATGTGGTGGCTGAAATGCCACGTGGCAAGCAGTACTGATTTTCGGATTTAACGGGCTGAAAAAAAGCTACAAGCGACGCAATTTCCTGCTTTTTCTCTACGATTTGGCAAGGAGAGAGAGAGAGAGAGAGATCATCTGCTTCATTTTATTTTTACTCTCTTGAGAGAGAGAGAGAGAATTTTTGCTTTTGTTCTGGAAGCTTTTGGGGCTCTGCTTTTGGGCATCCCTTGTAATCTTTAAATAAGCGGTTTAGGGCTCACTCTGCAGAGCATTTGGACGCAGAGTCTGAGAGTGAAACCCTAACCGCTCTCTTGTATTGTGACATTGATTTAATACATAAAGAAACACCGATAGGGGCGCCAGTCTTTGGGGCCAATATCTCTAGGCACGGAAGTCCGCCAGGCCAGTGCAAATCTATTGTGATCTGTGAATTGTTTTAAAGTGGTTATCTGGTGCTGTCGTGATTGATTCTTGACTTGGAGTGTCCAAGTCTGTTATACCTGCCATGCCACTTTGGCCCGCGCTATTTGAGTGTCACGCCCTGACCAAAGGAAGTTCCTGATCACTTGGCTGATACAAGAACTCGAAAAGATCCAACAAGAAGTGATGTACCACATAGTAGCCAACAAAACCTGGTTGGCCACTACAACTCTGCCTGCTAGAGAAAGTCGTGCGGAGCTCCAATGTAACAACTTTTTCCTGATAGACATGAGGAGGGAGCAATCTGCTGCTGAGGAGACAAGTCCAAACCAGCCTGATAGCCTGAGTACCGAACTGCCCCTCACCTGACATCCAATCACTCGTAGGAGCACTACCAACCGAGAAAGCCACTGTCTTTCCTCCAGTTGATCAGTGCACCTGATGCACAATAAAAAGTCCCAAGAGCCTGCTCACACTTGTGAAGGTTGGCCTCCTGGCCATCCAAATACAAGGCTGAGTGTCTGCAAACTCAGCGTCCAATAGCTCATCTCCCCGAATAGGGAGCACTAAGCCACGTAAACCAACCTGCTGTGAAGCCAAAAACCTGCTCAACACCTCATCATAGAACAGAAAGAGGAAGGGGGCAAGAGGGTTGCCCGTCTGACCGAGCGTGTGAGCATGAAACGATCCCCTCTACCTGCTGACAAAAGTACCTGGCTGTGTGTCCATCTGTACAAAGCTTACACCCCTCTGATCCAAGCATCTGAGAAGCCCATCCTGCATAAGAGTGCCCTCCAAAAAGTCCCAATCAACTACGTCGTAGGCCTTCTCAAAATCGAGAAGAAGAATCACCAGATCCTCACCACGAAGCCGCGCGAGGGTAGAAGCCTCCCAAAAAGTAAAGATGTTGTCAAGGATACTACGCTCCTTGACAAAACCTGTCTGTATCCCATGTATAGAGCTCTCTAGAAGTGGTTGAATCCTCAAACTCAAAGCCTTGGCAAGAATTTTGTAGGCTGAGTTGAGGATGGTGATGGGGCGCCACTGTCGAATCTCGTCCAAGGAGCCACCCTCCTTGGGAATGAGGTAAATCAGGCCCTCGCTCATGCTGTCAAGCATCTCTTTTGTGTGCAGGATGAACTGAAAAGCACTGCAAAGATCTGTGCCAAGCAAGTCCCAGTAGTCCAAGAAAAAGCTGAGTCAAGCCATCCTCACTTGGACAGCTACCTCGGGAGAGTGCTCTTAAGAGCTATGTGCAGCTCCTCTAGCTGAAGAGGAAGCTCAAGCCTCTAGCGCATCTCCTCAGTCACAAGACAAGGCATCTGTGCCCACACCAGCTCTCTGCATGCATCCTGATGCTCTAACTGAGGCTCTGCAGATAGTAGATCACGGTAGAAGTCAGTAGCAACTACACGCAAGTCCTCTGGCTCTAAAGCAACTGACTTGTCGGGCCTCCTCAATTGGCTGACTGTGGCATGCGTATGTCGGGTCCCACTACCTCAACGAAAGCGCCACTCACTGTCACCCACCTGGGTCCACTGAGATGCCTGTCGATGGAAAGCAAACTCATGGCGCCTCTCCTTTGTGCTGACAAGCTCCGGGCGAGCCTACTGTAACTGCTCCTTCAACCAAGGACTGTCTGGATGCTGCTCCTGCATCCTCTGCAAGGAAGCAATGCTCCGTCGGAGACGCTACTTCTCCTCTCGTTGTAGCCGGGCGAGCCGAAGACTCCTGAAGAAAGAAACAACTAAGCTGAGCAAGTCCTCAGGCCACTCTGTCAACAAGAGAATCTTGCATGTCTAAGCTCTCTGTCCAAAGAGCCTCCACTCGCTCTCTGAGCGCAGAGTCCGGCAAGACCCTCTCATGGATGCGCAGCATCATGCTCCCCCTCCTCTGTCTATCAGACAGTGTAAGGATCACTGGTGCATGGTCCAATAAGGAAGTCCTTGTCAGAATGCCAATTGTCCCACCCAAGTCACATAAGTGGTCACTAGTGTAGAAGCGATCTATCCGCGATAGATTCACGCCTCCCACTCTGCGGTCCGAACGAGAGAAAGCCAGGCTGTCTGGGAGCCTCACAAAGCTACAATGCTGCCACACATCTGAAACCCGCAATCATACGAAACCTCTCCCAAGCTGCCAGCTCAACTCGATGCACAGTAGTATGGCTACCACCAATCTTGTCACAGGGATCCTCCAACATATTGAAGTCACCCCCTATGCACCTGTCACAAGGCGGGCACCACGTGCCAATAGAAAAGAACAAACTGAATAGACTTTTAGTACTTCAATAACAACTGAACTGAGAGAGAGAGAGAGAGAGAGAGAGAGACAACACGCGACACGGAGTGGCGGAATTCCACCCCAGAGAGTATTGGCCCCAAACCTTGGCGCCCCTTTTGGTATTTCTTTATATTACTACTGATTCGCAAAGTACAACAGCCGAGAAGCACTTGCTCTCCAATCTGCGCGCTAAAAAGTGCCAGAGAGGACCCCAAGGCTCATACTTAAAGACCCAAAGCCTAAAAGCATCAAATATGAAAAGCTGACCCCAAAAAATCACTTTCCTAAAATTTCGGGATTTCCCTGAAAATCCGCCGCGAATTCCGGAACGTCCGTACAGGTGCCACATCATCATATTTTGATGTGCAAAGTCTTTTGAGTGTGTTGTGCTTTATTTTTAATGCCTTTATGTCACTTGGGCCCCATCGGACGGGGTCCGATAAGTTGGTGGGAACTCTTCTTTAAAAATAGGCCACTCGTCAAGACTTTGTAAGTCTGTAAAACTTCTTCTTCTTCTTCTGCTACTTCTTCGTAGGGTTTCTGATTTTAGGGTTAGGATTTCGGGCAAAATTAGGGTTTTTGATTTTAGGGTTAGGGTTTCATCAGAATTAGGGTTTCGGACAGAATTAGGGTTTCTGGCATAAATTAGGGTTTAGGCACCTCGGCCACATCTGTAAGTTGACTTCATTCTTTAGGCTTTGACACATCAGCATTTCGTTACAGCACCATTGCTCTGCCTGCGGCAGAGACTCAACAATCTGAGACCAAAACTCTGCACGTGCACTCGCTCCATTGGGCGCTTATATGTTCAAGAAGCCCACGAGACAACCCTGAATCTGCATAGTGATCCACTGAGCCCTACCTGGCACAATAATCCCTCTGTCCACAATGGCCTGCTGCAAAGAATCCGCTAGTCATACATACCCTGCCTTGGATGCCTCCAGGTCCAAATGCAGCTGACCAAAAAGTCTCATATCGTCCATGCAAAAGCTGACCACAACGTCTAATGCTGCTCTCACACAAATGATGCTCTTGTAGCATAAGAAGGTCAATCTCTCCTCCCACAAGGCATCGCTGAAGCTGCTGAAGCTCCTGACGCAGTCGGCCCCTCTGACGCTGAAACTGGGACCCACCTAATCCCTGTACATTCCATGAGACGATCCTCATGGGGAGCGAGAGAGAACTGATGTTGCCGTAGCGCTAGGTTTTCTTATATATTGGCTTGGCTAAATTGCCCTACCCAGTTTCCCAACAAAGTCACTTATTAATAATAAGTGAAAAATGGCTAAAATAGGGAAAATAGATCTGTGCACTGTAAAAATGCTCCTGATGGGCTCTGACTGTAATCTGAAGATCATGTTGTGTGCAACCACAGGATATGCATCTCTAAGTGCCCGGACATGCACGGTCTGCGAACAGACTCACAAAAGTGCTAGAACATTTCCTAAGCTAACTGAACTGAACCCAACCCTTGTCATGAAGTAGCTTGTCCACGTACACATAGGGTTAGATGTGCACGTGACAAGTGCCATGCAGTGGTGGAAGTCTATAGCTACCAAGTCGGACACTCCAAGGACTTGGCAAGCTTTCAAGAAATTTTTTGCCCGAAGTTATATGGTTTCTGACATCTTCTGTGAAGAACACTACTACTAAGTGTGTTTATTCATAACTGTACTTAGATGAAAACTGAAAACTGAACTAGACTAGAGACAAAGACACAAGAGAGGAATGTGTGTTTGATTGATTGAATCTGTTACAAGAGGGTTTCTTATATAGAATCTGAAAAGACACGATCAAGAGACATGACCATAGGCCAATAGACATGACTCTAGGCCAATAGTCGTGTCTCTCTACTGTAGAGTTGTAACCCTTCGGCGTAAAGGTGCAGCCATTCGCTGAAGAGGCATGGCTATTCGCCGAACAAGTGCAACTCTTGGTCGAAGAGACACATCCTTTCGAGAATAGGGGTCTCTAATCTGGTACGTCTTTGTATCTGCAAGAGAATTACGTAAAGAAGGTAAAGAATACGTCACAATCGTGACATTCCCTCCCATTTAAAATAAAACCCTGTTATTAAATAATTGTCATGCGTTTATCAAAAAATTCTTGTAAAAGGTTAGGGTATTGTTGCATTTCTTCATCCGTTTGCCAAGTAGAGTCTAACTCTTCAAGGTCCATCCACTTGACTAGAAACTCGGTAATAATCTTCCTTCTTGTCTCCTTTTGTCGAACATCAAGAATAATTTCTGGGATTAAAATCAAGTGTTCTTCCTCAATTTCTGGAACATAGGATGAGACATCTGGAATAATTGAATCTCCTGGGATATATTTTTTTAACCATGAAATGTGAAATGTTGGATGAATCTTTCCCCATGCTATTGGAAGTTCGATTCTGTAACTAACTTTAGAATACTTCTTCAAAATCTTGAAAGGACCGTAATACTTAGGCCGTAACTTGGGAAAAACAGACTTTATTGTTTTGTATCGATGCGAGGCAACATATAGTAACACCAAATCTCCTTCTTGAAATTCTGTATGGCGACGGTGTTTATTTGCTTGCTTTTGATAAGTCTGTCGAACATGTGCCAATCTGTCCTTGATCTGAAGAAGGATATCTTGCATTTCATTTACCAATTGATCCGCTAAAGCAACTTTATGTTGAATCACAAAGTTTGCGGGAATCAATGATGTATGTCCAAATGCTGCTTGGAAAGGAGTCATTCCAATCGCTGAATGAAAAGAATTATTGTAAGCAAACTCCACCAAAGGTAAATATTCTTCCCAAGAATTTAGGCGGGTTTGTATGTAATGTCGCAACATTTCCTCCAATATTTGATTCACTCGTTCAGTTTGTCCATCAGTCTGTGGATGATAAGCTGAACTGAATAAAAGATTCGTTCCCAATGACTTGAATAAGGAAGTCCAAAAATGTCCTGTGAACTTGGGATCTCGATCTGAAATTATTGATTTTGGTAGTCCATGGATTCGAAATATATGTTGCACAAATAACGAAGTAATATCTGGTGCAAAAGCAGTAATTCTGCAAGGTATGAAATGTGCCATCTTTGAAAATCGATCCACAATCACCAATATCTGAGTATTGCCTTTTGATGATTTAGGCAACGTTGTAATGAAATCCATACTAATTCTTTCCCAGCTTTCATTTGGAATTGGTAAAGGTTGTAATAATCCTTGTGGTAACTGTCTTGAGGCCTTCATAATTTGGCATGAGTGACAAGCTTTAACAAAGTTCACTACGTCTTGCTTCATTTGAGGCCAATAAAATACAGCTGCCAATAATTTATAAGTTTTATTGATTCCAGGATGAGCTGTATAAGGAACTTCATGATGTTCTTGAATAATCATCTTCCTCATGCGTAAATTGTGTGGTACGCAAATTCGGTCTTCATAATATAACAGATTATCTTCTACTGTATATGCTGCAACTAGATTCATTTCTACTTGTGTGGGAGTATTTGTGCCAAGTACTCGAAATACTTCAACAAAATCTCGATCCGTCAAATATTCATTCTTGAAACAATCAGGAATATCAAAAGTAACTCTAGATATTGCCATGTTCGTAGCTTGTGGCATTCGATTGAGTGCATCTGCTACCGAATTCTGAAGTCCTGGAACAAATTCAATAGTCATGTGGAAATTTGCCAAGAATTCCACCCATCGACCTCGACGAGGATTCATAACTGGTTGTGTAAAAATATATTGTAATGATTGATGATCCGTTTTGACAGTAGAGTCGGCTCCCAAAAGGTAATGTTTCCATGTACGGTAGGCATGGATAATGGCGAGGAACTCTTTGTCATAGACTGGGTAACGTATCTGTATAGCAGTAAACTTTTTACTATCAAAGGCAATAACTCTGTCATTTTGCATTAATACTCCACCAGAAGCACGATCTGAAGCATTTGTCATTACTAAAAATGGTTTGAGAGGATCTGCAATGGCCATGACTGGAGTAGTAGTCAAAGCCTGTTTAAGATCATTAAAAGACTTTTCTGCTTTTGTGGACCATGTAAGCTTTTCAAATTTCGTCAATTCTGAAAGAGGAGCAGCAATGTCCGAAAACTTGTAAACCTTGGTATGGTAGAAATTTGCCAAACCCAAGAATGAGCGAACATCACATATTGTTGTTGGAAGAGGCCACTCGACAATAACTTTGATTTTCTGAGGGTCAACTGCTATTCCATCAGCTGATATAACATGGCCAAGATAGTCGATCCGATCCTTGAAAAATTCGCTCTTTTTCTTGTTGATATAAAGCACATTAGTCCGCAATATTAAAAACACCAAACGAAGATGTTCTTTATGCTCTGCAATATTCTTGCTAAAAACGAGAATGTCATCCAAATAATTATGACGAATTTATCCAGATATGGACCAAAAATCTCATTCATCAATGTCATAAACGATGCAGGAGCATTGGTTAGTCCAAAAGGAATTACCAAGAATTCATAATGCCCATATTTTGTTCTAAATACAGTTTTATACTCATCACCTGCTTTTATTCTGATTTGATGATATCCAGACTTCAAGTCAATCTTCGAAAATATCTTAGCACCCAAAAGTTGATCAAAAAGTTCATCAATCCTTGGAAGAGGAAATTTATTTTTGATTGTCAGCTTATTTAACGTGCGGTAATCTATGCACAGGCGCATAGAACCATCTTTTTTCTTTACTAACAAAACTGGAGCACCAAAAGGACTTTTACTTGGACGAATATGACCTTTATCAAGCAAATCAGCGAGTTGTTGCTGAATTTCCTGAGGTTCGATATATGAGACTCGATATGGAGCTCGTGTAGGCGGAGCACTGCCAGGAATTAAATCAATAGGATGATCCACTGGTCTACGAGGAGGTAAGGTGCTCGGCAATTCATCAGGAAAGAGGTCCAAGTATGGTTTATAGAATGGTTGCTCAAGATAAGCTGCTGGATTGGGTTTTGGTGTGGATTGAATTGTATCCAATGAAGCATCATCTGTGCTACGTATCATTAAGAGTGCTGTAAAATTCTTAGATTTTCGTACCATCCGCTTAACTTGTAAAGCAGAAACAACAACTACTGGTTGTGCTTGAAATAAGCCATTCATTGTAATGAGTTGACCATCCTTGCAAAGTGTTATTGAATGTCCTCGAAAACTGATAAGAGGATCATATTGGTATAACCAACATTGGCCAAGAATCATATCATAAGTTGATAATGGAATTACTTCAAAAGAAAGGCTGTCTTGATAATCTTGGACATCAAATGGCAAGTGCTGAACAATTGTGTTACAAGTCAAAAATGAACCATCAGCTAATTCAACATCATATGGTTGAATACTTTGGACCGTAGGCAATTTAAGTCGATGCACTATGTTGGTGCTCACGAAGTTATTAGAACAACCGCTGTCGACCAAAATGTTAATCGGTTTGCCATGTATGAAGCCAAGAAGACTTAAAACTTGGTTAGACAAGGTGTTGGGAACGAGCTTAGCATTACTGGCATTTTTCATAAGAAATGTAGCCACCTTAGAAACACGAATTGTACTAACCACTCGCTTGCCTTTATCTTGCTGTGGTGTAGATTGCTCAGAAGTGGAAGGTAACATTAAAGGTGTCTCTGCATTAGCATTGCGTCGCAAATTGGACGGTTGAGGTCGCTTATCACATTGGTACCATCTGTGTGGTCCACCACAAATTGTACACAATCCATCTTTGGATTGTTGTGAAGTAGACTGCTGAGGAGGAGCGGCAGAAGTTGAAGCTTGATTGCCATACGAACGTCTGTCTGAATATGAATTTGGCCGAAAAGTTTGACGGCTTCGACGACATCGATTAAAAAGAGACCGATCATTTTGGCAATTAGGTCTATCATTCTGCGCTCTAGAACTCCAAACATTAAACCTGGATGAAGAACTAGCAGTTGATTGTGACTGCATAGAATTAGGGCCATTTTGTTGTCTGCTGCCTGAATAAGAGATTTCTCGTTGGTTGCAAAAGGAAGCACGGGGTCCGCGACCAGATGGGCGATCACCGACTCTACCAGACGAAAAATTTTCTCTACGATAGTCTCCTAGTCTTTCCACATAACTGATGGCTTCTTCAAGTGTAGAGGGATTAGCCTTATGTACATCATCACGTAAGGTGGGCTCCAATCCATCGACAAAATAGTGTAATTTGTCCTCGGGACTTAATGTCATTACCTCCAAGTTCAACCTTTGGAACTGAGATACATATGCAGCCACTGAGCCTGTCTGGCATAGGTGACGCAAAGCAGAGAGTGCATGGAAATCGGCACTAGCTGGCACGAAAGCCTTACACAACGCTCGCTTGAATTTTGCCCACGTTGATGTGTGTTTGCCTAAGGTTACCCGATTTTGCCACCATAGGAAGGCACTATCTTTAAGAAGACTAGCAGCTAAGGCCACTTTCTTGTCATCCGACAATTCAAGATTATTGAAATATGTGTCCATTTTGAACAGCCATTGGTCAATGACTCGCTTATTACGGCGGCCATCAAAGGGTTCTGGCGGTTTAATGTCTACTTTCTTTTTATTAGATTCTGTGAGTAAGCGAAAAAGATATTGAAGTTCAGGATTATTAACTTGTTCTGGTTGATCTGGCATCGAATGATTTCCGCCCTTCACGGAAGAAGCTGCACTAGAATCTGGCGAAGAAGTCTATTGCTTCAATGATTTGACCTCTGTTGATAAGGAATGAAGTAGTGTTTCAAATTGCTCTTGACGTGACGCTTGGACTGCAAATTGCTGTTGGATAGCAGCCAAGAGTGCAGTAGCATCCATCTGTCCTTGTCCTGGGTCTGTTTCTGACATGATGAAGTCAGAGTTCGTATCGAGGCAAAGCTAAAAAACTCCACCCTGTAGCCAAAGTTGGCGGTGTGTGAACTGGCTCTAAGAACTCTGCAAACGCCGGATCGTCCTCTGTGAGATCCTCGACCTCATCGGGCTCTCGAGTAAGAGGAGTATAATCTGGCACAATTTCCTCCGAATGAAAAGGAACCAACGTGTGCGCAGTCTGAATCTCCGAAAGACTATCAACGAAACACGCTGGGATATGGTGTGCCAAATGCGGAAACCGAGTAAGGATGAACTCGTACTGCTGTAACTCGTCCTGTTGACACTGTATGGTCACTTTCCAAATCGACCAACGCTGGAAGCCAAAGCGGCGCTGACAAATGTGTACCAAGTATTCACGTTCTAGCGGGTTCGGTGGTTCAAGAGAGTACACCGGCGAGGGAATGGCTGCGGGAATGTCCGGAACTGGAATGGGTTCGGGAACAGGCGCAGGAGCAGGTTCTGACAGAAGAGGATTCTCTGGGAGAACTTCTTCCGGCACTTCGTCTACGTAAGACAGGTACGGAACGGGAACATCGTAAGCGTCATTCTCCATGAGGAGTGCGGGATTGCCGCACAGGAATCACCGCAAGGGAGTGTGTGTCGGAAAGCCAGCACTGTAGATTTCCCGTAAGAAGGTTGCGCTGTTGTCCATTCTTTTTTTTTTAATGTAACCTTGGGTAAATTAAACCAAGTGGCTTTGGGCGGCCGGTCAACTTTGGGCGGGCAAAACCTTTTTTTAATAAATGTAAGTGGGTAAAGACTTTCCAGCCAGCGTAAGGTTATTAACCAGCGTAGTAAAAAAACTCAGCCAGCGAATAACTCAGCCAGCGATAAAGGGCAATTTCAGCCACGTAATTTGTGTGCAGTACGTAAAAAAGACAGCCAACCAGCGAATTCTATGTGTGAAACGCTGCAAGGGGTCAATCGCTGGGAAAGTAGTACCGCTGGGAGAGAGTCCCGTCTCTTGGTGCCCAAAGGGTGTGTCTGTTGGAAAGACTTTTCATGCGTAAGGGTGCGAGCGGCCAATTTGAACAAGGACTCGCAAGTTGCCGGGTACGTTGCACACACACATGTCGCACACACACATCACTGTATGCTGTAGTATAGTATAAGTATGAATTGGAGAAAACACTTAAGTTACCTCATACTCAGATTCATGTGTGTACCACCGTTCTTATGCTGCCATACAACACGTAGATTGTTGCGGGTAGGGTGAGCAACGGCGAAGTTAGGTAGACGCCAAGTCCAGAGGCCCGGGAAAAAATTGCTCTGATACCACTGTGAAGAACACTACTACTAAGTGTGTTTATTCATAACTGTACTTAGATGAAAACTGAAAACTGAACTAGACTAGAGACTAAGACACAAGAGAGGAATGTGTGTTTGATTGATTGAATCTGTTACAAGAGGGTTTCTTATATAGAATCTGAAAAGACATGATCAAGAGACATGACCATAGGCCAATAGACATGACTCTAGGCCAATAGTCGTGTCTCTCTGCTGTAGAGTTGTAACCCTTCGGCGTAAAGGTGCAGCCATTCGCTGAAGAGGCATGGCTATTCGCCGAACAGGTGCAACTCTTGGTCGAAGAGACGCATCCTTTCGAGAATAGGGGTCTCTGATCTGGTACGTCTTTGTATCTGCAAGAGAATCACGTAAAGAAGGTAAAGAATACGTCACAATCGTGACATCTTCCTTCGGAGTGCAACTTCTGGCAGAGGAGTGTATCCTGAAATGCTTGCCATGGAACCCTAGCAGATTATAACTTGAAATTTCTCGACATCTCTTAGTAGGTGTCTTTTCTCGAGCTAATAACCTTGGAGGTCCTGTGTAATTGCTATCTCTTGGGACTACCATCGCTGCCAGAGGAACACTGTCTGTCCAAGAGCCGATGGACCATGTTGTGGTCGGCTATGACCTTATGAAAGGAATCTAATATACCTTCATAAGTTCAAAATAGTCTAAACTCACGAATTATAAGAGGGAATAAAGCACACATAAAACTATAAAAGCAAGGGACACAAGAAAAGAAAAAGAAAAAGAAAAAAAACAAACTAACTAACTAAATCACTTTGTTTACTACGAAACAAAACTAGATAAAACAAAACATTATTAACTTAAAAATGTTTTTAGAAAAGGCATGCGTAAAATAAGTTGATGCAACTTACTTGGCTTAAAACAAGTACTTAACTTAAAGCAAAAAAGGATAAGACATCGTAAAAACTTAATCCTAGAAATCAAACTTCACACAACAACTTGGAACACATTCTTAAGTCCTCAGGTAAGCTAAATACGAAATCGAAAAATGAATACTACAAACCTACGAAGAGCAAAGATCCAAACTTGATGATATGTGACCTCAACTTCGTTGCTTGTCCAAACAGAAAGAATAAGATTATCACCTTTATCATGCATAATTTGGACAACAACTATGACATCCCTACTCACGTCGTCAATGTCCAAGAGTAGGTGCAGGTTTGTATAGAGGTCATTCATGCTTTGAACGTACTCTACAAAAGCAACGAGCTAAGTTTCTATCACCCCATTATAAAGGCTAGCATTTGTCAAGTTATAGTAAAAATTCTACAAGCGCTAGAGATCAAAACAACAACATAAGGTGTTATTAAGTCAAACAAAAAGTGGGCTTTTTAACTCCCCACTTCTATTGAATTTACTACTAATCGTCTTGAACATTCCAAAGGAAGAAACATTAAAAATAAACGTACTATGATGCAAAAATGAACGAAAGTTTTTCATGATTCTTTTGAGTGAGTATCCTTTTTCAACTAGTAAAGAAATAAGATGGCAAGATTGAACAACAAAAGCAGATTTACTAGAACAAAGACGAGAAAATCTAAATAGTTGAGAGCAAATGACACCATACTTAGCTAAAAGAGAAATGTTCGAAGGAATGTGAGGCATACGGATATTTAGATTGGCATATTCTGGTTCAAGGCGCTTATCATAGATATCTACTTCTAATACCAAGGGAGTTTGAAAAATCTTAAGGTCTTAAAAGGCACAACAATCACTATTTGTGGTACAGTTTAGTTCACAAAACTCCTTAGGATAAATTCCTCCGCCTACAGAACTCGAATTCAAGTACATAAAATCTTGAAAAGAAGGAACGTCAGGAACAAAAAGATCATCTACAAAGCTTCTTACATTGCATAACTTGTGCAAAAATATTGGGCAAGTGTTAGCAAGGACAAGACGCTCCATAAAATCAAACTCACAAGTAAAAAGATAGAAACTAGCAAGAAAAACAACACATTTGGTGCCCATAGGGATACCAATTGTTTGCTTGAAAAGAGAGTCGCCGATGGTTATATATAAATTGTCCAAAAGAAAACCTAACCAAGATATGATGTCAATGTCATCTACAATCCTGGTGAATCTCTTTCTTCCGTTGTTTACATCTACATTCTTACTTTTCAACCATAAGAAGTCAAAGTTCAAGGCTGACTTTTCTACTAGCAATGCCTTGTACCTATACTTCTCAAGCTTGTACGCAAAAACTTTTGAAATAAGAGCCTTGACTCTGAATTTAAGGTCCTCCAAATTTAGCTTCGTGTATAGCGTTGTAAAGTCAAAAGTTTGGAGACATAAAGGAGAAGATTTCTCCTTAAGTAGGGATCACACCTACTGAATCATTTAAAATCCAACTTGAATCGGTAGGTACGTCTGCTTCCTTTAGCATATTTTTCCACAATTCATTTACGTTAGGTAAAATGGCTTTGAAAAAATAACTAAGCCATTTGGAAACCTCGGTCAAAGAGGTGTTACAAGAAGCAACTATAAATCTAGGCTTTATAGGATTCTTGTGGAACTTCCAAACGGTATATAAAAAAGGTAATTTAAGTTGGCACTTGAAACCAAAAGACTTACAAAAGTCTTCATGTTTCAAGATAACCTCTTGCATCGAAAGATCACAATCATTGTAAGTCTGAGAGTTTACTTCACCTAACAAGCGTTCTAAATAGAGCTTTTTGCACGTAACAACAAAGTTATTAGAGCACTTATCTACGTAAGAGATTACAAAATCACGATGAGATTTCCTAAGAGCATCACGATCAGAAGAAGATACTTTTCCTTCCTGAAGAAACGTTCGTAGAGCAAGATGCTAATTTCAAAGAAGCTTTCTTAAGGACTACAGACTTCCAATGGGTAAAAACACCTTGAACTCCTAAAGACTTCTCAAACTTTACTACGAACTAAAATTCCTCTCTATGGCTTTGAGAAGACAAGAGTCATTTGAGGAAGGGAGCCTATATTTAGTACCTTTTGAGAAAAGGTCTTTCAAGGAATCCGAAGGAAGAATAGAACAATCGGCAATAACTACATGACCCAAAGCTTCATTTACGTAAGAATTAAAGGCAGTTTTACTACAAGGACAATCAATACTTGAGATTGCTAGCCTTTCTTGCTTTTCAAGATTACGTCTGATGTCACTATAGTTGAAAGCTTTTTGCCCTAAAGTTTTCACATATTTGAAAGCTACGATGGGATGGTTTCATACCTTTCTCACACAAGGAGAGAGAGCATCCAAAGCTTCCTAAGATCTCAAAATAGAGCTTAATCCAATCTTGTCTAAATCAGGGGAGGTAAAGATAGTTATCAACAAATCTTTCTTTCCAACCAAGGGATTTTTCAAACTAGGACACTTGGACTTCAAAAATTTGCCTAACAGTACTCGAAGTTGAGTACTATGAAACTCTCTTAGCTCCAAATCTTCATAAGAGTAGTTCTCAAGGGTATACAAGAGCTTAAATAGAATCCTTCTATTATACCTTTCAAATAATTTATAAAAAAAAGAACCCAACTCCATGGCTCTAGATAGGTAAATCAATCTCCGTTTGAAATCCCTATAAGCAAAAATTCTATGATTAGAAGGGTCATCACTCTCAATTCTAGAGATTGAAGCCCTAGGGAGACCTTGTACTCTACTAGAAATAGTGTTGTGCAAGACAACTGGATTGATTTCAGGGATAGAAGGTAGATATGAACAAGAACCTTTAGGAATCCAAGTTCTTTTCAACTGACTTGAAGGGAGAACTAACTCGGGAATCTAATCCTAATTTTTGGTGCAGGTTTTAGGAAGGGAAGTTAGTCGACTTTTCGAGCTCGGCTGATGTCCAGATTGCTTTATAGATTTGAATTTGTTTGAGAACTTGTTTGGTGATCCTGTTTGGAATTTGTTTGAAATGGATGGTATCTGTTTTGAACCTCTCTTGGTGCCGATTTGAACTGTTTGACTCGGGTTTGAATACTAGTTTCAATGCTTGGGGATTTACTCTCGGGTGGAGTAGTGAGAAATGTTGTTTTGGTATTGTTGAACCTTGGAACCACGCAGACGGGATCTCTGGGGAGTGTTTCGTTGTATGCTAGAAAACCTCCGAACGATGTAGATGGGATGTTTGGGGAGCGTTTGGTTGTATGCTTGAACCTCCAAGCAACGCAAGCTGCGGTCTGAGGCGCGTTTGGTTGTACCAGTCCTCTGAACTCATGGCCCATACCTTTTTAGGTTATTTGCGAGGGAGTGACAAGGTAGTCGTAGAGTAGCTTCATACCGCAGACCGTCTGTCTCGAGGGAGTGCTCAGCGACATTCGTTGTCTTGTAACATGCATAAGTGAGCACTTGTGTTACATTATGATGTGCCAACCACTAAATATTCCTTATTAGATACTTCTACGAAGTCAACGAACCACGAACCACGATATCAAGAGTTCCGATATGGAATGAGACTCCTTATTGGATGAGATTCTTATAAGAAGCCAACGACCCAGAAAATCAAGAGCTCCGATTTGGAATGAGAAAACTAAATGTCCATCAGAATGTCCCTCGGCATATTTTTTTCCGTACCCGTGTGGTTGCCCAGCCGTACTTCCATACTCATTTGAGTACGGAAGCGTACGGAAAGTGATTCCGTACTCGGCAAAAAATTTGAGACAATTTTTTCGCATGCAGTTTTTTGGCCGCCCGAGTTGGGCTGCCGACTGTGTTATGCAGGCATTGCAAGGAGTGTTAGATTTGGGCACATCAGCAAGCTGCGAGCTGCGAATCAGCGGCCAACCCCTCCTCTCGCCCTCTCTTGCTCACCTTCAGGCTTCTCTCGCACCCAGAACCTAGTCTCTAAATTCTACTTTTTGAAGTTTCTATGGTTTTGTGTTTGTGTATAAAGTTTTAAACATGGTGTAGTATGTAGGCTTTTAAGCATCCTATGTAGTAGGCAATCTGACGTGTGGAATTTTCGGGTAGTCTGATTCGTACTTATTCCGTACTTTCGTACCCGTGTGTGTCCGACGTGTGGTTGACGTATGGAAAAACTATGTCCCTCGGAATCACCCTCCGAAATTTTTGAGCTAACTTGCAGATATGCTGTAATCGCGGATGATTACTTTCTTTCAAGAAGGGGGAATGTCACAAACTACTGACATGTCAAGTCACTAAAGAACGGAGCCAACCTACAAATCCCGGCCAAGGGGCCTAAACCCTAAGAAGCAGAAGCAATAGAAGAAGAAGAAGCCGAAGAAGTTCCCACCAACTTATAGGACCCCGTTCGATGGTGCCCAAGTGACACAAAGACATTATAATAAAGTTGGACCCAACACACATACAAGCTAATTTGCGAGTAGCTTGATGACATGGCAATTGCTGTATGGATTTCCAGATTTTACGTTGGTTGCTGACGTTGCAGAGCTATACGGATTTCGTAAAATGCACTGGCAACTTTTTGGATGCAACGCTTTTGGACCAGATGCCTTTGAGTTTACTGCTTTTCAAGTAACTACTTTTGAGGCCAAGGGCCTTTAGATATGTGCAAAAGGGCTCAGTCTCTAACCCGCTTGAGTGTGAAGGTACAGGGATTGGAGTACCGGCATTGTACTCAATTGAAGCAATATAAAGAAATACCGAAAGGGGCGCCAAGGTTTGGGGCCAATGCTCTCTGGGGTGGAATTCCACCACTCCGTGTCGCGTGCTCTCTCTCTTTCAGTTTAGTTGTTATTAAAGTGCTAAAAGTTTGTTCACTCTGTTCTTTTCCGTTGGCACGTGGTGCCTGTCCCATCACACTCCTGATCATTGGGATTGCTACCTTCAGAGTTGCTTACGCTCATCCTCAGTAACCTTACAGCAGGACTTATCCCCCGACCTGGGCAATAGGCCACTCCCAAGCTCATTCACATTGAGAGCCACATTGAGATGCGGTTTGGTGGCGTTGGTGGCGCGAATTTTATTTTGGTTGACACAAAAGGATTGGAGACAAGAGATGCAGGCAAGACCGTGCAGACAGATTTGTCTGGCCTTTCCTCTTCTCAGAGATTATTCACAGTGCAGACTGCTCAATCTGGCTTCCCTTCTTCATACAGGATGATTACGGTGCACACAGCTTGGTCTGACCACACCTCTTCTCACAGACCCTTCACAACGCAGACTGATGAGTCTGGCTTTCCCCTCATTTTGGATTACCCTACCTACTGACAAGACACCATCCGGTGGTGGTCCGTGCAATCTATCGGTGACTCCTGCAGCTTACAGTAGCTTCTACAGTGCAAACTGTTAAGTCTGGCTTTCCTTGTTTCGGAGAACGCTTACGGCACAGATTGCTACATTTGGCCTTCCTGGAGTTTTAACACAGCTACCTGGCCACATTGGGTTGCAGGTTATGTGGTTTGGATGTGATTGCTAAATAATTTACAACCATCATAGTTTTTACTTGAAATTTAGACAAAAATGTGAGATGTGATTGTTCAGTGACTATCGTCTTTGTGCAAGTATTAGATGTTTGCAGTCTGGTGTATGGGAGCATAGAGTTGGTGTCTACTAAGCACGTTTTTGTCCTCTGTCTGTTTTGCAGGCTTAATTGAGGGTGATTACTCTTCTTTCAAGAGGGGGGTATGTCACACATGTGATGACGTGACATGAGTCATGACCATTGTGTCAGTAAGTAGACCCATGCAGTGGACAAGCCAGCCAAAAGAAAGAAACCCTAAATACTGTGCAATGATGACCTGGCAGGCAAACAACAAAAATCACACCGTGTTTCACGCTGATATGTGGCAAGCCTGTACAAACAATTGCACAAGCTTTTGGCGCTAAGTTTTAGAGAGCCACTACTTTAGGGATGAGTTTCTTTTGGGGGCTCTACTTTTAGGCTTGGCTCCATTTAACCTTTAAATATGTGCATAGGGTGAAGCTAATCATGCAGAGAAGTGAGTCTCCTCGGACATTGTACTTTGTGAACCATCAATAAAGAAAGAAATACCAAAAGAGGCGTCGCTTAACGTGTTCAAATGGCCAGAAAAAAAGGCACACCACAAGGTCACATTGTAGAAGAATTGCAGATCTACACAAAATACCAAACAATGTCCCGCTGCGTATAAACAGAGAGTTGCCATGAACCGTGGCATTTAGCCAGTTAAAGAGAAAAATCTGACATAAATAAGGCCTTGCCCAACCTTTTTCGTAGCAAACAAATGCCTTCTGTCACCTTTCAATGCGATGACTGCACCAATAACACAGATACTCGATTACAGTCTTCTGAGCTAATGAGAGCACATGCAAAATAAGTCCCCCTGACTGCCTTCAGGACTAGCAACCTCGCCATTCGAATAGCAGAAAGAAACAACCCCAGGAGACCTCAAAGTGTAAAGAGTGTGTGTGTGTGTGTGAGTGTGTGTGAGAGAGAGAGAGAGAGAGAGAGAGAGAGAGATTACCATGAAATCCCACGTCTGCACAGGCCAGATGTTCGTTCCGAACAACCAGAAAACTCCCGGACGTCTTTGAGGGTTTAGCCGACTCTTGAAAAGTGGTGTCCAAGGCTCCAATTCACTCTGTGACGTCTCCTTCGAATTGACGTTAAAACTCAAACCCCAATTCACTCTCTGACGTCTCCTTCGAATTGACGTTAGTATATATCTCGTTTTGTCACAAGTGAGGTTTAGGCCCCTGTACGCAATCTTGTAAAACTAGTTAGTGCGAAAAAAGAATGACACTACAAAAGGTCACTTAAATTTCGACGTCACTAACGAGCGTCAATATATGTGTGTGTATGTACGGAATGAGAAAGTATTTTAAAATTTTGATTTTCAAATCTTCGACGCTTGTTTCGATGTCAGCACGCATGTTCTTTTCGGTGCTTGTTTCGATGGCTATTCCAACGCTTAAATCGATTTCTGTATCGATGGCACCTGCAAAAAACGAAACCGAGGGCTTTTTGTGCGCATTTCTCTTCTTCTTGCGCGGTTTCTCAAGCTCTTTTCTTCCTCATCTCTCACAGATCTGATGCGAAACAAACTGTCGGAAGTGCTAATTTTGCTTGTGGGTTAGCCCGTAACACTAAGGTGAGATTGTTTTCATGTTTACTTATAAATTTAAGGTTTATAGTTTAACTTTGTGTTTGTCAGGTTCTAGTACTTTTACAACAACTTTCATTGCTCAAATAGGACGAATGTGAGTGCTCGAACCTTTAAATGCATAATAAATTTATTTAAATTAATTTGTATATTAATAAGAAAATTCATACTTTAAAAGAAATTATGGTTTGTGATGTGAAATTTCATTTTAAATTATGAAATTTTTTTGTTTTGGTTTATGAAAAAATCTTGTTTTGAAAAAATTTCGTTTTGAATTATGTCGTTTTTGAAATTATGCAATTGATGGTTTATGTTTTAGGTTAAATTTACATTATAAGTTAAGTTAAATTAGGTTAAGTTATGTTATCTTATACGTTATGTGAAGCTATGTTAGATTAGGTTATACGTTAGGTTAAGTTATGTTATCTTATACGTTAAGTTAAATTAAGTTAAGATACGTTACGTTAAGCTACGTTAAGTTATGTTACGTTAGTTAGGTTAAGTTAATATACGTTAAGTGTACCTACGTTAAGTTAGGTTAAGTTAAGTTAAGCTACGTTCAACAATACGACAAACTATAGAGCTTACCCACAGCACATATTAAAAACAACACAATGAGATTATAAGTTAAGTTACATTAAGTTAGGTTAGGTTTATGTTTTAGGTTAGGTTAAATTACAGTTTAGGTTAGAGCTAGCGTCAAATTAATAGTAGAAAAAACGCAATCGGACTTCGAAGATGACTCGTGTACTTCTAAAAATGCAAACGGACTTCGGTTAGGTTAGATTATAGGTTAGGTTTAAGTTTAAATTATAAGTTAGGTTACATTAAGTTAGGTTAGGTTAGATTATAGGTTAGGTTTAAGTTTAAGTTATAAGTTAGGTTACATTAAGTTAAGTTAGGTTAGGTTTAAGTTTAAGTTATAAGTTAGGTTACATTAAGTTAGGTTAGGTTTATGTTATAAGTTAGGTTAGGTTAGAGCTAGCGTCAAATTAATAGTAGAAAAAACGTAATCGAACTTCAAAAGTGCTTTTATTTGTGAGCTTTCTTTGATGGATAAACATGTTATGATTCACATCCAATCCAAAGTACTAAAGGAAGAGAAAGTAAACGTGTTTGGCAAGCCATGTATGGCTTGCCTTATGTTGTGTGATTTGTAAAGTGCCCACATGTACACATTGGATTATTTGGAATGTGGCCTTCATACACCTCCCCTTGAACCTGGGAACTAGATGTTAACCTTAACAACATTGTGCCCCTCAATTTGAGCCTCCATTGAAACTATTGAATCTATTTGCTTTGAGGATGCAATTGAGATGCATGGTCAATAACGCGCGTTATTTGGTTCTTTTATTGCACTCTTCTTGATTTTGTATCATGTATCCTCTAGAGTCATCAATTCATTAGGTGTTAAGTTTGTTCTCTTTTCTATAGGCCATATGCTTGGTACTCTTGCTGGACATTGTGTGATGGTTTTACAAATCTACCACGTGTGATCCACACCGTCGTTGCAAAACCACATGAATTGAGTCTTTGAGCCTCCGCTATGTGCACTATCTGTTCTGCTATCCCAAGTTCTAATCCCCTATGCAACCAACATTCTTGATGTTTTTTTGCACTTTTTGGCTTGTGCACCCAACCATCCTTGGCATTGTATTTTATTACCCTGTGGGATGCGAATAATTGCCCACATTGTCTTATGTATTTCAATCTCCTCTACACTAGTTCCTCGTTATATTCATTACCTTGTTGGGTGGGCAATCCAGTAGTTGCATATGCACCTCTGTGATTCCTATGAATATTTTGTGTCTGCTTTGGTCAATCGGTTGACATGACCCATTTTTTTTCTCTTCTTAGATAATGTAACAGTATTGCCTTGAATAACTGGTCATTTGTAGAGAGGAGTCCCTATGATTTGTTGGTCAATCTCTCTTGCAATTGTTGCTAGTGTGGGAGCTCATCCTTGCTCGGCGAAATGGGCCAACTTTTTTGCAGATGGTCCAACCCCATGATACATGTCCTCCACAAAAGCATCTTTATGCTTTGAAGTAACGAATTGGATAGATCTACCATGCATGCATCATATTATTGCCCTCCCCTACTAATCACCTCGTGTGCTTTGTTTTCACCAAGTTTGTTGTGGGAATGAATGATAAAAATGCTATGTATGATTGAAAATTATGACACGACAAAGAGCACCCATTTTTATAGTTGGTTTCTACATTCCTCATCATGATTTTTCCCTTTTATGCTTTCATCTATCGAGATCGGTGTTAGCAGCGACTAGCACATGCTACACCGATTATGCACCAAGCTGTGGATGTGCTATAATGCACAATATTTCCTGTTCATTGTATAGGGCCTTGGGCTCATTTAGGAGTTCCAAAGTTGTATGAGTTTAAGCTAGAGAGCTCAACTGTATCCCATAGTTGAAGGGTTTGAGACCCAAAGCTATAAAAGAGCCCTATGCTTAATGAGAAGTCGTTCTTGGGTGAGTTCTTCTCTTTGTAGGGTGGATGGTCATGAGGCTCATGGGCTTTCCATGCCCATGTAGCTCTTGATTTCTAATAATCAATTACACTTTATTTCTTATTAGTCTTTTTTGTTTGATTATGTGGAGTGAAATTGTATTAGTGTGATGGTAGATTTCTAATCCCTTTTTTGAGTTAATCTTTTCTATCCACACCTTTGGCCATGGTGTGTAAGGGCTATGCCTTCCTTCTCTTCCTCTCTCTTTACAAGGTGTGCGGTTAGTGTGTGTGCATACGTAGTCGCATTGAGGGGATGTATTGGAATGGACACACTAATGCGGAGTAGGTATGTTAATTGCATGCTTGTGTAGTTGTGTGATTAAGAGTTGTGATTAGAGTGATTGATGTGAGAGTTTAATTTCAATCACATGATTGTGTGCAAATGATTAGCAAGTAGAAATGTGTGGTTGATTAGAGGAAGCCCTTTCCACGCTTCTCTCTATGATGAGAAGAAGGATCCCTTGAATCCTTCGTGCTTCCATGCCCTAGACGGGTTGGCGATCCACAGATTTGACAATTTTGTGGGTTGTGATTAGGTCGTGCTACAACACCTCCCTACATTTGGCACCATTGCCGGGGATCGATAACCTAAGCTAGTGAGTTTAGGATGTGTAGAATAGAGTAATTTCACTACTAATTTTGTTGGTTTTTAAGTGTGTGTAGATCAATTTTTGGTTTGATTTGATGATTTTGTGCAAGAAATTGATGCTAATGTTGAGTTATGAATACCCCAAAACCCCAACTCCACCCCCAATTTTACTATTTTCATACTAACCCTTGCTAATTCGCTTCTTTCTATGCTAATTTTGACTAACCTTGCTAACCTAACCACTAACATTTTTTGGAGCCGATTTGATGGTGCACATACATGTGTGTGCAATGATGCGTTTTCGTGTGGAGCAAAGGAATAGCTTGGAGTGTAATTACGATGTAAGTGCACTCACTTGTTATGTCAATTCTTGATTGATTAATGAAATTCAATGTTGTTAATCATTTGCTAAAATTAGGTGTGTAACACAAATTGACCTACACTTTGCACATAATTTGATACACTTTGAATGAAATTGATAGTCAAATCGTGACTAATAAACTTTGTGTGTATCCAAATAATGCTTAATTCTCATCAAGAATTCATTTATGTGCATAAAAATCATTGTGTGTGTACACACACCAAAGAAGGAAAAAACTGTCAAAAATTTCAAGTGTGTGTGCACTTAATCTTTACTGTGTGCATGCATATAAAGTGATGGAATTGATGATACATGAGTATACAATCATGTAAATGATGTGTATGTTAAGCTAATTCAATCATTGGATAAGTCTAAATGTCAAAAAATTGAGCAAAAATTGAGTGTGTGTGCCTAGCTAAGGCCACTTGATTTTCAATGATTGATGGTCAATTGGGGCACCAAAATAGTTTTTGATTATGAAATTTGCATAAAAAGTGTGTGCAATCATTTGGTGTAAACCTAAATGCATTGGCAATTGAGCTAAATTTGAACTTTTGTGCTTAATTTTTGAGTGTGTGCATTGCTTGATTGGGTCAAAATAGTGTTAATTTTTTAGAAATTGAGCATGCATGCATTCACTTATGCTTGGTCAAGTGTAAAATTTGAGCATTGCAATGAGAAATTGATGGATTTTTTTCATACAATTCTGGTCTAAATTTGGGTGTGTGTGCCTACTCAATGGCATGTGCAATCCGGTCTTTGAATGAATAATTGGTAATTTTTACCAATTATGATGATTAATTTAGCCAAATAGTTGATATGTGTGTCACAATTGGCTTGGGCAATTGGGATAAATCACTCAATTGATGCTAAATTGTGTAGATCTTTAGTGTATTTCCATGCTAATGATGAATCAATTTGATGAACATGGAAAAAATGCACTAATGTGTGCGTCTACTCAATGGCAATTAATATTCAAATTGGGATAAATAATTGGTAGCAATTACCAATTATGATGATTGAAAGACCTAAAAGATTGGCTTGTGTATTATTAATTTGAGATGATTCAATTGACGCAATTGAAAATGATTTTATGAATTACTATTGCTATGTATGCCAATGGGGTATGAAAATTTGTGAATGCCATATGAATCAAAAGTGTGTAGCAATGTGATGACAAACCAAATTGGATTTGGATGATTAGGGCTTCTAAAGATGAGCAATTAATTTTGCAAATAATCGGGTTTGACCTATGTATTGTGCCAACTAGGTTTGCCTAATTGTGGATATCTGCGGATATGAGTAACTTAAGTTGCAATGATTGATTTGCTTGTGCAAATGAGATGACAACCCTAATTAATTTGGTTACGAGCATTTCCCAATTGAGTAAAAAGTGCATCAATGTCAAATTGAAAATTGAATTTCTGCTCTTGATTTGGAAGCAATATCAATTAAAAATGTAGATTTAGAATTAAGACGCATGACTCAAATTTCACACAATCGAGGATAAATTGATGCAATATTGATTGAACATGAAAAATATGCATTAATTTATATGCCAGATTATGTGCTTGATGGACATTTGAAATTGATATTTAAGTTGCAGATACTCGTGTCTGCTTGCTTTTACCATCACAGTACCATACATCCAGGTGTCTCTCTCTCACTCCCTCTTATCCTCGTACACATGGCTCCACACGCTTACTCCATGGGAACAAGCCCAAAAGGTTTTCTAAACCAACAAAAAAAAATGAAAACATTTTTTGCTAGCCCCATTTTGTCGCTAAGTGATTCTCGCCCACCTACCCCTTTTTGGCTTCTAGGTGATTGGATCCCCACTACCCCTAACCTCGTGCTCGCCATTGGGTGCTCCAGCCAAATTAGCTTCCACATTGGGCGGCTATTCTCTAATCACGGCATCACAGGCCTATTTATATACACACACATGCGCTACCTGCCCTCGCCTCTGGCTTGGAGTGGGTTTGTCGCCTACATGCCAGGCTCGCATCCACACACTCACACACACACACACACACACACACACATGCAAGCTGGGCTGCTGGCTCCTACTGGCCCGCCCTGAGTCAGTTGGCTTTATCCACTCCATCACACACACACACACACACACACACACACACACACCATCAACTGCTCCAGCCTCCAACCAACGCATAACTTGCACGCACCCGCTTTCTGGAGAAAAAGCCGAGTCCTCTTGCAAAGCCTAGGATCTGTCCTTTTTCATACGGACTTGCGTATGGTGTGTCTATAGTTGCTGCCCTTTCTTGGACTGAAAAATCCCACTCTTGTTGCTGCTCCCGGATGTTTGCTAATGCCTTCAAGATTCCTGCTCATGCGGCAGCACCTGAGGAAGAGACGAGGCAGCACCTGAGGAAGAGTCGATGATGACTAGGGCACTGTCGAAATTATGGAGCTCATTCACGATTTGCTGTGATCGTCGGCCCTACCGAGTCCTCCATTGCTCACTCTCGCTTCTCCCTCTTCTTCTTGCTCCTAAACCTTGCGCCTCTACATCACACACATCCCCCCTCTCTCTCTGTCCCTTAATTCCCCACAAACGGGCTGACGTCACTTAGGCTACACAAAGACGAGAGAAAAAAATTACTATCATCAAGAGATGATTCCCACCTCCCTCATTCTTGCCTATGGACTGCAGCACGAGACTTGACTCTTATGATGGTTGGTGTACTAAATGTTCATTTCAGATGCATTAAAAATTGAATGAATGCTCACGATTGAAGTTAACTTTCAAAAACCATAAAAATTCTTCAAATAAAGAGCCATTCTATTTAATCAAGGCTTAGATGCATTTTGAGTTGCACTTTTAGAGCCAACATTTGATTATCGAAAAAGAGAATTTTGTGCAATTCATGGTAAAATCTCTTTCTTTTTTGATATGTATGCTATATATGCTAAAATTCACATAGATTTTGGGTGAATGGCCATGAAATGACGCTAAAATGTTTGGTTTGTGAATGGTCATGGTATGTTTTGAGGCTTACTTTGACTCACAAATGTTGTCATGCACTAACAATTGAGCTTCAAACAAGAGTTACATTAATGATACATTTATGCTTGGTCAAGAAGTCTTGTGCTTTAAAAATTGAGCTCAATATTGAGTGTGCATTTTAGTGCTTTCTCTAAATGAAAAATCCTTGCATAGCACTAAAGTTGAGATCCGTTGAATGATCATGGGAGAGCAGTAAATTTAGGTTTGTGGTTGATAGTGCATTTTTAGTACTTGTGTTGAAATTCCAAATGCCTAAAAGTACTAATGATTGAGTTTTGTTTTGAAAGGTTGTGGGCAGGTGTGTACTTCCAAATGATCCAAGAAGGGGTCATCATTGCAATATGTTGCAAAATATGGCTAGTTAGATCCATCCCAATTGTTTGGATTAAGAGTTGTATACATGCTAGCTCATAGCTTGGTCTAAAATGCAAATGTTTTCGTATTGAGCTAATGTGTACCCAAATTTTTTGAGAGCTTTCAAGTATAAAATTTGGCTAGTGAGAGCCATTCATTTCCATTTCATCAAGTTGCAGTCATCTCTAGCTCATAGATTGCTCTAAAAAATGTAAAATTTCATGTGAGCTAGTTGTTAGCCAACTTTTTGAAAAGCTTTAAATTGTAAAATTTGGCTATCAAGAGCCGCTTCAAATTCATTCAAAATTGAATTATTTTCACCTCTTGGCTTATTTTTAATTCCATATTTCATTGAGCTAGAAACTAATCAACTTTGAACCATGCATGAGAGGTTGTAAAAATTGTAAAATTTGCCTATGTAGAAGCTGATTTTATCTCTCATTGTTGATGTGTATGCATAAATTTGCTTTCAAAGAGCATCATGTGCATAACCAAAGGCATTTTTTCCCTTGGATTTTTTCCTTTGGCAAATTCGGGTATGCAAGACCCTAGCTTTAGGTTTTCATTAATGTTTTCTTTGTGTGCTTTTGGATTTCAATAAAAGGCTTTGGAGCTTGTGTTCACACTTGTCTTCAAATCAGCTTCTTTTGCAAATCAAAAGATCAAGATGCTTCTCTACAAAGGGGATGCTTGCTCAAGAATGCTCAAAAGAGCATGAATAGGTATAATCCTTCCATGATTTTGCTCTTTTGTTCATCTTTTCATTCTCTTGCTTGGCTTAAGTGAAATTTTGCTTCTAAGCTATGGTTTTTTCATGTTTAAAAGCTAAAGCATTTTTAAATTTCAACACTTTGCTTTGTGAAAATTAACTCATCAAAAAATTAGGTTTTATGTGTGCTAATCATAGGAAATTGGCCTTGACCTTAGATTAATGTAAGTTCATTTCTCATTAGTCGTACAGTCTTAGTGATAGTCTTAATACTCCATTCATTTTTAACATGACCTAGGGCTATGATTAGGCTTTAGTCCTTTAGTCCAATTGCCATAAGCATCTCATAAAGGAAGCAATACAAAAGTGCTTTAAAATGAATCAATGAAGCAAAAAAGTGTCAAGAAAAAAGTAGCAAAAATGCTACCAGACACATAAAAAGAAATTCTCTATGTTATGTTGTGTCTTTGTGAGGCCTAGCACCTTCTTAGCACTTGGCTGGCGAGGGGAATCATCTTGGCTCGCTTGGTCAAGGCCCTAAACCGATGCCCTGGGCTGATAGGGGTTAGCTGTCGCCTTGGTAGGCTAGTAGGCTTTTGGAACGCCTTCTTGAGGGTTCAAGGAGCCGAGAGTCGCACCTAGACTTGCCGTGGGGTGGTAGCCTTGTATTGTGCTTTACTTTTTTTTAATGAATGACAAAAACAAACCTTCCATGAACTTCAAAAAGCTATGACAATGTACTAATAGATTATGAGCTTTTTTATAGCCCTTAGACATGATAGGCTTGAATGATTTATTAAGAATGGTCGCATGGTTTTTAGGCTAGTAAGTATATGAACTTGCATTAGCTTAGGGTCATAATTGATTGCTTGTGTTTCATGCATAAAACTGAAATTTCAAGTGGTTTAATCTTCACAATAGTATAGGTGTCTTTTTTGCTTTATGTTGTTTAGTTTTTGACTATGATTCACCCATCTTTTAGAAGCAAAAAATTCATTGTGTAATTGTTCATTGTGCTTCATGTTTTATTCATTCTTGGTGGCCTTTGATGCTCTTTACTTGTTCTTATGTTTTGTAGCTCAACATTTCTTCCATGGACTTGATTTCTACCATGTCACCGTGTCTTGCTTCACCGGCACATGAGGATGTGCGCGAAATTAGGAAGGGAAGAATGTTAGCAGCGGCTAACACAGGCTACATTGATTATGCACCAAGCTGTGGATGTGCTATAGTGCACAATATTTTTTGTTCATTGTATAGGGCTTTGGGTTCATTTAGGAGTTTTAAAGTTGTATGAGTCTATGCTAGAGAGCTCAACTTTATCCCATAGTTGAAGGGTTTGAGGCCCAAAGCTATAAAAGAGCCTTATGCTTAATGAGAAGTCGTTCTTGGGTGAGTTCTTCTCTTTGTAGAGTGGATGGTCATGAGACTCATGGGCTTTCCATTCCCATGTAGCTCTTGATTTTTAATAGTCAATTACACTTTCTTTCTTATTAGTCTTCTTTGTTTGATTATGTGGAGTGAGATTGTATTAGTGTGATGGTAGATCTCTAATCCCTTTTTTGAGTTAATCTCTTCTATCCACACCTTTGGCCATGGTGTGTGAGGGCTATGCCTTCCTTCTCTTCCTCTCTCTTTACAAGGTGTGCGGTTAGTGTGTGCACATACGTAGTCGCATTGAGGGGATGTACCGGAATGGACACACTAATGCGGAGTAGGTATGTTAATTGCATGCTTGTGTAGTTGTGATTAGAGTGATTGATGTGAGAGGTTAATTTCAATCACATGATTGTGTGCAAGTGATTAGCAAGTAGGAATGTGTGGTTGATTAGAGGAAGCCCTTTCCATGGCTTCTCTCTATGATGAGAAGAAGGATCCCTTGAATGTTGGATCACTTTAGAAAGTTACTTTCAAACATGTACAATAGCACGGGTATGATCATTGCCAATCGTGTAGCTTTATGGAGTGGAACTGATGGATTTACTTGTAGAAAACACGATGGGGATAGTGTGATTGACTATAAGCTACTCTCCAAAGCCCTGATGTTTTACGCTTGGTCAATGGACCCCACAATCAGACCATTGGACCTTATATATTGACCTTAATGGTGGAGATAAAACTAAGCATGATTAGGTCTCTCCAATCTTGAAAAAATAAACAGCCTTTCAAAACATCTTAAGTGCATAATTGAAGGGTGATTTTAGGAAATGAAAAGGCACATGAAGGTGGAAAGTCAAAAGACTTTTTGTGTCCATATAAAGAGGGGGTCGACTTCACATTGGTGCATTTGTGTTTCTCTTCTCCTTTATTTTCTCTTTAGAGTTTTCTTTTCTTTGAAGCGTTATTGCACTATGTAGGTAGTGAATTTTTTTTAAAAACCAATTAGGAATATCTTTATTTTCAAAGCATGAAAATATTAACCAAAGGGAAAAGAAGTTATCTCTTTGTATGGATTTCAAACGGGCACCAATGTATATTGAAATGGTTGAGCAAAACTTATGGATGACAAATATTCAATATGATGCACATGTTACCATATACACGTGGTAGTGATGTGTGTGAACACACTTTAGGATCACTGGGGCATTTATTCCCTCACTAGGAGGTTTTTCCCTCGTGCATTGTATATACGCCCATCACTCTAGGACAATCTATCTTTCCATTGCACACTAATTAATACACTCTTTGTTGTGTGCTTGAGCTTCCTTCCTCTTCTCCAAGATGTGTGTGTTTTCTTGCAACCCTAACTTCAATAATTGGTATCAGAGCAAGTTGCATCCTCTCGAGCTTAGTTGCATATAGCTCAAACGCATGCCTGCTCACTTTCTCTGATTTTTGTGAGCTTTGGAGAGTGTTCGTAAGTCAACAAATATTGTGGGTAAGCTCGTACAACTTGGTCTGCTTAGATTTTTGATTTGGGCTCATTTCAGCCTCCATTTCCACTACAGGCAGTACTGCGTATGCAATTTTGTCATTTTGTACATAATTTCTGTTAGTGCCATTTTTTGCATAATAGGTCCCATACAATCTTCTACGGTTTGTTCTATATAGCACGTGTTTTTTCCCACTTTCTTTCTCCTCTTTTTGAGAATTTTTCACATCAGGTGTAGCATTTGCCATGGCTGACAACAACACAAATGTGTTCAAGATGTTAACTGCTGAGGACAAATTGGATGGTGACAATTACCCTATGTGGGCTTATATGATGCAACATGTTCTTGTGTTGAAGGGCGTTTGGAACATTGTGTAGGGAATTGATGTCATCCTGGTTTTGAGGATACATGCGATGTTGAGGATGTTGCAGGTCTTGTTGCAAGGATTGCTGTTGTTAGAGTTGTTTTGCCTATGGCTGCTCAAGCTCGTTGGGATCTGAAAGATGCACAAGCTCATGCATTGATTGATTGTGTTATCTGTGAAGCGCAGTATTACTCCCCACATTTGTTCAGTAAAATTTGCAAAACAGGCTTGGGGTATTCTGGTTGGTCTTTATGCAAGTCGCAATGAGACAAAAATTGCATTGCTGCATAAAGAACTGGAGTCAAAGATTATGCATGAGAAAGATAACATGGACACTTTTCTTGCTGGTGTCAAGGATATCGAGAGCAACTTATTTCTGCAGGTGAAGTCATTTCAGACAGTTCCCTTGTGCAAATTGTTCTTGATGCCTTGCCAGATTCTTACCAGACTTTTGCTAGCACTTGGAGACTTATGACCGAAGGAAATCCTGAAGTTGTCAAGTTTGATGCATTATGCACATTGCTGTTGCAATAATCACTCTCTAGAAAAAAATAGGACTAGAGATCGTGCAGTTGAATCGGCCTTTATTGTTCCCCAAAGAAAAGGTTGTAACAACAATGTAGCCACTTCTCATGGTTCTCATGCGGAAAGTGGTAAATCACCTATTCCTAATGCTTTTGTTGGCAACAATTCGTTTCAGAATTTTGGTGATAAGGGCAAAAAGAAGATGTGTTGCCATTATTGTAAAGCTAATGATCATTTGATCAAGCAGTGTCCTAAATTGAAGGCCAAAGAGGCTAAGAAGAAAGAGGCTGGTTCCACTACTAATACTAGTTCCACTACAAATGCAGCTATTGTTGAGTCTTCTATGAAATATGACTGTGATGCTGATGCTGATGCAGAATGGGTTTTTAGCGCAGAGTGCACGTATGATCCTTCTGTCCATGATGCATGTTTGTTAGTTGCTACAAATGCTCAAGTGTGGTACTTTGATAGTGGTGCTACAAAGCACATTACCTCTCATCGTGACTTGTTTACCTCTCTCGAGATCGTCCCTTATGGGAATTCAGCCACTTATGCCAACAATGCCTCTTTTATCCAATCAAGGGAGTTGGAAACATTGTGCTTACTGCTACAAATGGCAGTTTTTTCACACTTGTTGATGCATTGTACGTACCTGGGATCAAGAAGAATCTTTTATCTATATCTGCACTTGCTAGACTTGGTCTTGTAGTCAAATTTGTGGATGACAGATGTACAATACATGATCTAAGTTTTGGTGATGAAATTGTTGCATCTGGCATTTTATTTCGTAGGCTATATAAGCTCACTTTGTATGACAAGTGTGGGCATAATTTTGCAAATGCAATTGTGGATTCTAAGGCTAACAGCTGGCGGATATGGTGCGTTAGTCCACAGTTAAGCGACAGATGGTGGGCGGTAGTTACTGGGTGCGAAGCAGATTGCACAACACAAAGCGTTCCATATAGAGTTTTTTTTATTTTCAAGGTATAGGGACCATTCAACTTGCGATAGTCTTCCATAATGGTTTACAACGGCCCAATAGAGTTCATGAGGAGGGGGTCTGAGTTCAGTTCTTGGGATCATTATTTTACAAAAGTGTGGGTATGTTTGCTCAATTTTTACAAGAAGGGGGGAGAAGGAAGCATATTGTTGAACGAAATATGCATGAGATTCTAGGTAAAATATAAAACGGAGCAAGTAATAGGCCCGCCCAATTTTGCATTCATTAATTTTGTTAGAATCCAAGGAGATACCTTTGTTTCAAGGGATTAAAAGTAAAGCTAAGTGTTTTAGAGCCTCGTCCCACCAAGTGGTTAGAAGAGTTCGAAGTGCTGTAAAATTGAGGAGTCAAGGTCTCACTTGACACCTGGAGCACTTGGAGCGACTACTCGTATGCAGAAACATACAAAATTCTGTTTCTGGAATTTGCCAAGAGGAAATTGTAGAAAATTAGGTCTATTGCTTAGGTTTTTATACTATTTTTTCTATTTTGGGGCGGAATTTTTCCTTTTCCCCTCGCCCTCAACCGGCATTTTTTAAATTCAAAATGGCACGATATTAAGCTGAGACACATTTTTCCCGAAAATTGCTCTTTGTGGCTGTGAGGAAAAAAAAGGAGACCTGTCAGGTGGCACAGGAAGAAGAAGAGAGTGTTAACGTTGTAGGCATGGCTAGAAAAATACATTTTTCCTAACCAAAGACAATAAGGGCAAACTTGAAATTCTACCGGTTTTTAGGTCAAAATTTGAAGATTTTGCTAGTATCTACACTAAAACTTGTGTAAATTTGTCGGTTTTCTTCAAGTCAAGCTCAAAATCTAACCAGGATTTTAAAATTTTAGCCGGTTAAAATACACTATACCCCGGTTTTTTTCTAACACTGGTCGTAGGAAACTATCCAAGAGACCTTAAAGATCTAGCCGGCGAGCAAAGTTGAACTCAAAACCTGTTATGAGAGAGAGAGAGAGAGAGAGAGAGACATCTGCGATGCTGCCCGTGAGACAGCAACAGCGAGAGAGACGGGAAGATTTTTTCGGCTTCCTGTGCATTGCATTGATTTTGTGATGGGGTTGGATCGCGAGGGGAGGAAGCTTGGAGTTTTCAGGCAGGGCTCTCTCTGTGTCTGGCTCGTGGCACGGCGGCAAGGACATCCAGCCAGAGAGAGACGGGGGCAAGGATTAGGGGAGCCAGGCGGGGCAGAGAGAGAGACACCTTTTTATTTCTTGTCCTCTGCGGACACCGGACAGGCGGCTGAGTCGTATGGCAGACATCCTGTTGTGTAGGGTTTATGGGACGGTTGCAGGTGCAGAGTATACACACAGATGTGGCGGCGAGTAGCGTGCAAGGAGGTCCTGTTCAGAAGCAGGGCCGGGGGCCAGAGGGGGGGGCTGCGCCTCGCTCCAGATGTTGCTGAGGATCTGCTGTGCAGGCAGGGCTCACAACACGGCAATGGCGAAGCACATGGGGCGACGGCCGAGGGGAGAGAGAGGAGAGAGAGACGGAGGGAGGAGGGGATCTGGCGAGATTCTGTTTAAAAGAGCAACGTAGACCGAGTAGAGAGAAAGTAGATGAGTCCTCGATTTCAAAAAAAGATGCAGTAGCAGAATCTTTTGAAGATGCTACGAAAGTAAAGCCGCACGACGACAGGAGCAACAGAAAGCAACGAGCAAAGGTAGGGAGGGGCGGAGCCAGCCTGGGCGGCCTGAAGCTAATTTGGCGTGCGATGCAAGCGTGGACGCAAGTCAGGTTGGATAGCTTCTTTTTTATAATGAAAATTGCTCGTCAGACAGTCATCACGCCCTCTTTGTGGTGGGTTGGCTTCGCTCAGCGACCAATCATTGCTGTCACAGGTCTGGAGATCGATCTCTCGACGCGCAAGCTAACGGTTTTGAAGACGTTGCCTGGCCTGCATTCATACATCAAGTGGAATCTTCAAAGAATCCAACCTATAAAATAAGAAACGAACCAGTATGTATAGTAGTAGTATGCCGGACACATTTGAATGAAACTATTCGGGAGCCCAATCTTTTTTATTGTTGTATTATAGGGTATCTCAGGTTATTCCCTTTGGAAGAGAAGGGAATGGTGAATGCTCTTTGCAGAGGAGAACTCGTGGCAAGAGAGGCAACGATCCATCGATGGCAATTTGAGAGGGAATGGGCGGCAAGCATCGTTAGAGGAACGCCAGATGACAATGGCAATTGGCGTTGGCGACGGCTAAGTGATGTTTCTTTTTTTAAAAAAATTCTAAGGCTGACACTTTACGCAGAGCAACCAAGAGTTATCAATTGGCTTAGGTTAATCGATGTAGAGTACACAAGACAGCTCCGCTTGGTTCCGATTCTGGAATGTGAAATTGTGGGCTAAAGTTTTAGCCTAACTAAATAAATGGTTCCGTGAGACTATTCAAGGTTAATGAATAAGTTGAAGAACTTGCCATTATTAGTAGCAGTAGGACTCACCGTATAAGAAACATAACAATTTTTTATTTTTTATTTTTTTTTCATACTCCCAAGCAGATGATTCAATTTTTTTAAAGGAAATTAAGAGGAGAATCAAGGGTGATTCTCCTAGGACTCACCGTATGAGAAACATAACAATTTTTTATTTTTTATTTTTTTTTCATACTCCCAAGCAGATGATTCAATTTTTTTAAAGGAAATTAAGAGGAGAATCAAGGGTGATTCTCCTGTGCAGCTTAGAGCGCATGGTTAAGTTTGAGAATTGCAAGCAAATTCAGAATCTAAGATTGTAGTCGTAGAGAGAGAGAGAGAGAGAGAGAGAGAGAGAGAGAGAGAGAGAGTGCTTGAGGAGTTTCTTATCCATCTAGGAGCTGGCTGCAAGGTGGCGTGCCAAGCAGAAGGGTGGGTGCAGAGGTTGCGAGCGTACAACTTTTTTTTAATGCAGTGGAGATGCGACGAAGCCGTCGAGGCTTGCTGCTTTTGTGGTTAAACGTGAGTTCATAGAGTCGATGGCTTTTGTCTGTCTGAGTTCGAGTTCTCCCACCTCATTCCTTTTAAAGGGTAATATGATTCCCTTGAGATGCAGGAAGGGAATCGTAAGGAATCTGTGAGATAAAGGAATATAATAAGAGGAGAGCGAGTAGGTGGTACGATCTTTTTTAATATTTTATTAGTGAGAATCAACGAAGATCCGCGTTGTGACAACGAAGGGTTGCAGAGCCGAAAGGTGCCGCAGTGCAATGATTGCTCGCAAGCAGGTGGCGACCCATGATGGGGGAGGTGAGGCCATGAGAGGGAAGGGGCGGCAGCAGTTGACGAGCAGTTGGCGGCAGCATTTGAGCGAAGGGGCGGCAGTAGTTTATTGTAATAACATAAAGTGAAACTGAGGCAGCAACTTTGTGTGCCAACGCTACTGGTTACGAGATGGTTCGCAGAGCCCTTAAGCAAGCGAGTTGAGTTCGATGCCCGTCTTTGTTTTTGGAAGATCGGAGATGAGGCCTTCCCATGTTTCAAAGGTAGGCGATGATGAGTGGGAGGAATCTTGAGAGAAATGGAATAAAATTGAAGAGGAGAGCGAGTAGTATGTCGGACACATTTAAATGAAACTATTCGGGTAAAAAGAGGATAGAACTGTCTCTCTCTCTCTCTCTCTCTCTCTCTCTCTCTCTCTCTCTCTCTCCACAATGCAGTTTAAATGAAACCTCGCCCACTCTGCCCTCGTCTTTTAGGAGGGAAGAGGGCAAGGTCACTCGTGCCTTCGTTTGGCATCCTATGGTTAGGCAGGGCCGTGTAAGGCCTACGGCTTGCGAAAGGGTGTGGCCCTTCTTGATTTTCTGGTCTACAGAAGCACAAAGAGAGTGAGAGGTGCTCCACTCTCCACTCCTAGCTCCGCACGCAGTTGCTCGTCACTCTCTCTCTCTCTTTCTCTCTCTCTCTCTCTCTCTCTCTCTCTCTCTCTCTCTCACACACACACACACACACACACACACACATCGTAGGGGTCATTGGCGATGGCTTGAGAAGCATAAGCGTATTCCATGCAGCATGCGTGAGGCCAGGGAGGTTGCAAGGAAAAGAGAGACGAGGAGGCAACATTTACCAAAATAGCACCACCAATGCACCTTGGCACTAAGTAACACCCATATTCAATGCGGGGTGGAGTAATGGGATCTACGGTCTGGGTTGAGGGGCGGGATCTCGAGGCGCACTAAACATGGTCGCACAAAAAGCGAGGCGTAGTAAACTCGGCCAGTGGGATAAACGAGGTGCATTGTTGGGGTTTCAATCGGTGGCCTTGCAGTCCAGGTTGAGGGTCGCATAAGCTAACCACCTCACCCACGCGTGCATCATGTATGCCTAGTCGTTTTTATGGCCTTATATTGTGAGGTGACATGCATTCCCAGGTTGTCAAGGTTTAGTGCCCGTCTAGGTTTACTTTTTTATTTGCTTACTGTGGATGCGATCTCCTCGGCTTTTGTGCGTGAGCTTCTCTGCCTTTGATCCCATTGCCTCCCCCTCTTAAATATGGGTGTTACTTAGTGCTAAGGACCAATGCAACTTAGTGCACGTTTCCACTCTTTGACTTGAGAAGCACACCCTACTCTTGACTCTATTATACATATGTGCTTAGTTCTCTCATTCACACTATCATAAATGCAATTTAGTGCATGCTTCCAGTCTTTGACTTGAGAAGCAGACCCTACTCTTGACGCTATTACATATATGAGCTCAGTGCTCTCATTCACAGTATCATAAATGCAACTTAGTGCATGTTTCCAGTCTTTGACTTGAGAAGCAGCCCCTACTCTTGACTCTATTACATATATGAGCTCAATGCTCTCATTCACAGTATCATAAATGCAACTTAGTGCATGTTTCAAGTCTTTGACTTGAGAAGCAATCCCTACTCTTGACTCTATTACATATATGAGCTCAATGCTCTCATTCACAGTATCATAAATGCAACTTAGTGCATGTTTTTAGTCTTTGACTTGAGAAGCAGACCCTACTCTTGACTCTATTACATATAACTCTATTACATATATGAGCTCAGTGCTCTCATTCACAATATCATAAATGCAACTTAGTGCATGTTTCCAGTCTTTGACTTGAGAAGCAGACCCTACTCTTGACTCTATTACATATATGAGCTCAGTGCTCTCATTCACAGTATCATAAATGCAACTTAGTGCATGTTTCCAGTCTTTGACTTGAGAAGCAGACCCTACTCTTGACTCTATTACATATATGAGCTCAGTGCTCTCATTCACAGTATCATAAATGCAACTTAGTGCATGTTTCTAGTCTTTGACTTGAAAGAAGCATCCCCTACTCTTGACTGTATTACATATATGAGCTCAGTGTTCTCATTCACAGTATCATAAAATTGAACCGCTACACATTTTCCCTCAAAGACCCAAAGATAAGGTGAGCACTAACTTATGAAGGCATCGAAGACTTTAAGGAGATATTCAAGTTAGAGTGAAGAGGGAGTTTGAAGAATAAAATCTTCTCATCCAAGAGTGGTAAGAAGCTCAACTAATGCCCCCAGGGGACTCAACGCCCAAAAGTGGTCGACTATAAAGACCCTACCCACAAAAATAAAAAATGTTTGATGAAAGTTCTTCCTTTAGCATTTCTCACTTTTCAACATATACCCACAAACATTTACACTTGCTTAATTTACAAACCACAAAAAATTGGTAGTTGGGAGCAGGGCATTAATTCCCTTAGAGACGCACATGTACTAAATTAATTATGTTTGTTTTTGCCCTTAGTTTGCTTTCTCCTCTCGATTTCTTAGTTATGATGATGCTTTTGATGTGAGACTTTTGTAACAATAGCTTTTACCAAGCATTGCGAGCCTTCCGTCAAGCTCAACATGCACACAAATTTGGTGGAGGTAAGAGGAGGGAGTAACAAACACCCCTCTCTTGTATTGTGGAGTTCTTAATCAAGGGATGTTAAACAGTGATCCCCGTTTCGTTCTAATCTTATGGCAAAATCAGCAAGAACTTCACATTAATGTCAATACAAGAGACATAGTTAGATTCGGCTAGGGCATGGAGGCAACAAGAAGTTGTCAGGTCCTTGAAATACAATGTGAATGCAAACTACAATAGGATAGCCACTCTCAAATGACCCCAAAATTTTCAAAGGGGACTAGACTATGTTCGTGAGTCAATCTCTACCATTTCGTGGACCAAATGATAGTCAAATGCAACCAAACTTGTAGGGATGATAATAAGAACTAAAATGGTCAATCCTATGGTCTTAGAATCACCAAATGACATGCGGTTACAAAAACAACATTAAACTTTACCCCTAAATCTAGCAGGTCAAAATTGGCGTTAAAAGGTATCTTACAACATATGAATGCTTATGTCTACACGATGCAACTAATGGTTCATCAAATGCATGCCTAAATCACAAGATATGACGACAAATAACTCGTAAACAATCACAAACCAACTTGATAAATATCGTGAGAGACTTACATCAATGTGAAGAGCCTTCACTTGGCAACGCATAGCAATGTAAGGAATTAAAATGCAACATCATATGAGGGAGAAATAAGTAAAAGCACTTGGGACATCAATATTCACCAGAAGAAATCAATACTCCTTTAGCTAATCCTTCGCAAAGCGGTTAGGCTTCCAAAGATGGGAGATGTGGAAGAGGATAATGTCACACTACAAGTATGCCACAGAGGACATTTTCTACCGATTTGTGAAATGCCCCTTTAATCGACCATTTTTACCCGACTTGTTAAGGTGTTTGTCACAAAATGATTACACGGCAGTACTACCCAGATACCCACACACACACACAGCAGATGACATGGTAGGACAATATGGCATGCTAACGTGGCAGACAGTACGACTCGTAGTACGACAGGCTGACGTGGCAGACAATACGGACTTTCATGATTTGCGCTGACAGGTGCTGACATGGCAACCTGTGTGGATTTTTGCAAATTGCACTGATGGCTTTCGGTAGCTTCTGGGAACCAGATGCTTTTGGGACTTCATGCTTTTGAGTTAGGGGCTTTTGGGAGTTGTACTTTGCTTAAGAATTCATATAATAAAGAAATACCGAAAGAGGCGCCAAGTTTTGGGGCCAATACCTCTGGCACGGAAGTACGCCAGGTCGTGTCGACTCAAGTTTTAAATTTGTGAATGATTTTAAGTGATTTTCTCATGTGTCATGCCGGATTCCCAACTTGGGGTGCCCAAGCCTGTGACAGTGTTAGATGTTGATCCCTCGTGGCGATGGCTACTATTAGGAGAAAATGAATTCCAATTGTTTGCATTTTGGAATAAAGCCCGTCCTAAATTTTTGTGGATTGTCTGGAGGCAACATAATTTATATGTATATGGGGGGGCTTATAAGAAACCTTGTCTAAGGATACTTTTTTATGATATTTGTCCACACGACGAGTAATTATGCTTAGGTCATATTAGATCTTGGAATCCTCTCTCCATCGCCCTTGCTTTTTACAAATTGGGTTGTTTGGAGATTGGGCAAATGATTTCTCGAGATTAACCAAATATATTAATCCTTTTTCGTCCATCAAAAGGGGACATTTAGTGCTTCCATGCTTGCAGCCTTTTCTTTTTTTCTTGAGCTAAGTAGGCCTCCCTTTTTCTCGAAAAAAATAAAAATTATTTCAAAACATTTCAAATGCATAATTTAAGGGTGGGTTTAGGAAATGAAAAGCCCAATGGAAATGGAAAGTAAGAAGGTTTTTCTTGTTCATATTAAGAAGTGGGCAAGCGTGCATTGACACATCTGTATTCATCACCTTTCTTCTAGCTTTCTTTTAACGTTTTTCTTCTCTTTAGAATTTCTTTGCACTATATAGGGAGTCAATTTATTTGTTTTGGAGCCCGTAGGAAATGAGTTAGCATACTTTCCCCTCTTGTCACACCCATAAAGAGGCGAAAAAAGCTATCTTGTGGTTGGTACCAATGTGAAGAGACTTGTTACACTACCCTTCAAGTCCTTACAAGAGTGGCAAAGCAAGAATGAGAGAAAGATAAGACTGTATAGAAAGGGCCTTACCCCACCGTGCTCCCTCTCTCATACATCTCAAAATCCTCAGCTATGTTACAATGCTTCAACATTTGATTAAGATTGGAAAATGTTAAATTTTCAAATCAGCACATTCGAAGGTTCTTATGATTATCACTAACTTTAAAACATGGAGGGCTAAACTAAGTGGCAACTCTCTCTACCAGCCACCCATAGGAGTCGGTAGCACTCCTATGAGTTTCTTTGTTTGTACCCAGACTTGGTACTAGACTCATCATTGTAATCAGTTGGTCTCATAGGTCATTTTGGCCTTTTGTAGACGTTAATATATCATTTCATTTCATTTCTCTCTCTCTCCCTCTCTCTTTAGAACCCCTGCCTGCTCAGCAACATCACAACAAAGAGGAGACACTACCTGCTAGATAGGGGACATTACTTGATAGAGTTGTCCAGCTCCCCAAGCTATAAGGATCCTCACATCACCAGAGATGCACACGCAAGCGAATCAAGATCATCATTGATCAACACCAAGCACGACCTGTTAGGCGACTCAGCACGGAGGACATTGACACCCTACGACAAAGACCAATGCTTTATCTCTTGAGATGAGCTGTTGTACACCTTGAACCTCTACCCCCTATTCCCCGACGACTCCTGTGTATTGATGTACTGATGTATATGATGGCCTCTAGCTCTCATCTCCCCAACCGTGTTCACCATGTTTACTCTATTATCACTCCTACCTACCCATCAATGTATGACAGATCTAGATTTTAGATTTTCTATTTTTCCTAGCTTTCCAGACAAAGTATCAGATTCTATTGGTATGTAACCTTTGTTCCCCTCTCTCTCTCTCTCTCTCTCTCACACACACACACACACATACGCACACACACATATTGCAGGATACCAAAGAAAACTAGTGAAGAGACTGAGGCAATTCCAAATAAAGGACGACACAAATGAGCCCACTCTGAAATAAATTCGAAATTTTTACAATTTCCACACCCTAGAGGCACTCCCCTTGGACAAGTTCCGTCTTTGGAGATTGTTTGGCATGCATCTATGCATCTGCCAACAACCGCAAAGCTCACCTTCCCCTGTTCCCTCATAAAAGCCATTCTAGATGACCATTAAGCTTACAACTGCATGTGGAAAGCTCCGCCATGCATAATCAGCAAAAAAGAGGGAGGGATGGGTATGTAACGATAATTCCTTCAGTGAGGAGGGCTCGACATGTCGCTTGTAGCCATGTACGACCTTAAGACACGGGATTGATGAGGCAATAAAACAGATGGAAATAGGGTAAGATTTTTACATGAGCTATTTGCCAGAAGGAACCTGAAAGACAAAAAATGGATTAGACCATTTTAGACTTCTCAAACCCCAATTATGGAAAATTAATATGCAGCTATTGATTTTAAAAATTGCAAAAGAGCGATTGAACCTGTTTAAGCATTCAGTTTTTCTTCTTCTTCGGTCTCGGGCGCTTCCTGCGAGGTTTTTGTTGAACATCCGAATTACAGCTGTGCACAGCTGAGACTGTTGCCTTAGTGATATCCCAGCTAGTACTGGAAGATGGATTTCCTGTCATGCCCTGGTCTGTGCTTTGACTTGATGTAGACTCTGACATCACCATTTTCGAGCTTCTACTAGAAGATGGATTACTTTTTGACTCAAAACCACCACTATTGCTAGATGATAAATAGCTACGATTTCTTGGAGGTGGCATCAATTCCCTTGTGGAGCTTTGCCTATGTAGCTGAAAGACATGAACAACAAAACTTTGTTTTTAGGGTCCAAGAGATCAAACAATGGTCACTACCAAGAAAAAGCAATAATGGGCTTGATCAGGAGTTGGCAATCTGAGAAGTTACACAAGGTGTGAACTGAAGCTTCATAATTGGTGTGATTATCAGACTAATTACTGTCCAACAAAGCCTCTCTTTACGACATACATCACCAGAAATTTTGATAACTTGGTCTCAAGATCTTGAGCCGTGTGACGCTTTATTGCATATCATCCATCCAAGTCTATTCATCACCATCTAGACTGATGAGGTTATCTTGGTAGCAGTTTAGGTGCGACCAGAAGAAAAATTAAGAAAGAATGGATGAATGGCCATGGTTAACACATTAACAAACAGCAGCAATCACAAGAAAAGTTGCAATGGCTGAAATCAAATTCTGGCTGTGTCCTAAACACAAAAGGAGAAAAAGCTATACTCCAAAAGCACCCAGACCACCTCCTATCGTGAAAAATACTCCCAAAAAGAGTACTCCCCTTTGCAATCCTTCTAATGTTTCCCACCCCCCCAAGCCTCGAGTTTGCAAGAAATTGTGACTCTTCAATTGTAATACAAGAATCTGTGATTCTTGATTTTGAATGCAAAAGAAACATGCAGATGGAGATATGGGAGAGAGGGAAGCACCCAGATCACCTCCTGTCGTGAAAAAGACTCCCAAAAAGAGTACTCCCCTTCCCAATCCTTCTAATGTTTCCCACCCCCCGAAGCCTCGAGTTTGCAAGAAATTGTGATTCTTCAATTGTAATACAAGAATCTATGATTCTTGATTTTGAATGCAAAAGAAACTTTTTTGTCGGCCTTTATGTTTTCGTCGCTTTTATGTCAAATATTGGCTCGTGTTTATTTTTCAATGTTGAATGCTGTCTTTTACAGAGAGTCCAAAGGAAAAGGGGACCCTCAAGCAAACTGTATTTGACAGAAAAAGATACCCTAAAAGCTAAACCTTAACGAATGGCTTGAGAAGGAGACTGGCTGAGCTGCATGCAATAATGTACATATACCTACAGAAAAAGGGGGTTCTACCCAACCCAGACTAATTACATCTGAAATAGACAAAAAAACTCAGCCAGAATACTGAAGTTTACACACATACGGACCTGACTTTCTTCAATGGCATCGACTTGAGCAGGAGCCTTCCCTAGATTCGACAATCTTTGATGCCGAAGCTGCTCTCTAGATCTTGAAGCATCTCTTGGACTGGATGAAGCTACTTCTTTTGAGGTATCATCCCTTTCGTCTCCTGGCCTGAGATGAATGAACATATGATTGATAGCTGCACAAAATATTACCCCAATGGAAACAGCAAAGCCTCTTACCTGGAGCTCATATCAGTCCATTCATCATCTGCATCAGCATCATCACTTGAACTCCCAGCCAAGAAGAACTCATCCTCGCTCAAATCTATCGCTCCATCATCCTCACTTCCCGTTTCTGGAAAATGATTGAAAACACCCTTCACATTGAATTGAGCTGCTTTAAAATAACTATGTAACCTGCTAAATAAAAATTAGGGCCTACCTTCTGGCTCCACTCCAGCAGCTGCAGCAGCAGCAAGATTGGCCTTTATTTGGTCCCTCAATTTATTTCTTTGATCAACTATAACCTGATCATCACCACCCGTGAACAAAGAAACATACTTCTCGGTTTTTGGAAAGAACTGCAGAAACACAAAACTTGTGCTTAGAGATAACTATTTGCACTTCAACTCAGTAACGAGTACAGTATGACAATCTGGATCATTCCTTCTTTACTTACTCGTACATACTCCAGGTCTTCCTTAAGTTGTCCAAGTTTCTGTGCCATATCTGCAGCCTGTCGGGTGGAATCTTCAGCTGGATTATCAGCTGCTGCTCTTTGAAATCTCTCAAGTCTCCTAATAGCTCTTTCAATCTTTCTCCTTTCTGAAACAGAAATACAACTGAGCAAACAATGCATCTAACAAAAATCTTTTCCAATATTACATGAACTCTTGGTACTAACCAAAGAACTTGACTTTGCGGTATCGGAGTGCCATCTTTCTTTCAAGTTCAGCATGTGAATGTAACTCTGCTTGTCTCTTTAAATCCTCCAGTCTCCTTTGCTGGGCATCTTTAACCTCCAAAGGAAGAGCCTTTTCGAAACAAAACTTGACTAGTCAGCAATTTAACATGTGTATAGCTGAAAGCTGAAATGCTACACGTAAAACAATTTTCAAGTAATTTAAAGGAACAGCAACATTACTGAAATACCTAACTTGTACCCTCGCTTTATGCTTTAGCTTGAATAAATTTGAAAAGTGTGAGCGTGTGTGTGCACACAGCACGTCTGTGCTAGGAAGCAGGAATGGGAGTGTGTGTGGGACAGGTGCGTCAGGGTGCAGAGTAGTGGGAATCAAGATGGGCAACAGAGATAAGATAAACAGACTGATCGGTTATGACGATTAAGAATGTCCTGAAGCGGTTAAGAAAGTCCTATAAAATAGGACACCATGGAATCACCACAGTTGGACTATAGACCCTTTGTACTGCTTGCCCCGACACCCACTCTAGGTCCTAGGATGTGGGCTGGTGGTATATGTTGTCAATATCTGAGCAAGAGTAGTAGGGGCCTAGGCTCCAGGTTGAATTAGTAAAGTTCCTGGGAAGTGAGTCGAATGTATATTCATTATGCTGTTATACATGCGTGTTTGCTTCGTGTGTGCAAGATGAATCCTTGAGGGAACAAATAAAATCAAAGAAACTTCTGTTCTCATACATGTGGCATAGTGACATGCACATTATGGAACGGTGATGGCCAAGCCCAACTGGTTTACTGCACCCTCTGGGCTGACATAGAGTGGTAAGGGATACCTTGAAGGAGAAGTGAATATGGGGTCATGTGACAGCTGGTGGTGAGAACCTTGATACTACTCTAGCTGGCAGCACCATGTGCAGACGGGATAACCACTGATACAAACTTAGAACAATTGGAATAGAACTCAGAGCACTTCACTTAAATTCTCAGATGACATTGAAGAGGCGGAGTGTTGGCCCCTCAATTAGGCGTACCCTAGCAGTGTTTCTTTGTCATATTGATGAGCTGTTGGAGTTAGAACTGTTTTATGTGAGCCCCCTTGAATGCTGTGAGAACTAATGGCACCTTTGCCTCTAATTTATAGGCACTCGGCCCCAAAAGCAATTTAAACGCATATGATATTTACGAGTTTGCTCGAAAGCACTCAAATCATCTGGACAAAATAAGTCAAAAAGCAACTATGGCTACTAGCCCAGCCTAGAAAATGTCACGTGCACATGGCTCTATGTGCCATGTGGACATGCCTCATCAACTTCTTGAACCAGTTTTCCCCTTCTTCCTAGATAGGGATGCCTAGAATCCTAGGAGGATTAGTACCGGTAATTTTGAGAGCCTGTTCACAAGACCTACATGTCAGGACGAGTCCATTAGATTAGGTTTTCTAGTTTTGAAACCCTCTTGCATAAATGGTTTGTACACGCATTTTGGCAGATGTTATTACACTACGGTGAGCATCCGGCATGACGTGCATGCAGTTCTAGGTTAGAGGAATCCAACAAGCCATTCCCCGCGTCGATCGGATTCCCAGGTGGGCGTATGTGCGACAGTTTCACCCAATATGGACCCCCCTGCCTCAACTTTTAATAAATCATTATTTATTTGTTGGGTGACATGGTGGACACTGGACAGTTGCCCTACCCAGGCCTTAATAAGTTCTTAAGGCCTTTCTATAAAGGGAGAAGTAGAGCTCTCGTTTGGGACAAGTTGCAGATTGCAGTAGCGCTAGCAGTGGAGCAGGGATCAGCCCAACCTTTTCACCCAACAGTCCTAGCGTTTTCAGTCTGCAACCAGCCTTTGAATTTTTGCTTTCCGGTCTCGTCTCTCCAGCACGACTCACTTGGGTCTCCCGACCACCCAAGCCTGTACACAAGTCATGCCCCGCTTCGACCTCTTCCATATCTTGTCAAAATAGCTATTGGAATGACGTAGCCCTTGGAGAGAGAGAGAGAGGAATCCATCGAGATTTCAGCCATAGATAAGGCATTAACCTCAGATCCTTTTCTGTAATGGATCTCAAAGTCAAACTCTTGCATAAGTTCAACCCATCTAGCCTTCCGACCTTTGAGATCACCCTGATCACAAACATAGCGCAAGGAGTGATGGTCTGGCCATGCAACAAACGTAGAGCCATACAAGTAGTGCCGCCATTTCCTCAAAGCGTGGACTACGGCGTAAAGCTCCTTCTCATAGGAGGTCCATCCTGATATAACACCGCACCAATCGTATAATCACTAGCATCCATTTCAACCACAAACGGTTTTCTATGATCCAATGTCCACAATATGCAATATTGGCACGGTAGTCACCAGGTGCTTTAGTGTCCGAAAGCTCTCGTCGAGACGCTCATTCAAGACATTCGGGGGATTGCCTTTACGGTGAGGTCCTAAAGTCTTCGGTCCTTTCATCCTCCTTTTAAAAGTTGCGTAAGCGGAGCAGCAACTTTAAAGTAATCCTTGATAAACTTGCAAAAGAATCTTGTAAAGCCTAAAAAAGAATTCACACTTAGAAGCCTTAGTGTCACGATTGTGACGTATTCTTTATCTTTGTATTACCTTCCTCGCTTGGTTCTCTTGCAAATACGAAGACGTACCAGATCAGAGATCCCTGTTCTCGAAAGGATGTCTCTCTTCGCCCAAGAGTCGCACCTGTTCGGCAAATAGCCATGCCTCTTCAGCGAATGGCTGCACCTTTGCGCCAAAGGGTCACGACTCTACAGTAGAGGGACACGACTATTGGCCTAGAGTCATGTCTCTTCATCGTGTCTCTTCAGTTTCTATATAAGAACGCCTTTGTAACACATTTCAATCAAGCAATCATTCAATCAATGGATTAATCAAACAAACACAGAGTCTTCTGAGTCTTGTCTCTGAGTCAAGTTCAAGTTTCGTAAGTCTTAATCATGAGTTTAAGTACTTAATTAAGGATTAGTAATTGGAATCCTTACAGTGGTATCAGAGCAAATTTTGTCCCGGGACCCGAAGGTTGTGAGCCTCTCACCCTCGCCTCTACCCTCTCCCCCCCTTCCCGCAATTGTATGGAAGCTGAAGAAAGGTGGTGCACACACGCATACGCGTATAAGTATTAAGGTAGCAGAATCCTTCTGCTTCAATCACATAAATAACGAACAGAATCACAAATGTGTGTATGGCGTGCTACGTACCCGGTGAATTTCGGGCAAACTTCTGTTGGTGACCCTTCGTGTGCCTCTTCATCGCGTGGTGTCCCTTCGTGATTGTGCTTGCACCTATTCATGTGAAAGGGCAACACCTCTTCACCTTGCTGGCGCCCTTTCGCATGCGGGTGTCTCTATTTGAGGTTGTAGCTTCCCTTCGATGGCTGCTGCACATCAACCACTCGTGAGCGCATCTCTTCGCGAACAGGCACCAAGGAAGGACACCCCTTCATTGAAGCGGCACCCTTTCCCTCCAAGAGGTATGTATGGGGGTGCCTTTTCCCATAGCTGAGTTCAGCAAGTCTTCATACGGGATGCCTCTTCGATTTTCTCCTCACGCTGAATTTGACACAGCCAGCAGCACACGTACAGTTTTATTAACAAATCAGGCCTAAAATTTTAAGGGCCAGGTGGCCAGCCAAAGAGGTCTGGCCTTCCCCAATTTTTTAAACCCAATGTGCACTGCTTTACTTTAAAATTAAAAAAACCCCATCAGACAGTAGCGTACATAAACCAGGATTGGAGGAAATCGTCCAGCTAGCAGCGTGAGAAATGATAAGACTCCAATCTGCAAAAATTTTCATGCTGCCTCCCCCCCTCCCCTCCAGCACTTGCTTTGTATGCATTTTCTATACGCGGGAAAGAAAAGTTTTTTCGGGGCCAAAGCCTCTTCTAGAGCTGGTATAGGAACCTGAACCAGAGTTTCGGGTTCTCGCCTTGGTTCTCGAAACAAAGCTCCCACTTCTCGCACCGGCCTTGCAAGACCCACTAACAACACCAGAGGCAGACCCCATACAATAAGAGATGCCACAGTTCCAGTTACTGTATTTAAACAATCAGCATGACTGGATCACAAGATGGCGACGACAATATTTTACCCAAGGACCCGATAGCAGTTCTCAAAGAGCAACTGGCAGCACTTTCCACGAGCCTTGCATCACTTCACACTCGCTTGAAGCGGAGGCAGGCGCAAACCTCTTCCCAGAGTCATATTACTACTTCTCGGACTACAAATGCTGCTTCTCTCCCATCTTCTTCCAACGCTCCAGTGGTCGACCAGGAAGAACCACTCAAACAAAAGCTTTCGAAACTCAAATTTCCTCACCCAAAGCATGGGTTTCTCAAAGACAATTAGACACAAAGTACCTTCGTGCGAGCAACAAAAGTCTCAACATGAATATTCTTCGAAAAGCTACAGTTCTAAGCAACCTACTTCTTATTGGAATCATCAGCAACAAAAGCAGCAACATGAAGCTTCCAAAGGATCATCAGCGATATCAAGATGGCCTTATGTCACAAACTACTAACGTGTCAAGTCACTGAAGAACAGAGCCAACCTTCAGATCACAGCCGAGGGACCTAAACCCTAAGAAGAACAAGCAACAGCAGAAGAAGAAGTCCTACCAACTTATGGGGACCCTGTTCGATGGGGTCCAAGTGACATAAAGACATTAAAATAAAGCAAGACCCATACACACACCCACGTAAATTGATGATGTGGCAGTTGTATGGACGCTCCGGATTTTCCGTTGGCTGATGACATGGCAGACTGTACGGAATTCCGTGATTTACGTTGACAGCTTTTTGGCATTGCTTTTGGACCACAAGCTTTTGAGTTTGAAGGCTTTTCATGTAAACTGCTTTTGGGGCCCTGGAGCCTTTAAATATAAGGCCATGGGCTCATTCTTTGGCATGCTTCCTAGAGAAGGTGCAAAGTCTGGAGTACCGGCTTGTACTGTGTTGATGCAATATAAAGAAATACCGAAAGGGGCACCAAGGTTTGGGGCCAATACTCTCTAGGGTGGAATTCCGCCACTCCGTGTCGTGTGTCGTGTCTCTCTTTCTCTCTCAGTTCAATTGTTATTGAAGTGCTAAAAGTCTGTCCAGTCTATTCTTTTCTATTGGCACGTGGTGCCCGTCTTGTGACAGTGGTATCAAAGCATCAGGCGTGTGCTTTTCTGAAAGCATACCGGTCCTACAAAAGAGCAGACAGAGCTACTAGAATTTTACTTGAAGTATCTTCAGGCTATGACCCCGGACTTATTAGCCACTCCCACCCTTACTTCATCGCGCATCGGACGCGCTCCTGTCTTCATCACTCTGTCTTACAGGGTATGAGCCATAAAGAACCCAAGACATGGAATTCATGGATTCAACAAAATATTTGCAGTTTCGCTCAACGAGCTTCACGACATTCTTTTGCGGCATCCTCAGCAGAATCTTCCGATGCTACAAAGTTTTCAACAATTTTTGAACTACATGTTACCCCCTCTGATGCCCCAGGTGGTACCTCCTCCTCCAACATCAGAAAGTACGAGAGCTTCCAACCAGCAACCTTCTCAGCCGTCTGTTCCGATCGGGGGAGTCTTCTGGAATATGGTGCAGCCATCTGACCCTGATCCAGTGCAACCTCCTTTGCCACCGCCATTGTCCCCCACCTCCACCACCACCACCGCCACCAAGCTACAATGGTTGGAGCCCATATGGATATCCTTATTATCGATACCCGGGATATGTGCCTAACCAACCCTTAGATTTCAAAGATGGCGGCATGACAGTCAAATACCGCAGACCGTTTGTCTCAGGGGAGTGCTCAGCGACGCTGTTTGTTGTGTCTTTAACATGCATATGTGAGCATTTGTGTTGCATTGTGATGTGCCAACCACTGAATATTCCTAATTGGATGAGATTGCCTAGGTATGTAATTTTAGTGCATCAAGACACCTATGGAAGATCAGTGCGGTATGGGTGTGATTGCTAATTTTACTACGCCGGAATATCAAGAGTTCTGATCTCTTTGAAAGGAAAAGCCAACTCCTTGATCAAAAGAGCCGAAGGAGAAGCCAACTCCTAGATCAAAAGAGCCGAAAGGAGAAGCCAACTCCTTAACAAAAAGAGCAAACTGATTGTCCCTTGGAATGACCCTCGGAAATTTTTGAGCTAACTTGAGTTGTTTTGCAGATATGTTGTAATCGCGGACGATTACTTTCTTTCAAGAAGAGGGGATGCCACAAACTGCCGACGTGTCAAGTCACTGAAGAACAGAGCCAACCTTCAGATCAGGGCCGAGGGGCCTAAACCCTAAGAGGAACAAGCAACAGCAGAAGAAGAAGTCCTACCAACTTATGGGGACCCCTCGATGGGGCCCAAGTGACATAAAGACATTAAAATAAAGCAGGACCCACACAGACACGCGTGGACTGATGACGTGCCAGTCGTACGAACGCTCCGGATTTTCTAATGGCTGATGACGTGGCAGACTGTACGGAATTCCGTGATTTATGCTGGCAGCTTTTTGGCATTGCTTTTGGACCAGAAGCTTTTGAGTTTGAAGGCTTTTCATGTAAACTGCTTTTGGGGCCTAGGGCCTTTAAATATGAGGCCATGGGCTCATTCTCCAACATGCTTCCTGGAGAAGGTGCAGAGTTTGGAGTATCGGTTTGTACTGTGTTGATGCAATATAAAGAAATACCGAAAGGGACGCCAAGGTTTGGGGCCAATACTCTCTGGGGTGGAATTCCACCACTCCATGTCGCGTGTCATCTCTCTCTCTCTCTCTCTCTCTCTCTCTCTCTCTCTCTCTCTCTCTTCAATTGTTATTGAAGTGCTAAGAGTCTATTCACTCTGTTCTTTTCTATTGGCACGTGGTGCCCGTCTTGTGACAGCTTACTTAGTGGCACATATATCCGACCCTAGTCGAGTACTCCGTCGTGAATGCCGCGACGTTGGACAAGTTCCCCCTCGCAAGCCATGCCCTACATTTAAGTCTTTCTTGTCTAATGGTGGTACAGTTGAAGATTTATTGATCCTTTCCTTGTGCAAGAGGATCCTTCAGAGGTGTACGAGACAACAGCTCCCTCGACCTCCCCCTTCTCAATTGGAAGCCTTAATAACCGCTGAAACAGCTGAAGATTCAATAGATTCCAGTTCTTATGTGACAAAGGACAAGCACATAACCCCTCCTATGGCCGTGATCCAGGCAGAAAAAGTCGCCTCGTCACCGTCCTTGCAGAATAAAGTCTTTGTCTCTGAAAAGATACCAAATGGAGTGGTGAATGATAATCCTTCAAACTTGAAGATTCCGGTCCTTGCGTTCAACGGTGCAAAGGATAAAGCGGATACAGACTCTTGCAGCACGACTTCAGACGCTGCAATTGAATCTTTGGATACAACTTGTTTTATTAATAAACCTTTACAAATGGATATACCTCCAAACACTACTCTGTTTCAGTCTACGACATCCCTTCAGGAGGATTTTGCTGTTCCAAACAAACCAATGGAATACCTTACAGATTTCCAACCAGTGGTCATCATTCAACAAAAAACTCAAGTCAGTTTATCAATAGTTTCACTTGAAGCAGAAGATTCAATCTTTTCTTGAACAAAGCTCAAAGTTACATATAACTTTGACAAAAGCACTAATCAAGTTACAGACGTGATATTGATACTTTTGACAAAGATGAGACAAGTTACAGATATGATCAGTTTTCAGTTTGGCAAAATAGTTATGGTCAATAACATTGCCATGACATGGGACTTGACAATTAGAGCTTTGGATGCAGAAGCAAGCAGAATACATTTTCCTTCTCCTGGAGTTTCTACAACTACCCCTGGGTTTTATTTTAAATGGGAGGGAATGTCACGATTGTGACGTATTCTTTATCTTTGTATTACCTTCCTCGCTTGGTTCTCTTGCAAATACAAAAACGTACCAGATCAAAGATCCCTGTTCTCAAAAGGATGTCTCTCTTCGCCCAAGAGTCGCACCTGTTCGGCGAATAGACATGCCTCTTCAGCGAATGGCTGCACCTTTACACCGAAGAGTCACGACTCTCCAGTCGAGGGACACGACTATTGGCCTAAAGTCATGTCTCTTCATCGTGTCTCTTCAATTTCTATATAAGAACGCCTTTGTAACACATTTCGATCAAGCAATCATTCAATCAATGAATTAATCAATCAAACACAGAGTCTTTTGAGTCTTATCTCTGAGTCAAGTTCAAGTTTCTTAAGTCTTAATCATGAGTTGAAGTACTTAATTAAGGATTAGTAACTAGAATCCTTACAGTGGTATCAGAGCATTCAATTAATCAATCAAACACAGTCTTCTAAGTGTTATCTCAGAGTAAAGTTCAAGTTTCTTAAGTCTTAATCATGAGTTTAAGTACTTAATTAAGGATTAGTAACTAGAATCCTTACATAGGTCTAAGAGGCAACAACTCCCTCAACCTCCCCCTTCTCAATTTAAAGCCTTAATAACCACTGAAACAACTGAAGATTCAAAAGATTTTGGTTCTTGTGTGACAACGGACAAGCACATAACGCCTTCTATGGTCGTGATCCAGGCAGAAAAAGTCGCCTCGTCACTGCCCTTGCAGAATAAAGTCTGTCTCTGAAAAGAGACCAAATGTAGTGGTGAATGATAATCCTTCAAACTTGAAGATTCCGGTCCTTGCCTTCAGCGGTGCAATGGATAAAGCGGATACAGACTCTTGCAGCACGACCTCAGTCGCTGCAATTGAATCTTTGGACACAACTTGTTCTATTGATAAACCTTTACAGATGGATATACCTCCAAACACTACTCTGTTTCAGTCTACGACATCCCTTCAGGAGGATTTTACTGTTCCAGACAAACCAATGGAATACCTTACAGATTTCCAACCAGTGGTCATCATTCAACAGAAAGCTCAAGTCCGTTTACCAATAGTTTCACTTGAAGCAGATAAAGATTCAATCTTTTCTTGGACAAAGCTCAGAGTTACAAACAACTTTGACAAAAGCACTTATCAAGTTGAAGACGTGATACTGATACTTTTGACAAAGATGACATAAGTTGCAGATATGATCAGTTTTCAGTTTGACAAAATAGTTATGGTCAATAACATTGCTATGACATGGGACTTGACAATTAGAGCTCTGGATACAGAAGCAAGCAGAATACATTTTCCTTCTCCCGGAGTTTCTAAAACTATTCCTGGGTTTTATTTTTTTGGGAGGGAATGTCACGATTGTGACGTATTCTTTATCTTTGTATTACCTTCCTCGCTTGGTTCTCTTGCAAATGCAAAGACATACCAGATTAGAGATCCTTGTTCTCGAAAGAATGTCTCTCTTCACCCAAGAGTCGCACCTGTTCGGCGAAAGCCCTGCCTCTTCAGCGAATGGCTGCACCTTTACACCGAAGAGTCACAACTCTACAGTAGAGGGACACGACTTTTGGCCTAGGGTCGTGTCTCTTCAGTTTCTATATAAGAACGCCTTTGTAACACATTTCAATCAAGCAATCATTCAATCAATGAATTAATCAATCAAACACAGAGTCTTCTGAGTCAAGTTCAAGTTTCTTAAGTCTTAATCATGAGTTTAAGTACTTAATTAAGGATTAGTAACTAAAATCCTTACACTTAGCATAAAGCTTCTCGATTCTCGGTACTTCCAGAACAACGCGTATATGCGCTAAATACTCATACAAACTTCGGTTGTAGATCACAACGAAGTTGCCTATGAACGGTCTCAACAGGTCATTCATCATCTGCTGAAACGCATGGTCAAATATCACAAGACGGGCACCACGTGCCAATTGAAAAGAACAGACTGAACAACTTTAAGCACTTCAAATAACAACTGAATTGAAAATGATGCACGACACGAGACGCGGAGTGGCGAAGTTCCACCCCAAGAGAGCACTAGCCCCAAATGCTGGCGCCCCTTTCGGTATTTATTTATTATTGCCGATTCGCAAAGTATAACAGCCGAGGAGCACCTCCTCTGCAATCTGCACGCTGAAGAGTGCCAGAGAGGGCCCCCAAGGCTCATATTTAAAGGCCCAAAGCCTAAAAGTATCAAATATGAAAAGCTGACCCCAAAAAAACACTTTCCTAAATTTTGGGATTTTCCTAAAAATTTGTTGCGAATTGCGGAACGTCCGTACAGGTGTCACGTCATCATAATTTGTTGTGCAAAGTCTTCTGTGTATGTTTTCCTTTTTCTTAATGCATTTATGTCACTTAGGCCCCATCGGACGGGGTCCCGTAAGTTGGTGGGAACTCTTCTTTAGAAATAGGCGACTCGTCGAGACTTTGTAAGTCTGTAAAACTTCTTCTTTTGCTGTTGCTGCTTCTTCTTAGGGTTTTGGCTCCTTGGCCGGGATCTGAAGGTTGGCTCCGTTCTTCAGTGGCTTGAAACGTCAGCAGTTTGTGACATTCCCCCTTCTTGAAAGAAAGTAATCGTCCGCGATTACAACAGCAAAACCACTCAAGTTAGCTCAAAATTTTCGGAGGGTCATTCTGAGGGACAATCAATTTACTCTTTTTTTGTTAAGGAGTTGGCTTCTCCTTTCGGCTCTTTTGATCAAGGAGTTGGCTTCTCCTTTTCAACTCTTTTGATCAAGGAGTTGGCTTCTCCTTTCGTCTAGATCGGAACTCTTGATATTCCGGCGTAGTAAAATTAGCCATCACACCCATACCGCACTGATCTTCCACGGGTGTCTTGATGCTCTAAAATTATATACCCAGGTAATCTCATCCAATTCGGAACATTCAGTGGTTGGCACATCACAATGCAACACAAATGCTCACATATGCATGTTACAAGACACAACAAACAGCGCCGTTGAGCACTCCCCCGAGACAAACGGTCTGCCATATGAAGCTACTCAACGACTACCTCGTCACTCCCCCCGGAAATAACCTAAAACGGTTTAGGCCATGAGCTCAGAGGATTGTACAACCAAACGCTCCCTAGATCATAGTCTGCGTCGCTTGGAGTTTCAAGCATACAACCAAACGCTCCCCAGGCATCGGCCTGCGTCGTTCGGAGGTTTTCTAGCATACAATGGAACACTCCCTAGACATCCGCTTGCGTCATTCCATGGTTTTCAACCATACAACGAAACGCTCCCCAGACATCGGCCTGCGTCGTTCCAAGGTTCAAACAATATCAAAACAGTATTTCTCACTTCTCCACCCAAGAGTAAAAATCACCAATCAATGAAACCAATAATAAAACTAGAGTCAAACAATTCAAATCGGCACCAAGACAGGTTCAAAACAGATACCATCCTTTTCGAACAAATTCCAAACAGGATCACCAAACAAGTTCAGATAGAACTCAAACTTAAAAAGCTATCTCGACATCCATCGAGCTCGAAAAGTCGACTGACTTTCCATCCTGAAACTTGCACCAAAAATTAGGGTTAGGTTCTTTCCGTAAGGTCGTAGCCGACCACAACATGGTCCATCAACTCTTGGACAGATAGTGTTCCTTTGGCGGCGATGGTAGTCTGAAGACATAGCAATCACACTGGACCTCCAAGGTTATCAGCTCGAGAAGAGACATCTACTGAGAGATGTCGAGAAATTTCAAGATATAATCTGCTAGGGTTTCCATGGCAAGCATTTCAAGATACGCCACTCTACCAGAAGTTGCACTCCGAAGGAAGATGTCAGAAACCATATAACTTCAGGCAAAAAAAATCTTGAAAGCTTGCCTAGTCCTTGGAGTGTGCGGCTTGGTAGCTATAGACATCAACATCTGCATGGCACTGCTTTTGAGAAACACGGTGACTCGAAACAAATATACCTAGATGAATCCAAGATAACCCAGATTCACCCTTAAACCAAAGTGCAAGGTATATACCCATGGTAGTGACTCGAAACAAATCTTGGATCCTTCTCTTGCAAGTGATCTTTTTGGCTTATGCCCTGTAAGACATGAGCCGTGAAGACGGGAGCGCGCCCGATGCGTGATGAAGTAACGGTGGGAGTGGCTAATGAGTCCGGAGATGGGATCCGAAGATACTTCAAATAATATTTTAGTACTCTCTAGTTTGCTCTGTCTGCTCTTTTGTAGGACCGGTATGCTTTCAAAAAAGTACACGCCTAATGCTCTGATACCACTGTCACAAGACGGGCACCACGTGCCAATAGAAAAGAACAGACTGAACAACTTCAAACACTTCAAAATAACAAGTGAACTGAAAATGATGCACGAACCCCAAGAGAGCACTGGCCCCAAATGCTGGCGCCCCTTTCGGTATTTCTTTAATATTGCTGATTCGCAAAGTACAATAGCCGGGGAGCACCTCCTCTGCAATCTGCGCACTAAAGAGTGTTAGAGAGGCCCCCAAGGCTCATATTTAAAGGCCCAAAGCCTAAAAGTGTAAGGATTCTAGTTGCTAATCCTTCATTAATTACTTAAACTCATGATTAAGACTTAAGAAACTTGAACTATACTCAAAAACAAGACTCAAGAGACTCTATGTTGATTGATTGAATGAATGCTACAAGGGCTCCTTATATAGGAGACGAAGAGACACAAATGAAACGACATGTCTCTTGGTAAAGAGACATGACTTTAAACGTAAAGACACGTCCTTTCGGCGAAGAGCTGCAACCATTGGGCGAAGAGTCGCACCCGTAGAGTGAAGGGGTAGGAGTGTGGCTTTTGGCGAAGAGGCACGTCTCTTGAGCGAAAAGTCGTGACCATCCAAGCGTAGGGGTTCTCCTTGGCATGACACTTTGCGTATTTGCAACTAGGAGTGTATGTTATAATGCAACATAGTCACAATCGTTACACAAAAGCATCAAATATGAAAAGCTGACCCCAAAAAAACACTTTCCTAAAATTTCGGGATTTTCCTAAAAATCCGTTACGAATTGCGGAACGTCCGTACAGGTGTCACATCATCATAATTTGTTGTGCAAAGTCTTATGAGTATGTACTGCTTTATTTTTAATGCCTTTATGTCACTTAGGCCCCATCGGACGGGGTCCCGTATGTTGGTGGGAACTCTTCTTTAAAAATAGGCCACTCGTCGAGACTTTGTAAGTCTGTAAAACTTCTTCTTTTGCTGCTGCTTCTTCTTAGAGCCCCTTGGCCAAGATCTGAAAGTTGGCTCCGTTCTTCAGTGGCTTGACACATCAGCAGTTTGTGACATCAAACCAAAAGACAAGACTAAAAATTCATAGTGACCATAACGCGTATGGAAACCTGTTTTAGGAGCCTGATCGCAAGTCTATCGTCGTAAAATACAACACCCAATGGAGCCGATTTGTCAGATCGTCCATCCGCAAGAGCGGATACTTATTCTTGACAGTGAGCTTATTCAACCCCTTGTAATCCACGCAAAAGTACATGCTGTTATCCTTCTTTCGAGAAAGTAACACATGCGCTCCCCACAAGGATTTACTTGGCCGAACAAAACCTCTATCGAGATAATCTTTGTCACGTGACACATCCAACCCTATGTGTCCGTGGACAAGCTACAGCATGATCAGGGTTCAGTCAGTCTAGATTAGAAGTGATCTGGCACTTTTTGTGAGTCTATTCGTAGACCGTGGATGCCCAGTCACTTAGCATAGATGCATATCCTCTGGTTGCACACAGCATGATCATCAGTATTCCCATCAAAATCCATTAGAATCAGTTAGGGGATTTTTCCAGTGCATTTAGCCTATTTTCCCTATTTTTGACATTTTTCACTTATTAATTTAAGTGACTTTCCAACAAAAGTAGGTAGGGCAATTTGGGTAAGAAAATATATAAGCAAACCAAAGTTAGCACTAAATGGCAGATGAGCAAGGAGCACAATAGGCCTCAGGCAGCAGGTACTCCCCTCTCTCAGTAAGAACCTCTCAAGCACCCATCGCCTTGGCGTTCCACCAACCTCCAGCCCTAGCGTTTTTACATATCACTAGCTCCTCCAATTGCCTGGCGTTTTCAGCAGAGACGCCTAGCTTCTTCCCCAGTCCCCTTCAGCGTTTTCAGCCCTAGCGACAACAGTTAAAACAGCGTTTTTGCAGCAGGTAAAACAGCGTTTTTCAGTCCTAACATCCCTGCAGATACTCAGCGTTTTTCAGCCCCGAAAACAGCAAACCAATCAGCGTTTTCGGCCCTCCAAAACAGCAGCCAAATCAGCGATTTCAGCCACCCAAATCAGCCCCAAGTTCAGCAGATTTTCAGCAGTTAGAAGGTTGCAAATTTCAACCTTAGGTCATTGTCGCCATCCCCGTCGTCGACTCCGACACAGTTCCAGGTTGCATCAGTTTTCCATGCATCATCATTGTACCACTTTGTGCAATCAATAGTAGACCACTCTCGCCGACGAGAGTGGGGCCTTCGGAGGAGGGTTTTACAACGTCTCTGGTGTCGTATCTCTCTTCTCTCTATCTCTCAGTCTCATACACTTGCATGTTACCATATACATGTGGTAGTGATGTGTGTGAACACACTAGGACCGCCGGGGCATTTTTTCCCTCTTTAGGAGGTTTTTTCCCCCGTGCATTGTATATACGCCCATCACTCTAGGGCTATCTATCTTTCCATTGCACACTAAGTAACACACTCTCTATTGTGTGCTTTGAGCTTCCTTCGTCTTCTCCAAGCTATGTGTGTTTCTCTGCAACCCTAATTCCAACAATTGGTATCAGAGCAGGTCACGTCCTCCCGGGCTTAGTCGCCAGCTGCTCCAGCACACGCCTGCTCACTTTCTCCGATTTCAGTGAGCTTTGGCAAGCGTTCGCAGGTCGACAAATATTTTGGGCGAGCTCGAAGAGCTCGGTCTGCTCAGAATTTTGATTTGGGCTCATTTCGGCCTCCGTTTCCACTACGGGCAGTACTGCACAGGTTATTTCGTCATTTTGTGCAGATTTTCTGTCAGTGCCGTTTTCTGCATAACAGGTGCCTTATAGTCTTCTACGGTTTGTGCTATATAGCACAAGTTGTTCCCGCTCCATTTCTCCTATTTTCGGGCAGTTTTCACATCAGGTGCAGCATTTACCATGGCTGACAACAACAACACAGATGTGTTCAAGATGTTTGCTGCTGAGGACAGGTTGGATGGGGACAACTACCCTATGTGGGCTTATATGATGCAACACGTTCTTGTGTCAAAAGGTGTCTGGAACATTGTGCAGGGCATTGATGTACGTCCTGGTTCTGAAGATGTAGGCGATATTGAGGATGTTGCAGGTCTTGCTGCAAGGATTGCAGCTGTTAGAGTTGTTTTGCCTACAGCAGAACAAGCTCGTTGGGATGTTAAGGATGCGCAGGCTCATGCATTGATTGCGTTGTCTGTGAAGCGCACCATTATTCCTCACATCCGTTCAGCAAAATCTGCAAAACAGGCTTGGGATATTCTAGCAGGTCTTTATGCAAGCCGCAATGAGGCTAAAATTGCTTTGCTGTGTAAAGAGCTAGAGTCGAAGATTATGCATGAGGAAGATGATATGGACACTTTCCTTGCTAGTGTCAAGGATATCAATGAGCAACTCATTTCTGCAGGTGAAGTCATTTCTGACAGTTCCCTTGTGCAGACTGTTCTTGATGCCTTACCAGATTCCTACCAGACTTTTGCTAGTACTTGGAGACTGATGACCCAAGGAAATCCTGAAGTTGTCAAGTTTGATGCATTATGCACATTGCTGTTGCAAGAGTCACTTTCTAGAAAAAACAGGACTAGGCAGCGTGCAGTTGAGCAGGCTTTTATTGCTTCTCAAAGAAAGGGTGGTAACAGTAATGCAGCCACTTCTTATGGTTCTGCTGCGAGTGGCAAAAATTCTGTTCCTAATGCTTCTGCTGGCAGCACTTCGTCTGGCAATTCTGGTGATAAGGGCAAAAAGAAGATGCGTTGCCATTATTGTAAAGCCAATGATCACTTGATCAAGTCGTGTCCTAAGTTGAAGGCCAAAGAGGCTAAGAAGAAAGAGGGTGGTTCCACTGCAAATGCTGGTTCCACTACAAATGCAGCCATTGTTGAGTCTTCTGTGAAAGGAGATTTTGATGCTGATGTTGATGCAGAATGGGCTTTTAGCGCAGAGTGCACTTACAATCCTGCTGTCCATGATGCATGCTTGTCAGTTGCTGCAGATTCACATGTGTGGTATTTCGACAGTGGTGCTACAAAGCACATTACCTCACATCGTGAATTGTTTACCTCTCTCGAGTCTGTCCCTCATGGGAATTCAGTCACTTGTGCCAACAACGCCTCTTATCCAGTTCAGGGAGTTGGAAAGATTGTGCTCACTGCTGCTAATGGCAGTTCCTTCACACTTGTTGATGCACTTTATGTACCTGGGATCAAGAAGAATCTATTGTCTGTATCCGCACTTGCTAGACTTGGACTTGTAGTCAAATTTGTGGATGACAGATGTACAGTTCATGATCTCAGTTTTGGTGATGAAATTGTTGCATCTGGGCTTTTGTGCCGTGGGCTGTATAAGCTCACTTTGTATGACAAGTGTGGACAAAATTTTGCAAATGCTGTTGCAGATTCAAGGGCTATTTCAGATGCAAAACTTTGGCATGCACGTTTTGGTCATCTGAATTTTGCCAGTTTGCTGCGTTTGCAGAAATCTGATATGGTTGCTTCTTTGCCGCCTCTTGAAGCACCTATCAAACATGTTTGTGAAGGCTGTATTCTGGGTAAAATGCAGCGTTCTAAGTTTCCAAAGGATGGTTCAGTTAGGGCCACATGTAGGTTGCAGCTTGTGCATAGTGACGTTTGTGGGCCCATGCAAACTCCGTCCTTGGGCAATTACCTGTACTTCGTGACTTTCATTGATGATTACTCCAGGCATGCGTGGGTATTTCCGCTTAAAGCGAAGTCCGAAGTTTTTATGTGCTTCAAACAATTTTTGGCTATGGCTGAAAATGTCTCAAAATGTACTATGGGCACCCTCCGTTCCGATCGAGGGGGGGAGTATATGTCTCATGAATTTAATGCATTTCTGGCTAGTCGTGGGATAAAACACCAATGTACAGTGCCTTATACACCTAAGCAAAATGGTGTTGCTGAGAGGAAAAACAGGTCACTAACGGAAATGGCACGATGTATGGTCAAAAGTCAAGCTTTGCCGCATTCTTTTTGGCTTGAGGCCATCATGTGTGCCACTTATGTACTTAACAGGTGTCCTACGAAAGCTTTGCAGTCTATTACTCCATATGAAGCATGGCATGATAGAAAACCTTCTATTGAGCACATGCGTGTTTTTGGCTGTTTGGCATATGCTTTGGTGCCACAAGTGCAGCGCAGAAAATTGGATGATAAGGCTGTCAAATGCATTTTTGGTGGTTATAGTGCTGAAAGCAAAGGTTACAGGTTGTATCATCCGCAAACAAAACGTATTTTGGTTTCACGGGATGTAGTGTTTGTGGAAGATTCTGTTCAACCCTTGCTGTCATGTACTAGAGACAGTAATGTAAGCTCACAGGACATTTATGACACTTTGTTGCCTCTTTTCAGTGGTGGAAATACGAATGTAAGTTCCAATGAGGCAAATGTACAGCCTATGGGGGTTTCTGAAAATGTTTTAGAACAGCCTATTACTGATGCAGATGTACATGATGTACTTGATGAGGAAAGGGCTGAAAATGAGCAGGCTAGAGGTATGCCAAAATGGCTGGTGCACACTTTGCGTGACAGTAAATTGGATGCACCTTTATCTAGTCGTACTCGTTCAGGCTCTCGCCATGCATCTTATGCATCAGATTGTTATGCTTTGGCTGTGTCTAGTTTACATGATGTTGAGGAGCCTCTGTCTTTTGATGAAGCACAGAATTCAGAAAATTGGATTGCTGCCATGAAATCAGAATATGATGCACTTATAGAGAATGACACATGGACTTTATGTGATTTGCCTCCTGGCAAAAAGGCCATTGGTACGAAGTGGGTTTACAAGTTGAAACGCAAGCCGGATGGTGAGATCGATCGCCATAAGGCTCGACTTGTTGCAAAGGGTTATGCACAACAAAAAGGCATAGATTATGAAGAGACTTTTGCTCCCACTTGTCGTATGACTACTGTGCGTTTTCTATGTGCATTGGCAGCTCATTTTGGTTGGGATGTACATCAATCAGACATTGTTACTGCTTTCTTGAATGGTGACATATTTGAGGAAGTTTATGTAACGCAGCCTCGCGGTTTTGTCATAAAAGGACAAGAGGACAAAGTGTGCAAATGTAAGAAGGCTTTGTATGGGTTGAAGCAATCTCCTCGTGCTTGGTATGAGAAAGCTGACACTCATTTGGTTAAACGAGGCTTTCGTAACAGTCCAACAGAAAGCACATTGTATGTAAAGCGTGAGGATGATGTATTTCTCATTGTGGTTCTTTATGTTGATGATTTGCTGATCACTGGACCAAATGAGAGACATATTGCTGAATTTAAGGCTGATTTGAATGCTACTTTCAAGATGAAAGATTTGGGGCTGTTGCATCATTACTTGGGTATACAGTTTAAGCAGTGTGATGGTGGTATTGCCTTGTGTCAGAAAAGTTACATAGAGACATTGCTATGTAAGTTTGGACTTGAGGATTGCAAACCTATTGCCACTCCCATGGAAACAGGTTTGAAGTTGAGTCTACATGATGCTGGCGATCCTGCTGATGTCACTCTTTACCAAACTGCTGTTGGCTGCCTCATTTATGTATGCAACACGAGGCCAGATATTCAGTTTGCAGTCTCGCAGGTCAGCAGATTTATGCATAGCCCAGGGTCTAAGCATTGGCAGGCTGTCAAGAGGATTTTCCGCTACCTTAGTGGCACTTTACATCTTGGCTTGTTTTATCCCAAGGGGGGATCATTGCCGCCAGACTTACATGCTTTTTCGGACTCAGATTGGGCTGGTTGTTTTGACACGCGAGTGTCCACAAGTGGTTTTTGTTTCATGCTTGGCAGTTCATGTATATCATGGTTGAGCAAGAAGCAACCTACTGTGGCCACTTCGAGTTGTGAGGCTGAGTACAGGACAGTCTTCACAGCTACGGTTGAGTGTGTATGGCTCAGACGCCTTATGGCTGACTTGGGTGTTGGACAGGACACTGCCAACACTATCTACACTGACAGTCAGAGCGCATTGGCAGTTGCGAGGAACCCAGTTTTTCATGCTCGCACAAAGCACATTGAGGTGCATTACCACTATGTCAGGGAGAGGCTCTCAGCAGGAGAGATCAACTTGGCTTATGTGCCAACACAGGACAACCTTGCAGATCTTTTCACAAAGGCATTGTCTCGTGAGAAGCTTGAAGCTTTCCGCAAAGCTTTGGGCTTACTCCCCTTTGTGGACTGATCCTGTCCTCAGGGCATGGCACTTCCCTTTACTCATGTGCCAGCTCTCGTTCACCGCATCACTCCAGGGGGGATTTGTTACCATATACATGTGGTAGTGATGTGTGTGAACACACTAGGACCGCCGGGGCATTTTTTCCCTCTTTAGGAGGTTTTTTCCCCCGTGCATTGTATATACGCCCATCACTCTAGGGCTATCTATCTTTCCATTGCACACTAAGTAACACACTCTCTATTGTGTGCTTTGAGCTTCCTTCGTCTTCTCCAAGCTGTGTGTGTTTCTCTGCAACCCTAATTCCAACATTGCACGCACAGTATCCACTCACTTTGTTCGTGATCATAGCACTCTCCATAAAGAACGGAAGGCTCTCCCTTCCATAAGAACTAAAAGGAACCTTGAGCAAATATGGATCACTCATCTTGAGAAAATACAACATTCATTCCGCTGCACCTAACATTGTTATCAGAGCTTTGGCAGAGTTCTGTATCACTCAAGGAAAGAACCACAAGAATCACAAGAATTTTTTTGCTTGTTGCGGTCGCACGAACCGAAGTTCGCTTGGGCGTGTCGATTCCTAATCATGTTTTTGAAGAGTGACAGGAATCCCAAGAAAGAAGGGCTTGTCCAGCCTCCACTTGTGTCTCTTTTCACTCATTGAGAGCGGACCGTGCACTTAGCAGCCGGCCAATCAACATGAGGTGGGAAAAAGCAACCTTGGTGTGAGCGCAAGGCCGCCAGGGGTGCGCCTATGGAAAGGAGTAGAACTCCGGTGAAGAGAAGATCCTTCTCAAACACGGTTTGCAAACGAAAGAAAACCTCAAGAACCTCAAGACCCTCAAGAACCCAAGTTCCTCGTGGACTTAAGAACCAAAGATCATAGTGCATGGTGGTCACCCGAAGCGGAATGGATACTTCACATACAGGTGATGAGCATGAGAGAGGCAACGAAGAATTTTCCCCACCAGGAGATTTTTTCGACCCTCCCCCTTAGCCATCTACGCCACAAGTTGTACCAACTCCCATGGAGATGATGGTCATGTCAATGTTGGACATGATGGCGGCACAACAAGAAGCGACTCGGATTACTTTGGAACGCGAGCGCGAAGAACGAAATGAAAGAAATGCAATACATCAACAAGAAGCAAATCGAGTTGCGTTGGCACAACAAGAAGCAAATCGCCTTGCTTTCGAACCGAGCGCGATGAACGAAACGAACGAAAAGCAGAAAGGGAGGCCGAGCGAGAGGCTCAAAGAGAGCTACGCACTCAAGAATTGCTTCGACAAGTGCTAGCCTCGAAGTCCGAACCAGCCAAAGATCTTGGAAGTTCCTCAAGTGACGCAAGCCACGATGCGGATTCCAACCATCCAGTCATAGAGAAGTTGACTTTCAGTAAGTATGATGGTAAGATGGATGCTACGGTTATTCATTCTTGGTTGCATCAATTTAATGCTTATAAGAAGACAGGAAATAGCAAAGTTTTGACGGCAGCTATGTACCTTGCCTGTGATGCCATCAATTGGTACCACGCATGGCAAGAGGTGCGCGCTAGAGGAAGCCGATGAATTCACGCCCCTTTCCTTCAATTGGGCTGATTTCCAAGACAAGCTCAAGGCGCGGTTTATGCCACCTCACTACCTCGCACGAGTGAAGGACGATTGGCGCGCTCTCAAGCAAAATGGTAGGAGCATAGCTACTCGAGGTCCTTCCTCTTCTCGATGGTTACATTGGAGCAAAATCTCACCTCATGTCCCGGCACACTGCTTGAACAACCTTCTAAAAGACATCGGCAAGCTAGACTGGATTGCTCCAGTCATTGCTAATGCAGTGAAGATGGTTACTTTCATCAACAATCACAACTTGGTTCGGAGTGAGTACCTCAAGAGGTCGGGCGGCAAAGTGCTTCTAAAGTATTCAGGTACCCGCTTCGCATTCAACTTTCTTCTTGTGCGCAGGCTGTCTGAATGTCAAAATGCGGTCCGACAGGTCTTCATCAGTGATGAGTTCACCACCTCCCCCTATGCAAAGACAGTTGCAGGGATTTTGTGCAAGGATAAGGCAGAGGATCTTGAGTTCTGGAAGGAGCTCAAGAGTCTAGATGCACAGGTAAAACCGGTGGTTCATTTGCTTCGAGTTCTGGATGGCATGGATCCTTGCATTGGCAAGATTTATGAGGCAATGGACCGCATGATTGAGCAGCTTGCACAGCTTGAGCCGAACGCAGAGCGATATGAGGAGGTCCATGCGCTTTGCAGCTCGAGGTGAAATTCATATGCCTCTCCTTTACACGGGGCAACGTACATGGTGGATCCAGAGTTCCAAGGTGCAGGGCAAGAGACAGATAGGGAAGTCATGAACCAATTTACAGAGATCTTAAACAAGATGGTTCTAGACAGAGATGGGCGACGCATTGTCAGAGATCAGCTGAGACAGTACAGAGAGATGCGGGGGTCATTTGGCAGTCCAGATGCTCAGATTGATCGCACGAAAATAGGTTCAGTGCTTTGGTGGGAGGACTATGGCTATGATGGCCCTGAGCTTCAGAGATTGGCGATCCGTATTCTCAGCCAGTCAGTTAGTACCTCGTGCTTGGAGCAATTGTGGAGTACCTTTAGCCACATTGCTTCCAAGAAGAGGAATCGGCTTGGAGTGGAGAAGGCTAATGATCTTGTCTTCGTCAGCGCAAATTTGAAAATGCTTTGCAAGAGTACAGACAAACAGACAGATCCTTTTACACAGTGGGAGATGGAGCAAGAGGCTTCTCAGGCGGGTGGAGATGCACATCCACCAACACCAGGTACTTCATCTGTGGCTGAGATCGAGCCGGACCTAAACCTCGATGATGAGGAATGGGAGGATGTGCATGATTTACAGCCGGCTACTACGGATTGGGAGGCCTCTCAGGCTAGTGGTTCTTGAGTCTTGAGTCTTTGCCATTTATCCTTACCTTTTTGTATGGCTGTTTGAGCCTTGCCCTCTTTGCCATTTGTAGCTACTAGCATCTTTATGGTATTTGTCACCTTTAGTCTTTTGGTATTGTGGTCACTGAAGTCTGGTTTGAACTTTGCCCCCCTTTGGTTTTTTTGTAGCACCTTGGCCGCTGGCGGCCCTTGAGGCTTGTTACTATGTTAGCCATAATTAATTCCAAAGTGTTATCTCTGACTACTACTCTTGCAATTATTTGAGAGCATTGTGTATGTACTATGGGCATTGTGTTTGCTCATTGTTGTTCATCTGGCTATGTACTCTGGGCGCCTCACATCCCAATAAAGTCATAATAAGGTTAAATGGTCTTCGAATCGTGTTTTTTGTGGGTATTAGAGTCAAAGGACTCTAATACTACTTGTATTTAAATACATAACGCTACAAAAAAAAATATTTGGGTGTTTTTTTAGCCTGCCGTTCCGCGCCGTTCCCGTTCCGGGCCCATTCCCGTTCCCCCGTTCCGCAAGGAGGCCCGTCGCCGTTCCCGTTCCGCGTTCCGGGTAACTCTGCCACAAGTACCTCGCAGACTTCTCAGAACCCTCAGAATGGTAAGAACGGTAAGAATGGTAAGAATGGTAACTCTTCTAACCAATCTTCCAACAGTCTCTCAACAAAGAATTCTTCCAATGAATCTAAGGGTAAGGCTAACATCATTCCTAAACCTAAGCTTACTCCAGATAAAAAGGTAGCACAAGGAATTGTAGGAGGATACATCACGTCGGAAGAGCAAAGCACTTATTCTAAGGAAGGTCATTGTTTTCATTGTCACATTAAGGGTCACATAAAAAGAACATATCCTAAGCTTGAATCGAATGAATCTAAAGAATCCACTTCCTCTGTCAATGCAATTAATGATAACACGAGTGTGCCCCAAGTTTCTCATGACCCTCCCATTATGATTCTCTCATTAAATGTTATGGTCGTAGGTCGGGGCAACGTTTTGTCATCTTGTTTAACCCAGGTAGTATGCATGATGTGATCAGTCCCTCTCTTGTTGAGAGAGCCCGCCTCGAAGTTAGTCAGAGATCTCCTATCGAGGTCTTTGGCTTTCTTCCCAGTATGGACGCTCTCATCACGGAGGAGTGCCTTGATGTGTTGTTTGCAATTCAAAAAGCTGGCTTCACTCGAAGATTTGTTGTCTCTCCTCTCTCAGGATGTGATATGATTTTGGGCATTCGATGGTTTCAAGATGCTAACCCTCTCATGGATTAGGAGGCTAACACTTTCACTCTCAATGCCAAAAGTGATTCTCCCATTGTCATTCATGGAGAGAACATTGTTCATTCTCCATCTCTCATTGCTAATATGCAGGACAAGATTGAACGGATTCAGGGGAAGGAGACTCTCTCAGTCTCTTTTTCTCCAAAGCATGACACACAGAATTTGCATAATTGTGAGCAGCATGATGATTTGATTGACAATGATAAGCATGATGATTTGGATGATAAAGACAAGCATGATGATTTGCATGATCAAGATGTGATTTCTCACAAGCATGATGAGTTGCATGAAGAAGATGTGATTGTTCAGGAGGATGATGTGGTAGTTGATGCTTTTTCTAGCGAAGCTAACCTCATTGCAGATTCGATCAATCACGAAGGATCGATCTTGGCTCTCGAGCCTAGGTCCAAAGCACCCTCACAGGAAGTATTATGTGTTCGCATGATTGATACGCACGCATTGTTTGAATGTTTCATTCGTGATCGTTTCCTGTATTTTAGTCAGCATCTTTATGTGATCCCTTTTCCTACGCATGACGTATTGTATGTTGAGCACGTTTCTCTCATGGATGAGCACGAATGTATGCGGATTTTCCATGAAAAGCTGAAAAGTATATATGTAAGGAAGTCACATTCCATGTCTCTTCCTTGGCATGACACAGTTTCCGAACGAGCACATGAAAGTATGAGCACCAAGCGTGGGCATTTCCAATTGTGTTTAGCCACAGTTGATTGCTCTAGATCATAAGAGAAAGATTCGATCTCATTGTTTCCATGTGTTTGATGAACGGGTGGTCACTCTGTCTCTATGTTCATCTACATTGCATACACAGTCTTTGAGGAAGACAAGATTTTTTCCACTCACTTTACATGGAATGGGTATGTTCATGGTTTTGTGTTGGAAATGGTTTCAGGAATTTTCAGCCATGGAGATTCTTGAAGAAGAAAGAAGCATGACTCTCGACGAAGTTGAAGCATTGAAGGAGCCACAGAAGACTTTGTGTCGCTTTCGGCGCAGCCCAAAGAAGCAAGCGTTGCAGACCTTTATGAAGTTCAAGTACCGCACGACCCACACATCAGAGTGGGCCGGCGAAGAGTCCCTCCTAGGATTCCGGATGCTATTGGCGATCTCCCTCGATGCCATACAGTTCGGTACCAGTACCTCACTTTGAAAAGGAGGGGATGTCACGCGACACATCCAACCGTACGTGTCCGTGGACAAGCTACAGCATGATCAGGGTTCAGTCAATCCAGTCAGTCTAGATTTAGAAGTGATCTGGCACTTTTGTGAGTCTATTCGTAGACCGTGCATGCCTAGTCACTTAGCATAGATGCATATCCTCTGGTTGCACACTCAAGAAAAACATCCTTAAAATCAGTCATAATTTCTTGGATCAGGTTGGATTCGTTGCAATCCCGAAGTTCAATAGAAGTACATGAAATATTTTTACGAAATTTAGTGACAGAAGTATCAAGGACTAATGAATCAAACCAAGCAAATGGTACACATTGATAAAAGTCAACATCAGAAGACTTTATATCTTTAAACATTTCCAAAGCAGTAACGATTGGTATTGCAAAACCATTATTTACAGAAATCTGGTTACAAAGCTAAACAGATACATGGGACATGTCCTATCTAACAGAAACAAGAGAGTGATGTATATAGTCTATATACAACTGTCTTGTTTATCACAAAACCATGGAATTCCTAAAATACCATCTGCTTTGTCCAAGCGCATGATGTAGAAATCCAGGTTCTCTTTGTAATCAGCTAGTTCGAGCGACAAATCTGGAACCATCTGATTCCAAACATCCGTATCCTCGCCACAAGCCATCTTCACGTGATACTCATGGTCAATGTCGCACGTTTGCAGACGCAGTTTTTGCATCAATTTTGTATCCACAAAATTATGTGAGCTTCCATTATCAAGGAGTATGGTCACGTCGTGACCATTGATCTTCCGGGGGAAATGGAGAAGATTGTGCTTCTCAAACACTTTGGTGCTAAAAGTACAATTAGTGCATGAACTATGAGCTAAGTAATGGATTTCAACTTGAATAACATCAAAGTTACCTGAGATCTCGTTAATCTGAACCGAAGGACGACCCTGCGGTTTCTTGTTCTTCTTTTTGGGCTAGTCTTTGATTTGGTGGCCCGTCTGGCCACATCCAAAGCAAGGCCCCTTCTTCACTGCATCACTAACTACAACATTCCTGGCTTTCTTCTTCTCCTGAGAAGGTCTCGACGGGGATTTGGACCTTTATTGGAATCAAGGTCACTTCCTCGAAGTGCCCTCACCAGATTGATGGTCCAAACTTCTTTTCTTCTCATAATTCGCTCCATTTATCAAATGGAACATCTTGGCCTTTGCCATAGCAAAGGTCACTTCCTCGACGTCAGCCAGGGCTTTGTCTTTGATTAAAGCCCAACAGTAATCCTCATGTAATCCCAACAGGCACATATACACAGCATGCATGAAATCCACCTTGTAGAAGGTGAGCGCTTCCTTGAAGCTATCGTATATTTATCAAAAGACAGAGTCTTCATCAAAAGACACTACAATTTTGCGTAAGCTTTCAAAGGATCCATTTTGGCGAAGTCTTTCTTGAGCTTCAGAAAAATTTCGCCCACCACGTAGGCTTCTCTGTCATATTGCGCCACCAGGTAAGAGCCTTACTGCACAAATAGAGAGGAATCGTCTGAATCCTCTGTTCATCATGCTTCCCATGGAGATCAAAATACGTGGTCCACTGGTGAAGCCAATTATTTACAACCAGTTCTGTACATTCCTTCTATTCTCTTAAGAAATTAGTGGTTTTGTACAAAACCATGGTAGTAGGACCACCCTGTGAGCGCCCATTAGCAGCAATCTGCATCCGCAATTGCTGAAGATGGGTATCGCTCTTGGAAATATACACAGTCATCGACTGAGCTGCGTTTTCCAGAGCGGTAAGCCCGGCGTTGAACCCTTGCAAGGCACCTTCAAGAGAGGTCAAGCGAAGGTTCGTTTGAATGTTCGCGTTTCTCAACGCGGAAATGCGATGGTCGAGGCTCTAGAAAGTACCTGTGATCTATGTGTACAGAGCATGTGTGAACGGACTTTGAATGTTACCTGGGGTGTCATCACGCTTCACATTCGAGCACCAGGAATCCACGGCGAAATCCGATGAAAAACTACGAAAACGGGTCTTTTTTGCAACTTTTGATCGCAAAAGGTCGATCTTTGAGGAGCTCTATACATCGGCGTGAGAGTTCGACGACAAGCAAGTGATGGCGGGAGAGCGTGAGCACGACCAGACGGAAGAGACGAGCGTCAGGAGAGGAGCAGGGAGCTGAGAAATGAGTTTCTCTGCAAACTTTTGAGTTTCTGTAAGTTTGCCTTTTTAATAACCTGCAAGTTTCACACTTTTTTTATATAAAAAAACCAAGGTGTCCTGGCCATTTCATTTAATTAAAGGCACTTAAAACTTAAGGGTTCTTAGCAAAGGAAAGAAATCGCTTGCGTAGAGATTTAGCAAAAAAAAAATCAACCGCTCTGCCGCGTGGAGACCGAGAAAGAACGCACGCGCATCGACTTGGGGGAAACTTGCGCTCGCTCGTGCCAAACACTCAATGGGCTGCCAGTTGAGCGCCACGTTGGAAAAAATAGAATCCAGGCTGGAAGCTAGTGCAAGCTCTCTTTCTCTCTCCTATCGTCCTCTGCAAACTCAGATTAGGCACATAGAGAAAGGTAATTCTCTCTCTCTCTCTCTCCCCCGCCCCTTCACACAGAGGAAGAGGAGGTTACAGAGCAAGGTTAATAGAGATAGTGTTTGCCGAATTTTACTCTAAAATCAGCAATTTAACAAGAAATTTACTGATTTTAATCAAAAATCAGCAAAATTAATTAAAAAAACTCTGATGTTAAGCACTTCGCCTGTTAATTTGCTGATTTTTGTCAAAAAATCAGCAAGAGTGCTAATTTTCACCTGCAAACATGCTGACAAGAAGAAAAACAAACGATTTCAATAATTAATCACTAAAACCTACGTGAAATTAAGGTAGTCCAACTCGAACCGATCCATAGGTGTGCACGTCGTCATTCTTACAACCAAGCCAACTCCGATACCATGACATGAACTCGCGAAGTGGATCTCCCAGCTACACAGACTGCCTATAGACACGCGTCGGACAAACCACCCGACCATAGCCACCATCCGGTAGCACCCTCGTGCTGGGGCCAACGTCCGAGGACGTAGGCGTGCACCTGTAAGACCAAGCGTCCCATACCACCAAGCCTCACCTCCTCAAGGTGAACTCGTGCACTCCTAACCTCACGGGATAACCACTTGCTCTCTGCCAGTGGGGGCCGATAACTACAAATGAGGCCTTGGCCTCCCTTTTATAATAATGGCCGGCCACACTGACCAGGTTCACACTACGTGCGCCCGAACACTAGTAGACGCCCATCCTGACGGCGTCTAGGCTAAATTCCCTCTCCTATAAGCGGGACATAACAACGTGGCGCACAAAGCCATGTGCACGTGACATCCCCTCCTGCTTAAGGTGAGGTACGGGTACCGATCTACATGGCCTCCTTGTATGAGGCTAGCAAATCTGGGTAATCGGTGAAGAACTCCTCATCCACCCAAGCCGCTTCGTGGGTCCCTCGATCCTTAAACTTAAAGGAAGTATTGTCTCGCTTGCTTCTTTGTTCCGTGCTTGAATAGATGCAAAAGGATGTGTTCCGGCTCCATAACTTCGGCTTCATCAATTATCTCCGGTTGCTGGGATGCTCCTCAAAGGGTCACCCTAAAACAATTTAAGCCAAGAAACATGGAAAACATTATGCATTGTCCAAGAAGGTGGCAAACGTAATTGCATGGAAACATCATTTACCTTTTTGACGATCGGAAACGGACCATATATATGAAAAGAGAGTTTAGGACATCTCTTACCAATTTGCTTGAGACGTTGCTTAATGATCCTTAAAAACACCCAATCACCTTTCTTGAATGAGACATCTAGCCAATGCTTAATAGCATGCCTAAAATAGGACTCTTCAGCCTTGCTAAGCCGATGTTTAACACTCTCGAGTACCTCCGCATAGGTTTGACTAACACAATTAGCATCATTAACTTTGCAAATAGACCTAGTCAACAAAGATTGAAAAGGTCGGCCAAATGCCGCCTCATAAGGAGTACGACCAATCGCACTAGAAAACGAATCATTGAGGACAGTCTGAACTAACGACAAATATTGCTCCCACTTAGATTGCTTATCATGCACATATGATTTGAGAACATCAAATGCTAACTGGTTGTAAATTTCAGTTTGTCCATCAGACTGTGGGTGAAATGCAAACGGAAAGTTTAACTTAGGGTCAAAATTTTCAAACAAAGCTCGCCAAAAATGGAATGTGAACTTGGTATCACGATCCGACACAATAGACTTGGGTAGACCACACACAGTTTATGGCTTCTGTCTGTTTTGCAGGCATAATCGAGGGCGATTACAATGCTTTCAAGAGGGGGGTATGTCACAAAGTGATGACGTGACTGCCGAGGTGTGTGCACGAGCCGGGAGAAATGCTTACGTGGCTGAAATTCTCGAGACTGCGTATTTGCTGACGTGGCATTTTTCACAAATTGCGTTGACACGTGGCAGAACTGTACGGATACCCGTGTTTCACGGAAAGAAGCAGCTTGGGCTTTTGCTTTATTCTACGCTGAATAAAGCAGAGAGAGAGCACTTTATTTGATTATAGAAAGCCCTTTTGCTTTATTTGAATAAGCAAGAGAGAGAAAGAATCTTTTACTTTATTTTTGTCCTATTGGCTCAAGAGAGAGCTTGTGGAAAGCAGGCAGCCTTTGGGCTTTTGATTTTCAGCTTTTGGGGCTCTACTTTTGGCATCCCTTGTACTCTTTAAATAAACGGGTTGGTCTCTCACAACTCTGAGCATCTAAACGCAGAGTCTGAGTGTGAGCACCTGTCCGCACTCTTGTACTTTGAACACAGATTAATACAAAAAGAAATACCGAAAGGGGCGCAAATCTCTAGGGCCGATATCTCTAGGCACGGAACTTCGTCGGGCCAGTGTCGAACCAATTGTAACTGTGAATTGTTTTTTAAGTGTTTATTTGTGTTGTCGCGGTAGACTCTTGACTTGGAGTGTCTAAGTCTATTATTTTACAGAATGTGCATTGACTATAGGGGCCTCAATAAACGAATCTTTAAAAATCAATATCCCCTTCTGTACATCAATGAGTTGTTGAGTCAACTTAGCGGTGTACAAGTATTTTAAAGCTTGACCTTCAATCTGAATACGACCAGATCAGAATTTAGGAAGGAGATATTAATAAAGCTGCTTTTCGTACACGATATGCGCACTTTGAGTTTACGGTTTTGGCTTTCGGTTTAACTAATGCGTCCGTGATATTCATGTCTTTAATGAACAATATATTTCATCCATTTCTTGATAACTTTATTTTGATATTTTTGGATGATATTTTTGTTTATTCTAAGAATGAAAAGGATCATAAATTGTATATAAAGAAAACTCTTGAAGTACTGTGTGAACGTCAATTGTATACCAAGCTGAGTAAGTGTTTCTTTGCCAAAGAAAAAATTGTATATCTGAGAAGGGTAATCTCAGAAGAGGGCATTCATATTGATCCTGATAAAGTCAAGGCAATTGTGGAATGGCCAACACCTAAAACCGTGAGGGATGTGAGGAGTTTTATGGGGTTAGCACAATATGAGCGGACCCATATTAAAGAATTTTCCAAGATTGTAATCCCTTTAAATGAGTCAATATAAAAGAACAAGGGTTTCATATGGTTTGAAGCATGTCAAACTGCATTTGAAACATTGAAAGCAAGGGTGGCTGAAAATTGTATTTTGAAAATTCCAGAACTTGGAAAACTTTTTGTGGTAGCATGTGATGCAAGCGGGGAACAAATAGGATGTGTCTTATGTCAAGAGGAGAGAGAGTTGTGGCATGTGAATCTAGAAAGTTGAGAAGACATGAGGTGAATAGTAATCATTTTTACTCTAGCATTATCTCTTATTAAATTCTCATATGGCAAGGATGTTTGAGAGTTTACATAAGGGTAACTTGTATTACCATGATTGCTTATGTTTGTCTGTAAATTCCTCTTTGAAACATCAAATTTTGTTCTAAGCAAAAGATATAAGATAGTAAAATAGTCATTCTGAAGACCAAAATATATATTTTTGTAGAAAATCTTGTTCTAAGCAAAAGATATAAGATAGTAAAATAGTCATTCTGAAGGCAAAACTAGAAATCAGTTTGATTGTAGAGTTAGATAGCTTAGAAGTAGGATTCTTCTTGAAGTTTTGGTTAAGTGAGATATATCGTGTAAAAGGTGTCTCTTGGATTGACTTCGATGTTTTGTATGTTTTAAATCGAGGACAGAGTTAATTTTGATAAAGGGAGAATGTAATAGGACTATTTTTCCAAGTTCTGAAAGTCAGAAAGAATGCAACAGGTTAGATCTTTTGTTGAATATGGTTTAAAAGATTGTTGAATAGTTTATGAGATAGAGAGTATTAGCCGTACACAAATGAGCTCGAGATATCGAGGGATAAAATATACTCTTCACAATAATTAAAGATGTATTTAGTAATATTTATTGAATAAAAGATCATTCGGCTATAGATTGTAAAGTATACACATAGTCAAAATTATTGTTTTCATCAATATCAATGTTTTATTTTCTTGTGTTTTAGCTTAAAATACATGGACAAGTTTAAAATAAGTTGAAAAAGTTGTGGAAAACCAAAAATAGGGGTTTTATGAGTCGCGACCTTAAAGTTGCATTTTCAGCCAAAGAAAGACGTTTTTCGCAATTATGTCCATGTTGACTTATAGAACATGTCATGTTGACTTATAGACCAGACATGTTCCCGTCGTTTTGAGTACCTCGAAGCCTATCTTCTGAGCTTGTATTACAAAGTTATGACAAAAACAAATTGCGAGCAACAACAGGGCAGCCTATAAGGAGCACCAGGTTAGCTTACAAACAGATATACGCAGGTAACATCTCTTCTGTTTGATCCAATCAAGAAGTGATTGTACTCTTTTATGTTGATACAAAATTATGTTTTCTAATTTGATTATCATGTTGAATTGGTGGCACGAGTATGTTCTTTTGGCTATTTTATAGAAGTTGCAGAAATCGATGTGCGAAACGAGATCTATTCAAGGCGTCATGATATTGAGATTGTGATCGTGCTACGACTCGGATTATGATCGTTGTTGCCCTGCAGAGATTGAGAGTGTGATTGTGATTGAGATTGAGAGTGAGAGTGTGATTGAGATTGAGATTGTGCACAAGATTGAGATTGTGATTGAGAGTGAGATTGAGATAGCTCGTGGGTGGTCGGGAGGTTATGAAACGAGCTATTCTCTTCTTGTAACTATTATGCATACAGACTCCTTATTTCATCTATTCACTCTGCGTACTCTATACTTTTCATTATCAATGTATTTCACTCTCGTGTCGCGTCACAAGAGTCGAGATTTTATCTGTATGTGAATGGGCACGGAACTCTGCCGGGCCGTGTTGACTCTCTCTCTCTCTCTCTCTCTCTCTCTCTCTCTCTCTCTCTCTCTCTCTCTCTCTCTCTCTCTCTCTCACACACACACACACACACACACACTTGGACACCCCAAGTCTGGAATCTAACACGGCACACGAGAGAATAACTTTAAAATACTTCACACTTAATTCACATTTCAATTTGAGTCGACACGGCCCGCCGTAGTTCCGTGCCCAGAGAGATTGGCCCCAAAGACTGGCGCCCCTTTTGGTATTTCTTTTTATATTAATACTTGAGCAAAGTACAATTGCCCTTGGGACTCCTCTGCTCACCGGCTCGTCAGTACACAATGAGCCAGAGAGAGCCTAAGGGACTTATTTAAAGACCCTTGGCCTCGGGGAAAGCAGTACATGAAAAGCCTTCAACTCAAAAGCATTAGGCTCCCAAAAACAGGCAGCACAAAAAGCGGAATTCCGTACAGCCTGCCCATCAGCACATCAATGCAAATTGCGGATTTATAATACAGCAACCAATCCGCCAGCTCTTTTGCGCATTTCACATTATATCAATCACATAAAAATTGATTCCAGATCCATGATTCCTGGCAACGTATTTAGCAATCGCATCTAGATACATTTCAGACCTCACTAATGTCGGATTAGCTAATTCTTATTGCGATCATGTCTATACATTCTCAAGACCGAAATGCTGCAGTCATTTCGTCTTTCAATCCTGCACTCAAACAAAATCACATGAGAGAGTACACATCAATCAGGTTCAAGTTCGAGAATTCCCATTTTCAATATTCGTAAAGTCATACAGCAGAATAATGTTAGCACAACAACTTTATTCCATCCACGTAATCTGTGACAAAGGAGTGGAGTGACTTGCTCGCGTGCACTCCCGTCTACACCAAATTCAACCCTGCTGATCTGCAGGATCTTTCGGAATAGACGCAGCTAAGCCGAAAGCCTCAAGGTAAAGTTCCAAAATCTAAGGAGTATCTCCTTGGTCCTCCTCCTCCATCCACTTCGCATCCAATGCCGGATAGTTCTTAAATTTCACTAAGAACCACCGAATAACTTTACCTTTCACTTTTCTTTCCTTATGGGCTAGTATTTGTTCTGGAACAAGTATCTCCTCACTCTTTTCCACTTCAGGTTGCTCATCGAGCTCCCCGTCAATTGGCACCTCACCCTTGAAGGGTTTAAAGAGATTAAAATGAAAAGCATTGCGAATCTTCCAAGTATCTGGCAACTTGAATCTAATACATAATTTAACTTTTCTTGAATCTGGAAAGGTCGATAATACCTCATGCTAAGATTTGGAAAAAGGCGCTCCTTTCCCTTCCGTTTCCTTAGACGTGCCTTCTCAAAACGTAAGAGCACCCAATCATCTTCCTTCAACTTCAAGTCGTGTCTATGTCTATTTGCTGCTTTCTTGTGTCGTGCTTGAGACTTCTCTAGAGGCTCGCGGACCTTGACAAAAGAAGTGTCCAAACCCCTCATGTATTGATCGCCTTCAAAATCTTGTCCTTGGTGCTTAGAAAGGAAGGGACCTTCTTAGCACCTTCGATTACTTCAAATGACGCCTTCCCCGTCGAAGAGTTAACCGTGTTATTGTAGGCAAGTTCCACCAAAGGCAAATATTTTTCCCATTGAGTCTTCTGATCAAAGATGTAAGACTTCAAAATATCCAAAACCACTAAATTGGCTATCTCAAATTGCCCATCAGTCTGCCGGTGGAATGGTGATGGGAACTACAACCGCGTGCCAATGTTCTCCTAAATTTCCCTCCAAAAGAAACTCGTGAATCAGGGTATTCTGTCCGACACTATCGTCTCAAGCATGCCATGTAACCAAAAAATCTGAGCAATGAACAGTCTCGCTAAATGATCAGGCTTTGCCGTCTCTTTACTGGAATAAAGTGAGCTTACTTGCTAAATCTGTCAATGACTGTCCATATGTCATCGTGCCCACTTTGAGTCTTGGGGAGATCAAAGATGAAATCCATAGCAATGCTTTCCCGGGGCGGGTGACAATGGGTAAAGGCTGTAGTAGTCCCTGTGCCTTATGCCTATCAAACTTGACCTTTTGGCATACTAAACAACTGCGAACAAAGTCATCCACATCCTTTTTGAGTCTCGGCCAATAGAAGTAACGCCCCACACCCTTCAAGGTGGTATCTATGCCGCGGTGACTCGTAAAAGGCGGACAATGGCACTCTGTCAAGACCTTTACCTCGAAGATTGTGTAACAACTTAGTAACCCACAACATCGTTTTCCGCACCAAATAGTCATCCCGTATGGAATGACCTGATATTGTCTCCCCATTCTGTATCCAAATAAAATGTCAGCAAAGTCAGGATCTGTGGCGTATTGGTCAACCATATCCTCGAAGCTTCTATGATGAATCGCGGAAATAGCCAGAACCAAGGGCTCCCGAGACAATGCATCTGCCACTTATAATTGTTCACGGACTCGTGTCTGTGCCAATGCATGGTCAAATACATGTTAGAATAGAGTCAGTGTCTACTGCACTATTCTATGTCCACTGTTTGTTTTGCAAGGGTAATCGAGAGCGATTGCTCTTCTTTTAATGGGGTATGGCACAAAAGTGATGACATGGCAACTAAACCCACTAGCTAAAACTAGAACTAGAAAAAGAGAAAGAGATTGTATAGTGATAATGTGGCAATTCATGAGTTGTTGTGAGATTACCGTCTTGCTGGTGCCAAGTCAGTTACATTCACAGAACTGAATGTACGTAATTCTATTGAAATTACACTACCCCACCTTTACATTATAATCGTCAGAAAGAGAGTACACATATTGATTGGTTCCACTTATTGCACTAAACACCATTTCAAGATAAGTGGCTAGATTATGAGACGTCTATATAATAATTTGTTGTTTAACATAGTGATTTTGGTTTTACTGAATAAAACATCTGGAAACCCCATTCCAACATAACTTGCTGGATAAAGACATGTATAAAATAATTTGTTGCTTAACATAGTGATTAAGGTTCTACTAAATAATATACTTGGTGCCACATGCTTGCACTCAACCGGAAGAGAGAAGATGAAGAGCAAAGTCGGAATCACACCGGCAAACAAGATCGCTCTTTCACGGTAATTGCCCATAAATCATGGCACAATTTGCAGAGTGACACGTGTCGCATTTCACACACCATACAACCTGATGATGTGGCAGTTAGACCATAGATCGTGTATTGTTTTTGGATCAGTTCTTGAAAGCCAAATTTGAAGCAAAGGATGCCGCAAAGTGATGACGTGGCTGCCAGAAACCCTAATTCTGCAAAAACCCTAACCCTAAAACCCGAAACCCTAATTCTGCTAAAACCCTAACCCTAAAATCACAAACCCTAATTCTGCCAAAACCCTAATCCTAAAATCAAAAACCCTAATTCTGCCCTAACCCTAACCCTAACCCTGATTTGCTGGACATCATCGTGATTTACGAAAAGCTGGGCAGCTTTTTGGCATTGCTTTTTCTTTTCTACGCAAATTGCTGAGATAGAGAGAGAGAGAACCCTCTTTGCTTTATTTTAGCAAGAGAGAGAAAGGGAAAGCCTCTCTGCTTTATTTATTAAAAGAAAGAGAGAGGAAGAACTTTTGCTTTATTTGCCAAGCTTTTGAGCTTTTGATTTTCAGCTTTTGGGGCTCTGCTTTTGGCAACCCTTGTAACTTTAAATAAGTGAGCACGCCTCTCACAACTCAGAGCATCTGGACGAAGAGTCTGAGTGTGAGCGCCTGCCCTCACTCTTGTACTTTGAACTCAGATAAATATAAAAAGAAATACCGAAAGGGGCGCCAGTCTTTGGGGCCAATATCTCTAGGCAGGGAACTCCGCCGGGCCAGTGTCGAATTAAATTGTGTACTGTGAACTGTTTTGAAGTGGTTATTTGGTGTTGTCACGGTAGATTCTTGACTTGGAGTGTCCAAGTCTGTTACAGTGGTATCAGAGCACGGCCGATTTCTCTTCTACGGGAAATCCGATCCGAATTTTTTTCCCGCGACACCTATGGCTTCATGCAAGGATCAATCGACTCCCTCTGCATCCGGAGATGCGGGAAGGGATCACAATGAAGATTTGCGCGATGAGTATGGCCCTCCTCTACCTACGCAGGCGGAGCAACGAGAGATGGAGCATCGTCAATTGATCGGCGATGAAACAAAGATGATGCTCAATTTTGCGAAGGACCCAAAATTTGTAAAATATATGAGCGAGACTTCTTTTCAGGAAGTGCACGAGCAGTGGCACAAAACCACAACACCACCCCCGAAACGCGCTCTCAAGAAACCTTATGCTCACAAGAAATACTCAGAGAAGGAATTAGAAGAGGTGGTTGATGCACGGATTGCTTAGCTTTTTGACGCGCAGATGTACGGTGCAGCGGAATGAATGTTTGAACTTTGCTCAAGATGAGTGCTCCGAACTGTGCTCAAGGTTCCTTTTACTTACGGAAGGGAGAGCCTTCCGTTCCTTTAGTGAGAGAGTGCAATGGACACAAACAAAGTGAATGGACACTGTGAATGGAAGTGCATGAGACTGAGAGATAAAGAAGAGAATACGACACCAGAGACGTTGTAAAACCCTCCTCCGAAGGCCCCACTCTCTATGGCGAGAGCGGTCTACTTATGATTGCACAAATCTCTACAATGCTTGGACTTGCCGACGATGTCGACGGCGATGAGACGGGCTGAAATCTGAAAATGCTAAGGGCTGAAATCTGCAAATCTTTATCTGGTGAATTCTGACTCTATGTCGGTGACGATGTCGATGGCGACGATGCGACGACGACGCGCTGAAATTGCACATGCTGAAATCTGTGTTTTCCGGGCTGAAACTGTAAACCTTGCGGAAACTGACCGTGCGGCGAGGAACTGTTGCGGAAAGGTGAGATCTACGAGGTTCAAGACTTCTTTTGCGATGTCTAAAGGCTGAAAACTGAAAACGCTGATGCTTCTTGGTGTTCCGTCACGGTGAATCTGCAAAACGCTGGAGCTGATCTGCAAATCAAAAACGCTAGGGCTGAAAATGGTTCTGTTGTCGCCGGTTGTTCTGCAAATGCAAAACGCTAGGCTGATCTGCTGTGTCTTGACGACGTTGGGGCTGATCTGCTGTGCACAAATCACCAAGGCTGATCTGATGTAAAAACGCTAGGTCTTCTGTGGAGAAAATGCCAGAGTAGTCGCGGGGGTTGGTCTTGCTGAGAAGTTGCCTGTTGAGCAACGTGCTCATGTTGCCTCTTCTGCCAATTAGTGCTAGCCTAGGTTTGCTTATATACAAACTTACTCAATTTGCCCTACCTACTTTCCAACAAAAGTCACTCAAAAATAATAAGTAAAAAATGTCAAAAATAGGGAAAATAGGCTAAATGCACTGGAAAATTCCTCTGAAGAATTCTAATGAATTCTGATGGGAATGCTTATGATCATGTTGTGTGCAACCGGAGGATATGCATCTACACTAAGTGTCTGGACATGCACGGTCTGCGAACACTCACAAAAGTGCCATATCACTTCCTATTCTAGACTGACTTGAAGGAACTGAACCATGGTCATGTTGTAGCTTGTCCACAGACACATAGGGTTGGATGTGTCACGTGATAGCAGAACAAAGCTAAAAAGCACGGCAAAAAGCAGAAGAAAGGCACTGACTTCCCGGGATATTTGGGTCGTCCGTCGACATTTGATAAGGCAAAGTTCGATTTGAAGAAGTACCCAATTCTTTTTCTTCTTCTTCTTCTGACAGTTCTTCTAGCTCATCTGACTCGAGCGAAGAAGACCAAAAAGGCAAAAAGCGAAGCAAGAAACAACACTTCGAAAAGGGCAAGAAACAACGCTTCGAAGTCTAAATCTCGCCCAGTGAGCAACAGTTCTACAGAGGACTCGTCTACAGACAATTCAGACTTTTGACGACGGCAACTTTTATGCAAACAAGAAGAATTTTTATAAAGCAAACCAGTATGACTTTTTGGAAGACAAAAGCAAGAAAGTCCAAGAGTTTAAGGAAGGTGGAAAGTCAATTAAATTTGACACGTTTTCGGGATATAGAGATGCTTCGAAGTCTTTGTCTTTTATATAGCAGTTTGACATTGCTTTCGCGGGAGGACGCTACTAATAGCACTCTAGGATTCGGAGAGCCGCCTCTTACTTAAGGGGAATGCTCGAACTTGGTGGTCTACACTTCTTTTAAACAAGACTGCGCCAGTTAAATGGCTGAAATTTGAGGAGCTTTTTATTTCTTCTTGGCCGACTCAAGAGTATGAACGCGATATACGAGCTGCTTGGAACCATCTTCGGATGACCAAGAAGGATACAGTGGACGCTTATTGCGAGAGATTCTGGAGCTCTTTTCTACCCGCCTCTTCATTCAAGAAGATCTCGTTCAAAGAATAGATTGAGCGGTTTACCTTGGGTCTTCCTACAGAGATCTGAGATCACTGCTTGGAATAGAAGTCAGCTTCTATTCGGGAGTTGATGAGTCATGCGAAACGGGGTTTTGCCATTCATTCTGGCAGTTTGACCTACCCCACCAATGAGATCATGACACAAAGAGCCAAACAGACTTCAACAAATGAAAGTATAAAGAGAAAGAGCAACCCAGAAAAGAAAGATGCACGACCCAAGCTTACTCCTCAGGAGAGAGCTCGCTTCATCAAGGAGGGGAAGTGTTTTGGATGCGGGAAAACTGGACATATCTCCGCGAAGTGCCCTAAAAAGGCACAGAAAGAACAGAACGACAAGGACGACGAAAGGCCTGAGAGTTCGAGAGCAGCTGAGGAACGTGGAAGAAAAAGGCAGATAAAAAGCAGAACTGGTACCACATTGCGTGAGACCCAAACCAAATATTATGAATGAAAGTACAAACTTTGCCGCTTTTGGGGCAGAGTAAAAGATCAGGAAGCAGGAGCCAAGGCCAACTTCTCTTCACTTGGAATTGGCGGCTCGATTTGGGAATTACGCCCGATAGGCTGAGGCCACAGGCGGAGGTAGTTCGAGTGGCACCCGAACAGGATATTGCCATTACACCGAGCATTGGCAAACTTCGTTTGCAATGACAGGGGTATTTAGGGCACGAGGAGTTTTACGTATTTGCCTTGGAGGGTTGTGACGTTCTACTCAAAATCCCTTGGTACCACAAGAACAACGCCGTGGTTGACTACCGGGCCAAGAAAGCAACTTTGACAAATGAAGGGCTCAGAGATTGTACTTGATGAACTTCAGTTTCTTTGCTCATTTTTTTGGGAGGGAACTGAACGATGAATGAAGGTCGAATATGTTTTGACCTAAACAAAAGGACGCTAAGATTTTCTCCACACTCATGCCGATTGCTTTTCTGAGGGCCTGCCAGGCGAGTTACCACCCGCTCGTCCTGAAGATCTCGTCCTGAAGATCATACCATTGATCTGATTCCTGGAAGCACACCACCGAACCGGCCACCTTATCGTGTGAGCCGAGCCCTATACAATGAGATTATGAACCAAGTGAAAGACCTCTTGGAAAAGGGTCTTGTCTAGCCTAGTACTTCACCGTATTGCTCTCCAATGTTGTTGGTTTTGAAGAAAGACATATCTTGGAGAATGTGCATCGATTATTGAGCTCTCAACAAAATCACCATCAAGAACAGATTTCTGATCGATGATATACTCGACAGATTACAGGGATCATCATGCTTTAACAGGATTGATTTGAAGAGTGGATATCATCAGATCCGAATCGCGCTGGGAGACGTCTACAAGCTAGCCTTTTGGACGACTTCTAGGTTATTTGAGTTTTTGGTGATGCCTTTTGGCTTAACCAATGCTCTTGCGATATTTAACTGGATGATGGACAGGATTTTTCAAGAGTACACTCTATTTGTTGGCACTTTCTTTGACGATATCATTGTTTTCTCCAAGAATGAGGCAAAACATAGAGATCATCTGCTTCAGGTCTTTCACGTATTACGAGATCACAAGTTAGTGATTAATGCGAAGAAAAGTGATATTTTCCTACCAGAGATACACTTTTTGGGACACATTATCTCAGCAGCAAGAGTGCAAATGGATCCGGCCAAGATAGAGACTATCCGTGATTGGCCCGATTTGAAGAATGTCCATGAAGTTAGCAGCTTCTTGGGATTGTGTTCGTACTACAGGCGGTTCATTCAAAAGTTTGCAGAGGTTGCTTCCCTTTTGCATACCTTGACACAAAAAGGAGTCCCTTTCTCGTGGGGACCCACAAAAGTGACAGCCTTTCAGGAATTGAAAAATAATTTGACTACAGGACCAATTTTTGACTTTGCCGGATTTGCAGAAGTCGTTTGAAGTATGTTGTGATACTTGTGGTCGTAGTCTGGATACGGTCTTAATGCACGAAGGCCAATGTCATTGCCTATGAGAGCCGATTGTTTACAAGGCCGAAATTGACAGTACAGATATGTGAGAAAGAGCTTTTGGCAGCTATCCATGCTCTTATTCAGTGGCGACATTACCTACTCAGAGTCGATTTTACGGTTTTTCACAAATGATGGGAGTTTATGCTACTTCTTGTCATGGAAGCAACTATCGGAAAAGCAGATGCGGTGGGCAAACATCTTGTCATAGTTTACTTCCGGATTGTCCATGTGCAGGGACAGAAGAAATTGGTGGCAAATACTTTGTCCCGAAAGCCGTTGGTTCTGGCTATTTCCGGGATATATCATAGAAACTTCGAGGTATTGGTCGGTCAGTACGCCACAAATACAGATTTTGCAGATGTATTCTGTTGAATACAGAAAGGGGAGATGGTAGCGGACTATTCCATTCGGGATGGCTACTTGATGCGGAAAACCATGCTGTGCGTTACACAGCCGTTGAGGGAAAAGGTTATGACTGAATGCCACTGTCCGCCTTTTACGGGTCACCGCGGCATTGCTACCACCTTGAAAGGGGTAGAGAGATACTTCTTTTGGCCGAGACTCAAGAAGGATGTGGAAGAGTTTGTGCATAGTTGCTTGGTAAGCCAGAATGTCAAGTTTTGACAGGCACAAAGCACAGGGATTGTTACAACCTTTTACCCATACTCACCCGCCCCTGGGAAGGTATTGCAATGGATTTTATCTCCCGAGAACACAGCGTGGGCACGACTATTTATTACCCAGGTCTTCAGATTACATGGCATGCCTGAGACGATTGTCTCCGACAGGCACCCCAGGTTCATGAGTTTGTTTCGGACGGCTATTTGGGAGGCACGGTTGCAGTTCTCCTCATCGTTCCACCTGCAAACTGACGGGCAATCAGAGATTGCTAATTCAGTGGTACCAGATTTGTTGAAGTCTTCTTTATTGGATCAAAAGACTACCTGGGAAAGGTTTTTACCTTTGGTGGAATATGCCTACAGAAACACGTTTAACTCTTTGATGGGGAAGGTGCCATTTGAGATTCTTGAATTTGCTCCGAAGTTTTCACCCTTCCTTAGCACGAAAGATAAGATTTTTCTTTGAAGCCGACCAGTTCACGAGGGACTTGGTCCGGAAGGCTTTGCAGAAATTTCGGGAAAAGACAAAAAAAGGCAGCAGATCGTAATTGTCGCAATTTGAAATTGAAGAAGAATAATTGGGTGCTCTTACATTATGGGAAGGCACTCTCGAGAAAGAAAAAAAAAGGGAAAGCAACGGCTTCTTTGAAAGCTTAGTATGAGATAGTTTGGACCTTTCCAGATTTTCCGAAAAGATAAATGATATCTCCTTTGGACTGAAGCTGCCAGAATACTTGGAGAATTCACAATGTTTTTTTATGTGAGTCTCTTAAAGCCTTTTGAAGGCGATGTGCCCGATGATAGAAAGCCAGATGTGCAACCCGAATTGGACAAAACGAGCAGATACTCGTTCCAGAACAGAAATTGGCACAGAAAGAAAGAAAGAAGGTAAAGCGAACTGACAGTTCTTGGTTAAATTCAAGATCTACTTCGCAATGGATGCGAGACGAATGGAGGAGGAAGACCTAGCAAATATTCCTCGAAATGTGAATCTTTATCTTGAAGCTTTTGATTTAGCATTGTCTATTCCAAATGGAACCCAGAATTCAGCTTGGCCAGAGATCTGGTGCAGTGGGATGCACAAGAGGGGAGTTACTCCGCTCCTTTGTCAACAAATGCCTCGATTTTTGAAGACTAGAGTCACTAATGTCTCTTTGAGCTTCAAGGATACTGAGAGCTGACAGTATTCTGCTAGATGACTACCCTAATCCTAACCCTAACCCTGATTTGATGGACATCAGCGTGATTTACGAAAAGCTGGGTAGCTTTTTGGCGATGCTTTTTCTACGCAAATTGCTGAGATAGAGAGAGAGAGAGAGAGAGAGAGAGAGAGAGAGAGAGAGAGAGAGAGAGAGAGAGAGAGAACCCTCTTTGCTTTATTTTAGCAAGAGAGAGAAAGAGAAAGCCTCTCTGCTTTATTTATTAAAAGAAAGAGAGAGGAAGAACTTTTGCTTTATTTGCCAAACTTTTGAGCTTTTGATTTTCAGCTTTTGGGGCTCTGCTTTTGGCAACCCTTGTAACTTTAAATAAGTGAGCAGGCCTCTCACAACTCAGAGCATCTGGACGCAGAGTCTGAGTGTGAGCGCCTGCCCGCACTCTTGTACTTTGAACTCAGATTAATATAAAAAGAAATACCAAAAGGGGCGCCAGTCTTTGGGGCCAATATCTCTAGGCACGGAACTCCGCCGGGTCAGTGTCGAATTAAATTGTGTACTATGAACTGTTTTGAAGTGGTTATTTGGTGCTGTCGCGGTAGATTCTTGACTTGGAGTGTCCAAGTCTGTTACAAAGGATGTTTTTGAAGCGCAAACTTTTAATAACACATTATTTTGGGGCTTTTTAGCCGTGGAAAAGCAACCAGCCTAGGGCCTTAAGATATGAGCCTTGGGGGAGGCCTCATAGAAGGTGAAAGAATTATCCACAATGCATCGATTCCTACTACCTGGCATCGGACGTGGCAAAGGACAACCGATTTGTTTATCAATGAGGGATGGTAGGTTACTTGCAGGCCAACAGGACTAAATATGGGTGCATGTCATTTATTGCTATGTGATGAAGCGAGCACTCAGGACTCACTTTCCATGAGGTCTTCATACAATAAGGTGCGTGAGCAATAGTCCCAAAGGACACGAGGCCTCTAAAGGTCTGCATGATACATGAACAAATCTATCAGCGTGCATGGTAGACAAGATGCTTCCCCTTCTGGAGGGATAGGGTCTGCATGTTCTTGCATGGGACATATCTTTATGATCCAAGGATGTTGGATCGATCAATTTCAAGGATTGGAGAGCATCTTTGGATAAAAGATCTTTGTATAAGTAACCAAGAGTACCTCCCAAAGGATGCTTCGCTTGCACATTTTCTTGCAGAGCACAGCCACACGATCTGAGGATGTTGAATTGATGGGTTTCAAGGCTGAAAAGTAATTTTAAACAGTTTAAGAAATTATTCGACCCCTAAAAGACTTCACAAGGCCTTAGCAGATGTGCGTAGGAAACCAGGTCTTCCAAGCAAAATGTAATACGCATTTTTCCATCTGTGAGCATGAAAAGGCAAGAGTCCAAAAATTGTAATGCTCTTTGACGGTAATAGAACAGAAATGTTTCAGCCCTAGATCATTACTGCACTATCTCATGATAAATAAGATGCCGAACTGGACTAATAGCTACTGCAGAAAAAGCAAGCTGTTAACTAACCTGAGAAACTCATTCAGTGGAGACCAATCAGTACTGCATGCATAATGCAGTACATAGAAGCGCAGAGAAAAAGGAAAGACTTACCTTTCTGAGAAGCCGTTCAACAGAACGGATCTGGTTCTTGATAGATACAATCTTGGCCTTCTTATCGCTATCTTTGTGATGGCGAACACCGAGGCTTCTACTGCTATTTCCTGCGTGGGCAGAGAGAGGGGGCCTCCCCGCAACTCTGCGTTTGCCATACCCGCCGTGCGCCATTGCCTCGCCCAAACTCTTCCCGTCAAGCTTTGCTTGCCAGTGCCAGATGGCATTTTATAATTGAACCACATTTTTGCTTTTGACATCACAGGACACTTTTGGAGTCCAGAATCCAGAGTCCAGACCTGACCTTTGTTCAAAGAAGCCTTTATTAACGTATTTAAGATGAGGCTTTTTGCATTTAGTGTGACGGTTCATGAGTATGCTTGGCATACTGGCAAGACTTTTTAAAAAATCAAATTCTCATAAGATTCCCCTCCCACACCATTACGTGCCCCCTAACCTGCACAACGCTCTCCCACCTTCCTTCTACGCTCTCCTCCTAATCTCCACCCTGCCGGCCCTCTCCATCTTCTCTCGCCTGCAATTCCCTACTGCCTGCGCTCTGCAATTCCCTACTCATGTTTGCGCTCTATCGCCAGCACCTATTGCATGCATACAAAATGTTACAAACGACAGGCAATTGGCAAGTGCCTTGTATAGAGAGAGAGAGAGAGAGAGAGAGAGAGAGAGAGAGAGAGAGAGAGAGGTTTGCACCTCCCTACGGCTTTAGCTGCATAACCTCAACCGTCCTATGGGCACAAAACCATGGCGCTTATTACAGGGTATTCATCAACCACGTGGGCCACAAAACCATGGTGCTTACAACCACGTGGACGACTTCCACTGTGTACTTTCCACTTCCGGTTCGCTTAAAGAAAATGAAGACTTGCTCCGCACTCCGCATGCATGAGTAGACTGCAGTGAGGGATCTCTCTAGATTCTAGTTCACATTTTATTTTTGAAATGTGTAGAACCTACTCAGCTACCTCTGAAGATTTATTGGGCTCTGCTTATTAGGAGAAATATGCACATGTTCCACCTAAATGACTACAGAGCATGGAAGGGTTTAACCCTAGCTGAAAATCTCATTTCTAATGCTAGTGTTTTGCCAAAAGGCTCTGATCTTGTTTGCAGGTAGGTTCATCACAAAAAGTGAATGGTCTCCCCCCGAAAAATTACTCTTCTGTATGAGCTTTTGTCTATAGGGTTCTATTTAGTTTGGCTTCCACCTTCAAGACAACCAAAGCTCTTTATCAAGAAGGGAAGATAGCTATTACAAGTTGGTATCAGATTATGGAAGGATGTTTTCAAAGATGGAAGATGGCTCACCAAGATTGAGCTCCTGTAGCAGTATCAGATTTCTGAAGGTTGTGCTAACTTTATACTAGTAAAAAAGGAATCCATGAAACCAAACCTTCTTAGGTGTTTCAAAGGAAAGATGTTTTCTCTTGCCAAAGTGTGTAGGGACATTTACAAATCCACAGAGGAAAAAGCCACATGTGCCACTGCTCTAGTTTGCAAAGCTCAACTCCAAATGGGGGATTTCATGGAATGCCCATCAATGGACTTACATATTCAAATGCTTGTGAGCTACCCTTTTTATATTAAACAAAGAGGGAAAAGCCAGAAAGATTGGTATCTCAAGTGGTCTATGGTGCAGATGTAAGATGCATGAGGATTCCATACTTCATATGCTTGTCAATTGCCCCCACAACCTGCATTTCAAACGGGAACTTCAAAAAGCTTGTGGAGCTAATATGTCCCAGATTTCTTGGACGGCACTTCTGATAAGTATATGAATATCCCCTTAGGGGTTCTTATCAATGGGATGTCTGGCTTGAAATAAGGCTTGCTTTGGTAGGGCCCACACTACAAATGCTATTCAGCTCAAAATCGGCTTCTTGCATGTCATGGAGAAAATCAAAACTCATGTGAAAGATGCTACTCAATTGGATGTCATAGATATTTAGAAATCCATAAGATAGTAGAAGTGGAGGGGTGTCATCCTTGCTTGTTATGAACCTTCTAGACTTTCTATGATCCATGATTACTTGTATTGGGTTTATCATATGTTGTAGGAGTCTCCGTGATTACTTGTATTGGGTATACCATCTCTTGTAGACTTTTTATGATCCACGATTACTTGTATTGGGTATATCATATGTTGTAGGCTTCTCCTTTTGCCCTCTATACTTAGTCCACATTTTTCATCCTAGATAGGATAATTGTTATCCTTCCTTGGGGGTCCTTGTATCTTTTCTTATTTTTTTCTAGTTTGGTATTTTCCTCTTTTAAAAAAAACTCTTTCAACATGTTAATCCTCCTCTCTCAAGTAGTAGTAGCACATGTGTGGATTTTGGAGCTTCTATCTTTCCAAATGGCAATCAGCATAAGACCCATAAAAGAATGCCAACTCGTACATAAGGTTGGATTCAATCCAAGATTCTCTTCAGTAGAAGACGCCCACCAGTCCACATTCTAAGAGTAGTTGTAGAGCTCTAGTCCATATAGGGATGGACCTCCTTGCATTCCCAAAGTGCATGCAAAAATGTCTCCCTTAGCACTCAATAGAGGGGACATTGTGCTTTAGGTTAAAGTCCATGGAAGTGGCCTCATACCAAGTGGATGGACAAACTTATGTACTCAAATGTAAACTTAACATATAATGGCAAGCGGACTTCCTTGCCATGTGTTGCCATTTCCAACAAAGTAAAAGCTCTTACGTAAAAGAGTTCCTTGCATGGTTCTTCTCTACCTGTCCCACCACTTTGGTAACTGCAAAGAGCCGCCCGCTAGCCTGGCTTATTGCATTAACTTTCCATTAATGCATATTGGCGCGGAATTTTCTACAGTTGGTGGGTCTCTAACTCTAGTTCAATGCATACTGGCCCAAGCCACCTTAAGATATTGTATAATTGGAGCCATGACCTCAGAGAGAGAGAGAGAGAGAGAGAGAGAGAGAGAGAGAGAGAGAGAGATGAATTTATCGTCCTCCTCGGAACGTCACATATGACCCACGTGACCAAAAAACATGCATACAAAGGGTGGCTCCTCTCATAAACAAGAGGGTATTGGTTGTTACATTGGCATTGAGTGACTCGAGGGGCAATAGGGCTGGGATGGGGTCGAATTGTTTGAAAAGGACAACCTTAGGATGCAATACAAAATTAAAAATAAAATTTCATAAAAGATAGGGGAAACTAAGAGGCTAGAGGGTGGTGTTTGGCGGTGTGATGGGGGGCTTAGGAGAGCGAAACTCCTGTATGATGGCCTTCCCTCCACGGTATATCGCCCACTTGCCTTGGGCTCGTGCCGCTCGCACTTTCTTGAGCTCCTCACCTTTGCGTTTGATTTGAGTTGGAGTAAGTTCTTTGGCAATCCAAAACCGATTGTCTTTTAAGAGGAGTGATTGTTGGAGTAGCCGAAGTCGTCCCTCCTTGTTCCCAAACTCGAGGATAACATGTCCACTCGGTGTGTGCTTAGTGTTGAGCTCGTTGGTGATGCCTTCTACTGCATTGTAGTTGATGTGAACTGGCTTAAGAGTTTCGTTGACGAAGTTGATGCGTTCGGAGAAGTCTTCTTCGCACTTGTCCCAGGCTTGGGGTAACCCTCCAATGTGGACCTTGAGGGCATTGTCTTCTTGGAGGTGTTGTTCTTGGAGCTCCGTTTTCACACAGGTCTCCACTTTGGCAAGTGTGACCGTGCGAACTTCGGTAACTTCAGCCTCAACTTCTTTTACCTTGTCGATGACAAGCCCAATCATGGAGTCGAATCATGCCTCGAGCTTGCTAATGCGAGCTTTGAGGTCGTGATTCTCTTCCATGACCCGATTGAGGCCGCTTGGAGGCGCCCGATGCGGTCACGTTTGCTTGGAGCAGCCAGGATAGCCGCAAATCTCGGTTGTGTCCTCCCGGGGGTCTTTCGGATTATAGACTTCTCTGTGCTTGTCATGTCTCCTGAAGTGTTAAAGAGTCAGTTGCAGCGTGTGAGCCCCTTGCTAAGATGGTTGAGTGTGTAAGTTACTAATAAGAAAATCTAAAATGGATGCAAGTAAAGCAGCACTACGTGGCCAGGTGAGCTGGGGTCAAATGCAAGGTGTGGCGAAGAACGAGGTAGAGCCAAGCGAGAAGAGTTGTCGTCAGATGCAAGGCATGGCCAAGTCGACTGAGCTCAGTCGTGAGGTGAGAACCAGGAAGAGCTGGAGTGTGGGTGCCTGCTGCGGGCTTACACTTGCAGGGAGCGTAGCTGAGACCTAACACTCCCCCCACAGGGCGGCCCCCTCGCACTTGGGGGAGGCCAACGATGGAGAGAGAAGTGTTCGCTAGGGTTCATATATATATATATATATATATATATATATATATATATATATATATATATATATATAGAGAGAGAGAGAGAGAGAGAGAGAGAGAGAGAGATCTTAGTATTGCTCAATATTGTGTTTGTGTGTGTGTGTGTGTGTATGTGGGGGGGGGGGGGGGGGGGGGAGAGATGATTCAACATAGCAAGGCTATAGGAAATGGCAACCCGTGCAGCTCGGGGGGTCTTTTTGTGGATGGATGCACACTACCAACATGCCGACTATGTATGTGAAAGTGCACAGATACATTTGCAAATGATGTGTCACTGGTTCCAACGGCTACTTCTTGAGGGTGTGTCATATGTTCTGGCCATATACTCGCAGTCGATAGTGTGTGTGTGTGTGTGAAGTGGTGTGTCACTTATTCTATCAACTACTCCTTGTTGTAGCGTCACCAATTCCAACTTTATGTGTGTGTACATATGTGTAAGTTCCCATAAGTTCCTATATATGGTGCCATTGTTGGATTTAGTGTTATAGGGATGCATATACAGGTTGGCGAAGATGAAGAATCTCAAGGCACACAATGGAGATTGTATTGCTTAGTGCACAATGGAAAGATAAGTTAGCCCTAGAATGATGGACGTACATACAATGCAGGGGGGGGGAAAACCTCCTAGTGGGGGAAAAATGCACCAGAGGTTCTAATTGTGTTCACACACATCACTACCACACATATGGTAACAAATCCCCCTGGGAGTGATGCAATGCACGAGAGCTGGCACATAGTGTATAGGGAAGTGCCATTTCTTGAGGACATGATCAATCCACGAAGGGAAGCAAGCCCAAAGATTTGCGAAAAGCTTCGAACTTCTCACAAGGCAATGCCTTTGTGAAATAGATCTGCAATGTTGTCATGTATCAGTACATAAGCCAAGCTCATATCTCCCTTTGAGAGACTCTCTCTGACATAGTGATAATGCACCTCAATGTGCTTTGTGCGAGCATGAAAAATGGGTTCGTTGCAGCTGTCAATGTGCTATGGCTATCGGTGTAGGTGATGTTGGCAGTGTCCTATCCAACACCCAAATCAGTCATATTAAGCTGGCATCTGAGCCATACACACTCAGTCGTAGGTGTGAAGACTACTCTATACTCAACTTCACAACTAGAAGTGGCCACAGTAGGTTGCTTCTTGCTCAACCATGATATGCATGAACTGCAGAGCATGAAACAAAAACCACTTGTGAACACTCGCGTGTCATAACAACCAGCCCAATCCGAGTCGGAAAAAGCATGCAAATCTAGTGGCAATGATCACCCCTTGGGATAAAACTACCCAAGATGTAAAGTGCCACTCAAATAGTAAAAGATACTCTTAACAGCTTACCAACGCTTAGACCTTGGGCTATGCATAAATTTGCTAACCTGTGAGACTGCAAACTGAATATTTGGCATCATATTGCATACATAAACAAGGCATCCAAAGAGTGACATCGACAAGATCACTAACATCATGAAGACTTAATTTCATTCCTGTTACTGTTGGATTAGCAATAGGTTTGCAATCCTCAAGGCTAAATTTACATAGTAATGTCTCTATATAGCTTGTTTGACACAAGGCAATACCTCCATCACACTTCTTAAACCGTATGCCCAAGTAATGATGCAAAAGCCCCAAGTTTTTCATCTTGAAAATAGCATTTAAATCAGAAATGAATTCAGCAGTGTGTGTCTCATCGGACCAATAATTAGCAAATAATCTACATATAAAACAACGATGAGAAATACATCACCCTCACGCTTGACATACAAAGTGATTTCAGCTGGATTGTTACGAAGACTTGTTTAACCAAATGAGTGTCAACTTTCTCATATTAAGCACAAGGAGACCGCTTCAACCCATACAAAGCTTTCTTACATTTGCACACTTAATTTTCTTGTCCTTTCTTGACAAAACCACGAGGTTGTGTTACATAAACTTCCTCAAATATATCACCATTCAAGAAAGTAGTAACAATGTCTGAATGATGTACATTTCATCCAAATAGAGTTGCCAATGCACATGGAAAACGAACAAAAGTCATTCAACAGTGGGAGCAAAAGTCTCTTCATAATCAATGCATTTCTATTGTGCATAACCTTTTGCAACAAGTCTAGCCTTGTAGCAATCAATCTCACGATTCGACTTATGTTTCTACTTGTAAACCCACTTGCAAAGTATGCACCAACTATTTTGGCATATCTCTTGCCTCCTCATTCTCAACTCTTTCCATGTCAAGTATATCATAGGTGAATGCATGGCAAGAACCTGAACGAGTATGACTCGACATAGGTGCATCCAATTTACTGTCATGAAAAGTATGCACCAACCATTTTGGCATACCTCTAGCCTCCTCGTTCTCAACCCTTTCCACGTCAAGTATATATTGTACATCTGCATCAATAATAGGCTGGTGCGTAACATTTTTTGAAAACCCCCATAGGCTGTACATTAAAGTTTCCATTATTAAAAAGAGGCAACAAAGTGTCATAAATGTCCTATGAGCTTATATTAGTGTCACTGGTACATGATAACAAAGGCTAAATATAATCTTCCACAAACACAATATTTTGTGCAACCAAGATATGTTTTGTTTGCGGATGGTATAACCTATAACCTTTGCTTCCAGTACTGTAACCAACAAAAATGCATTTAACATCCTTATCATCCAATTTTTTGCGTTGCATTTGTGGCACCAAAGCATTTAAACTAAAAACCCACATGTGATCAATAGATGGCTTTTTATTATGCCATGCTTCATAAGGAGTCATAGAGTGCAAGGCTTTGGTAGGACACCTGTTAAGTACATAAGTAGCACACATGATAGCCTCAAGAAAAAATGAATGTGGCAAAGCTTGACTCTTGACCATACATAGTGCCATCTTCTTAAGCGGCCTTTTTTTTTTCAGCAACACCATTTTGTTGAGGTGTATATGGAACTTTACGTTGGTGTTTAATCCCATGATTAGCCAGAAATGCATTACACTCGTGAGACATTTAGAGACATTTTCAGTCACAGCCAAAAATTGTGTGTAGCACATGAACACTTTGGAATTAGCTTTAAGTGGATACACACAAAAAGTATAGGTTATTGCCTAAGGATGGATTTTGCATAGGCCCACAAACATCATTATGCACAAGTTGCAACCTACATGTAGCCCTTACTGAACCATTCTTTGGAAACTTTGAACGTTGCATCTTGCCCAAAATACAGTCTTCACAAACATGCTTAAAAGGTGCTTTAAGAGACGGCAAAGAAGCAACCATAGCGGATTTCTACAAACATAGCAAACTAGCAAAATTTAGATGCCCAAAACATGCATGCCAAAGTTTTGCATATGAAAGAGCCTTTGAATCCACAACTGCATTCACAAAATTTTGCCCACGCTTTTAATACAAAATGAGCTTATACAACCCACGTCACAAAATGCTCGATGCAACTATTTCATCACCAAAACTGAGATCATGAATTGTACATATGTCATCCACAAATTTGACAACAAGAGCAAGTCTTGCAAGTGTGGATACAGACAAAAGGTTCTTTTTTATCCCTAGTACACAAAATAAGTGATTCTATTCTTATGAGTGATAGACTTGAGAGAGATAAACAAGTCACGATGTGAAGTAGTGTGCTTTGTAGCACCACTATCAAAGTACCGCACATGTGATCAATCTGCAACAACTGACATACATGCATCATGGAGAGAAGGATCATAAGTACAATCTACACTAAATGCCCACTCTGCATCTACATCAATATCACAATATCCTTTCCCAGAAGATTCTAAAATAGTTGCACTTTAAGTGGATCCTATCTCTTTCTTCTTGGCCTCTTTTGCCTTCAACTCAGGACATTGCTTTATCAAGTGATCATTCGCCTTGCATTAATGGCAACGCAACTTCTTCTTGCCCTTTTCAGCAAAATTCCCAAAGGAGGTGCTGCCAGTAGAAGCATTAGGAACATGCGATTTGCCACTCATTGAAGAACCATGAGAAGTGGCTACATTGCTATTACCACCTTTCCTATGGGAAGCAACAAAAGCGTGTTCAATTGTACTCTATTTAGCCTCGTTCTTTCTTGAAAGTGACCCTTGCAATAGCAATGTGCATAATGCATCAAACTTGACAGCTTGAGAGGTTCCTTGGGTCATAAGTCTCCAAGTACTAACAAAACCTTAATAAGAATCCGGTAATGCATTGAGAATTGTCTGCACAAGTGAACTATCAGAAATGACTTTGCCTACAGAAATGAGTTGCTCATTGATATCCTTAACACCATCAAGAAAAGTGTCCATGCCATCATCCTCTTGCATAATCTTTGACTCGAGCTCTTTACACAGCAATGCAATTTCAGCCTCATTGCAACTTGCATACAGATCAGTCAGAGTATCCCACGCCTGCTTTGCTGATTTTGTTGAGAGAATGTGAGGAGTAATAGTGCGCTTCATAGATGATGCAATCAATGCATGAGCATGTGCATCTCTAACGTCCCACCGAGACTGCTCAGCCATAGGCAAACAACTCTAGCATCAATAGACTTGTGAGAACCTGCAACATCCTCAATAGAGCTTGTATCCACAGAAGGTGGACCTACATCAATTCCCTACACAACATTCCAAACACCCTTTGACACAAGAACATGTGTCATCATGTAAGCCCACATTGAGTAGTTATCCATATCGAGTTTATCCTCAGCAACAAACATCTATGTTGTTGTCAGCCATGGTGAGCGATTGCGCCTGATGTAAAGACTCTCCAAAAAGAGGGAAAAAAAGCAAAACTAACACGTGCTATATAGCACAACCCAAAGAGGATTGTAAGGGACCTGTTTTGCAGAAAAATGCATTGATTTTCTTTTGTGGCAAAAAAGGACGCAATTGCCTGCATAGTACTACATGTAGTGAAAACGGAGGTGGAAATGAGCTTGAATCAAAATCTCGAGTGAATTAATCGACCTACTGGTGCTCACCAAATCTCCCCTAAATCAGAGACAGTGAACAAGCGGGTGTTGATAACATTGGCAACTATGTCTGGGAGGATGCAACTTGCTCTGATATCAATTTTTGGAATTAGGGTTGTAGGGATGCACACACAGCTTGGAGAAGATGAAGAATCTGAAAACACACAACACAGAGTGTATTGCTTAGTGCACTATGGAAAGATAAATTAACCCTAGAATTATGGGCATATACACAATGCACGGGGGAAAGAGTATTACTAAGAACCGAACAAACTTTATCGAGAGAACACAAAAACCGAGCGAAATTCAAGTGAAACAGGAAGGGGAGAGAAGGACGGGGGGGGAGAGAGAGAGAGAGAGAGAGAGAGAGAGAGAGAGAGAGAGAGAGAGAGAGAGAGAGCATGAGAGAAGAAATTATTTGTTTCCATATCCAAGTACATTTTTTTAATGTTTTCTTGAACACTTTAAAGAACACTAACTAGCATTATTTCTTAACACCAAAGAAATTCTCACATTTGGCTTCATCAAGTACAAGACATGATACTTTACTACTCGTCATTGATGAAAGCATATTTTTTATGGGCACACTTGTCATGTTAGGCTCCTCATCTATCTCATTTGTTATCCTCTCTATCAACACAAACCAATGATGGTGAAAGCAAAGGGATGACTAGATTATGCTATATCCCCAATAAATGATAGAAGTATCTAAAAAACAATATTATAGCAAACTTTTAAAACGTTACAATGAAACTCAAAAAATGGAAATTTCAATCTCTCTTTCAGGTCCAATCATGCCAAAATTGTGGCTCAATCATGCTACGCACCCAAACATTGCCCTAAATTGTCCTGTGTCGACGCGGGACAGTTTAGGGTAGTGCCCTGGAAGGCCTTGCAATAGGATGATGATAAAAAGGATAGGCTAAGATGGTGATATAATTAATTAATGCATGGCAATATGATGATAGGAAAGGATAGGACTACGATGGTGATTTAATCAATTAATGCATACCCATAACATGATTTGTATATCTTGGGCTACGACACAAACTCTTCATTTTTATAGATTTGCCTATTAACATGTCCGATGCCACACCTTTAACAAATTATTCTCCCATTTTCATGTCCAGATAATTATGAGGAGTCACATTTTGACAGTGTGGCTGAGGGACTCTAAAGCATGCGATGTACATTACATCTCTTCACCAAGACATCCCCCTTAACCATACTGAGTCAGCACAATAACATTTATGGAAATGTCCCAACTTGAAAATGGATCCTTACTCTCAAAACTTTATGACACTTGAAATGCAAACAAGTCCAAAGTGTAGTAAAGATGGATCAATTTAAGATGCCATTACTGGAACAAGACATTGAACTCATGATTCAACGAGTAAAACAATTTGTAGCTTCATTGCACTCATGTTGAAGCTTCACCTACTCACCAAGCAATGGTAGTGGCCTAAATGTTAGTTAACACAAACTTCTTGCAGAGAAATGGGATTTTTTAATTTTGGATAGAAGATGAGAATCATTCTTGAGACCAATAAAATAGAAATATAGTATGTGGCATCCCATTGGTGTTAAGTCTGGCCTAGGCTAAAATCTTCAACAAGTCTTAGGTAATGTGAAAAGAGAATGTTAGGGCACCAACACTCTTTTCGGTCTCCTCACATGCAAATATAGAAGCTTTGCCTCTTTCTCTCGACTAGCCCTTCGGCCATGTGCAGCTTTGCCTCCCTTGCTCAACTAACCCTTTAGTCATCTGCAACACTCAATGTGCTACCTTGTGGGTGGTATGCTCCCATGCGACTATAGAAGCTTTGCCTCTCTCGCTCGACTAGCCCTTTAGTCATGTGCATCACTCAATGTTCAACCTTGCGGGTGGTCTACTCCCATGCAACTATAGAAGCTTTGCCTCTCTCCCTCGACTAGCCCTTCGGTCATGTGTAGCACTCGTTGTTCTACCTTGTGGATGGGTGCTCATGTCTCTCATTGAGTTGTTGGCCTATCAAAGCTCACCCAAAGCTCGTCACAACTTTGAATTTTCCATTGCAAGATGACCCATCTTATTGTGTACACGGGTTTTGAACCCCTCCCAACTTGGGGACTCCCGCCTTCACTTCTCCCTCTCCTTCATTTTTAATCATGCCCGAGACAATGTCTTGAGTATGATGAAGAAAAAAGACTGCAAGGAGTAGGACGAATCACTTTTCATTTGTTATATTAGTCATTTGTTTACGTGCATAAAAATTCATTTTCTTTGTTGTCCGGCCAATGTGACAAATATTTTGTGGTGTTGGCTATGAATACGTAATTGTGCTGGCAAATGTGCCTTAATGCGGGGCATGGTTGCCTATCCACAAGCATATCACATCGACATGGCAAGGTTTCAAGAATGAGGGGGGCTCATTCTGCTAATCCTCCTGTCCTAGTCCTTAGCATAGCTCATTTTTGCTCTCTATCTGTACGTCTATGGGCATAGTAAGGTTTCAAGCACCAAGGAGGGGGTTCAGTCTGCTCCTCCTATCCTAATTCTCAACATGGCTTGTTTGCGCTCTCTACCCGTGCTATGCCCAAAAGTATGTCGCTTTGGTGCCATAAAGTTTCGAGCATCAAACAAGGGAGTTTCATTCCGCATTTTTTGATGCATATGCAAGTCACTTTGAGCTACTTAGCTTGTGAATATAAAAGTCTAGGTTTTGTAGTGCTTGGGGCTCAAGCATTGTAAGCATTCTAAGTACAACACGATACTCAACTTTGAACCAGACTCCTTTGCACTGATCATTTTTGCCCGTATTCTATCCAAAGGTATGCCACACCAGTGCTGTGGTGTTTTAAGCACAAAACAAGACAGCTTTGAACCGGACTCCTTTATGCTGATGTTTGTCTGTACTCTATCCAAAGGTATGCCGCGTTGGTGCGGTGGTGTTTGAAGCACAAAAGGAGGCAGCTTTGAACCCAACTCCTTGGCGCTGATCTTTGCCCGTACTCTATTGGAAGGTATGCCGCATTGGCGCAGTGGTGTTTCGAGCACAAAACGAGGCAACCTTGAATCGATATCCTTTGTGCTGATCTCAATCCATACTATGTCCAAAGGTATGTTGCACCATCGCGGTGGTGTTTGAATACATTGTGTAGTGAGCACATGGAGATTTGGCGAGAGGAATCCACATAAGATTTTGCGTCCACATAAGCTCTGGGTCTAGATGTAAGGCAAAAGGGAGTGGACCGACACGGCTCCCCCGCCGACGTGGTATTGAATAGGGCCAAGTCCCAGTACTTATACACGAGGATTCCTTGAAGATCCTACAATTTTTCTTCTTGGCTGGAGCATAGAGCAAGCTGCCCAATGTATGGAGCGTGCATGGATGCACCTTTGCTGTTGTAGATTTTGACATTAACGCATGCTACAGCAAGAGTTGTGACTGGTAGGACGGTGTCTCTTGGCCAAAGCTAATGTAGATATGCGTGCTACTGTACTAGCTCAATGTTTCCATCGCTTTTGTGTTGTGCAATCTGCTTTCCACCCAGTAACTACCGCCCACCATCTGCCTCTTAACTGTGGACTGACGCACTGTATCCGCCAGCTGTCGATTTCTCAAACCCCCCTACCCTACCTTCCAATTTCCTATACACTATGCCACTTTTGCCCGGGGCATCTTGCCATGATTCCATCTATTAGACAATTTTCCAAAATCGAGCCCCCATATTACTTCTACTTGCTCCATTTAGGAGGATACCCACCTACTTGCTCAACTCTCATTTTTTTCTTGGGAATCTACACAGATTCCTCCACACCCTCTTGCATCAATGGCTAGCAAAATCGTTAGGCGGGGTTAAAATTTTGAACCCAATGTCTCCATATCTCGAGGAGTCCACTATATAAAAATTGCATATAGCACGTGCGAACAAGAGGTATTTAAATAATCCCTTACCTTTATATATACAAGTCTTATATGTAACCCTTATTTGTATGCATTTTTAATAAAAAAACTAGCCCTTATGTATGAAAATTTTAAATTTCTCAATTAAAAGACCCATAATGTAAGTACATTTTTTTTTTGTAAATGTACCTAATTATAAATTTCTTATTTTGTTCGCACGTCTATCTTACATATTCCCTAGAGGACACCCCGAGCTCCATATGAATATCCATGTTCCTCTACAATAAACCAGCCCACACGAGAGCGGTTGTTGCTCTCAAGATTGCACCTTATCTTTAAAAAGAAGTGACATTTTCTACCCTGCCCTCCCCAACCCAACACCTACATCGTCACCACGACCAACGAGTGACTTGTCCCATGCATCTGGCCATTGCATGCACATGCATTCGCTTTTCCCCACACTCCTTCTCATTTTGCTACCATCACTCCCCTTCTGACACTCCATTTTCTTTTCGCTGTTGAGCCAAAGGGGGGATCTCTTGAGATCCCCCCTAATAGATATTTTTAAAAACTCGTGCTGACCTACTTGATCCATTTTAGAAGCTAATTAATTTATTTTGAATATATCCCAATACACACACTCTCACACACTCTCATTGTGTGAAGTGCAAAGTGAAAGAGCTCCCTCTCCTTCTCCAAGCAAGTAGAGAGGTTGAGCCTACACCAACACTCTTGGCTATGGAATGCAAATCCAACCAAGAGCCATGCTTCAATGCTTAAGCTTGCCATCTTCTCCATCTTCATTACTATGCTATTATGTATGCTATTATGTATGCTAGCAAGAAGAGTGATGATATGTGAGGAACTAATAATTTCTCCTATGAAATAATTCTTCTTCCTCTTCCCTACCCTCATTCCTTGCTAGCTCTCTCCACCTTCCAAGGTGTTTGAAGTTTTCGGACTGAGGCTTGGGATAGTTTAATGTTTTTCACAAAGTTTATGTTATGCTCCTGATGCATGAAGCTTTCCATCTTCATTGCATCACCTAGGTCATAAGGAACACAACGATTGTATTGTACCAAGTCTCTCTTGATGGGAGAAACTATAATACAAATGCCTATTGGAGGGAGGACCGGCTCCACATAGATCGGGTCCTCAACTGTTGTCATGTTCTCTAAACTCTCTCTCTTGCAAAAATATTGTTCATACCAAGTTAACTAAATGCTATGTTTATGTTGCTACCATCAATTAAGTTCACCCGCTATGCACTCAAAGTGATTTCCCAAAAGTACTATTTGTAATACCCGCTACTCTCAAAGTTAATGGGCCACTTCCATTACATTGGTATTAGAGCATTTGGTTTCTCTTTTCTGGCTTAAGAAGAGAGGTCCTTAAGTAGCCTATAAATAAATGAATTTGTTAATTATATTAGGGTAAGTGGGACTGGGATCTATTATCGATTTGGTTGAGGCCATTATGTGGGATATGGTGCACATGTCGGGAGCTTTGGACTTAATAATGGGGTCTTTTATACTTGCCTATGAATTTACCATTATTGAGCCATAAGAAATCCAAAACGACCCAGCCCTTGGCAATTCTACAATATTAGACCCACTCCACTACTCTCTATAGTTAACCACTTCAAGCCGTGGGTGTAGATACTTAAGTGCCAATTTTCAAAGGCTAAGAGGAGTGGAAACTAAGGTTTTCAATTGCCAAAGCATAAACTAAGTAAGTATATAAATTTTGTCAACATGGCTGACAATAATCAAGAGAGTAGAATGAACATTGATAACTTTGATTTTGCTAGCTCCAGTCAAGTTGTACATTATACCTTGACTGCCAAGGTTGCCCTAGTAATAAGGCATGTTGTGTGTTCTTATCTTCTACCACATAAAATTTGTGCAAATAGACATTTTGGTTAACTTGTACCATGAGCACTGTCCATCCCATTACCTTGATTGAGTGTTTTGAATAATTGTGGAGATTTTGTTTCATCTCCTGTAATTGATTGTCAAGTTGAAGTTGCTTGTAAAGTTTGTAGGAGATCACGTTACCTTGAGCACTTGAATCAAGCATTGCTATCACCTCCACTTGATTGTGTCCTAGTTTGATAGCAATTTTGAGATCCTGCATGTTCTTTGTGTCAAAGTCTGTTACTTGAATGTCATTAATCTTCAGAGGTGGTCCATGATGTTGTTGTTGTCAAAGAAGCCAACATTTTACTATTTGTTCCTTGGCCTTTGCTTGAGCTTCTACAATAATCTATTGTTTCTCTTGTGTCCATTTCTTTTCCTTGTGTATTTTTAGAAGCATGCTTGGGGTTAGTGGTAGATGAAATTTTTTTAGTCGACATCCACTAATCCAATTGGGAATTTCTTCACCATCCAATGTAACAAGCTTGACAACTCCACTTGGTGATAAGCCTTTGATCACAACTTTGATCACAAAGGGTCCTATCCCTCGCTTTTTAAGTTTCTTAGCATGTTGTTTTAAGGTATAAATCAGGACGTAATAGCCTGTTTTGAATTCCTTTGATCGTACATGCTTATCAAAAAACTATTTTTGCCTTCATTTTTGCAAATAGATGAAAGCTATTGCTTTCAAGCAAGGCTCATCTAGCTTTTCAAGGTCATCTATTCGTGAAGACATTTCATGGCCTGTTTGCTATTTTGTGAAGACATTTCATGGCATCTATTTGTGGTTGCTTGGCTAATCTTAGTGTTGGAATTAGGAATTCCATAGGCAATATAGCATTAAGGCCGAACACCATGTTGTACGATGTTGTTCCTATCGAGGTTTTGTAAGCAGTTCTATAGGCCCATAATGTCGAATGTAACTTTTGATCCCAATCCGTTCTTGACTCTAAGACTATCTTAGTTAAGATCGTACATAGAGTCTTATTCGTAGCTTCTGCCTGCCTGTTAGCTTGTGGGTGGTACGGAGTAGACTTATTATGGACTATCATGAATTCTTCAAGAAGATTCTCAATTGTTTCATTTATAAAACGTGTGTCTTGATCACTGACAATTTCTATCGGTAGACCATATCTAACAAAGACATTTTCATATGGAAATTGTGCAGTAGTCCTGGCATCAATTTTTTGTGTAGCTTTGGCTTTGATCCATTTAGTGAGATAATCCGTGGCCACAATGATATTCTGGGCATGTGCCTTATAAGCAAGGGGGTGAGATTGGTCCCACATAGTCTATTTCCCACTTAGCAAAAGCTCTGGCTCTCATTATTGGCCGTAAGGGCATCTCATCCTGCTTTATTGGCACTTTGGTGAATTGACAATAGTCACATCATCTTGTATATTCGATCGCGTCCATATGTAATGTTGGCCACCATATTCCAGAGGTGAGGATAATTTTTGTTGTCTTTTCCCCTGAGAAATGGCCTCCACTTATTCCTTCATGTGCTTGTTCTAGTGTTGGAATGTACAAGCTCTCCATTGCGGACAGCCTAAGCTAGTTATCCTTTCCTCTTTTATAAAGCTGATTTTCAATCAAAATGAAATCACAAGCTTCTATTTCTATCGCTCTCTGCCATGATCTAGTGGTATTTTGAGGAAATGTTTGCTTCTCAAGTCAACAATGTATTGACTCCATTCTCGCATAAATGTTTGCTTCTCAAGTCAACAATGTATTGACTCCATTCTGGCATAATTGTTATTTGAAACACTGTTGCATGTTCTATTGGTGGTCTTGATCTGCATTTGGCACAACTAGTTACATAATCATGAACATCAACACACATAGTTGGTCAATACACTCCCAATTGTCACAAGCGTTATAAAATTTTTGTGGATGAACAATGAAATGTGAAATCTTGATTATGCGCTTCTAGCAAATAGGTCTCGTATTCCTCTGGGTTTATGCACACTCATAGGATATCGTCGAAGCCTAGATTATGTAAACATCCGCCAACCAATGAAAAGTTCTTAGATTGCTGAATCATTCTTCGTTTATGGTCTGGGTCGGATTTGTCGAATTCTTCATCATGTGATAGTAGTCTTACGATCTCTTGGGACCACTTAGGTACCATTTCTATATTGAATAGATATGCATCTAGGAGATCATCATCCACTCCCCCTAGAGCTTCTCCATTTGGCAATTGAGAAAGGTGATCTGCTCTAAGATGTTTCTTCCCCTTTTTAACCACTACCGTAAAGTCAAACTCAAGCAATATGATGAACCATCTTACGATTCGCCTTGTATTGCATGGTTTGTTGACAAGGTATAAAAGGGCTTGATGGTTCGTGAAAAACACAAACTTATTTGCAAGGAGATAATGCCAAAAATGTCTTAACAGCATAAACCATTCCAAGCCCCTCTCTTTTGGTGGTTGTGTAGTTATTTTTAGCACTGTTTAGTTGTTGGCTGGAATAGAAAATAGAGAAATTCATGGTTACTTCTCCTGGTTGAGCCAAAATACATCCTATAGCAAATGCAGACGCATCAATATAAGCGTGAAATATTTTTTCCCAATCAGGTGCCTTTAGCACCGGAGCGGATATGAGGGCATCTTCTAATTTCTTAAATGATTCCTCACACTCATCTGTCCATTCAAAGATCACTATTAGTCTATACAGAGGTTAGGCGACGATTGCATACATGTGTATGAACCTCCTGTAATAACCATAGTGTCCCATTAAACAATGTAATTGCTTTGCATTGACTGGTTTAGGCATTTCGATAATCACTTCTATCTTATCCAAATCTGTGAATATGCCATTTTCTGAGACAATATGTCCCAGGATTCGTCCTTGTCTAACCATAAAAATGTACTTTTTTTGGATTAAGAAAAATTCTATATGTCCTGCAGTTCTCGAATACTTTTTTGAGGTGTTCTCTATGTTCCTCTCTTAGGAGAGAGTGTACACATAGGTCATCCGTATAGATTTCTAGGAAGATCCTCAAGTATTCTTTGAAAGCATGTGCCATCAATCTTTGAAATGTTCCAAGTGCATTTGTCCATCCAAATGGCATGACTCGATATGAAAATATGCCCCATTCTGTGGCAAATTCCATTTTATATGGTCCTCAGGTGCAATTGCAAGTTGGTTGTAGCCATAGAATCCATCCAAGAAGGAATATGCACGCTTGCCTGCCACTCGTTCAAGGATGTGATCTGTGATTGGTAAAGGATAATTATCCCTTATTGTGGCTGCATTGGCTTTTTTGAGGTTGACACACACTCGGAGTTTACCATTATTTTTGGGCACAACAACAATCGGAGATACCCAATTGGTGTGTTCTATTTCATAGATAAACTTTGCTTCCTTTAGCTTATCGATTTCTTCCTTGATACGCTAGCAAATGTGTCATTTTACGTGTATGGCCTTTGTCTGCTAGGCTTCACATCAGGTTTTAAAGGGATAGTATGCTGACATATTGTAGGATCCAGTCCCTTTAAGTCCTTATAAGACCATGCAAACACATCCTTATATTCTCGAAGAAGGCGATCAAACTCCTCTTCCTCTTCTTGACTCAAATCGATTGCTATATAAACGCGTTGTGGTTCCTCCCCAGGTCCTGCTAGGTCTATCTTCCTTGCATCCTCCGGTCCGTCATATGACTCCTTCTCCCATCGTTCTTGTTTGGGCTACGTCAACACTATCTTCTAGTCTTGAATAGTGAACTTCTTGTAATAGGAAGGTACACTCATACAGTTATTGCTTTTGTCTTTTTCATCTTTTTCATTTTCCGTTTCAATTGTCCATACTTCTCTCAGAGTTTTCCTGAGCTCTTGGTACTTCTTTTTACGTTCAACTTTCGTCCATTTTGGTTCTCCTAGTTGGTTCAGTCCTGTTTTGTTTTGTTTTTTGAAGTTTCCAAGTTCAGCTTTTGAGTTCGTTTTTTCAGGTCCCTAGCACTGTCTTTTGTCGTAGAGTCTTGATCTCAAGAGAATTGTCATGATATTTCGTTTTTAATGCAATCTTCAACTTTTACCAGAGATAAAAATTCTGTTTTGTTTCTCATTTTTGGCATTAGGTTAACTCCCCATCCACTTCTTCCTTGTGTCTAGTTCTTCTTGGTTGTCTTGAGGTTGGTTATCCTCATCCTCATCTATTAAATCAACCATGTAGTATGGAACCACATCATAACGGTCCTGGTCATAACACTTAATCGTCGGTTCCTCCGCAACAGCGCACACATCTAATGTTGCTAGAATATGCGTCCATTCTAAAGTTTCTAAGGACTCTTCTGGAAAAGGTTTCGAAATTTATTATGTATTCTCAATAGCTCTTTCTAGAATACATTCTTCCCATTATAGGCTTCCACAATTGGATACCCCACACATCCATAACTACTTTGGTTTACCAAACTAGGCTAGAAGTTCCAACCCTACCAACGTAGCAGAATCAAATTCCTCTACTGGAGTTCGGTCCACATCTTTGTAGCTATGGTCTTTAAGGTTTATTCTCGTAGTAGTTTCCATGTGTCTGAGGTATATATGATTATAGCCCCAATCTTGGACCATCTTTAATTGTCGCATGAATGGTTGTCCAAGTATTATGTTGTAGTTATTCTTCTTGCCAAAATACACTATTGCAAAGGTATGCTTATACTCAACTCCGCAAGAGGTAACAACTACCTTTTCTAGGAGCCCTATGGGTCTCTCCATGTAATAATCAACGAGTTGCAACTTCATCCTGGTGGTCCTCAAAGCTGGTTTCCTCCATTTCTTCCATAAATCCTTGGTCGCGATGGCTACACCAGCTCCACTGTCAAGAATTACCATGGTGGTGACACCTTCTAATTCAACCAGGAGCGTGGTATTGCCATCTTCTCCACAGTATTCTCCTACCTTGTTTAAGGGTACTAGTTGCATGTTTAATTGAGGTTTCTCTAATTCTTTGATTCGTTCCTGCATTCGTGAATTTGGATCCTTTACCCCAAACATTTCTAAACATTTTCCTATTGTAGTCCACATATGCGGTCTTATTTTACGAAGCTTGGCGAGAGTAATGGTACAAGTCACTAGAGTAGATAAGATGGTTATCAACCCCTTGGGACTCCATCCCCTTCCTTATAGAGAGTTTCTATGATGGCATAACTTTCACATCCAACTTTGCTTCATATTCTCCCATATAAGAGGGCAAAGTTCTCAGAGACATAGGTTGGCTATTCCAAGATCTCATAGATCCCTTGTCTCCCCAATACGAGTGCATCTCTAGATCTGCTTGAGGTCCTGCCTCAAATTCTTCAATAAGAGGAAGAAAGTTATCTTCTCCTATACTTGTTTTGTTAACCCTTTGTTTTAATTCATTAGCTTCATTGGCTTCCCTTATCTGCCTCCAAAGATCATTCAAGCCTTCATCTCCTTTATACATTTCCGGTATGGTAGGTTGAAAACCTTCAAACTTTTGATTTGTTGTGTTCATCACTATCTCAGGTTTTCCAATTGATTTTTTTGGTTTCAATTCAGTTTCTGAAGTAACAGTTGCCTATCAAATTCATGTGTTGGAGGGGTTCTCGGTATTGATATTGGATGTTCTACCCACTCCTCTTGTTTTCTTGTAGTTGGCTCTAGTAGGGTTTGGGCTATTTGTATCATCTTTTGAGACATTTCCAGTCTTTGTTTTTCTAGCTCTGCATAGGGATATGTCATCCATCTTCGTTCTTACGTTTAGTAGATTTTAAGCCTTGATTCGTAGGCCTTCAAGAGTGCATCTAGATGTTCGTTTACTTTCTTGACTAGCACAGATCCTCCCGATCCTGCACTTTTGATTCCCTTTTCTTCTCAGGCTCTATGTCTGTTGGAGTTTCTGGTTTTTGAATAATTTGTCTTTCAAGTTTTTCCAATTTGTTGATAACCGATTTTTGAATTTTCGTATTTTCCATAGTAAGCCACCTCACCCAGGAAATATCACTTTAACAATATGGCTATCGTCACGTGTTCATATGTACATGTGTTATGCGACCTATTATTTCATGGAAAAAACCTCAACTAGCTAGTTATCTAGTTAGGGGAGACAAAAAATATATAAATAAGTATTACAGTCAAATTTGTACATAATATTTCACCTTAATTTTGGCATAATTATAGTGTGTGTTTTATGTACATATTTTACAAATTTGTGTATATACCTATATTGAAGTGTGGGTTTTTATCGAATCCTACGTACGTCAATTCTTACCATTTTACTCTACATAATAATTTGCTATTTTTTTCTCGTACATACATGTGTATGCTTGTATAGAAATATTGCAAATAATAATACCAAAATGGCTATATCTTAGCCTTGGTGTAACTCCACCCCAACACAAATCCAAAAAAACTAGTTTTATTTGTGTGTATATATTTTCACTATTGTGATTTTTCCCTTCCTACAATTATTCTCTTTTACTCTCATAAATTAGAACACCAAAAATATTCATCTTTTCATTGTAGTCCCATAATGAGAGAGATTACTTTTAAAGTTGGCCCCTTTATACTTTTCACATGAATTATTTATATTTTGACATCTACATATTTTTTAGATCCTTCGATATCTGATTTTCTTAGTTGTATTATTCATTTATATCATGAGCTCAGCATTATCTTCAATTAAAGACCCACAAAATAAAGTCAAGGATATGTGGCATGCATGCATGCATTATGGAGAGCTCACTCTTGGAGGCATTCAAAAGAATCATCCAAAGAGAGAGCCCACAAGGACTTTGTGTAGTGGAAAAAGACAGTCGGTTTTGCAAAATTTTTAAAGGGCACTTTTTCTCCGACTTTAAAAAGCTAATAAAAACAAAAATTGTAGCTCGTGAGCTGAACTTTTGCCTAATTTTTTTTCATTTTTTTTAAAGCTACGAGATGTGAGATATGATTTAATTGACGGACCCCATTCTGCCCATGCCATGCAGCCACACTCCCTCTTTCACTTTATCATTTTCTTATTTCACACACACTTCTCCACTCATCATCCCCATCTCTCTCACGTCTCCTCTCTGCACCCTAATCACCTCCTCCTCAACCTTGAAGAATAAGAGAAACCATGGTGAACTCATGCCTCCTACACATACTTCCATTCCCACCTAGTCTCAAATTTTCTCCTCCAAATTACCCATATCTATAAAAAAAGCCACAAAATTCAGCCTCTTCTCTTGAAGAACAACATCATGGTGATTGATTAATCATCTTCAATTACTTTGGCTCCCAAGGAAGTCCAAGAGTTGATAAAAAAATGTGTCGTCAAACCTAGTGGACCGTCAACAAGAGTCAAAATTGGCCCTACTCAAGACACGTGGAACATCAACATTGTAAGAAATCCATCTTTTCTTACCTCTTAAGCATTTTTCTTTCTTATTTGTATCCTACATGGATACTCCCATTGTACATATCCAAATCCATTTGTAAATATATAAAAATACTAACACTAACCCACTATGAAAAGTCTTATCACCTCCATTTCTCTCCTCTCTCTTTTATTCGTCTATCCCCACGAGCTTCTTGATAAGTCCAAGCAAAAAATAGATAAAATGCTGAAAATCTAACCCAACCATAATTAGAGGAGTAACTCTAGCCCTCAAAATTGCTATAAAAGGAGGGTGTAGCTAGCACAAAAAAAGGGGGGAAGCCATAAGCAAGAGCACCATGCGATAGCTGTAGAAGCCAAGTTCAATCTCTTGAGAAGGATCTCTTGAGTGAAATCTCATTGCCTTATGCACATGCATGTGATGTATTAGGGGTGATTAGCAAGGGAGTTATATGCCATTGTAAGAGAGAGTGATCATTCAATTGAGAGTAGGAAGCCCATATTTCCCCTACAAGTGTGAGCCCAACATTTTGCTGAATCAAGGAGGTGGATTTGGACCAAGCATGATACTTTGTCTTCCTTCCAACGTGAAGTCATGGACAACAATGATGTGTAAGTGTCTTGGTGTTTTATTTAAGTTCTTGATAGCTTGTCTCCGGGTGTTGTTATTGATTTAGCCATTAATCCCACATGCTCTAAGAGGGCGACAGGGTGGAGAGGACTCCCCTGGCCTTAAGACAGTGATTGGGGTGGCTTGTCTTGTGATGTGTTGCGGTATAATTTACTCAAGTTATGTTGAACAAATGTTAATCTCACTTTGATTGGTCATGTAAGCAGGTATTTAGGGCAACAAGCACTCCCCCCTCTCTTTTTCTTACGTGTAAATCCGTGTTTGCTAGATCATTGTCGATATGTTTTAGGGCAGCCCGAGCTCTCTCTCTCTCTCTCTCTCTCTCTCTATGCGTCATAGTTTGCATCCAAAACTAGGTGGTGCTCCAAATTTGTGTAGGGTTAGGTTGCGGGTTTGTGTGTGTGTTTTTATTTCCACCCCAACCCAATTGAGCAACACGGGAGCCTAGAAGGGTGCTTAGAGGCCACTCTTCTTGTTGCCTGCCGCCCTGGGCCACCTCAAATTGGTGCCCCACCGAGGAGCAACTTGTGTATGTTCTTGTGTAAGATCAACTTTTAGAATAGTCAAGTAGTTTGCATGAATCACGAGAATTTGTATGATCCTTTTAGTCCCATTGCAAGGCAAAAGGTACAAAAAATTGTTTGTACTAAGTTACAATTCCAACCTGTAATTCGTAGAATTTTAGGTTCTATTAGGTCAGCTGAAATAAACGCTTCAATAAATCCTTTTATTTTACCTTTCATTAAGTACACTTTTAGTTTGAATGTATATATCTTTGTTCTATTTTAAGCATTAGGTTTTGTATAGAGCATGGATAATGGCCCAAAATATTTTCCCTTTTTACTTCACACCATATATTAGGATAAATATTGCACTCAGTAGAAAGATACATTTTTAGCAACGTATGGTGTTTATGTTTGGGGCTAAAAGAATAGGAGAAATTCTTGCATCTCCACAACTTGTCATTCTACCTCTCATCAACTACCACACTTCTTTTGTTGTACATATATTCATTTTATTTTAAAATGAAGTGCAACCCAATAAAATAGAGTGTATGTTTGTTTTTTCTTTGTCCAAGTTTGTTGCAAAAAAAAACGATCATTTGTTCTAACAGGGAATGTGTGTGCAGTGAAAGCTCAATTCTTAGAGATCTAGCCCTATTACCGATTGAGTTGTAGGAGCAAGTAGTAAAGCGTCTCCCTCATAACAAGAGGGTAGAGAAGTTAAGACGAAAGTTCCTACGTGTGGATTCTATTTTCCTCTTGCTGTTGGCACTAAGGAAGACCGCACATTCATCCAGATAGTGTGTTCCCTAAGATTGGTAAATAGAGTGCAATTTGGTGTTTGGCAAGTGCATTTCACCATTGAGGAAGACTCTTCAGGAAACTTGCGGCCAGAGTTCATACTTCATTGACTCACATTTGGTAAATTTTTCCGTCATCTACGTCTTATTAATAGTCTTCCTTTCACTTTCAACAAAGGAGATAGAGAGCTATTTAGAGCTTATCTTAATAAAGAGACTGTAGAGAAGATTGAAAATTTGTATAAATTCTCATCCGATCCTGTTTTTTTTGGAAAGTGACTCTTGCAACAACAATGTGCATAATGCATCAAACTTGACAACTTCAGGATTTCCTTGGGTCATAAGTCTCCAAGTACTAGCAAAAGTTTGGTAAGAATCTGGTAAGGTATCAAGAACAATCTGCACAAGGGAACTGTCTGAAATGACTTCACCTGCAAAAACAAGTTGCTCATTGATATCCTTGACACCAGCAAGGAAAGTGTCCATATCATCTTCCATGCATAATCTTCGACTCCAGCTCTTTACGCAGCAAAGCAATTTTAGCCTCATTGCGAATTGCATAGAGACCAACCAAAATATCCCAAGCCTGTTTTGCAGATTTTTCTGAACAAATGTGAGGAACAATGGTGCGCTTCACAGACAACACAATCAATGCATGAGCCAATGCATCCTTTACATCCCAACGAGATTGTTCTTCCATAGCAAAACAACTCTAATAGCAGTAATCCTTGCAGCAAGACTTGCTACATCCTCAACATCGCCTGCATCTTTAGAACCAGGACGTACATCAATGCCCTACACAACCCTAGATGCCCTTTGACACAAGAACATGTTGCATCATGTAAGCCCACATAGGGTAATTGTCCCCATCCAATCTATCCTCAGCAGCAAACATCTTGAACACATCTGTTTTGTTGTCAGCCATGGTGAATGTTGCACCTGATGTGAAGACTGCTCGAAAAGAGGAGAAATGTAGCGGGAACAACACGTGCTATATATCACAAACCGTAGAAGACTGTAAGACACCTGTTATGCAAAACATGGCAAATACAAAAATTTGCACAAAATGACGAAATAGCTTGTGCAGTACTACCTGTAGTGGAAACGGAGGCCGAAATGAGCCTGAATCAAAAATCTGAGCAGACTGAGCTCTACAAACTCACCCGAAATTTTTGTCGACGTATGAACGCTCGCCAAAGCTCACACAAATCGGAGAAAGTGAGTAGGCGTGTGCTGGAGCTACTGGCGACTGAGCCCGGGAGGACGCAACCTGCTCTGATACCAATTGTTGGAATAAGGGTGGCAGAGAAATGCACACAGCTTGGAGAAGATGAAGGAAGCTCAAGGCACACAATAGAGAGTGTATTACTTAGTGTGTAATGGAAAGATAGATAGCCCTAGAGTGATGGGCGTATATACAATGGACATGGAAAAAAACCTCCTAAAGAGGGAAAAATGCCCCGGTGGTCCTAGTGTGTTCACACACATCACTACCACATGTTTATGGTAACAAATTGTAGAGCAAGTGTAATTCATCACTTGGGACGTGGTTGCTCTTTTGGATCCAAAAAATGAAGCTCTAGAGATTTCCATTTATCACCTTAGCTTTGAATAATTTCAACCTTTCTTAGAGCTCATCAATAGTCTACCATTTTGTTTTGATAAAAAAAATCAAGACCTCATTGAAGCTTGGATAGCTGAACAAGAAAACCCAGAGTGGTACTTTCTTACTTCTTCATTTGTAAGCGAGTGGTTCTGAATCTCTATTGTATCCCTTGTTGTAACTCATGTTGCAATCTTTCATAATAATGGAAAGCCAACGCCAAATGTCTGGACATCCTCTTTTCTTTGGAGAGCCTGGAGAGAATGCAGAATTATTTTTGGCAAATTTCAAGATGTCTTGTCGTATCAAGAGAATAGTAATTGATCAAGAACATGTAAAAATGTTTGAGGTGGTTCTTAGGAAAGATGCTAGGACTTGGTTTGACTCTTTGCCTAAGGAAGTTAAAGGGAATTACACGAAAGTTGTGAATTGTTTCAAGAGATACTTCTTTGATCCCCAAAACACTCAAAACTATGGCAAGACATTGTTTCTCATAAGCACAAAGACTTAGATGACTACTACTTGTACAAGAAGCAAGATTTTCTACATCTTTGGGCTCTATGGATACAAAATGTTGTTAACCCTAGTGATGGTGTAGAATTTTTAAAGAAGGATAGGTTCATAGCCGCCGGACTCTTTCCTGATCTTAAGGTAAAGGTGGAGGCGGATGCACCTGCCACCTATGATGCAGCTGAAATTAGAGCTTCCAAGAAGTATAGGAAACTCAAGTGCCTAAGGGGAGAGGTTCCAATAGAAGGTCTTAGATCCAAAGGTAAGTCAGAAGCATCGACATTTAGGGAGCTTCCTGAGGTAACAATTGAAGTGATTGAGAAGTTAAATGAATATTGAAGCAGCTTGTCAATTCACCTTGCACAAGTTTTAGATCCAAAGGGACAAGCAAAAAAGTCAGAAGAGAGAGAGCCACAACCTAGGAGTCTTGCAATGTTGGAATTGCGTAGAGTCTGGACATGGGATGTATAATTTTCCTTGGCCTCGTGGGGAGCCAGGGAGACCTAACTTGAATTACCCAGTGATGAATGCAGGGTAAGGAATTGGTCAACAACCAAGGCTTCTACAAAGACGAAAGACCACCTCCACAAGGAGTAGAAGAAGTTCCACCTTTGCTAGATCCAAATGCGCATGTGGTAGAGGTGACAAATTCAAATGAAATTGACATGGAAGCAAATGGCATCAAACGTGGCCGTGGAAAAGGTAAAGAGAAAGAAGGAGTCACATCACAGACTGACCATGGACAAGGAAAGAAGTCAATGGAGACCAAGGAAGCCAAGAGGACTTGACGTCGTATCGACCTCCAAGACTTTCTTCTTGGACATGGTATGGATCCATACAACCTGTTGGAAGACATGAGAGGTAAGGGTCTTCATATCTCATGGCCTCAATTTCTTGCATTATGTCCACAAGTTAGGTGAGATTTAGCGAAGGCAGTTAGCACTAGGAGAAAGATAAAAGAGAGCGTGCCTGTTGAAAAAAATGCACAAGCTAAAATGAATGAGGATATTGCACTGCATCCATGACAGAGGGGTTCCTGCAAAGACTAGGCATGCACATCCATGAGACACCTAAAATCAGAGTGAATATGGCAAACAATAGCAAGGCTAGGTGCGTAGGCATTTGTAAAAATGTTTTTGTGGAGGCCTTTGGCATTAAAAAGGCAGTGGATTTCTATGTTATGTCTACCAAAGGAAATGGTTACCCATTTATCCTAGGAAGACCATGGCTAATGAAAATGCAAGCTTTGTAGGATTGGGAGAGTGGAAAGTTAATTTGCGGGAATGACAATCATAAGAAGTTTGTCTTTGACATGAAGGAGCAATGCCAAGAGGAGCTCCATGAAGAATCATCTCAAAGTGGGACAAAAGAAGATTGGATAGATAGCACTTCAGAAGAAGAAAGTAGCGGCAGCATTACTGAAGAGGATTCTTCCATGGAAGTCATGGGGGTAAGGTTTAAGCCAAGCAACCAAGAAACCTCTTGTCAACGCTTGGAAGAGGTAGGTCCTCAAGAGAACCAAAATGTGCAAGACAAAGGAATGTTAGAAGATATGTTGTCTGCAACACTTACAAAGGACGAAAGAGAGCAATTCAAATGTGTGCTAAGAAAGTTTCCTAGGCTTTTTGCTAAAGACTACACAGATGTGCGTGGAGTAGATGTTGTTCAACACAAATTGAGTTAAAGCTTGAGGACACACCTAAAGCTTAGAAGCTACGAAGGCTAAGAGTTATCAAGGAGCAAGCTCTACTCAAGGAGGTAAAAAAGCTTCTAGCAACACGTTTCATTTATCCAATGGAGAATTCAGAGTGGGTCTCTCCCATTGTTGTCACTCCCAAGAAGAAGAATGGCAAGTGGAGGGTGTGTGTAGATTACCGTCCACTGAATGAGGCAACAAAAAGAGATCACTTCCCCCTCCCATTTTAGGATGAGATACTAAAAGAGATACCTGGGCACGAGAAGTACACTGTGTGTGATGGCTACTCCAGTTACTTTCAAATAGGTATCACATTGGAGGATCATTTGAAAACAACCTTCATCACTCCTTGGGGTCGTTATGCTTTTAGAGTCATGCCATTTGGCCTGACAAATGCTCTCGCAACTTTCCAATGCTTCACGAACATGGTGTTTCAAGCATTCTTTGGAAAGTCCATTAGAGTTTTTATTGATGATTTTTGCATTTATAGCTCAAAATCATTGCATCGACAAAAGGTAGAAGAAAGTTTGAAAAAACTTTATGACATGGGAGGTCAGCTCAATCACAAAAAATGTCACATAGATGAGGATAAAGTGATCTTTCTGGGTCATAAGGTTTCCTATAAAGGCATTGAGGTGGATCCTTCAAAGGCAAAGGCTCTTACTGAGCTAAGATCACCTAAGAATCTCATGGAGGTCATCTCATTCATTCAAAAGGTGGATTATATGTCCTGTTTCATTCACTTAGCCTCGGAGTTACTTGACCCTTTGCAAAAGTTGACACAACAAGTTGAGTTTGTTTGGTCTGATGAGTTTGAAGAATACTTTTGTAACATTAAAGTTATTCTGTTAGAATGACCAACACTCATACCTCCTTGTTGGGAGTACACATTCTTTGTTAGCTCTAGTGTTGGGAAGAAAACAATTGGTGCAGATTTATTACAGCAAGATCCCCACAGTACCAGGATGCAACCCATCTACTTTGCTAGTAGGGTCATGAATGCCTTAGAGAGAGGCTACACATAGGTAGAATTCGTGATGCTTTCTCTCATGTTTGCGGTGAGAAAGTTTAGATCCTACTTGCTACAAAAACCTTTTGTAATTCTCACTACAGAAAACTTATTCCCTTGGGTGTCATCTCAAATGAATCTTAGTACTAGGATCTCAAAGTGGATTATGGAGTTGAAAGATTTCCAATACTCTTTCAAGGTAGAAGATAGTGTGCGTGCACAATTGGCAAGGATTCTCACTTATAGGGTACATGAGAAGGAGATTAAGGTGCCTGAAGTAAAGATCCTACCATTGCCACCACCTAAAAGTATCCCTAATGCATTTACCTTGTTCTTTGATGGAGCTTTTTGACAAGCCACAGGAAAAGCAGGGGGAGGGCTAGTGCTGCTTAACCCAAGAGGAGAGGTGGTCAAAGAGAAGGTCAATCTACTAGGTTCAACTAACAACAATGAATCAGAATATGACACACTACTTCATGGTTTAATGCTCTGATGGGGGGTTGTTATTAAGCGGTTTTGTGATTACCGGGTAGTTCAGCACTGTCGATCTTTTGCTTTGCCAACTATAAAAACTATCCTAGGATCGCTGTCTATTGATGGGACAGTAAGTGGGGTCAATCCTGAGATGCTGGGGGGCATTCTTGTAATAGGTCTCGTCATTTGGTCACTGATCGAACCATTTTCGTCTCCAGAGTGGTTGATTGTCGAGGATGGTTTCAATCTGAAGGGCTGTGGTCGGAACCTCTCTGTAGTCCTCTCTGCTGTTTGGTTCAATTTTTGGGAGCATCTTTTGCTGCCATAATCGAACTTCTTTCCGCATCAATGGTAGTGCGATCATGTCGTGCCCATGATTTTTTGCTATCTCATCTAGAGTGATCATGAGGAGGGCAGTCGATTCCAGCACTTTTAGTTCATATTGCATATACGCCTTGTGTGAAGGGTCCTTTACTTATGAGATCTAGTTCTGAATCTCATCTTTTGCCGACTCCAAGGTGGATGTCGTGGCTGGATTTGCAGATTCCTGCGTGCCTTTTTCAGTGCTCGTAGTGGGCATCTCTGTTTGATGAGTTTCGAACGCTGATTTTTTGAATCCTCCTCCCTGCTCAAATTCTCCTAGGTCCTGCTGATACTTTGTTTGATTGGTTTTTAGAGCTTCTACTTTCCCTCTTGCCTCAGCCAGTTGCCTCTTTAAGTCATCGATTTCCTCATCCTTGGACTCTTGTAGGGCCCTATGACCTGTCATCATGATCTGTCTGTCATATTTCTCTTGTTTTAGGGCCTCTTTCAACTCTTTGATTTTATGGCTCAAGGAAGTAGATCCTGCAGTCATCGTTGAAGAGGGGGGTGTCTCCTGTATGGCCAAGAGCTGAGTGAGAGTGCTAACCACTACATACGAGCCTTGTAGCTTCTCATTTTGTTCCTTTTCTCTGGTTAGCTCCTCCTTGAGGCATTGCTGTTTGATCTGCAATGCGGAGTTTGCCTCTTTGAATTGTTGCACTTCTTTGTAATAGTATGTTGCATTTTCTCGTTCTCTCTGCCACTCTAATTGCACCTGAACTTGTGCATTCTTTAGTGTTTTGATTTGTTGCTTTAATTGCCAGGATTCTGCTGCTGCTCTAGATGCCTCCTTTTTGTTGTCTTCTAACTCCAGCTCCTTGAGGTTGTAAAGAGCTCTTTGACATTGGAACTGTAGTTTGATCTGCTCTAAGTGATCGTCAATGTCAAATGACCTAAGTATCTCCGCTCCTTCTTTTATGGCCGCTTGTGTGCGTGGTGTTCTTGGCCCATGCTGGTCCTTTCGGCTCTGATCCAATTGCTCAGCCACCTTAGCTTGCTTTTCCTTTTGTTTCAAATCCTCTAATGCATTAGAGGCTATGGCATGCTTTGTCTTTGATTTTGTTTTTTGATCCGTTTGCTGTTCCGTCTGCTTTTCGTCGACCCCTTGCTCCAACCTTCCCGCACTTTCTCCTTTCTCTTTTTCTGACATCTCTAAAAATGTCTCAGCATCCTTGGGAGAACCAAGCTCTTGACCTTGTTGGTCCTATGTGTTGTGTTGTCCCTCTCCTTGCGAGTGACTTTCCTCCTTTTTACTCTTACCAGATTTGTCAGATGATTCTAGATCATCGACATGTTGCTTCTCTGATTCTTCTTGCTGCCTTTGCTCCATCTTTTGCTTGAGCTCATTGTGAATTCATTGCCACATGGCGCTGGCAATTTCCCGTTTTCTTCAGCTTCCTTCCTCTTTTGTTGCTTGATCCTTTCCAAGGCCTCTGTTTGCCTGCGTATCAGTGGAGCATTCTCGACTTCATCGTCTTCTTTCTCGTCATCCGCTTCTGTTTCTTGGGTTTGATGCTGATCTTTCTTTTGTTGGCGGAGCTTTTCCCTCAATGCTTGAGCCTCTTCCATTGTCCTCCTGGAATGAGTGATGGGGATAGCTTCTGCCAAATGTGCAGCCTTTTTCTTTAACTGGGTATATCCCAGGGTGTATGGGCTATCCTGCTCTTTCTTCGAAGATTAGTGCTCAGAACGAGTATCTCTTGGATGGGACCCCTCTTCCTGGCTACTCTGAGCATCTGACTCGGTTTTCTCACTGTCAGAATCCCTTAGAGGTGCACTTTGCCTTGTCTGTTTGACTCCAGGATTCGGCCTTGTAGAAGGTCCTGCCACTGGTCTCACAGCTCTTTTGGACCTGTGGATTAGATCTATTTGCACTTCGGTAGGTGGTAGATCGTTGATCATGCCCAGTGCTTGATAGGCTATCCGTGTGAGCATTGGTCCTCCGTTCATGTAAGCTTTACTTCTTTGACCGCCCTTCAGGTTTGCTTCCACAATCGTGTCCAGAAGATAGTTGCCAAAGCCGCAATTGACCACCCTGCCTTCAACCAAGCCCATCGCCATTACCGCTACCATATGCAACAAGGGTTCGCTATATCTAGGCGACTTTTGCACCTTGAAATATTGTGATATAAGACGCAATGGCAGTTCCATTTCTGAGTAGATCACGTCTTGATACGTCAGCTTGTGGCCTTGTTGCTTCAAAAAGGCTTTATCATTGTCTATTGCCTTTGCTTTCTGCAATAGATTGTGCGTCCCCTGCGGCAGGTGGAGGGCTTCATTGATGATTTCAGTTGTAATTTTTACCTTAACAACTGCCCCATCCTTGTCTGTCAGAGTTGCTTCCCCATTGTATTGAATTGAACTTATGAGCTCGTGAGCTCGTATGAAATCTGTTCCCCAAGGAGGCAGTTGTAAGAAGTTGTCGAGTTGTAGGCACCTGACCCCTGCTTGCACTTCTGGTTTCTGGTGCAAAGTCCACATTTCCTGTGGAAAGATGGTGGTCTTTGCAATTTCTCCGTCTGCTGCTTGGAACCTTCCGATGAAAATGTTTGCTGGAATTGCTTCAAGTACTTGTTCGGTGAGGTGAGCTTTCGCATTTGATGAGATATCGGTTATCTCATAGGGTGCCACATTCCACTCCCTCTGTGCTTTCCTTCGAGGCATCCTGTTGCCAATTTGCAAGTGAAATCAGGTTTTAGCCATTTATCAAAATTTCCAATGGTGTAAACTTGACCATAAAATGAAAAAGTGAGCTTAACTTTGTCAAAACTACTCCAAATTTGACCAAATTTCACCAGTGCACCTAGGATTACTATAGGCACAAGACTATAATGTAACAGATGGATTTTGGCAAAAAGGAACATGGATCGCAATCCATGTTGGAAGGCATTTGAAAATTCTAACCGTGGGAAGTTGCTCCTGGGCATAAGGGGATGCTACTGAGCAATTTTCTCTGGATTTAGGGTTGAAGGTACATGGATCGCGATCCATGTTGGGAAATATTTTGGAAATCTGATGATACCATCTGGTAGGGTTCATCTTGATTATGACTTGGCCCAAAAAATTTGGGAGTTGGATCAATGGTTTGATACTTGGGCTGAATTTTGGAAATCATGTACAGATTTAGAGTTTTTGGCTTTTTGAAGTTGATTTTGGGATTCAAATGGCTTGCAACTTCATGGCTTGACTTTCTTGATCATACTGAATCAGATGGCATGGGTTTTACTTATTTTGGCCAAAAGGTACATGGATCGCGATCCATGTTGGGAAGAATTTTGATACAGTTCTTGTGCACATTTGTTCCTATAGGTTTTCCTAGTACACTGGTGAAAATTTTTCAACTTTGGACATGTTTTTCCATAGTTTGCCCCATTTTTTAGTTTATGGCCATATTTTTTCCGTTTTGACCAAATCTATTTCTGGCAACCACTTTTTGGAGTCATGTTTTGCATGGAATCTCTCCTTGCTTTGATTTCTGATGATTGAGGTTTGTAGTTCATAGCTTTGCTTGGTTCCTTGGCAATTTCCCCCAGACCTTGAATTCTTTTGAGAAGGCAAACTAAATCCTGCAAGTTTCACCATTTTGCAAGTAAACTTTTGCTTGGTTTTGATCCCATCACCATTCTTAGGTTACATTTGCTTGTTGATGGCTTCGAGGAGAATGTGAAGTTTCCCAAATTACTTTAGCAGTAATTTTGACCAAAAGACCATTTACAAACTGAAAGTAGCAATCCAGGTGGGTTTGATGATCTTTAGAGCACTTTTTGTGATCATTTTGAAACACTGGTACTATTTGTACATTGTCTAGCTAGTGAGCCACTTTTATCCTGATTTTGGCAAAAAGGAACATGGATCGCGATCCATGTTGGGATGCTTTTTGCAAAACTAGTCATGGGGTTTTGTTCCTGAGCCTCTATTGTTGCTCCTGTAGAAGTTTCCCTGATTTTAGGGTTTTGGGAACATGGATCGTGATTCATGTTCCAACACCTTTTTCTACTGTTTTTATCTTGGCTGATTTTGTCAGTTAGTTGGGGTCTACTGATGAACTTTTTCTTGTTTTTGATGGGTTTTGGACTTCCTCATTGGCCCTGTTAGTTTGCCAATTTTTTGACCTTGTACTGCTTCAATTACTTGTTTTGTTACTGTTGATGCAGTATGGGTCACACACACATGCTCTTGCAAGGTTAATGGTCATACCTGTCAAATCTGGTGTAGTGAGATCCACCGAGGTGGTCGCAGCAGGCAGAAGCAACTCCGAAAACTCTATGCTCCTGTGGCTCTCTCTCTCTCTCTCTCTCTCTCTCTCTCTCTCTCTCTCTCTGAAATGCAAATGAGCTTCTATTGCCCCTTTTGACTATATGATCCCAGTCTACCCGAAATGCCCCATTTATACTTACCTTCATTGCTCATATCTTATTGTTCATATCACCTGCGGTTCCAACCGTTCGTCATTCTGACACTTGGTTTACAAATGGCGTTCGATCTACAGTTTTTGATCCTTTAGAAGGGGTGCGAGTGCTTAGTTTTTGGGAGCTGCTAATTTAGAGCTTTTTTGTGATGCTTATTTCCCATTATTGCACCCATTAATTTTTGAGCTTCTACTTGCAAAAATAGCACTCCTTGGTAGAGTCCATTTTAGACCATGTATATACAATTGGTTGCATTAAAAGGAATGCTATTAAAATAGAATATATGATGGTGAAGAAGTCCTTGTAATACCTAAAAAAACATTGTACTCAATGGAATGTTAATCATTATACACTGACACACTTGAATTCAAGCCAAGAAACCTAATCTAATCTTTATTATTATTCTTATAAGAAAACTCTTTATAGTCAAATTTGATCATACAAGGATTGGTACAGGGCACTTTTTTTATGATTAGCAATTAAATTTTATAAAACATTGTTGTAAGTGTTTATCAAGAGGCTTGTGTAGTATGCTTTGTTAAATTAGTATTCACATGACCAAGATACTACCTTTGTAGTAAGCAAGGAAAATTTACTAGGATGCAATTGTAACTATATGTGCATCTACCAGGCTTAAAAGGAGTTCACCTTGAACTACACAGCTTGTAGTGGTCTAAACAACACCTCTATTGAGTCATTCACAACCAAGCTATATCCCTTCTTCTATAGTATGGAAGTTCACTTCATGTTCTCCATGCTATGCACTAGGTTGTGAGTGTATTAAACAAAGCTAAATTGTTAGGAACTACTATGTGAAGGGAATTCAATGACTTTGGAGATAGGACCCAAAATTTGAGGGATTGGAGTGAGTGTTTTTTACTAAAAGAGATAATGTGCATGCAATATTTTGTGATGTTCCTATCTTCATATCTATCTACACTCTTTATTTCTCTTGAGCCCCCTCTAGCAAGATACACAAATGTGAGCTTCTCTCCTCTCAATGATAAGTCTTACCTATACATGGCATGTGGAGACTTGTCTTGATGCTACATACCCCTACTAAAACTACTCAATTAATTCAAGTTTCCTACATAGTGGTGAACACACCACTGAAGAAAAATCACAACCCTTAAAAAAAGGGATCCCTTTATTGTTTACTACTTTTATTTGTACATGTTATTCAATCTCTCATATATGACTCAACACTCATTTCAACAAGGATATCAGACACTTTTGACACCATTATCCTACGGATCAAATTGATAATAATCCATTGAGCCTATTTTAGGATTAAGAGAAAGAATTTTCCTATCTTATATGCTCAAAACCATTCAAAAACATTTCCCAATGATTCTTAGTACATGTAATATAATCAACAAGCTTTGTATTTGTCCATGTAACGTAGTAGTAGCCCAAGCCTTGGATAAATAAAAATGGATGACACTAAGTTTGTAATGGGACACTTTTATGTCGTGTTAAGTGACCGTTTTGCTTCACCATTAACGGTGCTCTTGCACAACATTTTTAAACCTAAACTATGTGAAAAAATGGGTCCTTCTTTTGGCCTTTTTTCAAATTTTTGTAGCTACACCACTCTAAATGCATGTTTGTGAAGTTTAGATTGCTAAAGGATTAGCCTTAGTACTTCTCAACGTGTTCTAATGCTTCCAGAGAGAATTAAGTGTTAACGTTGAAAGTTATGGCTAAATTACAAGAATTGCCTATATAGCATAGTATATGTTTTTCAATTGCAGAAGAAGATGAGACATTCTAATGTATCAAGTATAGCTTTCTCAATATTTCTAGTTGTGTATTTTGTAAGTAGTAACCATATCTAATTATAAACTACAAATTTAGCTAGATATTGAGCAGTTTCTATAAGATTCTAAAGGTTATAAAGTTTTTTCATGTTTGCTGTATTTAGCACTTCATCCTTGTCCCCAAGGTTCCACTGGCCTTTTCAATCAAAAGCCCTAAAGGGAACTAATATATAGCATGTATATAGTATTTGTATTGAGCATGACTACAAAACTTTGATTATGTGTCTGCAGAATGGAAAAAATGAGACTTTTTGTATGTATTTTTTGCTCAAGAAGAAAATAGTGAGGCAAAAGCAACCATATGTTTTGATCACCGACACATTGAAGTTAGCGGGGAGTTTTATCTCATGTCCATCAACTTTGGAGGCTTGTTGTGACCAAGAGATGAGAAAGTTTACAAGATGCTTACTTTTGCCATGTATAATAGTCCTTGAACTATAAGCACATGAAAGGATTTTCCAAAATGATTGGATCTACTATGCATTTGGATTTTTTTTTTCAAAACCTTGAAAGGATTCTTTTATGTCGTGTTAGGTTACCAACCTAGTGTTAAGCTATGTTGCACAAAAATACACTCGAAATGTACTATTGGCAAGTGTGGACTTGGGAGTTGAGCAAGCTCCTCTTTACATACAACAAAAACAAAATAAACACATGAAATTTTACTAAAGGTGGAGTGTATATTGTAAAGGTCAATAGTGGGGCCTACAACGCTCTAGGGGATACTTATACATTTAAAAATAGATTGTACATGTGCTACCTTAGCTCAAAACAAAAATCCAAGTTCAACTACACCTTCTAGGGCATACCCTACACAAGTAATGCATTCTAAAAGACAACGTTGTAATAACAAAGTCCCCTTAAGATATTATAGGCATAAAAAAGGGTGTGCCTATATATAGGAGCACTACCTAGTGTCACACAAAATTTAAAGAAGTACCTAATGTGACCTTGGTAGGTCCACTGTATAATCATGTTAATCTACCAAGTGAATTAGATAGTAAGGGTTTTCTATTTTTTAAATTTTAAACAATTTAGCAAAGATACATTAACAACCTGGTGTTAATAGTGGGGGCCCCCTTAAGAGTGTGACAGATATTATCACCATAGTTTGATGCACTATTGGGCATACTTGAAATGCATATCTTGGGCAAGCATAAGAGTAGCCTCGTTAGAGACAAATGGAGAGAACTTCAGTCAAAACAACCTTAAAGTCTTTTAAACAAGTACAAAGCTATGAACCCTTGTCTTTAAAATCTTCATATGACAATATCTCACAAGCTTAAAGCATAAATACGAACAATTTACACCTTATATAAGATTTTTTTTGGTTTGTTTTGGTTGGAGCATTATCAAGAGACCACGAAGGTGTGAATACAGATGATGAGCTCAAAAGTTGGTGTTTATGATCTGGGTCAAAAAAAATTGGCTTTCAAATCTTGGTACACTAATTGATTGCAAATTGAAGGCGATTATTCTCCAGAGAAATAATAGATCCTTATAACAAAATTACGAATCAAGACATAGTATTGAAGGTTTGATTACCATGGCTATGCTAGATTATTTTCTATGGTGCAGCTTAATCAAATAGCTTTGTCTACGAGTTGTGTATCATCAATGATATTATATAACATAGCGAGCTTAAAATTGTAGGAGAAGAGCTCACACACCCAGAAAAACTAACACTATCTAACATATGAACCTTAATATTGTAGGCAAAGAGCTCATACACGTAGATGGAATAAGATTATCTAATATATCAACCTTCAAAGTAGAGGAAGAGCTCGAAGTCCGTCTCCGCAAGGATATAAAGATATAAAGAGTGTGCAAAGTTGCAAACTCAAAATTATGTCGATGCCTTCAAGAGCTCACAATCCGTCCGCGCGCGCAGACCAATTGTGGGCTCTTAAAGACATCAACAAGCAGAACGATATGCCGCAGTGGGCACAGACCGTTTCGGAAATTGAAGAGCTAAGAGACAAAAAATAGAAAAGATGTCTTTTCGCTAAACAACTCAAAACAAAATAACCTGATAACAGCTCGCTGTCCATCTGCGCGCATGCGGACAGTCAGCGAGCTCTTAAAGAATCATCACAACGCCAACTTTGCTCAACTTCTTGGGGGCTGTGATGGCTTTTGGAGTGTGGTCTGGCAAGCTAGGAGGATGATTACAGGTAGGCAAATCAGTGGCGTATATACGATTGGTTGCCGTCAAAAGAAATTTGACCCGCCTGCAACTATCGTCATCGACTCTGCACCAAAATATGAGAGAGAGAGAGAGAGAGAGAGAGAGAGAGAGAGAGAGAGAGAGAGAGAGAGAGAGAGAGAGAGAGAGAGAGAGAGAGAGAGAGAGAGAGAGAGAGAGAGAGAGAGAGAGAGAGAGAGAGAGAGAGAGAGAGAGAACAATACAAGCCAAAGAGGCCGGGGACGTGGGGGGTGCAATACAAGTCTAACTATGAAGGAGGACAATAGCAGCTCCAAAACAACAGCTCCAACAATGAAACACGAGAGAGGGTATGAGGCGGCGCTTGATTCTGAGGATGATTTATTGGATGACGAATTAAAAAAGAGGATGTTTTTATCCACGCAAGTTCTGATGAGGAAGAATATCCTGCAGGCGAGCGTGCAAAATGTACATAATGTACTTCATCCGGCAACACAACCTTTCCTACTTCAAGTTCTGCCGGCCGCTGGTATTTCGTTAGCTGGTGTTCAAAGAAACGTCATGCTGATTGGCACGACCTTGGTTGAAGCATAAGGATGAAGCGTTTAGTGTTTTCAAAACGTTTGTGACACTTGTGGAGAATCAGAGTGGCAAGAAGCTTAAATGCTTACGCACTGACAATGGTGGAGAGTATGTTTCAAAGGCCTTTCAGGACTTTTGTGAGTCAAAAGGTATAAAACGTGAACTTACTGCTCCTTACAATCCTCCTCAAAATGGTGTTGCTGAGAGAATGAATAGGACCATACAAGAGAAGGTCAGAAGTATGTTGTCTAATGCACAGCTGCCAAATGGGTTTTGGGTTGAAGCTGTATCAACAGCTGTTCATCTTGTAAATAGATCTCCTAGCAAGGTTTTGCAGAAGAAATCAGTGCCAGAGATGGTATGGTCAGGCAAAATGCCCTCATACAAGCATCTCAGAGTCTTTGTCTGTGAGGCATATACTCACGTTCCAAAGGAATTTAGGAACAAACTTGAGCCAAAGAGTAGAAAGTGCATCTTTCTAGGCTATGGTAATTCTGGTGAGATGGGGTACAGACTTTGGGATCTCGAATCCAGAAAGGTTTTCCACAGCAATGATGTTCACTTTAATGAATCCAAATATCATTCTAAACCAGAGAGGGTTGAGGAGATTAGAAGAGTTGTCTTCCAAGAAGATGGACCTACACGTGCAAGACAAAATGTCAGGGCTCAAGAGGAGCAAAGACAGGATAGAGTGGAACCACAGGTTGTGGCTGAGCCTTAGCCACCTATTGTGCGTAGATCTGGACATATAACGCGACCTCCTGATAGGTTTGTTCCATCTATGAACTATGTCATGTTGACTGATTGCAATGAGCCTTCATGTTACAAGGAAGCAGTGCAAATGAAGGACTCCGCGAATTGGCAATTCGCCATGCAGTCAGAGAGGACAGCTCTGCATAAAAACCAGACATGGAAGCTAGTTAAATTACCACGGGGCAAAAAGGCTCTACCTTGTAAATCGGTTTACAGGTATAAGATCTCCGCTCATGATAGTCAGCCAAAGTACAAAGCAAGGCTTGTTTCCAAGGGCTTTAAGCAAGAACAAGGCATTGACTTTGATGAATTCTTCTCTCCGGTGGTCAAGATGACTACATTGAGATGCTTTCTTGCATTGGTTGCCATATTAGATTTGGTGTTGCACCAAATGGATGTCAAGACAACGTTCTTGCATGGTGATTTAGATGTGGAAATTTACATGCAGCAGCCAGAAGGGTTTGTTGAGAAAGGCAAGGAAGATTGGGTATGCCAATTGTTAAAGAGTCTTTATGGCTTAAAACAATCACCGAGGGCATGGTACCATAAATTCCACAAGTTTATGCTTTCTCAAGGCTAAAAACGTAGTGAGTTCGATCAATGTCTATATACAAAGAAGGCTAAGGATGGTAGTTGGATGATCCTTATTTTGTATGTGGATGACATGTTGATTGCTGGCAAGCACTTGGAAGAAATTTCAGCTTTGAAGTCAAAGATGGCAAAATCGTTTGACATGAAAGACATGGATGAGGCAAGTCATATACTTGGTATGCGCATTGAGAGAGACAGATCAAAGAAGTTGATTTCGTTATCTCAAACAGAGTATATTGACAAGGTTTTGCAACGTTTCAATATGGAGAAGGGAAAGGCACTGAGTGTTCCATTGCCACCATATGTGAAACTTAGCAAACAAGATTGTCCTGTGTCTGAGGAAGAACAGGCTGAAATGGATAAGATTCCATATGCGTCTGCAGTGGGTAGTTTGATGTATGCAATGATTGCTACTCGCCCAGACATTGCATTTGCAGTGGGAGTAGTAAGTAGATACATCTCAAACCCAGGCAAGAAACATTGGGAGGCAGTGAAAGGAATATTGAGATACCTGAAAGCTACAAAGAGTATGCGTATATGCTATGGGAGTCAGGAGCTAAGTGTAAAGGGTTTTACAGACTCAGATTATGCAGGTGACTTAGACAACCGAAGGTCTACGTCAGGGTATGTCTTTACATTGGCTGGTGGAGCAGTATCATGGCGTTCTAGATTACAAGATTGTGTTACTCATTCTACTACAGAGGATGAATATGTTGCAGCATCAGAGGCATGCAAAGAATCAATTTGTCTTAATCCACTGGTAACAGATTTGGGAATCAAAGAAGAGATGCCTGTGTTATATTGTGATAGTCAAAGTGCTATACAATTGGCTCGCAATCCAGTTTATCACTCAAAGACAAAGCATGTGGATGTGAAGTATCATTTCATCAGGGAAATGCTCGAGGATAAGCAACTTCAGCTTGTCAAAGTTCACACCAGAGAAAATCCTGCTGATCTACTTACAAAAGGACTTCCCTCAGAGAGCTTTGAGCATTTTCGCAAGCAGTTAGGTGTAGGGTAGTACATCACTTCTCTACATCTCTTGTATATTAGCTTGTATAGAAGCTTCTCTCACACTTAAAGTACCACATTGGACTTTAAGTGGGAGGTTGTTGGGGTATAAAGCCCAATGTGGTCGCCCAGGTAAGTGGGCGGGTCGCCAGGTATGTACATATATTCTTTTGTAAAAACCTAATAAGAACTCACTATGCTCTACACATTACAGTAGAGCGAGTTCACCATATCGTCGTGCTCTTCTTCTCGCACTCTCTCTTGCGTCGCACTTCCGCTCGTACTCCTTCAGTCCTGTGTCTGAGGAAGAACAGTATGAAATGGATAAGATTCCATATGCGTCTGCAGTGGGTAGTTTAATGTATGCAATGATTGCTACTCGCCCAGACATTTCATTTGCAGTGGGAGTAGTAAGTCGATACATGTCAAACCCAGGCAAGAAAAATTGGGAGGCAGTGAAAGGAATATTGAGATACCTGAAAGCTACAAAGAGTATGCGTATATGCTATGGGAGTCAGGAGCTAAGTGTAAAGGGTTTTACAGACTCAGATTATGCAGGTGACTTAGACAACCGAAGGTCTACGTCAGGGTATGTCTTTACATTGGTTGGTGGAGCAGTATTATGGCGTTCTAGATTACAAGATTGTGTTACTCAATCTACTACAGAGGCTGAATATGTTGCAGCATCAGAGGCATGCAAAGAATCAATTTGGCTTAATCGACTAGTAACAGACTTGGGAATCAAAGAAGAGATGCCTGTGTTATATTGTGATAGTCAAAGTGCTATACAATTGGCTCGCAATCCAGTTTATCACTCAAAGACAAAGCATGTGGATGTGAAGTATCATTTCATCAGGGAAATGCTCGAGGATAAGCAACTTCAGCTTGTCAAAGTTCACACCACAGAAAATCCTGCTGATCTACTTACAAAAGGACTTCCCTCAGAGAGCTTTGCGCATTTTTGCAAGCAGTTAGGTGTAGGGTAGTACATCACTACTCTACATCTCTTGTATATTAGATTGTATAGTAGCTTCTCTCACACTTAAAGTACCACATTGGACTTTAAGTGGGAGGTTGTTGGGGTATAAATCCCAATGAGGTCGCCCAGGTAAGTGGGCGGGCCGCCAAGTATGTACACATATTCTTTTGTAAAAACCTAATAAGAACTAACCATGCTCTACACATTACAGGAGAGCGAGTTCACCATATCCTCGTGCTCTTCTTCTCGCACTCTCTCTCGCGTCGCACTTCCGCTCGTAATCCTTCAGCTTCCTGAATCTACCTGTCTGAAAATATGCATAGCCTTTATGAAGCATTCTCCACGTGGACAAAATAGCATTATGGTAATTAATGGGCACCACTGCACATTGGACCACCCATCACTAATAATGGTGCAGCCAGATTGATTAATGGTGTTGATGAACAAGGTGTCAATATCCTTTTGTGCGTTTTCATAACACCTATCTAGCGATTGGTCACACACATGGTGATATGAGGGTCGGATGAATCTAGAGCCATACTTACCAATCTTCTTCTAGGCCTTTTCCAAGCATCACATGTAACCATAGCTAGTGACCCTCCTGTGCTATAAATTTCTTGTTCTAGAGTAAGTTGCAGCTCTTGAAGAGATGTTGCTCAAAAGCTTTGCTCCAGGCTTGCTTGTCTGTGTCTATGTGAGTTACTTTCAAAGTTAGAGGAAGTAATTGTTCCAATGCTAGTTGCAGTAGGGCCTAACCCATTATTGCTCTGCTCTATGGTCGTCTGACATGTTGATGTTTGTTGATGCTCAGACTCTATTGACCTTGGTGTGTTATGCACTCTTGATGTGGGAATGTGTGGCCTCTTTGTTGTAGATGCTTTTGCTATTAAATCTCTCAAATGGTTTGCGTCTTCCTTTGTTCCTCTTCCCTTACACTTGTTAGATGGAACACGAGCAAAAACACCAAGAAAATGCTCCCTAATGCATGGTGCACCCCCAGATTTAACAACCCCACATAAAATTACAACTCCAATCAATAAATTTACCCAAGTTAGTCGCAAACTGCCATTCAAGGCCAGGTGGCTTGCCGACAACTTTGTGTTTGCCTCTATTTTTTGCATTAGTATTACAATGTGTTCCATTTGTCAGCATTGGTATTCTACTTGTTCCTGCTTTTGGGTTGTTTGTGGGACTAGATGCATCTTCCATTCCTTTTAGGGCAAAAGCATGAAATGGTGGTCATTATTTTCTACCTTCCAAGCACTTTCAAGAAAAATGATAACATGGTAAAATATTCTTGAAAAATATTAAAAACTATTGGAGATTACATGTGTACATTCCTCTCATCAAGAGCTTCCTCCTCATATGTGGCACATTATGTACATTTCGTTTTTGAACATTTAGCTGAGTGTCCATATGTGTACAAGGTACTGTCAAAGACACTACTTCTTGACCCACCTTTTCATGCTTTCATCCTTTAGCTAGTGAGCTACATCAACAAACAAGCATAGGCATCCACATGAATAATAATAAAACTCGATGATTGCCCTAAACCTTATAATAACTTGAAAAAAGATAACCGCTAGAGAACAGAGTAAAAGAACACAGAAAAAATCAATATCGTAACCTTGCTATAGTGGTGAGGAGCGCTCCATCCCAATGGTAGGCATGAGACCCAAGCACTAGACACCACCTAGACCACCTCAAGAATGCCTCCTATCTAGGCCTATTTCCAGGAGAATAGCCATCCAAGAGAAGAGAGCTACGCATTCAAACAAGTACGTCCGTGTAGTGGTGAGAAGCGCTCCATTCCAATGGTAGGAATGAGCCCCAAGCACTAGACGTCCTCGAGAATGCTTCCTATCCATGTCTGTTTCTAAGAGAATAAACATCCAGGAGAAGGGAGCTATGCATTCAAACAAGTACGTTGGTGTAACATTGAGGAATGCTACGTCCCATGTTAAGTATGGAGCCTGATTTACCCTTGTAATTTTCTGTGGTAAAAGCGCACATTTGTAAGGCCCCCATTATGAGGAGAAGCCATCGTGCGTGAAGGAAAATCACTCACCGGAAACCAAAATTTTCACGGACAAGAATCAGGGGCAACTTTAAAGGCCTCGGGGGCGGAGGCCCCCGAGACTTTTTTTCGCCGGAATATTATGGCCGGACGGCGGTCGGAAAGTGGTCGGAAAACAACCGGTCGGTTGGCCGGTGGCCGGTAGTCAATGGCCAATGGCCGGTGGTCGGAAGTCAATGGCCGGTGGCCGGTGGTCGGAAGTCAATGGCCGGTGGCCGGTGGCCGAATTCAATGGCCGGTGGCCGAATTCAAAAGCGGACTTGTCTTCTCAAGGGCGGCCACACATGGGCGGATTGGAGGGTCCGATTTGGACTTATTCGCACAAGGGCGGCTACACATGGCTGTCTCTCATAAGAGAGGGCAGCCCTTTTGGCCTATAAAAGGAGGCCATTTCTACACACATTTCATAGTGTAAAGTTGATGCAACAAGGTGAGTGTGAGGTGGTGAGAGTGAAGCAAGGCGGGAGCTCCATTAAGGGTATAATCCCTTTGTAAACTACTTCTTGTTTTGAAGTACCAAAGCCATTGAGTGGCTGCTTTCCCGTGGACGTAGCCCACATTGGGTGAACCACGTATATCGTGTGTACTCTCTCTCTCTCTCTCTCTCTCTACACTATAATCTCGTGTATATAAATTTGTCTCTCTCCATTAAGTAATCTACTCAATTATCTATTTAGCTACGTCTTATTTCCTAACAACTGGTATCAGAGCAAGGTTTGCTCGTAGCTAAATTATCTCAAGGAAAGGATTCCTTGAATTGAGTGGGAGTTATGGCGGAGGAGGGGAAGCTCAAGATTGAGAAGTTCAACGGCAAAAACTACCAACATTGGAAGATGCAGATTGAAGACTATCTCTACCAGAAGGACCTCTATTTGCCATTAGGCGGTCTTGCGAAAAAGCCCGCAACAATGGCAGATGAAGCATGGATTGTCCTTGATCGAAAGGCACTGGGAACAATCCGGTTAAGCTTGGCGTCAACGGTGGCCTTCAATGTTTCGGAGATGAAGACCACGGAGGACTTGATGAAGTCACTTGACGACTTCTACGAGAAACCATCGGCATCCAATAAGGTATTTCTTATGAAGCGCTTGTTCAATCTAAAGATGGCAGAGAATGGTTCAGTTGCAGAACACCTAAATGACTTTAACACAAACATAAGTCAACTTCGATCAGTGAAAATCAATTTCGATGACGAAGTGCGAGCTCTCCTTATACTATCATCTCTACCGGATAGTTGGGACAGCCTTGTGATGGCTGTAAGTAATTCTATCTCTGGCACAAATACTCTAAAGTTTGATGATGTTGTGGGTGTTCTTCTAAGCGAGGAAATGCGAAGGAGAAGCACAGGAGAATCATCAAGTGCTGCACTATCAGTGGAAACAAGAGGAAGGCCTAAGGAGAGGTTCAAAAACCAAAAGGGTCGTGATCGCTCAAGACGGAGCAAATCACGAACAAAGTCAGTTCTTGAATGTTGGAACTGCGGCAAGAAGGGCCACATCAAGAAGGATTGTTGGTCCAAGAAGAAGAAGGAGACAGAGTCTCAAGACAACAAGCCAACATCGGAGGCCAATGTGGCAGGTAAAGTAGAGCAAGATGCTCTAATTCTCTCATTAGACAATGTGTCTAATTCCTGGATAGTAGATTCCGGGGCTTCATTCCATGCGACACCACACAAGCAACATTTCCAAGACTACACCAAAGGTAATTTTGGGTATGTATACTTGGGAGATGATGAAGCTTGTGAGATTGTCGACAAAGGTACAGTTTCTATCAAAACTGCTAACGGAAATGAATGGAAGCTGAAAGATGTTAGGCATGTTCCTTCTCTTCGCAAAAATTTGATCTCTACAGGACAATTGGACGATGAAGGTCACAATATTACATTCGGAAACAAACGGTGGAAGATCTCAAAGGGATCTTTGGTGGTTGCCAAGGGTGAAAAAGTCAGTACACTTTACTTGTGTGCTGTTAGCACGCAACCTTCAGCTTGTGCAGCAACTACAGAAGTTGACAGTGCGGTGTGGCACTACCGACTTGGGCATATGAGTGGCAAAGGAATGCAAATCCTTCAAACAAAGAAGCTTCTACCAGGTTTGAAAGAAGTGGACTTAGAGTTCTGTGAAGATTGTGTTTATGGTAAACAAAAGAGGGTAAAATTTCAAAAATCAGGAAATGAAAGAAAAAATAAAAAACTTGAGTTGGTTCATTCTGATGTTTGGGGTCCTGCAAGTACACCATCACTTGGTGGCTCATTGTACTATGTAACATTCATAGACGATGCGACTAGAAAAACATGGGTTTATGTCATGAAGAATAAATCCGATGTATTTTCCATATTTCAAAGGTGGAAAGCCTTTGTGGAGAATGAAACAGGTACCAAGGTTAAATGCCTCAGATCCGACAATGGAGGTGAATATTGCAGCCAAGCTTTTGAAAGCTTTTGTGCTAGCAATGGAATTCGGAGGCAAAGGACAACCCCAAGGACACCTCAACAAAATGGGATTTCGGAAAGGATGAACAGGACAATTATGGAACGAGCACGAAGCATGCGGCTACATGCAGGCCTACCGCTTGAACTTTGGGCGGAAGCTGTAAGTACGTCTGTGTACTTAATCAATCGGTCACCCTCAACGGCATTGGATGGGGGAGTTCCAGAAGAGGCATGGACAGGTAAACCGGTGAATTATGCATTTCTCAAAGTGTTTGGGTCTGAGGCTTTCATGCACATAGATAGAAGCCTAAGATCAAAGTTAGATGCAAAGTCCAAAAAGTGTTTCTTCATTGGCTATGGAGAAGGAGACTTTGGGTATCGCCTATGGAATCCTGAAGATGGTAAAATCTTAAGGAGTAGGGATGTAATTTTTAATGAACAAAATATGTACAAAGATTACTTGGAAAGAAAACAAACAAAAGAAACAGGTGATGAGTACATGGAGCTTGAGGACGGTGAAGACTCAAGGACTGCAAACGGTGACAATGTGCAACAACACCAACCAAATGAGGAGCCTCAACCTATTCCCCGAAGATCTACAAGAGCAAGTAGACCTCCAGAAAGGTTTGTTCCTTCCTTCAACCATCTCTTGATCTCAGATTCTGGAGAGCCGGAATCATATGAAGAAGCTATGCAACATGAATCCAAAGGAGAATGGACGAAGAGCATGCAAGTGGAGATGGACTCACTACATCAGAACCAAACATGGGAGTTGGTTGAGTTGCCTAAAGGTAAGCGGGCACTTCAAAACAAATGGGTGTACAAGATAAAGGAAGAAGAAGGTGGGAAGAAAAGGTACAAATCTAGGCTTGTGGTAAAAGGTTTTTCTCAAAAGAAAGGTATTGACTTCAATGAAATATTTTCTCCTGTTGTAAAAATGAACTCAATTAGGCTTGTCTTAAGCCTTGTGGCTGCTCATGATCTAAATCTCGAGCAAATGGATGTAAATACGGCATTCCCTCACGGTGACATAGAGGAGGAAATCTACATGCTTCAACCAAAGGGGTATGAAGTAAAAGGTAAGGAGAAAATGGTTTGCAGATTAAAGAAGAGCTTGTATGGTTTAAAGCAAGCATCAAGACAATGGTACTTGAAGTTTGATCGATGGATGTTGGATCATGGATTCACAAGATGCAACTCGAATCACTGCGTCTACACGAAGAATTTGGGAGATGGGAAATTCATCATCCTAATGTTGTATGTTGATGACATGTTGATTGCAAGTGCTAACATGCAGGACATCAAAGACCTAAAAGAGGAGCTGTCCAAATCTTTTTCAATGAAAGATTTAGGTGCTGCAAAGAGGATACTTGGTATGAAAATATCAAGGGACAGGACGAAGAAGACAATAAAGCTATCTCAAGAAGATTACATCAAGAAGGTACTAGAAAGGTTTGCAATGCAAAATGCAAAACCAGTTTCTACACCTTTGGCTGGTCATTTTAAACTAACGAAGGATATGTGTCCAAAGACACAAGAGGAGATAGCCTATATGTCTAAAGTTCCATATGCTGCAGCGGTAGGTTCTCTAATGTATGCTATGGTCTGGACAAGGCCAGACATTGCACATGCAGTGGGAGTTGTGAGTAGGTTCATGGACAACCCAGGTAAAGAGCATTGGCAAGCTGTGAAGTGGATACTTAGGTATCTAAAAGGGACAACAACAAATGCTTTGTATTTTGGAGGAACTGATATTTTTCTAGAAGGGTATGCTGATGCAGATATGGCAGGTGACAAAGATACTCGAAGGAGCACTACTGGCTATGTGTTCACGGTTGGAGGCACAGCAGTAAGCTGGGCTTCAAAGCTGCAGAAAGTGGTTTCACTTTCTACCACGGAAGCAGAGTATGTAGCAATGACGGAGGCAAGCAAAGAAATTCTGTGGCTTCACAGATTCTTAGAAGAGCTTGGATTCAAACAAGACAATTGTGTCTTGTACAGTGATAGCCAAAGCGCTATCCATCTTGCGAAGAACTCAGCCTTTCATTCAAGGACAAAGCACATTGAAGTGAGATATCACTTCATACGCACTCTTTTGGAAGAGGGACAACTAAAGCTAGGAAAGGTGCATACAAGTGAAAATCCTGCAGACATGTTTACAAAGGTGGTCAACAAGGAGAAGTTGAGCTTTTGCTCATCTTCAATCGGCATTCAAGGATAAAAAAAAAGCCAGAATGGAAAGCAGTCACAGGTTTGGTTTGGAGATCAGTCTCCAAGTGGGAGATTGTTAAGTATGGAGCCTGATTTACCCTTGTAATTTTCTGTGGTAAAAGCGCACATTTGTAAGGCCCCCATTATGAGGAGAAGCCATCGTGCGTGAAGGAAAATCACTCACCGGAAACCAAAATTTTCACGGACAAGAATCAGGGGCAACTTTAAAGGCCTCGGGGGCGGAGGCCCCCGAGACTTTTTTTCGCCGGAATATTATGGCCGGACGGCGGTCGGAAAGTGGTCGGAAAACAACCGGTCGGTTGGCCGGTGGCCGGTAGTCAATGGCCAATGGCCGGTGGTCGGAAGTCAATGGCCGGTGGCCGGTGGTCGGAAGTCAATGGCCGGTGGCCGATGGCCGAATTCAATGGCCGGTGGCCGAATTCAAAAGCGGACTTGTCTTCTCAAGGGCGGCCACACATGGGCGGATTGGAGGGTCCGATTTGGACTTATTCGCACAAGGGCGGCTACACATGGCTGTCTCTCATAAGAGAGGGCAACCCTTTTGGCCTATAAAAGGAGGCCATTTCTACACACATTTCATAGTGTAAAGTTGATGCAACAAGGTGAGTGTGAGGTGGTGAGAGTGAAGCAAGGCGGGAGCTCCATTAAGGGTATAATCCCTTTGTAAACTACTTCTTGTTTTGAAGTACCAAAGCCATTGAGTGGCTGCTTTCCCGTGGACGTAGCCCACATTGGGTGAACCACGTATATCGTGTGTACTCTCTCTCTCTCTCTCTCTCTCTCTCTCTCTCTCTCTACACTATAATCTCGTGTATATAAATTTGTCTCTCTCCATTAAGTAATCTACTCAATTATCTATTTAGCTACGTCTTATTTCCTAACATCCCAATCATAGGAATGGGCCCCAAGCATTAGACAACAGCTAAACCTCCTTAAGAATGCTTCCTATCTAGACCTGTTTCCAGGAGAATAGAAATCAAGAAGGATGGATCTATGTGTTTCAATCAATCCTATAGGTGTAGTGATGAGGAGCGCTCCATCCCAATCATAGGAAATAGCTCCAAGCACTAAACCCCACCAAAATCTGCTTTAAGGGTAGACAACCAAGCAACAGGCACCCTACTGTTCAAGCTTGCAAGAGAAAAGAACTACCCTATGAGTGGGGAGGGAGCTGAATAGGTGTCAATGATTGACGGAGGAGAAAGAGTGTTAATAATGAGGTTACCTTTATATGATAACCCCCAAACTAGCCAAGATCTTGGGGGACTGTTGGGCCCATCAGTAACCTAGGCGGGCCCACTCGGAAGGCTCCATATACCGCTGAGAAACCTGAAACACCTGCCGATGAAACCTTCTCAATAGGTTTCACCAGGTTGTTGTTAATAACATGTTAGGGAGTAGGTTAATAACAAAAGATATTACCACTTTATGGTTCACATAAAGATGTTAATGAAATCTCTGTTGGCATGCTCGGATCCATGCCCCTTGATATACCCTAAGGTGTAGCATCCAATTTACTACATCATTGTCCAGAGTACATAACCAATTACTGTAACATTTGGCCGGTATTCAGCCATTCTCAATCCATCATATAAGAGTCATACTAGCCAACCTAAGGTCTCCACCTTAAAATATGTAAGTGTAGCACATGCATTCATTAGGATGGATTTAGCATTTCAAGAAAAGAAAATGGTAGGTTTAGATGCACAAGAGGGATATAAAAAATGGGGTTTGGAAAATATATAATGGGGTATTAAAAATGGGGCTCACATGTACAAGAGGGGTATAAAAAAGGGGTTTGAAAGAAAGAGGGATCCTTTACTTCATAAAAAACTATATGTAAAGAGGGGTTTTAATACACCCTTTGAATGCATGCGATACAGAAGATTTTCAAAGCAATAGACTCCTTGGATTAGCCTTGAAAATTGTGTGTGAATTTTGTCTCTCTCTCTCTCTATCTCCCAACATATACAAAAAAATGCAATGTCATCTCTCTCTCTCTCTCTCTCTCTCTAAATTTGGCACTAGCATGTGTACCTGTGAGAGTGTGAGCCTTGAGGTGGTAAAAGGTTGCAAAGCATAGCTTTACTCAAATGAGCAAATCCTTACTTTGATCTCAACAAGCTTAAGCTAATGTTAGTGACTCTCTCTCTCTCTCTCTCTCTCTCTCTCTCTCTCTCTCTCTCTCTCTCTCTCTCTCTCTCTCTCTCTCTCTCTCTCTCTCTCTCTCTCTGAGCTGGAGGTGATGCATGGCGTCCCTCTCTCTGCGGTCTTTCTCTCGCTCTCTGTCGTCATCAAGCTACCAAGGGCAGGGGCACGACATTGCATGGGCAGGATCCCTTATGAGAAGGCGGCGGAGCCGGGTCGAGCAGAATTGTGTAGTGCCATGTGCAGGCGCTCTTGGAGCCGGGAGAGATTCAATTTTTTACCTGGTCAAAATCGTGCACAGGTGGGTTCATCGGGGTCGCGGCTCAAAGGGGAGAGAATCTCAACCCTGCGACGTGTCAAGAGGAGCAACACAGCGCATGGGTCTCTTCTTTTTTGTTGTACTACTCTGCATCAAGCCGCCATCATCGTTATTCTTCTTCTTTTTCCACTTGGGGCCCGCCCATGGTCACAAGGTGGCCACTCTTTTAAGGTTCTAAGGGTGCATGCCCACCCCAGGTACACACCTAGCAGTCGCAGCATGAGAACCCTTATGCATGTGCACAATTATGGATGCAGAAGGGCTACAAGGTGCATGTTTTTGAGAGATGCAGCATGTGAGATGTTAATAACACAAATAGAGTATGTGGAGCATACGCCAGTTCAAGAACCATCAAGGCTCGAACATACCAATCATGAAAGGGGTTTGACTGGAGCAAGATTTGAGGAAGAGCACCATGATTGATGTTGAGAAACACTACAGGTTTTGGATGTGTTTAATGCTTTTTAGGTTTTCTAGCTTTATGATAATTTTAGACTGCAGGAGTTCTTTAAGAGATTTGCACAAGTTACTTCTTATGCAAGGTAGCAGTGGCAATGAATGTCGATACATCACAGGTTGATTATTTGTTGATTATTTATACGCTTTTCACCAAGGATCTTGGTATAGCATGCAAGGCATGCAACAAGCTATTGCCAATTGAACGATATCCTCAACGGGGTTGACAAGGTCACCAATTCACGGATTTATTTAAAGCTTGCTACCAATCTCAGTGGGTCGACAAGGTCATCGATATTATGCAGATTTATTTAAAGGTAACTTGCTTCTGAGTTTATTTTGCATAAACTTTTTCATTAGTAAAAGCAAGCTTCAAGACCATGAATCATGGTGGAAGGGGAGTTTGTTCCAAGGGACATTGTGTTCAGGCAAGGCCTGTTGCACACCGGTACATGCAAGGCTTGCGGCATGTAGGGAAAAACGTTATTACGCAAGTCGATATGCAAGTACTTTACAAGGTATGTATGTTGTCGTGAATTTTTCTTTTACATGCTTCTACAGTTTCACCACTTCAGGCACAAGCAAGGCTTGTGCGCATTACCAAAAGCATGATGTTTTTGTTTTTCTGAACACATGGTGCGAGCACTTACTCACAGTCAAGCACGGCTTGAGTGAGCAATGTCCTCATTTAACAGCAATGCTTCTTCCCATGCCTGGCAAAGGTCAGGGCATGGTAGTGCTTAAGCATCTCCTAGAGATCGGCACGGCCTGTTTTGATAGCCTTGATACAAGAAGAACAGGTCCCTCGGTAAGACCAACCATTACCTACCATTCGACAAGGTTGATTATTTGTGAATGCTCGACAAGGTCGACATCCTTTTGCTATGACATTGTACATTAGCAAGAGTCTGTATTGGCTATGAGCACTAGAATTCCATGATTACTTTACATGAATTAAGGCTTCCCTTTTGACATTTGGCATAGAGGTTTCCAAAGTTTGGAATATGCTAATAGCATACGAACTTGAGGAAACTTGCCAAGATGTTTGTCGATTTTTCAATCCCGCGAGGTTGTAAATGATACATACGCTACCTCCCTCAAGCAGTGCCACACGTGAGCAACAAGGTTAGTAAATTTCTAGTTATGTTTGTTTTTGTCTATGTTTTACTTTTCATTTTGGAAAAGATCTCTCTGCTGTACAAAGCAAAGTTCTTGGGCAGACTCCATATGAAGCAACTATACAAGCAAAGTGCTTTATCTGTCTTCACGTGAAGCACGGCTTCTCTTATGTGCCATAGTCTTATTGATTGACTTTGGATGAATGATAATGGCACACATCTTTGGCACTACGTGGATATAAGCTCATAGTTTATGCAACAGTGCACTGTGATGTATCCATGCCATTGTAATTGTGCAAGGCACATATACCAGTGGATCACATGGTTGAGATTGTCATTGAAGCCAAGGGCTTATCATTCTATTTTTTGATGTTTGCATGGACTACTTGTATGATGGACGTACAACACCCATCATTGCATAGGCTTCCACTATAGCACAGTTGTTGCTGTTTTTAGACATTTTATTTTTATGTTTATTCACATGCAACATGCCATATATCTACACCCTGATACAGTCACGATCACATACAAGGTAAGTGGGTCAAGATGTGACTTTTGGTACCTCTCTCTATGAGGGCGTGGTATAATTACACTGATGAACGCTTATAGGATAAGCTATGACAGAAGCACGGTCTGCACTAGAACATTTGAAAAGGGCATACAACACATTAGAATAAGGGGATCTCCTTAGCCCAACATTCTCTCTCTCTCTCTCTCTCTCTCTCTCTCTCTCTCTCTCTCTCTCTCTCTCTCTCCAACTTCTATGCGGGAAAGGTTAAACTAGGCATGATTTTATTGCAATCTTTCTATGTCAATCCGGTAAGAGGAAGGCCTAAGAGCCATCTATTGGTAATCCATAAGTGATTCTTTTCACAACGATCAAACAATTCTATTCAGTTGAGTACCCATCGCTTATAATAGACAAGCAAGAGTCTCGCCATTAGTGTTGTTTTGGACATTATTTTAGGACTCCACACTTTCCATGTGAAAGTCAAGTTGAGTTTTTGAACGTCTTGAAGTTGTAAGGGCTTATCTCTACCAAGGTGTATGGATGAAGCCAGCATTTCAGACATCACGGCTGCTCACAAAAACCCAAGATTATGGATTTTTGGATCCAAAAAAGATCTAGTTGTGAATACGATTCCAAATTTAGTGGATCTATTTTATCTCTAGCACTACCAGTGTCTATACAGTTTTGGGGGTAAGACCCAGCTCATGATTACTAAATGACTATTAAGTGTGACGGTCAATTCTTGAAATCTTCACACTTTTACTTTCAAGGAAATAAGTCCCCAGACTGCCAAGGGGTAGTGAAAAAATTTCAACTTCCAAAGGACTATAATGCCAAGGGCAAACCCACGGGGGTCCCCGGACATAAGCCAAGGACCGGCTGCTAGTTGAGCAGTTTCACTGCACAATTTAACCAAGGGGTTTGACTGTGTTGATTTTAACCAAGGGGCCCAGATTTCAAAGGCAACACCAAAGGTTACATGTGCAATCCTACTTGTACCTCATTGCTTTCAGTTAGCACTCCTAGGCCTTTACGGACGGGAAATTTGGGCAGGATGTGCAAACTGTGTTATCCTCCATTTTTGCTCTTAAGAGAAATGACAAGGTCATGTACAAGGAGCCAAGAAATTTAGGTTGTAGTGTCCAAATTAAGTATCTGAATTATGCAGTTATAAACCCACTTGTAGGGTTTATTTGGCACATGTTGTCACATGGGATGCAACATGTTCTAGGAACTCATGGAGTTCGGTTTAGCCAATGTGGAACAAGGCTAATGAGGGTCCCTCTCACTCTCATTGTAGAGTGTTTGAAATTACCTGTATGCACAAGTACATCATCTTGCTTAAAGGATGTCCTTTTTTTGGACACCCTTACATGAGAAATATTCCACCTGTGGAGAATATGAGTCTATGGGTCAAACATTGGCGCCACTATTTCAAGTATGTGTCACGACAAGGTCCCTAGGTGCTTGTCAAATCTATTTTCTACACCATTTTCAACACGATGTATCAAGAGAAATTTCAGTGGCCAAAAATTTTCAGATACTTGGAATGACTTGCTAAGATACAAGTGCAGATAAACAACATTACAGATGGTTGTTTATGCATATAGCAAGGCTATAAATTGTTAATGAACACGTTTCATTGTTTGTACCTAGAAGTGATTACTGTTTCACCTTCTATAATTTATGGTTCAAACGTTTCAGCAAGGCTTTCAAATGATTGCACCTGAAAGTATTTAGTTTCTTTTCAAAACTATTTACATTGCTCTTTAATTGTGTGCTAGGAGCATCATGTTTCCCATAAGTATTGGCAAGAATGATCATGGATATACATGTTCGGATCTCTTTTTGCTAAATGCATGTACACTAGGTATTATGGGCCCTAGTGTTTAGCAAAGGCTGATTTGGAGTGACATGCATATTCATCACATTAGTGCTATGAAGCATTTTGCACTCTATGTGCAATATCTCTATGAGATTATGTTTTTATCTACCAATCACTAATAGAGGTCATGGCTCGGTTTGGGTGCTTGTGGATCTTTCCAGTTCACCAAGATGGTTATGAATGTCATTGTTGATTCCACATCAATATTGTACGACATTGTGATCCCCGTTTACCAGTCATCTGGGAAGACTTTCTGTAAACATTGGGAACAAACACCTCAGTACGGTCAGTTATCCAAGGGGATAGGCAGATTACAAAGTGTAATCTTGTGCTAAAGGATATGCACAGTGCATACATTAGCACCAAGCAATCCATTTAGTAAGCATTTATTGCTCTACTTGGAGTTTTCTTACCTTAAGTTAAATCATGTTTGCAACTACGTTTGGTCTCTTCATGTATAAGGCAGGTTCTCAACCTTGAACACTAGTTCTAGTGAGGTTTTTTACTGATGAAATTTGGAAACAAATCAAGGGCTTAAACTTGGAAGATGAGTTATGTTAGCACGTTACTTTCATGGAAAGTGAAAAGAGGAAGTCTTTCAAGTACATCTTTGTTGTGATAACTGGTTTATCATGCTCATGTGCATTCTAAATGGAGTCCACACACTTTGATTGAATAGGAGCCGGTAACACAAGATGGTTGCAAATGGAGAACAATGTGCACAATCAAGATGTAATTCTTGATGTTATTGGACCTCCTACTAACCGTGTTTCAGTCAACCAAATTGTTGGGTCCGTGAAGGATGGCACAGTGGAAAACATTAATGTTCTTATGCAGATACTACCACTTTTGTTTTCGAGGAAAAAAAATGCTTGTCCAAGGGGGGAGTAATGGCATGCCAAGGGTAGCACTATAGGAGGGCATGGCCCTGGCCAAGGTCTGATGGTATGCAGTACAAGGGCTATATGTAGCTAAGAGCCAGAGGGCCAGGGGATTATATAAAGGAAGGTTGGGTTGTTATGAGCATGTGTATCTTCCCTATGGCCTTTCATTTAGGGTAGACTTATGGAAGCTATGAATTGAGAGCAATTTACATAGCAGATCGAGCAGCGAGACCTTTTGCAAGATTATTGCTTTTAGGATAGAGCTCTGGAAGTTATGAACTGTTCGAGAAGCTATGGAAGCTGTGTTGTAACAGGGTAAACAAGTCCTACTAACTAGCACATTCCATATGCTACCTAGTAAAATCCATATGCTAACTGGCATAATCACTTTCTATTAGACAACGTACTTATCATGCAATTGAGCATACTAGGTATGTAACTAGCATACTAGGCATGTTAACTAGCATATTAGGTATGTTAATTAGCATACATATTGTGTTAACCAACTAGCTATGTAAGCTATTTAGAACCCAACGCATGCTAACTAGCATACTGTATATACTAACTAGCACATTCAATATGCTAACTAGCACAGTCCATATGCTAACTAGCAAAAGTCTATAAATCAGTATGCTATTGATCAGCATATACAAGCTACTATGCACTAGAGATGCAATGCATAAAATGCATAAGTTATGGTACAAGTATTTGATTGATCACCCGAGGCTTGTCTAGGAGGTGCACAAGGTGTGCTATGTAGCTTTTCCTCCCCATCCTCTTTCGACAAACATCCTTCTTGTTCGGTGAAATGCGAGTCTCCACTTTCCAAAATGTATAGACCAATTCCTTAATTTCATCTATGATAGGGCTATGATGATGTTTCTTGTGACATGCAACCAATGAAAATAATCGACCATCAACATCAGGCTGCCTGTCATGATCTCGCCTTGTGCAAGGTGCGACAATTGACATTTAGGACCCTGGAAATTTTTGCAATAGGCATGTTTTTCTTTGAATTCAACATCATCTGCAATGTTGCATTCTTCAAAGACAATTCATCATTGGAACCTAGCTGCTTGACGGTAGCCAGTGTGCTCCAGATATTGGAGACAATTGCGGTCTGCACAACAGCCTCCTCCTTGAAAGACTCATCATGAATCACCCAACATACGGACGTTGAGCAACAAGATTCCAGATTTTCCACTTTGATTTTGTACTAATCCTTTAGTACTCCTCTTGAAAGCTCTCGGAATCTCGCAGGAGATTTTCTTTTTCTCCTCATTGTTGAGGGCATGATGTTGTCACTCAAATTTCATTTTTTTTTCTCCCATTGTTTCCTCTTTTTTACTCTCTCATATTCTCTAATTACAGAAAGAGCTAGATCTTGGGGGTTGTACTTCATTTCCTATAGTGGCTCTCTTCTATTTTTTCTTGAGAACTATAGACATGCATAATATGTTACTCACTTAAAATCACTCAAATGTATAGCTGTCAACACTTGATGCTCTAATACACACATACTATGAAAAAATTCCCTCACAAAACTATAGATGTGACCAACAAAACCAATGACTTCATTTGGAGTGGGTGGGCTACACATAAGATTTGCTTACCCTCACATTACAGTACGGCTTTCCAGCATTGGAGCTAGTGGCAATAATGTTGGCTACTGGTTCTCCATATCTGTAGGTCTGTGTCGGAATGAGAGAAGGAGCTCAACTTTGACAAATCATTTCTGAGGCAAGATTCTCGGCGCAAGGAATGAACGAGAGAGAGATAGAGAGATAGATAGATAGATAGATAGAGAGAGAGAGTGAGAGATAGATAGATAGATAGGTAGAGAGAGAGAGAGAGAGAAAGAGAGAGAGAGAGACTCAGCAAAGTGCCTGCTAGTCTCTCTCTCTCACACACACACACACATATGTTGGCTTACTATTTATAGTGGTCTCCAACCTAATCTAACCTATGGTGTTTATTGCTTACTAAATCCACCTTTGCTCGACGCGGCTTCTACCAGTTTCAATAAAGAGGGACGGCTCTTTACTCTGTCTGCCCATCGCCATTGCTCATACAGGTCGAGCGGCTTCTATCGGTTTCATAAGGATGGAGTGCTCTGTACTTGACTTGCTCATTGCCATTGCTCATACATCCTCACACAGAGATACCAGTCAAGTATGCCTACAAATCCAGCCGTGTTTCCAGCATGACGGTTTAGCTTGGATTTCAGTATTTCCCAATTTCTTTCTGTGCTTCTGTGTGTGTGTGTGTGTGTGTGTGTGTGTGTGGAGCAATGAGGGCCTGTTATGAAGGCTTGCTATCATATGCAACTTTGAGTCTCTTAACACTAGAATGGTAACAGGACACTTTTATGTCCTTGGACACTTTTGTGTCCTGTTAAGTGACCATTTTGCTTGAATTATTTGAAGAGTATGAATTTCTAGGTGCTATATATCCACAAATTTGCCTTAGAAGCTGAAAACTTAGCATTTTTTTTTGAGTATCGATCTCACCATTAACCTTACTCTTGCACAACATTTTTGGACCAAAACTGTGTGAAAAAACGGGTCCTGTTTTTGGTTTTTTTTTTCAATTTTTGGCAACTATACCACTCTAAACTTCATGTTTGTGAGATTTAGATGGCTAGAGGTTAGGACTTCATAGTTCTCAACATGTTTTGATGCTTGTAGGGAGAGCTAAGTGTTAAAATTGAAAGTTATGACCAATTTTTAAGAATTGCATAATCCTGTTTTTTGGGCAAAATTAGCACTTTTATGATTTTTTTGGTGGCTTTCTTGATATCCAAATTCAACTTTGATTGTGTAAGTGTAAGTGTAATGTACAATGTACAACATAAAGCTAATCTTCCTTGAGTTTTGGGGGACCTAATATGCTATATAGCATAGTATATGATGATGGTTGAGTTTTTTGATTGCTGAAGAATATGATATAGTTTAGAGTAGCAAGTATAACTTTCTCAATATTGCTAGTTTCTTAGGCCAATTGTGTGTATTTTGTAGGTAGTGACCATATCTAATCATACTACAAACTTCGCTAGATATTGAGTAGTTTCTATGGGTTTCTAGAGGTCATAATGCTAAACCAAGTTTTTTCATATTTGCTGTATTTAGCACTTTATCATTGCCCCCAAGGTTCCAATTGTAAGAGATCCATTATCCTTTTGAAATGGTCCATGGCTTCTTTTGAATCCAAAGGCCCAAAGGAAACTAAGAAAACATGTATATAGTATCTGTATTGAGCGTGACTATAGAAACTTTGATGATAGGTCCGCAGAATGGCAAAAATGCAACTTCTTTGTACCTTTTTTTTTGCCCAAAAAAATTTAGTGAGGTAAAAGCAACCATATGTTTTGGTCACCAACCCATTGAAGTTAACGGGGCATTTTATCTCATGTCCTACAAAAATCTCCACTCTTATTTATATGCAATCAACCGTAAGAAATTGCTGTTTTGGGCAAAATGCAATGGTCCATCAACTTTGGAGGCTTGTAGTGACCAAGGGATGAGAAAAATTACAAGTTTCTCATTTTTTCCATATGTAGTAGTTATTGAACTATAAGCTCATGAAAGGATTTTTCAAAATGAGTGGATCTACTATGGTTTTGGAATTTTTTCCCAAAACCCTGAAAGGACACTTTTATGTCCTGTTAGGTTACCATTCTAGTGTTAACCTTATCAATACCTCAGAGTATGGGACTTGGGTTTCTATGATATCAATCTTGATCAGTTTTGAGCCAAAAGTTCATAATCAGGATTATTAACTTTTGACTTAAAATGACAACTTTTTTCAACATTTTTCCTAAACAACCTTTTTATGATCTCGCCTGAGCCTATGAATCAAGTTAAACCTTAATTTGGACAAGATTCATCAAGTCAGACTCAATTTCTCGACATTCAGTCGTATTTCAGTTTTTAGCAAGTTTTTGGCATGTTTTGTGATCCAAATCTTTTGTGCCTTTACAAAATTTGTTTGTACACATGTAATGAATCACTGGTATCAACCTTGATTAGTTTTGAGCAAAAACTTCATAATCGCGATTATTAACTTTTGACCTAAAATCACAACTTTTTTCAACTTTTTCAGAGGAGAGTCTTTTTATGATCTATTTTGAGCCTATGAATCAAGTTAAAACTTAATTTGAACAAGATTCATCAAGTCAAACTCAATTTCTCGACATTCAGTCAGATTTAAGTTTTTAGCAAGTTTTTGGCATGTTTTGTGATCCAAATCTTTTGTGCCTTTACAAAAGTTGTTTGTACACATGTAATGAATCACTGGTATCAACCTTGATCATTTTTGAGCCAAAAGTTCATAATCGCGATTATTAACTTTTGACCTAAAATGACAACGTTTTTTAACTTTTTTCCTAAACAATCTTTTTATGATCTCTTTTGAGCCTATGAATCAAAGGAAAACTTAATTTGGATAAGATTCATCAAGTCAGACTCAATTTCTCGACATTAAGTAAGATTTCAGTTTTTAGCAAGTTTTTAGCATGTTTTGTGATCCAAATCTTTTGTGCCTTTTCAAAAGTTGTTTGTACACATGTAATGAATCACTGGTATCAACCTTGATCAGTTTTGAGCCAAAATTTCATAATCGCGATTATTAACTTTTGACCTAAAATGACAACGTTTTTCAACTTTTTCTCTAAACAGTCTTCTTATGATCTCTTTTGAGTCTTGAGTCAAGTTAAAACTTAATTTGGACAAGATTCATCAAGTTTATCAGCTGTTTCGTATCCGTAGACTCTGATTTCAAGAATCTGGCTTAAGTCTCACTTTTGTGATCCAAATTTCACCAAATTTGATTTGTGGGGTCTACTTGCTATGCTTGACCTTGTGGTATGCCCAAATATGCAAGATTGCCAATTTTTGAAGCAGATATAAATAATCGCAATTATTTACTTCTCCTAAATTTTTGCAAGTTTTTGTTCCAATCTTGTCAGAATCTGTTAAGCACCTCATGTTAAGGTCTCTAGCCAAGTTTCATCAAGTTTGGACTGTTTTTGGTCAAATGGTCATCAGTTTTCTGTCCGCAGACTGACTTTGCAAATTTGGTCACAATTTTCAATCCAATGATCCAAATCTTACCAAATTAAATTTGTGTACTTATTACAACATGGTAAAACTAGTGGTATGCTACCGTGGTCAAAAAAGTTAAAAAATGGAACAAATGTAAATAATCGTGATTATTTACAACTGACAACTTTTTTCATCTTTTTGATGAACTGAGCATATACACATGTTTATCACATCAATATAAGCCTATGAATCAAGTTTCATCAAGCTGGGACAAATTTGTCTCCAATTTACACTCAAGACTCAAAAAGTTAGTACAAACTTTAGTTTTTTGCATGTTTGGTGATCAAAATCTTTTGGGCCTTTACAAAAGTTGTTTGTATACACGGTGGGAGTCAATGGTATGAACCTTGGTCAAATCTGAGGTGAAAGTTAATAATTACGATTATTAACTTTTGGCCCAAAAATGACACTTTTTTGAACTTTTTCACTGGACAATCTTTTCATGATCTATTTTGAGCCTATGAATCAAGTCAAAACTGCATAAAATGTCAAGAAAAAGTAAATAATCTGAATTTTGGCCAACTCTTGAAAATTTCACCTCAAAGTGTCCTTGAGCTTACCCACTGGTTCATACAACTTTTAGGCTTACTGTCCAGTTCGATTGACTGGTTTGGAGTCTTTTCGTGCTATTTCTAGCCATAGATTTGAAACTCTCCAACTTCACATAAACAACTCAGAAATGATTTCTTTGGAGTGAGAATCAACTGAAATCCACCTCGGATCCTACTTACCCTACTCGTAGATTCTCATGCAATGGAGTTGTGGAAAGTGTCCACAAAAACTAGTTTTCTTGTTTTTTTATGGTGTCTTGAGCATTGATTTTAAGACTTGTCTCTCCTTTCAATCATTATCCAAATCCTAATCTAAATCTACAATCCTAAAGGCACTCAGAAAATACGATTACTTCCAAGCTACCTCTACACAACAAAAGACGACAATCTTAAGCTATGCGATTTCTAAAAGAAGGTTTTACTCTAGGTGAACTTAGAGGAAGTTAATGGACAATTACACAAGACGCTCGTGTTTTCTCTAGTTTAAGTATATTCGTCCCCGGCAGCGGCGCCAAATGTGGGACGTATGTCTAACCTCACCATCCTATCTTATTGCAGTATTAGCGAGAACCACGATTAATTTGTCAAACCATGGGACGAAGCTGACTCGACTAGTGCATAGAGGCTACAAGAGGTTGTCAATCTCTTGGAAAACAACTAACAACTCTCATCTAGCTCACGCTACACTCAAGTGATTGAAATCACCAAAAGCTAATCGCTCATCGGCAAGCAAATCTCATCTGTTACAGCATCAAATGACATCCAAATGTAATGAAACTTCTAGGACAAGTTTACAAGATCTAAGCACACATGCCTATGGTCTCAAATCCCACTTTAGGTCAAGGTCCAAAATTGTGATTATTAACAGCAGTGGATTTTTGACCTAGTCGTTTTCGACCCAGAATGCATCTAAATGCTTAGCAATTATGCCCCAATACCCCGCCTATGCTTAGTTTTTTATTTAAAAGTGTAAATTCCTAGTTATGATGAAATTAGGCCGCGGGTCGGCGACGCCAAAAGCTACAAAATACTGTGAATGGCTTACGTCAATGCGTAGAGCTCTTACGTGCGGTTGCAATGCAACAAACGCATTCGCAATGTGACAACCGGAGAGGGAGTAGGAGGCGTGAGAAGGAGAGAAGTGAGCGCCGTTATCTCACGTTGTGTATTTCTTATCCAAAAACTTAATAAAATCTTTACAAAGTTGGCTTTTATACCTTAGCCAAGGTCTAAAATGTATAATGTTCGGCGCCCAAGACCTTTGAGACTCCACACTTATTGTATCTGCAACCTAGGTACAGTAATTGACCTGTTCTTTACAACTTGGTACTCCCATTCAGCCTGTAATACATTAAAATATTACAATGGCTTGAAATAAATCGAGAATTTATAATACGTGACCATTTTGGGAAAATATGTAATTCCAATCTTTACTTCTTCTTCACTTTGATCTTCGATGTGCATCCCTACGTCTTCAGTCTTTAGCAGCTTCTGTTAACTAACGTGGACTCAGTTAACAATTAGATTAGTTTTTGTTGTAATTTGTGACACAAATAACAAGGGGAGGGAGTTGTTGACACTTGTCTTCCCAAGTATTGCCAGTTCTGATAGGCTTGTGTTTCTTGGATGGTGACAGGTAAGAGATTCTTTTCCTTGGGATTAGAACAAAAACTACAGCAATAACAAGAAGATATTCCAATGTACCAACTGGATCCTTCTCCATGTAGATGTAGTGGAAACTCATACCAGTGGGGGGGGGGGGGGCACATAGAGATGCAACATTAAGATATTATATTATAGTAATTAGGATCAAATTTTTTATCTAAATGATTGTATTATCCATTAGATACAAAATGTTGTATTGGTGTATATGAAATGATAATTGAGGTTGATGGCATCTTGTTTTAAAAGATTGTTATTTAATATATTATTTAATACAATTGTCTAAGTATGGTTCACTTACGAGGGGATTTTCATACTTAAACACACACACACACACACACACACACACACACACACACACACACACACACACACACACACACACACACACACACACACACACACACACACACACACACATAGACTCTCAGCAAACCGCCTGCTAGTCTCCCACACACACACACACACACACACTAAGGTGATGGCTCACTATTTGTAGTGGTCTCCAGCCTAATATAACCTGTGGTGTTTATTGCTTATTAAATCCACCTTTGCTCGATGTGGCTCCTACCGGTTACAATAAACAGGGAGGGCTCTTTACTCCGCCTCCCCATCGCCATTGCTCATACAGTTCGAGCGGCTCCTATTGGTTTCATTAAGGAGGGAGTGCTCTCTACTTGACTTTCTCATCACCATTGCTCATACATCCTCACACAGAGCTACCAGTCAGGTATGCCTACAAATCCGAGTTGTGTTTCCAGCATGACGATTTAGCTTGGATTTCAGCATTTCCCAATTTCTTTCTGTGCTTCTCTCTCTCTCTCTCTCTCTCTCTCTCTCTCTCTCTCTCTCTCTCTCTCTCTCTCTCTCTCTCTCTCGCAATGAGGGGCCTGTTATGAACGCTTGCTATCATATGCAGCTTTGAGTCTCTTAACCTTCTCAGTACCTAAGAGTATGGGACTTGGGTTTCTATGCCTGGCTTGCCACAGAGCTCATATTTTATACATGATACATAGATCTCGGATGTCATACAGGATACATAAATTGCAACCCTGTGTATCCGCCAAACTTTAGTAAATTCAGTAATGGGAACTTCTTTCCAACACTTTTGTCTTTGACGAATATATGCATAATTTTGAAAGTAGTGTTAGGATTTTACTTTGAACATACTCCAAAGGTTTTTTTTAAAATAGAGCCTTAATCCTCACATGAGGGTCTCGAATGAGATGGCATTGGATTGGACTTTTGAAAATTGATTCAAATTACAAAGGAGATGTTGTCCGATTTTTTCTGGAATTAAATGATGTAAATATTATCGTAAATAAATAGCTCATTACTTAAACTTAATAGTTGATCTATGATATTGTATTAGTTTTTGTTGTAATTTTTGACACAAATAACAAGGGGAGGGAGTCATTGACACTTGTCTTTTCAAGTAATGTCGGTTCTGATAGGTATGTTTTTCTTGGACTGTGACATGTAAGAGATTCTTTCCTTGGGATTAAAACAAAAACTATAGCAGTAACAGAAGATCGTCCAATGTACCAGCTCGATTCTTCCCCATGTAGAAATAGTGGAAGCACATCCCACTGGGGGGGGTGGGGTGGGGGGGGCACATAGAGATACAACATTAAGATATTATATTGTAGTGATTAAAGATCAAATTTTTGATCTAAATGGTTGTATTATCCATTAGATACAAAATTTTGTATTGGTCTATATGAAATGATAATTGAGGTTGATGACATCTTGTTTTAAAATATTGTTATTTAGTATATTATTTAATATAATTGTCTAAGTATGGTTCACTTATGAGGGGATTTTCATACTTAAACACACACACACACACATACACAGAGACTCCCCACATTGTCTTCAGTAACTAAAAATAGAAGCACATGAGGAGGGAAATTAATTTTTTTATGGAAGATTTGAAATTCAAAGGACTTGCCCATCCGTTTTCAGTATATGCTAACAAGCACAAGTAACTAGCACTATCCGGGATAACATATTCAGTGACAAGTTAACATTCTTCTACCCATATATTAACAAAAGGAGTAAATGGTTAATTTCAAGTCATACAATATCAACACAAAAAAATAATTTAAAGTTACAACCTTAAGTCACTACTCATAGGGAGATATTTATTCTATTACACACAACAAAACTCAATCTTTCAATCAACAAATTGCAAAAACATGTGCAAAAGTAAACATAGCGCTCCAATATACTTAGAGGTCCCCCCATTAAATAATAATAGTAGGAGTTCAAGTACATCAAGGCTAGAACTCATGTGGGAAATACAAGGATGTGGAGCTAGATATGCTCCTAAGGGAAACAAGGGTCATGCCAATGGTGTCCGTCTAGAATACGCATCTACGTTTGAGGAAGCCCCACCATATGGGACAGGGGTTGACCCGAACGCCATAGGAGGTGCACAGAATGTAGGTGGTACTGCTCCATATGGAACATGTTAAAAACCAAATGTGGGGGGCCCTGCAAGGGCTGTACCAAATCTAGGGGGGGCACCAATGGGTGCAGCGAATGCTAGAGAAATCGCATCAAATAGAGCAGGCACTCAAGAGTTGCATCAAATCTGGGGTGGTGCTCCATATGCAGACCATGTTGGGGCTAGGGCCGAGGAAGGATTAGGTGGAGCTGATGTCGGGCCTCTCTATCTACTATGTGATGGATACAGAGGTGGATCCAATGGATAAATATGCTCTCTCTCACGCAGTGCCTATTCGAATCCATATGTCTGCGACACCCTTCCAAACAATAATCTTGTGCCTATGTCTAGAGGGAGGTACAGAGCTTGTCCAATACATGCCTTGAAAATAGTAGAATTTATCTTTATGTTGATGCAATGTCTACAGAGCATCCGACAGTGCGAAGCTAACGTCCCCACTCCTGCAAGACAGTGCAACACATTACCCCTCACGTCCTTGAAGGTACCTAGTAGCCACCTTATGGAAGCCAAGACAAATCCTAAGTATGTTTATGTAGAATAATGAAGTGAAGCCCAAGAATATGTTTAATGTACTTAACGAATATTGGGATGCGGGCATCGTACCATCTATTCTCCATGTAAGCATTCTATGTGTCAAGCCATGTGAGAAGCCACATGAGTCCATGTGTGTGCCCTGAAGGCCATGCAAAAGGTCATGTGAAGGGTCATGGCTCAAGTTAGCATCTTGCCTGTTGGAGAATTCAAAGTGCCTTTTCGATGTGTGTAAGCTACACCTTTGGTGCCTATATAAGAGGCTTGTAATCTCTTGTTTGATTAATTAATGAAGCCACATTTGTCTACACTCTAGTTCATTGGTCATTAAGTCAAAATCTCTTAATTAGTCTCTCTCACTCTCTAATCCACATGCATTAACCATGAATGCTATGCATACTCATCCACACTAAACCTATCAAGTGGTATCAGAGCTTTATTAGGTTAATCTAGTATTTAACCCTTAGATCATTAGGCATTATTATTTCTAAGCTAGATTAAGCAGATCCCCTTCTAGGCCACTTAATTGATTAAGCATGTTTTGCATTTTCATATAAGGACAGTAATTAGTTTGTAGTCCAATTTGGTGATTGGGCATGTACTATGAAGCTATGCATTGTGCCACTACCCTTGGTCAAAGCAATTAAGGACGACCTAGCTTTAGGATAGCCTGTTTGGTAGGTGGCACCATCTATTTTGGAAGTCAAGCATGTTTGGTACATCTTTTGGTGAAACACTTTTGAAGGTGCATTTTGGCTACTTCTGGGAGGAATCAAGGCATTCAAGAAAATTTTTGTGGAAGTCCTAATTAAGGCTATGCCAAACTTGGGAGAACCATCTTTGAGGGTCCACAAATGGTGGGAATCGTTTTTGAAAAAAATGCTACTTTTGAAGAAATAACAATTTGAAGAATCACTTCTTGCCCAACCCGTTTTTGGAAAGCTCCCACATTCGTCTTCACCCTCCTTTCCTTTAGCTCAAGGATTAACTCAACCTTGAAGCACATATTGAAAGGCTTCTAGACATGCCAAAATCAAGCTTACATAGTCCACCATCAGCCCGGTGTAATCTCTGCAAGCTACTTGCTTTCCTGCCCAACACAACAACCCGAACATTGCTATAGTAATTCTCTAGCGTGCTCTCTAGAGTCCATCACAAGCTCAATCATTAGGACAAAATGACTGCCCATAGTGCCGATTGCTCCAATTATTTGACAAAAAACCTTAATTTATTTGATATTTGCAGCATAGCCCATGAGCAGATAGAGTCTTGCAAAAGTTTCTACATTTAGCCATCTTTGTTTGTCAATTTTTGGGACTGTTTTGTAGCACCTTGAGCGCCATCTACAGCCCCAATTGGCTCCTTCAATTGAGAGAAAATTTGCATTGATTTGCATTGACCTTTTAATTCATCAATTGCATTGATTGCTCAAATTTTTGCTCCTTTTTTGGTTTTTTTTACAGCAAACATCATCGATTTCTGCAAATAATTTCATCAATTCTATTCATGGCATCTTCGATCAACACTCAAGGTCTCAGTTTGAGCAGCACTGGAGTCCGATATTACCATCCTCTTTACTCGGGTTTTGCATCAGAGCTGCAGTTGCTCCACAAACCTGTGCACTTTCTTCATATGCTTGGCAACTCTGCCATAGCAGGCCCAAGGTTGCTTAAGCCACCACTTACTACATCCTCCCCTAGCCCAACCATACGCTTTCAAGCCCTGCTCACCTTTGGGCAGCAATTCAATTTCCTGTGCAGGAAAGTAAAATAGAGCTTAATTTTCAATATTTTACTTCTATATAAAATTGTGCTTGTGACACAGGGATCTCGGCTATAATCATTCCATACCCATTTTAACACCTTCCTAGTTCTCAAGCTTGCCCAAGCTACAACCTGTGAGTTTCCATGTTTTGGTGCCCTGCAAGCGTGCAAAAAAGCACATTATTTTCAAAGGGATGGAATATGGTAACCTTGAGGGCGATATTATAAAAGAAACAAAATAGACATGTGTAGTACACGTAAATCTGCACTACCAACAGGTCATTCATTACGTTCCAAAAACAAAACAAATGGCTCATATTATATACTTTGTGATGTCCTTGTCCTGATGGTTGATCATACACTATTTTCTATATCCATGGATTACTTCAAGAACAACTACACAAAAACGGGAAAAAAGCCTTGGGGTATTTAGGAGGATAGTTGCTATATTGTGTTTCTACCTTTACTATAAGTATCGACTGTTGCATTACATTACCTCTTAATTACAATCGATGAAGAAACCTCACCTATTGTTACAGCGGGCATGGAGTGTCATAATAATCAATATCTAATTCTCCTAAATGCTTTTCTCATATTAAACTGATCATTTAATGTGGGGAAGGCCAGGGGAGAAAAAGCTAGAATATTGGTTAAGCTAGCAGACCGGCCACAGTAGGGATCCAAAGGAGGGAAAATAGGGATCCAAAGGGGGGGCCATCTACAAAAGAGCCATGTGCAACAATGGGCTAAAAAGACCCTAAGGTTCAGCCCATTAAGACTTCCAAAATGCTAAGGTTCCAAAATTCAAAGGTTGTGTCCAAAGGTCAACCCTAGGGAAAATTGGATGCTTTGTGTGTGCCCTAAAAGTCTTTGCACGTCCCTACATGGGAGGGGGCGAGCCCTAAAGGTAGGCGATGAGAGAGAAAGCCACACACACACACAGAGGCTCCCTTTACACAAAGGGAATGAGGGACACATGTCAGCTCCCTAGGCCAGATGCCCACAAGGTGTGCCCAATTTCTATTGGATGACCCTTGAAGTGGACCAATGAAAATTAAGCTAGATTAAATCTAGTTTAATTAATTTAAAAACATTTAATAAAAGAAACCAATGAGAATTAAGTCTCCTAGCATACTATTGGGCAGTCTCCCAAGGGGTCCAATGAGCATTCAGGAGCCCAATGGCTTGCTTGATTCCTATTGGCCAGGAGGCAAAGGGGTCCAATGAGAGTTTAGTTTAATTATTTAATTACCTAAAGCTCTCACAAAAGGGGAAAGGGGGACACATGTCAGAAGGCTATCACTTATGCTGCTTAATTGTAATTGGCTTGTTGACTTGGGGATGGCCAATGAGGCTTCAGGAAGAGCATTTAGCAAGAGGGCTCGCCCAAGAGAGAGAGGGGGCTGATTTTTGCAATGCATTATCACACACACACTCACACAAGCTCATGTGTGAAGAAAGAGAAGACTATCTCTTCCCAAGCTTTAATGGAGAACTCATCACCTACTCCAAGCTTGTGAGATAGAAGCCTACATCAACACTCTCTTGGCATGTGTATGCAAATCCAACCAAGAGCCAAGCTTCAATGCATGCTCATCTCCTCTACCAAGCAAATTACTAAGCTAAGCTATGCTACATATGAGTGATTATGTGAGGAGATGTACATCTTTCTCGTAAGATACTCCTTCTTCCTCTCAATCTACTCTCATACCCTGCTAGCTCTCACCATCTTCGAAGGTGTGTGAGGTCTTGGGTCTGAGAATGGGGATAATTCAAGTTGTGTTTGTTAAGTGTTTTGCTTAGTGCATGAAGTTTCCATCTTCATTGCACTAGCTAGTCTTGAAGGAACACAAAGAATTGTATTGTACAATGTCTCTCTTGATGGGAGAAACCATAATACAAAGCCTTTTGGAGGGGGGACCGTCTCCATGAAAATCTGGTCCTCAACTGTTGTCAATAGCTTAATTGCTCTTTCTTTTGAAAGTATTGTCGATGCTATCTAACTAGGTGTTATGCTTTTTGTTGCTCTCTCCACCCAAGAACTCTTGTAATTCTCATTAGGAATCTATTATAATGAAATGCCCACTATGTTCATGCTAATTTCTGCTACACATAAGTTATTAGGCCATTAAATGTTACATTGGTATCAGAGCTCAAGGTTTCTCTTTTCTTGCTCAAGAAGGGAGGTCCTCAAGCTAGCTACAAATGGTTGGTATTATTAATTGCCTATGAGTAAGTAGAATAGGGATTTTTCAACCTTGCAGTGTGCCTGCCTTCGTGCAGTTAACGGGGCATCACCGTCGAGAGCTATGGTCTTAATAGTGGAGTCCTACGGGGCTTGCCTACGGCTTAACCACTATTGAGCTATTAGAAGCTTGACAGGAGCCGGTGTTGTTTTGGTGTCGAAAGACCCTCTCTTTTATTCCTTGCAATTAATGGTATTCGAGCCGCGGGTACAGTAGCTTGAGTGATTTTTCTAAAGGGGTAAAGAGGAGTAGCAACTAGGGCTTGAAGTGCCAAAGTACACCTAAAAATTTTACACTTAAAAGTTGTTAGAATGGCTGGCAATAGTAAAGAGAGTGAAATTAATGTTGATAACTTTGATTTTGCTCATGAGCAAGCCACTAATGATGCTTCAATGCTTGTTAACTATCTTGTTTCTAGGCTTCAACAAGCCATGGGCAATCCATCTCTCCAAAGTGAAGTGCAACGGCAGCTCCGTGCTCACGGGATTCTCCAAGCTCATCACCATGACAAGAGAACACCTAGGAAGCCTCCTTGTGAGACTACCAAAAGAGGTCTCTCTCCGATTCGGGAAGAAGAAGAGAATCCATATGAAGGGCTCGAGAATTTACTTCTTGATGATGCATCTCCTTCCCAAAGAAGAACTCAAGAGCCTCCACCGAAGGAACGAGAAAGAAGGGAGTCTCCCGCCACCTCGGCGGAGATGGCTCCACGAAGACGGCGGGCTAAACGCTCTCCATCACCACCATAGCGGAGAAGACCATCACACTCTTCTCCATGCCATAATTCAAAGAGGGATGATAAAAAGCAAGAGAAGAAAAAGGCGAGAAAGAGGACACCCTCTTCTCCATCTTCTTCATCCTCTTCCTCTTATGAAAGCTATGGTGAAGACGACAAAGATCAAGACAAGAAAAAGGCGAGAAAGAGGTCACCCTCTTCTCCACCTTCTGAAGAAAGTGATGGTGCAACCTTTGAACCATCAAAAAGAAGAGGTCATAGGAAATCCTATGCCGCATGGAAGAGGTCGTCCAAGTTGAAGAAATTCAAAGAGGGAGGGAAGAGCATCTCTTTCCTTACCTATGATGGTACCTTTGGTGCTACGGACAAAGTCTTGGCCTTTATCCAACAATTCGATGCGGCGTTTGGAGATGAGGGCTTCACGCAGTCCTCTAAGCTACTCCATGTAGCTATGCACTTTCAAAAGTCCGCCAGACAATGGTGGTCTAGCCTACGAGCCAACGGTGAAGCTCCACGAACATGGAAAGCTTTAAGAGCTTCCATTATGAAGCAGTTTTTGGCCACCGATGCCAAAGACAAAGTACTCACCGAATGGCGAAGCTTAAAGCTCTCTCCCAATGAATCTATCCACAAATATGTAGACAAGTTTTGGGACCTACAACTCAAAGCCACTGTCTTCAAAAAGTTGGATTTTGGAGAGCAAAAGCAACAATTTTGTGCGGGCTTAACCAAAGAAATGGCGGAGTATGTCAACTCCCAAAGACCACGTACCATATCGGCGGTAATACACCACACTATGGTCGCCTCTCGAATTAATTTCCAAACGGGGACAAGAAGAAATAATAAGCCCCCGGAAAATAAGGGTTCCAACGAGCCTAAGGGTAAGGACAATGTCCAAAAGTCTCCTAAGGCCAACTCCAACAAAGCTAAAGAGAAGGGAGTTTACAAAGGTAAGAATAAACTCTCTCCTGAAGAGATTGAGCGTTATCGTAAGGATAACCGGTGTTTCAAGTGCGGCGAACAAGGGCATGCGTACCGCGCTTGTCCCCAAAAGAACAACCGCCAAGATCCTCCTAGAGCTTCCTTGGTTGAAATCCAAGAGGAGGAGACTCACCAAACTCACCACAAAGGATCTTCTCTATGCCATGCTTGGGGAATGGTAAGAGAACATGATGCTTTTATTCTCTTTGACCCTGGTTCTACTCACAATTTTATATCTATAGAGTTGGCCACCAAGCTAGGGCGATGTCCTACCCGCAGACAGTGCCTTCAAGGGGCAAGAAGCTTCAGTCACTCCCTTAATCGGGAAATTGAGGCTTCATGTCCAAGGCTATGTGGACAAAGAGGACTTCTTTATCTCTCCTCTCAAGCATGAGGATGTAATCCTAGGGGCACCATGGTTTGACCGCCTGGCTGCCGATGTTAAATTTCCAGAAAGGAGAATCTCCTTTAAGTTCAGGGAAAAAGACATGTATATAGATGCTAAGGAAATGGGTAACACCATCCCCATTGTACATACACCAGCTTTCAACAAGTCAATAAAGAGCTCTATTTCCGTGTACATGATTTTTGTTAAAGACTCTGAAAATGAACCTAATGCTTTAGCAAAAGAAAATAAAAGCAACCAAAAGGAATTAGAGTTATCCAATTTTCTCAAGGGGTTTCAAGATGTTTTTATTGACGACATCCCTTGTGAGCTACCTCCTAAACGAGGTAATGATGACCATGCAATTGAACTTCTTCCAGGAAGTTCACCGCCTAATAAACCTCCTTATAGAGTTTCTCAAGCTCAACAAGAGGAGATTATGCAGCAAGTGCATGAGTTAGTTGAGAAGGGTATGGTTAGGCCAAGCTCATCTCCATTTTGCTCACCTGTGCTATTAGTGCAAAAGAAAGACGGCACATATCGTATGTGTGTCGACTATAGAGCACTAAATAGGATCACTATCAAGAATAGGTTTCCCGTTCCACGGGTAGAAGACCTATTTGATAAGCTACAAGGATCGACCTACTTCAGTAGGGTTGACCTAAAAAGTGGCTATCATCAAATAAGGATAGTTGATCAAGACATTGTAAAGACCGCATTTCGTACTACATTTGGTCTTTACGAATACATTGTCATGCCTTTTGGCTTGACCAATGCACCAGCCACATTCAACTGCTTGATGGAGAAGTTGTTCAGGCCTCATCGAACCTTCACTGGAGTGTTCTTTGATGATATTATCATCTACTCTAACTCATTAGAGGAACACAAGCAACACCTCCAGGTAATATTTCAAGTTTTAAGAGAGAATAAACTTTATGTTAATCGAAAGAAAAGTGAATTTTTCTTGCAAGAGATTCAGTATTTAGGTCACATTATCTCTCAATATGGCATCCAAATGGATCCATCCAAGTTAGAGGTAATAAAAGGATGGCCTAAACCAAGGAATCTGCATGAACTAAGAAGCTTCATAGTTATGTGTGCATACTATAGACGCTTCATAGAAAAGTTCTCACAAATTGCGGGACCATTACATGACCTAACAAAGAAAAGCGTTAGGCATACATGGTCTACTAAGGAGAACAATGCTTTCGAAAAGCTTAAAGAAAAGCTTATCTCTCAACCTGTGCTTACACTACCGGATCTCTCAAAACCATTTGAGGTCCAATGCGATGCTTGTGGTGATTGCCTTGGAGCTGTTTTGCTCCAAGAAGGGCACGCCATAGGCTATGAGAGTCGAAGGCTCGACCCTGTTGAGCAAGCTCTAGGCATATACGAAAAGGAACTCCTTGCAGTTCTACATGCCTTAGACTCATGGAAGCACTATTTATTGGGGACTCCTTTCATTCTGCGAATGGATCACCAAAGTCTTAAGTACTTCATGACACAGACCAAGCTCTCCGACAAACAAATGAGGTGGGCAAATTTTCTTTCGCAATTTCATTTTCATATTGCTCACATTGCTGATGCACTCTCAAGACGGCCGAGAGTGAAGGCGGTTTCCATAGCAACTCACAATGATCTATCTTCAATGATAGATGAGTATGCTATTGATCCCGATTTTAGAGATGTGATTTCAGCCCTTGCATTAGGGAAGAAAGAAGAACCATTTACTTTACAAGATGGTTATCTTCTCTATGGTAATAGACTATGCGTTACTAACTCACTACGTGAGAAAGTAATGTATGAATCTCATGCTCCACCTTATGCGGGACATAGAGGGATTCATTCTACCTTAAAGGGAATTGAAACATATTTCTATTGGCCTACCATGAAAGTGAGCATACAAGAGTATGTTTCCAAATGTGTGGTATGCCAAAAGACAAAATTTGATAGAGGGAAGCAACTTGGATTGCTTCAACCCTTGCCAATCCCTAATTCACCATGGGAGAGCATATCCATGGATTTTATCTTTGGATTGCCTAAGTCTATCCATGGGAATACTGGAATGTGGACGATAGTAGACAGGTTTAGTAAACAAGCTCATTTTATACCTGTCAAAAAGACTATCAAAGCCCATCAAATGGCAACCCTCTTTATTTCACAAATTTTCAAGTACCATGGCCTGCCCATGTCCATAGTGTCTGATAGAGATCCTAGAATGACCAGTAATTTCTGAAAGGGTATCTTTGAGAATTTAGGAACAAGGCTAAACTTCTCTTTGGCCTATCATCCACAAATTGATGGCCAAAGTGAAATAGCTAACCTAACCATTCTCGATCTACTAAAAGCCTATGTAATGGAAGTAGATCAAAGATCCCAATGGGAGAAGTACTTACCCTTAGTGGAGTATGCTTACAATAACACTATACATACTTCCACAGGAAAAGCACCTTTCGAGGTAATTGAGGGAAGATCAAAAAGTCCCTTGCTACTTAAGGTACATGGGAAGATCTTCGCTGCAGATGAGTATAGCCGAGACCTACAAGAATCTTTCCAAAAGATTAAGGATGCTATCTCTATCTCACAGCAAAGGCAAAAGGCTGCTGCTGACAAGCACAGAAGAGCCCAAGCCTTTAAAGAAAACGATTGGGTCTTGTTAAAGTTTCCCAAGGCTCGATTAAGGCACACAACGGGCAAGAATCCTACGGGTCACCAAAAGTACTATGCTAAACTAGCAAAAAGGTACTATGGTCCCTTTCAAATTCTTAGGCCAATCAATGAGATGGCCTATCAACTCAAGTTGCCCAATCATTGGCTCATACACAATGCTTTTCATGTGAGCCTATTAAAGCCTTACAAAGGAGAGCCACCTCAAGAACCAACTATTGAAGACCCACCAGAGATCGAGAACCAAGAAGAGGTGCTGCAGCCTGAGTCCATTCTCCGACATGAAGACAAGGTACTAAGAGGCGGTAAGACTATCCGACGATATCTTATTAAGTTTAAGAATTATCCTTTTGAAGATGCTAGATGGATGCAAGGCATACAATTAAAGGATAACCTAAACCTTGTCAATGCTTACAATGCTTCCCAAGAGTAAGCAAATGTACAAAATGTTAAAAATGAACAAAATTTTTGTCTTATAAGACTCTCTTTTTCTTTATTTGTGCACAAAAATGAAGTAGTATGCATGCTTAGATCAAGTTTGCGGAGACGACGTCTCCCAAAATCCAAGTAGAGCTTGTCACTCTACTATGGAAGACTGATAGGACTAATGTGCAGACATGCTTGCGGCAGCCTCAGGCTCTCAAGCGCCAAATGGACTAGTCATCCATTGTGGAATGATGTCGTAGGGTAACATAGGGATCCTCTACCCGCTAAGAAAAGGACTCATGAACATGCTTTATCTTCTCTACACCATAGTCGAGGACGACTATGATTTCAAGAGAGAGGTAATGTCATAATAATCAATATCTAATTCTCCTAAATGATTTTCTCATATTAAACTGATCATTTAATGTGGGGAACGCCAGGGGAGAAAAAGCTAGAATATTGGTTAAGCTAGCAGACCGGCCACAGTAGGGATCCAAAGGAGGGAAAATAGGGATCCAAAGGGGGGGCCATCTGCAAAAGAGCCATGTGCAACAATGGGCTAAAAAGACCCTAAGGTTCAGCCCATTAAGACTTCCAAAATGCTAAGGTTCCAAAATTCAAAGGTTGTGTCCAAAGGTCAACCCTAGGGAAAATTGGATGCTTTGTGTGTGCCCTAAAAGTCTTTGCACATCCCTACATGGGAGGGGGCGAGCCCTAAAGGTAGGGGATGAGAGAGAAAGCCACACACACACACACACACAGACTCCCTTTACACAAAGGGAATGAGGGACACATGTCAGCTCCCTAGGCCAGATGCCCACAAGGTGTGCCCAATTTCTATTGGATGACCCTTGAAGTGGACCAATGAAAATTAAGCTAGAGTAAATCTAGTTTAATTAATTTAAAAACATTTAATAAAAGAAACCAATGAGAATTAAGTCTCCTAGAAGACTATTGGGCAGTCTCCCAAGGGGTCCAATTAGCATTCAGGAGCCCCATGGCTTGCCTAATTCCTATTGGCCAGGAGGCAAAGGGGTCCAATGAGAGTTTAGTTTAATTATTTAATTACCTAAAGCTATCACAAAAGGGGAAAGGGGGACACATGTCAGAAGGCTATCACTTATGCTGCTTAATTGTAATTGGCTTGACTTGGGGAGGGCCAATGAGGCTTCAGGAAGAGCATTTAGCAAGAGGGCTCGCCCAAGAGAGAGAGGGGGATGATTTTTGCAAGGAATTATCACACACACACTCACACAAGCTCATGTGTGAAGAAAGAGAAGACTATCTCTTCCCAAGGTTTAATGGAGAACTCATCACCTACTCCAAGCTTGTGAGATAGAAGCCTACATCAACACTCTCTTGGCATGTGGATGCAAATCCAACCAAGAGCCAAGCTTCAATGCATGCTCATCTCCTCTACCAAGATAATTACTAAGCTAAGCTATGCTACATATGAGTGATTATGTGAGGAGATGTACATCTTTCTCGTAAGATACTCCTTCTTCCTCTCAATCTACTCTCATACCCTGCTAGCTCTCACCATCTTCGAAGGTGTGTGAGGTCTTGGGTCTGAGAATGGGGATAATTCAAGTTGTGTTTGTTAAGTGTTTTTCTTAGTGCATGAAGTTTCCATCTTCATTGCACTAGCTAGTCTTGAAGGAACACAAAGAATTGTATTGTACAATGTCTCTCTTGATGGGAGAAACCATAATACAAAGCCTTTTGGAGGGGGGACCGGCTCCATAAAAATCCGGTCCTCAACTGTTGCCAATAGCTTAATTTCTCTCTCTTTTGAAAGTATTGTCGATGCTATCTAACTAGGTGTTATGCTTTTTGTTGCTCTCTCCACCCAAGCACTCTTGTAATTCTCATTAGGAATCTATTCTAATGAAATGCCCACTATGTTCATGCTAATTTCCGCTACACATAAGTTATTAGGCCATTAAATGTTACATGGAGCATCCCACACAATCTGATGTTTGTCACACCAATGGAGAAAGGGACGAATATCATATGCTCGCCAGACCAAATCAGATCTATTAGATAGCTTGGGGAGTACATGTGTCTTTTATTGGTGCACAAACTCAACATTGGCACAAGAGATTGTTGTATTTGTATCTACATCCATGCAAGAAGAAACATGCACTCTGATGAAGTAACCTCCATGAAGAAAAGGACACACGGGTGCACTGGAGCTCCCTCCCAACTTTGAATAAGAACCCATTATTATCTCTGGTGTAAAGTTTAAGCCTATTCACAACACCTCGAGAAGCCACCTTCTGTCCTATATAGAAGCCATAAAAGGTATCCTCAAGCAAATTGTACATCTCATCTTTAGTAGTTGTGCCACTCAGCTTTTTGGCTCTACGTTCCATTGTGGCCTTGTAAGCTGTCCAAATGTCATTGTGAGTTGTGCCACTCATCTTTTTGGCTCTAAGTTCCATTGTGGCCTTGTAAGCTATCCAAACGTCATTGTGAGGTTTTGACTGCACACCATCCTTCAGTTGCTCCTTGGAATCGATCATAAATTGTGTAACATGTGGCTATGAGTAAGCTGAAATCTCCCTGCAGTCCTCATACTCGGGAGAGATGGCAAGAGAAACTCTTGCTCACCATGTGCTCCATTGGTTAATAACATACAAAGATCAGTACCACGATAATCGTGCATAGCTTGGAGAGGAGAGGAGGTTGGAAGTGTGGAGCTCCTCATGTTGCTAAGGCTCCACAATTGTGTAAACTCAAAGGCATCAAAACTGAAATTAGTGGTGGGGTAAATTTTCCCTTGCAGCCATGAACAGAACTAAGAGAGCCTCTACAACCATTTTTTTCATCCACATAGTGACCTGCAGTTAGGTCTACATTGGGAGCAATCCAAAAACCACTAGATCCAAACTTCTTTGATATATTGTTTGACCTAGCACTTGTAAATGTAGTCTCCATCATGAAATTGGAGTGCACAGCCAAAAAGGCTGAAGTTGAGCCCTTCCACAGCTTGAAAGACGGGCTGTGCACTGACTACAACTCCTCCACGGCGTCTCACATGGTGGATCTTGCAAAAACTAGCTTGTCAGTCTCACACATCCACGCAGGCTTTCTCTTTGAGTAAGGATGGCTCATAGGGTTGAATGTCTGGTACCCTACGGAGCCAATCCTTAGTGCTCTCTATAACCTGTTCATAGAAAGAGTCCATCGAAGCTGATCTAGCAGATGTGTGTCTTAGACTTGCTTAGGCTAGGTTCATTGTGAACCGGCGGAAGAAATAAGTCTTCACAAATCTTCCACTGCCTAGTGTGAACAGTGTGGAGGAGGAACAATGAAAAAGCAAAAGGGGCTAGGCAAGTCTAAGCCACACACCAACACTTTCTATGAACACGTTACGGAGAGCACTAAGGATTGGCTTCATAGGGTACCATCCATTCAACCCCATGAGCCATCCTTACTCAGAGAGAAATCCTGCATGGATGTGTCAGACTGGCAAGCTGGTTTTTGCAAGATCCACCACATGAGATGCGATGGGGAGTTGTAGTTAGTAGGCAACCCGTCTTTCAAGCTATGGAAGGACTCAACTCTAGCCTTTTTGGTTGTGCGCTCTACTTTCATGATGGGGACTACATTTAAAAGTGCTAGGTCAAACAATATATTAAATAAGTTTGGATATAGTGGTTTTTGGATTGCTCCCAATGTAGGCCTAATTGTAGGTCACTGTGTGGATGAATATGACCAAAATGGTCATAGAGGCTCTCTTAGTTCTATTCATTGCTGCAAGAAAAAATTTATCCCACCCACTGCTTTCAGTTCTGATGCCTTTGAGTGTACACAATTGTGGAGCCTTAACAACATGAGGAGCTCCACACTTCCAACCTCCTCTCCTCTCCAAGCTATGTATGACTATCGTGGTACTGATCTTTGTATGTTATAACCAATGGAGCACATGGTGAGCAAGAGTTTCTCTTGCCATGCTCTCCCCAGTGTGAGGACTGCAGGGACTCATATTCACATGTTACACAGTTTATGATCGATGCCAAGGAGCAGTTGAAGGATGGTGTGGAGTCAAAACCTCATGATGACATTTGGATGGCTTACAAGGCCGCAATGGAACTTGAAGCCAAAAAGATGAGTGGCATGAGCTGTACAATTTGCTTGAGGATACCTTTTATGGCTTCTATACAAGACATAAGGTGGCTTCTCCAGGGTAAATAGGTGCATATTTATGTGTCTAGATGTGTCTATTTATTTGCTTGTCTAATATCGCCCTCAAGGTTACCATGTTCCATCCCTTTGAAAGTAATGTGCTTTTTAGGACCATAATGGTCTCTTGTAATTCATGTGCATGCTTGCAGGTTGGGCAAGCTTGAGAATTAGGAAGGTGTTAATCTGGGTATGGAATGATTATAGCCGAGATCCCTGTGTCATAACAAAAGCAAAGTTTTATTTAGAAGTAAAATATTGAAAACTGGGCTCTATTGTACTTTCCTGCACAGGAATTTGAATTTCTACAGGCCAAAGGTGAGCAGGGCTCGAAAGCGTATGGTTGGGCTGGGGGGAGGATGTAGTAAGTGATGGGCTAAGCAACCTTGGGCCTGCTATGGCAAAGTTTCCAAGCATGAAGAAACTGCAGACACTTGTGGAGCAATTGCAACTCTGATGCAAAACCGAGCAAAGAGGATGGTAATATCCAGACTGTAGTGCTGCTCAAACTGAGAGTGTTGATGTCATGAATAGCAGTAATGATATCATTGGCAGCAACGATGGTGTTTGTTGTAAAAAAAAACAAAAAAGAAGCAAAAATTTGAGCAATCAATGCAATTGATGCATTAACAAGTTCTAGCTTGATCTTGAGAAAGAATTTGCTCTCAATTGAAGGAGCCAATTGGGGTTGTAGAAGGCGCTAAAGGTGCTACAAAACAGTCCTAGAGATTGACAAACAAAGATGGCCGAATTTAGAAACTTTTGCAAGACTCTATGTGCTCACGGGCTATGCTGGAAAAATCAAAGAAATTGAGGGTTTTTGTCAAATAATTGGAGCAATCGGCACTATGGGCAGCCATTTTGTCCTAATGGTTGAGCTTGTGATGGACTCTAGAGAGCACTCTAGAGTAGTAGAAATTTTCGGGTTGTTGTGTTGGGCGCGAAAGAAGGTAGCTTGCAGAGATTACACTCGGCTGATGGAGGACTATGTAAGCTTGATTTTGGCGTGTCTAGAAGCCTATCAATATGGGATTCAAGGTTGAGTCAATCCTTGAGCTAAAGGAAAGGAGGGTGAAGCCGAATGTGGGAGCTTGCCAAAAAAACGGGTTGGGCAAGAAGTGAAAAATGGGTTGGGCAAGAAGTGATTCTTCAAATAGTGATTCCTTCCAAAGTAGCAATTTTTTTCAAAAAAGCTCCCTACCATTTGTGGACCCTCAAAGATGGTTCTCCCAAGTTTGGCCGAGCCTTAATTGGGACTTCCACAAAAATTTTCTTGAATACATTGATTCCTCCCAGAAGTAGCCAAAATGTGCCTTCAAAAGCGTTTCACCAAAAGATGTACCAAACGTGCTTGACTTCCAAAATAGATGGCGCCACCTACCAAATAGGCTATCCTAAAGCTAGGGGTCCTTAATTTCTTTGACCAATGGTAGTGGCACAATTCATAGCTTCATAGTACATGCCCAATCACCAAATCCGACTAGAAACTAATTACTGACCTTATATGAAAATGCAAAGAGGGCATAATCAATTAAGTGGCCTAGAAGGGGATCTTCTTAATCTAGCTTAAAATAATAATTCTTAATGATCTAAGGGTTAAAAACTAGATTAACCTAATAAAGCTCTGATACCACTTGATAGGTTTAGCGTGGATGAGTATGCCTAGCATTCATGGTTAATGCATGTGGATTAGAGAGTGAGAGTGATTAATTAAGATTTTTGACTTAATGAACAATGAACTAGAGTGTGGACAAATGTGGCTTCATTAATTAATCAAACAAGAGATTACAAGCCTCTTATATAGGCACCACAGGTGTTGCTTACACACATCCAAAAGGCACTTTGACTTCTCCAGCGGGCAAGATTGCTAGCTTGACCCTTGACCCTTCACATGACCTTTCGCATGGCCTTCACGGCACACGCATGGACTCATGTGGCTTGTCACACATAGCTGACACATAGGATGCTTACATGGAGAGTAGATGGTACGATGCCCACATCCCAATATTTGTTAGGTACTTTAAACAGATTCTTGGGCTTCACTTCATTATTATACATAAACATACTTAGGATTTGTGTTGGCTTGCAGAAGGTGTCTAGGTAATGTGTTGGAATTTCTTGCAGGAGTGGGGAAGCTAGCTTCCCACTGTCGGATGTTGTGTAGACATTGCATCAACGTAGAGATAAATGCTACTATTTTCAATGCATGTATTGGGCAAGCTTAGTACCTCCCTCTACACCTAGGCACAACATATTTGTTTGGAAGGGTGTCGCGGACATATGGATTCAAATAGGCACTACATGAGAGAGAGCATATTTATCCATTGGATCCACCTCTGTATCCATTACATAGTAGATAGGGAGGCCCAACATGGTCTGGATATGGAGCACCACCCCAAATTCGATGCAGCTCCTGAGCACTTACTCTATTTGATGCGATTTCTCTAGCATTTTCTGCACCCATTGGCGGCCCCCCTAGATTTGGTACAGCCCTTGTAGGCCCCCCACATTTGGTTCTTAACTTGCTCCATATGGAGTAGTACCACCTACATTCTATGCAGCTCCTATGGCTTTCGGGTCAGCTCCTATCCCATACAGTGGAGATTCCTTAAACGTAGATGCTGCTTCTAGACGGCCACCATTGGCATGACCCTTGTTTCCCTCAGGAGCATATCTAGCACCACATCCTCGTATTGCCCACATGAGCCCTAGCCTTGATGTACTTGAACTCCTACTATTATTGTTTCATGGGGGGACGTCTAAGTTTATTGGAGTGCTATGTTTACATTTGTACATGTTTTTGCAATTTGTTGATTGAAAGACCGAGTTTTGTTGTGCGTAATAGAATAAATGTCTCCCTATGAGTATTGACTTAAGGTTGTAACTCTAAATTATTCTTTTGTGTTGATATTGTATGACTTGAAATTAAACATTTACTCGTTTTGTTATTATATCTATGTTAGTTTCCTTCCAATTTTCGCCTTTAAAAACCCTCCTTCTAAACTCACGTGGTACATTAACATGAACATATAGTGCAATGCTTGACGTCGTTGTCAGGGGATTTGTGTTCGAAACGTGAGTCGGACAGGCGCCGAGCCTCTGTCTGTGGAAGGTGTGAAAGAGGGAGAATAGTAGAACTTAATTCTTTGAGTACAACTTAATCTTTAGTCAAGGCGGGCTGTTAACAATGTCGTCACTTGGATCATCTACTAACCAGGAGTTTAATCTCTCATTTTACAGGGTTAACCGGGCTGCTAGTGACGTCGAGGCTTAACAAAATGTTTAATCAATCTCTAAGTGACAATGGTGATGGAAATTCCCTCCTGTCGCTTTATGTGCTTCTTCTACTTTCAAGATTCTGCAAACCTCACGTAAGTTCACTCTATCGATCATCATGCTTCAATTATTACCAACTATCCTGTAGCTTCTTGCTCTGTGTGCTTTGCATTGGCTTAATTGCCACTCATAAATTTCGTCGTCTCCTCTAATCGACTTACTTTGATTGCCATCAGGCTCTATGTGCCCTTGGTAATTTCTCTTTTCTAGTTCGACCTTCTTCTTCTCCTCTTTTCTTGCTTCAAGCTCCCCCTTATTTAGTAAGCAAGCATTCAGTCCTTCTTCTGGATGCTTTGACTTTGTTCAAGCTCGAGAGAGAGAAAGAACACTCCTTGCTTTCCCTTCAGACTCCCTTCTCCCCTTGCTTTGATTGAAGATCGAGAGAGAGAGAGAGAGAGAGAGAGAGAGAGAGAGAGGAAAATCCTTGCTTATGTTATTCCTTCCAAGCTCCCGGATCCTCTTCCTTTGTGCTTTACTAGACAAGGATGAAAGGAAGAGATCCCCTTGCTTCCTTCTGCTCCCCTCTTGCTTCCCTCGTTAATTCATGTGCCCTTGTTGCTTATGGCCGAGAGAGGAGAGAGAGCCTTTGCTTCGTTTCTTCGACACGAGAGAGAGAGAGAGAGAGAGAGAGAGAGAGAGAGAGAGAGAGCAATGCTTGCCTCCTGCTTTGCTTCTTCTTCTTCACTCCTTGATGCCTCTCCAATCCCTTGCTCTCCCCTCTCCATCATGTTGATGCTCGATCTTCAATTCCCTGCTTTTCCTCTAACCCTTCTTGCCATGGCTTGAGAGAGAGAGCATCTCCCTTCCGTGTCGTGGCAGAGAGACAAACCCCCTTCTCCTCTCATTGCTTGCCCTCGAATCTTCTTCCTATTATTAGCCCCCGTTCGATTCCCCCTTTTTTTTTATTAGTTTTGCAATGACAGCGTCGTCGTTGTGGGAATGGCATCGGTGATGTGGCAAGGCGGATTTTTGGGCCTGCACGGTTTTTGCCAAGAGCAGCATCAAACGGAGCGCGAGGCCCTGTTGGCTGTTTTTCATCTCTTGGCCATGCGTAGCCGAGGTCTCCCCAGCCCTGCGCGAGTTCCTCTCACCTGCCCTGCGCCCTCGGCTTGCTGCCACGCCATCTCGCGATGCTTTTTTTATTGGCTTCACACACCCACTACAAATAGGGTGGCCTATATTGGGTGGCCCTTAGTGGCCAGCCATTGAATAATTTTATAGGCGGTGGGCGGCCACTAAGCGCACCCCATTTGGCATGCATAGCTTCATGTCAACCAAAGCATTGCCAAGCATAACATCTCTCTCGAGCAGCCCTTGTCTAACAATATCATCGTGAATTTTGATGTCGTAAAAATCTTGAATAGTGCCACATGCCCGCAAGATGCAAGTATAAGTGATTCCCATCATATTCGGTTAAAAAGTGTCAGACTAGCCAGGCACTACCAATCACAACTATCGTCGGCCAACATTTTGCAAGGCACAACAAATTTCTCCAGTAGCCGATGTTGAGCAATCTCATCATGAGTCTCGTTGTCCGTATCAAGGTCTTGAACAACAAGAGACAACCCTTCAAAAAAAACCCTCCGACATGACCTGATTTTCGATGGCGATGTGGTCTTTGCTGTCGTTTTGTTGTTGCAAAGAAAGTAGAGACTATAGCCTTTGCAGTAGCTTGTCTTGTTCGTCCAATCCGATGTACATAGTCTTCACATGATTCAGAAAAATCATAATTGATGACGAACTTTATGTCTTTCAGATCCACGCTCCGAGCTGCAGCATCTGTTTCTGTCATTATAGGTCTACTGCCAGATCTAAATTCAAAAAGAACCCAATGTCGTTTAACTTGACTCTTATCATCATGGATAGAGAAAGCTCCATCCATCACTTGCTCCAACAAATCTGTCAATTCGGAGTATTTGTGATTCTCAGAAACAACTTCTACAATCTGTAGAATTGAGTGATTGGCTTTCTGATCTTGTGAGCCAATGACAACTTTGTAAGGAGTTATGTTGTGTTGTTGACCCAGCGGTCAACACTTTGCTGTTGTTTTGGCTTCATCTGTTGCACTGCTTGTATCTTTGTCGAACCACAACAAGAACTATGATCCATTAGAGTGGACATCTATCATCATAACCGTTCATCTTTTGAGATCTTTTGATCACTTTTATGTCTGCTCTTCTTCATTGGGGACTTCTTTGTTCCTGTGCAATCATGTTGTTAGTGTTGTCTGCAGCTTTGTCCTTGTAGGCCATTCTTCGACTCGCCATTGAGGAGAAGTATGCTATGGTCTGAAATTGGTGCTCCAATTCATTTGTCAATTGATTTGAGTAGCATTTCCTTATTGTTGATGTAGAAGGAATATGTACAAGAGGGTGGTGATAGGTGTCTTTAGATTAGGGTCTGAAACCTGGATGACCAAAGGGAAAAAACCCGGTGGGAAAAAAATGCCTTTGGTATACGCTCTTATTGGAGTTGAGCAGTTGAACGTGAAGTACATGTTCATGAAAGGTGAGTGCTTGGGTGAAATACGGAAAGAGTGCCTGATGCAAGTGCCAATTATGGGACACTCTATATGCATATGAGAAATTTGTCAAAAAAAGCATGCAATGTGAAAGAAGGAGATGATGGGTGTTTCGAGGAATAAATGTAGCACATGTGACATCAAAAGATGTTTCAATAGCTTCCACCTTTCAAAGAAGGGTTTTCGATGTAGAAGTTTCTCCACTCGTATCTCACTGTGCTCAGTACGTGAGTGTCTTTTGGACCTTGTCCTTCACTTCACCAGACTTAAGTACTTAGACTTCGACTCTTTTGCTCACCTATACCAGCATGAGTGACACAACGTAAATATGCTCAACTCTTCCAGCTTGAGCAGTACCTAGAATAGCTAAGACGCTTAGACCATAGAGAATATTACTTGAAGCTTTGGGACTAACACCTCACTCATTTTGTGGCTTAGCTACTTGACTCTGACTTGTATGACTTGTCGGTTGCATGTTGACACTGCTTTGTGACAAGTTCTTCGGCTGTTGTAGTGGCTCCTGAGACATACTTCGTGAAGTTTCATCGTTTCCCTGTACCTTCTTCTCTTTGTAGTGCTCGGGCCTCTCGTCAGTCTTTTCTTCATGTGGATTATTGATTTTTTTATTTTTTTCTTAATAATAAACAAAGAAAATCCTAAAACAACTTAACAAAAGAAAAATCATTCAAATAGAAATCTAAATGCTATGTACACTATACATATGTCCCTAGGGGCTCATATATGGATTTTGTCCCCATACTCCTCTGTAACACTACTATGAGGGCATATACTCTAAATTTCATCAAAAAATTTATCGTAATAAAACGCAAAAATTCAATGCATCTCACAAAACATTGCCCTCTAATAGTCATAATGTTAGGTCCGCATTCAAAATGCCTCCCCCCTTCCTATTTGAAGTCATCCTTTACGAGACAGGGTATCGCAAAGGGTATGTGTTGTGCTTGGACAATTAAAAGTTGTGCCTATGCAGGCCTTGTAATGTAGCCCTATTATGCATACACAGTCAATGCATGGAAAAGATTTATGTTGTGCAAGATGTAGGTATAAGCAATTTGCTTATTGGCATTTGTTGGCGAGGCTTTCTATTTAAGCAATGTAATGGTCTTTGAAGCTCCTGTATCGTTGCTTGATTGAAGCGACTTGCTCTCTTCTAACTGTATTGTAATCGTAGGAAGAATTGTAAGAATTCAAGTGACGATGCACTGACAGCAGTTTTGTTGTTCTTCTTTGGGACCCATTTCTTTGCGATTATTGGATGTTTTGTTGCTGACGCTCGTTTGGAAACCCATACTTGCCCGTGCTTCGTTTGTGTTTGAAGAGACTTCTTTGGGATCCACCTTTTTGTTGTGTGAGTCAACAGCGGTCTTTGCTTCAGTGAAAGTTGATACTGTGGTTGTTTTGGAATCCAAATGAATTCCTGACTTTTTTGTGCTTGAATCAACTTCTTTGGAGCCCAAACCTGAGTTGTGAAAGCTTGTGACTTTGTGATATTCTTACCCGTTCGTGCACGCTTTCCTTGTTTTTGTTTTGGTGTTGGATCTTGTGATTTGTCATTAGAGATCTTTGTCTTCTTGATCCATATCTGTTTTTGGCCGATCTGGCTTTTTGGTATCCAGATTTGTCGAGCTTTTTGGCTTTGACGTGTTGTATTGTTCTTTCGACTTGTCATGGTTGTTGTTGAAGGGGTTGGTGATAGTGATGGCCTGAGTTGATGATAGGGGATGTCGTAAGATTCATCACTATCTCTACTATCCTCAGCAAGGTTGACTTCTTGTACTTTCCCTTGATTTTTTGGCTGGTAGTGGAAAGTTACTGTTTGTTTGTTCGTGGGTGGTAGTTTCTTGGAGGAATTTTCTAGCCCATTGATTAGAGCATTGTTAGCGCGTTGCTCTGGTCGTATTCCTCCTAGCTGAGTCTTTGCATCCTTATCAGGAGCCATGTATGAGGGTTCTTGTGGTGGCTGTGTCTTCACGGAGGACTTTGGGATCCACTTTTGATGCACTTTATTCGTGTATAAGTGATGACATTGATTCCTGGGTCGTTGATCTTCTTGAAGCTCGAAGTGTTCTACAGAGTCATAGAACTCGTCGTCTTCTTCAGCTTTTGATTCTCCACATTTCTTTGTGTGCTCCTTATTTCGAGAGCTTGTTGATGTCTGGTTCTCTTCGTTTTCCTGGATTACACTCACTACAAAATAAGGAACGACATCATAGCCATTTTCATCACAAAACTTTGTTGTGGGAGCATCCTCCACGGCGCACACGTCCAGAGTATCCAATATGTGTTCCCATCCAAAAGGCTCTAAATCTTCTTCAGGAAATGGTTCTGGGATATAGTCTCTATCCTCTATAACTCTCTCTAGGATACATTCCTCACGTTTCAAGCTACCACATTGTGAAGCTCCACACATCCACAGTTCTTTTGGCTTACCTAACCAAGCTGGAAGTTTTGATCCTGCAACTGTGGCAGAATCAAACTCTTCGACCGGTGTTCTCGTCACATCCCTATAGCTATGGTCCTTCAAGTTTACCTTTATTACGGTTTCCATATGTCTCAGGTATATATGGTCATAACCCCAATCTTGGACCATTTTCAATTGTCGCATGAATGGTCTTCCCAGAATGAGGTCATAGTTGTTCTTCTTGCCAAAGTCAACAACAGCAAAAGTGTGTTCATATTCGATGCCACAATAAGTAACAAGTACTTTTTCTAGTAGTCCTAGGGGCTTTTCCTTGTGTCCGTCTGCAAGCTGCAGATTCATTCGTGTGGATCTCAAGGCAGGTTTTCCCCACTTTTTCCAAACCTCTTTGGTTGCAATGGCCACACCAGCTCCACTGTTAAGGATTGCCATGGTTTTCACACCATTGAATTCCACAGGAAGGGTGGTGTTTCCATCTTCTCCCTCGTAATACTCGCCTACGTTGTTTAATGGCACTAGCCTAGTGTTTAGTTGAGGCATTTCAAGCTCTTTGATGCTTTCCTCGATTCGAGTCATTGGAGTTTTTACACCAAATTTCTCTAGACATTTACCCACATTAGACCACATGTTTGGTCTTATTATGAGCAACTCGGCTAACATTATTGTACAGGTGACTGGGGTAGATAGAATATCTACTAGCCCCTTTGAATCGATGGCCTTGTTGGGAGACAGTCTCTTTGATGGGACTGCAACCACATCTGACTTGGTCTCGTACTCTCCCATGTAGGATGGTAGTGTTCTTAGCGAATGGGGTTGACTATCCATAGATTGTACAGATCCTTTGTTGCCCCAACACGATTGCACGTCTAGATTCATTTGAGATCGAGTCTCAAATTCCTCTATTGGTGGTAGAAACACTCCTCGTTCATCACCTGTCTTGTCTACTCGTCTTCTTAGGTCATCGGCTTCATTGGCCTCTCTGACTTGTTTCCACAATTCTTCAAGACCATCTATCTCTTTACAATCCTCAGGTATAGCTTGGTGAAATCCCTCGGAAGAGTTATCCGTGGTATTCAGTACTATCCTTGGTTCTAATGCTGGGTCTTTGAGGTTTGGTCTGTGCTCATGACTAGAATCTGGCTCTTTTAGTTCCTGGTTCATTTGCTAGGTGGAAATACTAGAATCCAAGGAGGAAAGTGCAAGGGCTTAGGTGCAGAAGAAGCAACTATGCGCTTAAAAGCTTTAATTGGTAAGCTAATTTTCACGAGCAAAAGATTAAAACTCTCTACTTTCGACAATCACAGCCCGGTATCGATAAGATCAAACCAGGACGAGGGATCATTGGGTGTAACGCCCACCAATGGAAGCACTCAAAGCAGGGAACCAACTTCTCATATCGATGGAACTACACCTCCAAACCATGGATCTCCTGACTTTCAGGTGGGATCGTCAAAAAGTAGACAGGTTAGCTTACAAACGAGCTTCAAAATGCTTGCCTTAGAAGAAGCACAACTTGCACTAGCTAAAGCCGTCTATTTCACTAGGGGATCATTGGCCATTGTCACCAGTGATGCATGGAAGTCAGCTTAGAAACGCATTGGGGAGTATGGTGCTGGATTTACCCCTCCAACATATCACCATATGAGAAACCAACTGTTGGATAAATGTTACACAAGCACACAACAGGATATTCAAAGGGTAATATTAAATGCATCTATGGCCTTGGTCCATGGGCACGGGTGATTGCCATCTAGTAACTCAGGTGCTCGCCAAGGATGAAGCTTTTGCCAGTTTTCATCGGTATTGTTGGTCTTTTGTGTCTCTAAGCCAACACGCAGAGACAATCCCCAATCAATTATTCCAATACGGGGAGTGAGATCCTTGGTAAAGTCCAACATGATGTTCCATGGATGGAGATCATTGTGGATCACTCCCTTGTCATGTGCGAATCACAATGCCTTCACCAAGGCATGGATCAACGAGGGAGCACGATTGCACAGTCTCTTGATACGTGTTTTTTGGTCTTCAGAGGGCTGCTCCCATTTAAAGTCTGCAGGGATTATTCCTTTCCCCTCTTGATGCCCTACAAGCATCGTGAAAGAGCCATGTGGATGGGGCACTGTCTCCACAAGATCACCTAAAGTTCCCCCATTGAAGTAGGGGAATATCAGAAACCATGGCAACGTTACAGAGTGGGCAATACTCCTCACAATCCCTCTATGGTTGAGATCTACCCCACTTTCTGATGCAAAGCTTTTCCACTGATGCTTGGCGTATCCTTTGAACTCCTTGGCACAATAAGTATTCGTTGCACGAAGGAAACTGATCCCTTTGATTTGAACTTGCCACCCTGTGCCATAAGCCCCTGACCCAAGTTTCTTTATCTTCTTAATGGACTTATTTGGAATGCCCAGAGTCATACTACATTCAGAATTGTATATACTGCTCTTCAGGTGACTGGCAGAAGCAGTAGAACCCGATGTTCCCTCAATGGCTGCCTCCTCAATAAACGATTCTCCAACTTGGCTGCTCCCCACAACTCTGGTGACAGCCATTCACATTTTCATGCGTAGGCCAAACTGTGTGTCTATGTGGGATGCTCGCCTTGACCTCTCCTTTTCAGCTCTCCATCTAGTGTTCCAATGCTCTAGTTTACCCTTGTCTACTTCTTGAGGGCATTCCTCTTTCAAATCAGAGGCCACCTTGGGAAAATTGCCCACCCAACTCCTCAGTAATGAGTTTATTGATTCGATTGTTTTGTCTAGATATAACAACAACATTTTGCGGGCAATCTCACTGTATAATGATTGCAATCTAGACTCATCTGCAACAATCTGCGCTATATCGTCGGCATCTAGTGCACTGACGATCGTAATCAACAATTGTATAATTTTCTTTTTGAACTCTATCCTTGAAGTAGCAGAAGGATCCATTTTGCCTGCAATGGTATTATTGCAAACAACACATTGTGAAATATAACTATGTGCCACTGCATTTAGATCTTTTCTACGTGAAAGAAAAAGTGCAATATAGACCATAGATCTCGTACGCTTTTGCAGTGACACACCTAATCGCAATTGCAATCATGTGCCAATGCCTCACCGTATGACAACTTACATAGCAACACACCTAGTCGCAATTGCAACCATGTGCCGAAGCATGAATGACTGGGAGCAACATAAAACATAGTCATCCTACGCTTTTGCAATGACACACCTAGCCGCAATTGCAACCATGTGCCAGTGCATCCACGCACGGTGACTTCTTTCAATCAGATGCTCTTGTCATTCTAGCAGCAACACACCTAGTCGCAATTGCAACCATGTGCCGAAGCATGAATGACTGGGAGCAACATAAAACATAGTCATCCTACGCTTTTGCAATGACACACCTAGCCGCAATTGCAACCATGTGCCAGTGCATCCACGCACGGTGACTTCTTTCAAACAGATGCTCCTGTCATTCTAGCAGCAACACACCTAGTCGCAATTGCAACCATGTGCCGAAGCATGAATGACTGGGAGCAACATAAAACATAGTCATCCTACGCTTTTGCAATGACACACCTAGTCGCAATTGCAACCATGTGCCAGTGAATCCATGCACGATGTCTTCTTTCAAGATTCAAGCATATGAAGCATTATGAAATTATTTGAGCACACATTCATGCATTAGATGCTACCGTCAATCTAGCAGCAACACACCTAGTCGCAATTGCAACCATGTGCCAAAGTATGAATGCCGGGAAGCAACATGAAACATAGTGATGGATATTTTTCTATGCCTGGGCCATGGAGCAGGACCAGACAAGAAAAACCAAGCAAAGACAAAAAAACAAACTCCCAACCCAAGCCCACCAACAAGGAACTATGGCTGGAGATGTGCTGCTAAAATCTGATGCCAAGGAATGTGTGCCAGATTGTATCAATGATTATCCACGAACATGATCACTTAATAGTTCAGCAAAAAGGAAGAGAGAGAATGTTGTCTTTAGTTTGAAAGAGAGAGACGAAAATTGAGACGAGAACGAGACATTGTGAAATTATTGAGCAATTTGAATAGTGAAAATATTGTTTTTACAACAAGTTTTACAAAACTTATCTTTGGCTTCAAAACCTTTCGTCGATGCAGCTTCGTAGGCTTCCACTTTGCTTGAAGGTATCAGGGCTTACACCCTATAGGGCAACGCAGGTATTTGGCTTGCACCCTATAGGGCAGCGCGGTGACTCGTCTCTCTCTCTCTCTCTCTCTCTCTCTCTCTCTCTCTCTCTCTCTGTCAAGGCTAGGGACTTGGTACGCGCCGTGTGCGAGCCACAAAGGCTCCTAGCACACAGTCATACAACAGACAAGCTCACAAGGAAGAATGGTGTGTCACTCACCCTCCTGCGTAGTTGCGAATGAAGAATTCCCGCGCCGCGAAGAAGAGGGAGACGCCGCTACGCCGCGCTCAACCGCCTCGTCGCCGTCGTGCCGTCGCAACGCTCGATCACACACACACTCTCACACACTCTCTCTCTCTCTCTCTCACGTACACACACACATACAAGGAGATGGTGAAGGAGAAAGTGGAGATGGAGCAAGAGCAGCTTCTATTGCACAATGAGAGAATGAGTAAAAATTAGGTTTAGTGGCTTTTATATGAGCTCACCCCATTCACACTTGGGCGCCCATACTTAGCCAACTAACTCCTTGAATATTCCAGTTAGAGTGCGCCTGTCATCGGCGATCACCCTTACCCTGTTCCTATTGGTCCGACAAGCCCGAAACCTGACTCTAAATAATACAACGTTTATAGATCATAGGATGTCCGTGTGCCGTGAGGGTTAACACTCTCTCTCTCTCTCTCACACTCTCACACTCTCACTCACAACAGCCTCATGGAAAATTTTCTCTCTCTCATGTGCTATCTATGGCAAAAGAGGAGTACTCTCTCTCGGTCTCTTTCCATTGCTCCTTCACCACTCTCCCTTTGATTCCAACCAGGACAATAACAATAGATCTGTCTCTCGATCCCTCTTCGGATCCCAAGAGCTCTACTCTCTCTATTCTCTCGATCACAACCCCTTTGTAGCAAGAGCTTCTCTCTCTCACTTTCGGCAGCCTACAAGGAGCCTCTCTCTTTTTTGTTTTAACGCACAGCCTCTTCCTCCCTATGGGAGAGCCCCCTCTCGATGACATTATTGGATTTTTGTATATTGCTCTACAAATGATTTCCAGCAGAGAGCGAGCTTCCTCTCTCTCTGTTGTTCACACTCACGCAACATGATCAGCATGGGGATGCAACCCCTTCTAGGCTCCCACCTGCAATGATTACGCAAAGAGAGATTCTCTCTCACAGCAGGGCTGAGCCCCTTTCTCGTTTACAGCAGGGCCGAACCCTCTCTCTCTCTGTTTCTCGGCTCTGGCCTTGTTGGGTCCCGCCTCAAAACAACCGTGCCTCCCGTACTCTTGCTCTCAGTTCTCTTGCTTGGTGACCCTGCCCTGCATACGCCTTGTCACTCTCTCTCTTGGGCTATCATGAATTGTGGTGCATCCCTCCATCAATCGACACCCCCTCATGTTCTCATCACCACCAGCAAAAATGCTTTCCTCCCTTGCTCTTGGCACAGCCAGAGCCTCAATCAATAACCCCTCTCATGGCGACCCTCTGGCACCTCGCGACTCCTGCTTGCGACCAAAACCGGCGCCCTTGTCTCCCTCTTTCTCTCTCTCTCACTGCCTGCAGACCGCAGCTCTTGCCATGCTCTCTCTCTCACTAACCCCTCTCAACCGGTGGCCCATCCTCGATAATGGCCTGCATACTACCCCTGCCTGCAAACGGCGCCTCTCTCATGCTCCTCTCCATCTGCAAACGGTGCTGCCCCTTGCTTCCCTGAATCGACTCCAACACCTCCTCGCCACCCTCTTGATAGTTTGTTAAAAAAAAACCTATTAATCATAGCCCCTCCAAGCTCGGGTTCACACCTCCTCCGTGGCATGCTATAGGGTGAGCATCTCCTCAGCCTGCTCTCGGCATCCTACTGGCTTGCAACGACCCTTCAACAGCCCTTGGCCTCGCTCGCATGGCTTGCCCCACTACAACTGGTTGGAGGCTCGTGCTCTCAAAGTGCACGGTGTCCCATGGCAATGCGTTATTTGAATATCTATCATAGCAATCATACTAGCACTCTATCTCTAGATATGGCATACACGCAAACCAAAACATGTGCTATATAGTGCAGAGAAAAACGATGTTAGAAGTGAGGCGCCGGTTGTGGAAAAACAAGCATAACATAATCATTTCCCTTCATGGTTTTGAACCGCATCAAGTCCATTGCCTGCTTGATCTCTAGCTATTGGCCCTCACGTTTCCCTTTGTTTACCTGCAAAACAACTCCAACTAGCCGATCAAGTGCAAGTATCACTAACAAATAGCACATAAAATAAATCTTTTCAAGTGCAATTCTCATGCAGTCATGCTGTTGTGCGGCCAAAAAAAACTCTAACACATAGTCATCTTGCGTTTTTGCAATGACACACCTAGCCGCAATTGCAACCATGTGCCAGTGCATCCATGCACGGTGACTTCTTTCAAACAGATGCTCCTGTCATTCTAGCAACAACACACTTAGTCGCAATTGTGACCATGTGCCGAAGTATGAATGACTGGGAGCAACATAAAACATAATCACCCTACACTTTTGCAATGACACACCTAGCCGCAATTGCAACCGCGAGCCTTACATTTGCACACTTTGTCCTCTTGTCCTTTCTTCACAAAACCGCGAGGTTACATAAACTTCCTCAAATATGTCACCATTCAAGAAAGCAGTAACAATGTCTGATTGATATACATCCCAACCAATGAGCTGCCAATGCACATAGAAAATGCACAGTAGTCATACGACAAGTGGGAGCACCTTCTTCATTAGTTGTAGGAAAAACCTTACCTAATTATGCACAACTATGTAGAGTTGAAGGTATGAATAGAGCTGGAACAATCTACTTAAGCTCTGCAAACTCTAGAGGCACATTTCACTCGCTATACCGAAGATGTCTTTTCAGAGAGCCGTGCGCATGATCTACAAATGAGCCAATCTCAACTGCATGTGGACCAAAAGTGCAATTGGTTGCCTTCAAACCACAAGGAAAATGAAGAATTCCTAACTGAGATTCTCCATTTTGCTGAGGTGTATAAGGCACTATACATTGGTGTTTTATCCCATGACTAGCCAGAAATGCATTGAATTCATGAGACATATACTCCCCCCCTCGATCGGAACGGAGGGTGCCCATAGTACATTTTGAGACATTTGAAGCCATAGCCAGAAATTGTTTGAAGCACATAAAAACTTTGGAGTTCTCTTTAAGCTTTAAGCGGAAATACCCATGCATGCCTGGAGTAATCATCAATGAAAGTCACCAAGTAAAGGTAATCACCCAAGGACGGAGTTTGCATGGGCCCACAAACATCACTATGCACAAGCTGCAACCTGCATGGGGCCCGAACTGAACCATCCTTTGGAAACTTAGAACCCTGTATCTTACCCAAAATACAGCCTTCACAAACATGTTTGGCAGGTGCTTCAAGAGGCGGCAAAGAAGCAACCATATCAGATTTTTGCAAACGCAGCAAACTGGTAAAATTCAAATGACCAAAACGTGCATGCCAAAGTTTTGCATTTGAAATAGCCCTTGAATCTGCAACAGAATTTGCAAAATTTTGTCCACACTTGTCATACAAAGTGAGCTTATACAGCCCCACGGCACAAAAGCCCAGATGCAATGATTTCATCGTCAAAACTGAGATCATGAACTGTACATCTGTCATTCACAAATTTGACCACAAGTCCAAGTCTAGCAAGTGCAGATATAGACAAAATATTCTTCTTGATCCCAGGTACATAAAGTGCATCAACAAGTGTGAAAGAACTGCCATTAGCAGCAGTAAGCAGAATCTTTCCAACTCCCTGAACCGGATAAGAGGCATTGTTGGCACAAGTGATAGAATTCCCATGAGGGACAGACTCGAGAGAGGTGAACAATTCACGATGTGAGGTAATGTGCTTTGTAGCACCACTGTTGAAATACCACACATGTGAATCTGCAGCAACTGACAAGCATGCATCATGGACAGCAGGATTGTAAGTGCACTCTTCGCTAAAAGCCCATTCTACATCAACATCAGCAATACAGTCTCCTTTAATAGAAGACTCAACAATGGCTCCATTTGTAGTGGAACCAACATTTGCAGTGGAACCACCCTCTTTCTTCTTAGCCTCTTTTGCCTTCAACTTAGGACAATTCTTGATCAAGTGATCATTAGCCTTACAATAATGGCAACGCATCTTCTTTTTGCCCTTATCACCAGAATTTCGAGACGAATTGTTGTCAGCAAAAGCATTAGGAACAGAAGTTTTTCCACTCGTAGTAGAACCATAAGAAGTGGCTGCATTGTTGTTGCCACCCTTTCTTTGAGAAGCAATAAAAGCCTGTTCAACTGCACGCTGCCTAGTCCTGTTTTTTCTGGAAAGTGACTCTTGCAACACCAATGTGCATAATGCATCAAACTTGACAACTTCAGGATTTCCTTGGGTCATAAGTCTCCAAGTACTAGCAAAAGTCTAGTAAGGCATCAAGAATACTCTGCACAAGGGAACTTTCTGAAATAATTTCACCTGCAGAAATAAGTTTCTCATTGATATCCTTGACACTAGCAAGGAAAGTGTCCATATCATCTTCCTCATGCATAATATTCGACTCCAACTCTTTACGCAGCGAAGCAATTTTAGCCTCATTGCGGCTTGCATAAAGACCTGCTAGAATATCCCAAGCTTGTTTTGCAGATTTTGCTGAACGAATGTGAGGAACAATGGTGCACTTTACAGACAACGCAATCAATGCATGAGCCTGCGCATCCTTTACATCTCAACGAGCTTGTTCTGTTGTAGGCAAAACAACTCTAATAGCAGCAATCCTTGCAGCAAGACCTGCAACATCCTCAACATCCCCTACATCCTCAGAACTAGGACGTACATCAATGCCCTGCACAATATTCCGGACGCCCTTTGACACAAGAATGTGTTGAATCATATAAGCCCACATAGGGTAATTGTCCCCATCCAACCTATCCTCAGCAGCAAACATCTTAAGGACATCTGTATTGTTGACTGTAGAAGACTGTAAGGCACCTGTTAGGCAGAAATTGGCACTGACATAATTCTACACAAAATGACGAAATTGCCTGTTCAGATCTACCTCCCCCTCCCCCCTTCATATATGGGAGTGACCCCTTAAAGCATAACTTTGTTAAGTGCCTTTCAAAGGTGCATTGAAAATAAAATAGTACTCCATAATTAACTGGCAGACAGATTTGGGCATTGTGCTAAATGATCTTGGGGCATATCGAGTTGTTCATGCCTGTTGCTTATAGTGTATACCACACATAGGAGCTCTCTGCACCCATATGATGCATGTGCTTCAACTCCTCTCTCCCACTCAACCCCCCTATGGGGCCAAGGCTTCTGCTGCTTGAATCCATACACTTTGGGAACAAAGTTGGTTTCAATGCCGCTGGTTTGCATCACCATCAAAACACTATATAAAGGTGAGGATGGTCGTGGGCCCCTCACTTAGTCTCTTCGTGTGGTCTTTGTGTTGGTATAAAGAAAGATTGAGGGTTTGTTTTGGAAGCTTGCCTACTGTCTAACCATGGAGCTTGTGGCTAAAGAGGGCGCTTCTCAAGTCCGCATTTTGGACAAAAAAAAAATTACAAGATTTTCTGCACTAGGCATTTTTGTTTTCACATGATGTACAAGAAAATGGTTTGGCTTGTTTAGCAACCATGTGTATTAAAAACCAGACGGTTTTTTCTTTGGTTTTTTTACGCAGGTGGTATGTTTTTTTACAATAGTCGACATAATTTCTCTTGATTTTTTTTTTCTTTAGGCATAAAGGCCACTCGACCTGACCAAATTAAATTTGGTTGTATAGATTTATGATGGGACATTTTCACATGACATGTATATTTTATGATTGCACATGTATAGGATTCCCTACACCAAGGCTTGTACTGGATATACTGGAAAATAACTGGAATTTTCGCCATCTCTGTGATGGTTAGAGGTGACTGGCAGTAAGTAGTGTCTATGTACATCACGTACATGCATGGAAATATGCCCGAGGCCTTGGTTTTGTGCTTTTTATTCTGCATTCTAACTCAATTTAATTGGGATAATACTGCGGGGTTAGGTTTCTAATGCCAGTATAAGGCAATATACACCTAGAGTATAGCTACATACTGGCTGGAAATGTTGTGATAAATGTAAAAAAGAGGGGTTGAGACCGGCAAGCCTTTGATTGCATTTGATGACTAGTTTTTTTAGGAGCTGCTAGGGTAATCATTGATGATAAAGTGCACTATTTAATTTGGGGGTTACATTGCATACCATGATGGAGATGTCATGACTAAACAGTCTGAATTTCATGGTTTTTTTCACTTAATACATGGCTTATCTACACTCATTTGTACTCAAACTTAATGTAGAGGATCTAATATGCTTTGCTGAGTGCTTTTTTGCCTAAGCCAAGCAATTGACGAACTATTTGAGGTGTAGAACGATGTCTTTTTGAGGGATTTATCTAAAATTGACAAAAGTTACTCCATTTTGACTAGTGGTTTTAAAGCTGGAAGTGGAAAGAGATGTACCGCATTTACTTGATTAGTTTAGGAGAGTTGTTGGACTAAATTTTACCACACTAAGTAAAAGAATGACATAATTGCTATGCAAAATCTTGATGGAAAATGATTGAGAAGTAGGCACAAAATAAACTTTGAACTAATGGTGGTATTAAGTCACTTCGATCAGAAGGGGTAGTGGCCTTTTGATTGAAATGATACATATGTAAATATCTATTTAAGGTATATTAAAAAATTGGGTTGTATAGAAACCATACAAATAATAGCTACCATAATTCCAAGGGGTTATGGCCTCTTTTACAAGCTTTAAATAATTTTAAAAAAATTGAAATACAGTTACACTTTGGACGTTTGTTTAAAGTAAAAAATTTGTAAGTTGGACATGGATAACAGCTGATGTAGTCTGTTGACACCTGTAAAATGTATTCAAGACTAATGTATTTGGTTTCTTGTTTGAATGGATGCAGATAAGGACTCTATCCTTTCTTGGAATTTTTTTAGCTTGAAGCAAATGTCTGCCCAGTACTTCTTTAGTGGGTTATTATCATTGTATACTAGAATGAGGCCTCATTTTTATATTCCATGTACAAAGATAATTCTAAGACTGAGTTGGTTTGTACTAATCATTGCATTTTCTCTAAAGCCAACTGTCTTTTGAATGTTAAAGTTCATTTTTGCCTTATTACTTAAGTAAAAACAACTACACTCACAGAGTTTGAGAGTAGTTTTTCTCTCTAATAGTGTGTCACACACACTTTAGTAAGAGATAAAGTGATACATATAGAGAAGATTTGACACGATAAGAAGAGAGAGAGAGAGAGAGAGAGAGAGAGAGAGAGAGAGAGAGAGAGAGAGAGAGAGCACTCAACACACAAACACACAAACAGGTGTTGTGTGTGAGCACCTGCAAAGAGTAAGATCAGGTATCCCCTGTCGACATTGACTCAACACACTCTAATAGCTTTGGCATAAATCAAAGGAGGGAGAGAGAGCACATCGCCTCTCCTTGCGCATATGGCTTCAAATACAATGTTTTTGTTGTTCTTCTCCAGCTGCACATTGAGTTGGCATTGGCGAGCACTTTTGTTTGATGGCGGATGATGGCATCGATGCTTTTTTCTTGACTCCAACATAGTGAGTAAGAGTGCTTTGGCTCTCTTGCAATGTAGCATCACCATTGACTCTGCTCCCATCCCTATTCCGGAGTGGTTTTTCTCCAATGGCCTCTCCTTAGCAAGGCTTGACACCATGACCTTGGCTCAATAGGTGATGAGTACATGGAGCTTGATGGTAAAGACTCAAGGAGTGCAAATGGTGACAATGTACAACAACGTCAACCAAATGAGGAGCCTCAACCTATTCCCCAAAGATCTATGTTAGAAGCTGGACACACCCCACGGCACCTAACTACTCGGCGGACTATTATTTTTGTAATTATTCATTCATAGAGGAAAACCCGATTTTTCACCTTGTAAATATTGGGACTTACAGAAGTTTCCAGATTGTATCCCAGTTTTGATAGTTAGATTGAGTAGATGGTTGATTTTGGAACTTTAGGGTTTGAGAAGTTGTAAGGTATATATATACCACTTTTTGACCTTAATAAAAAAACCTTTTGTCATTTTCAAAACAAGTTTGAAGTCTGTGAGTGAGCGTACTGTGTACGAGAGAGAGAGTGTGAGCTTGTCTTGACGCTACGTGTGCTACGGTGGTCGGAATCGAGTGCAAAGAAGTGCAGCGTGTTGCCCCCGACTAGAGCTACGCACCGATACCAACATTGCGTGTGTACGGTTCGCCGGCTTTGGGAGCTCCTTCTACGAGCTTCATCGGTTGTTTAGGTGTGCATACGTTATCTGATTTCGCATTGCAGCATATCCACGCGTTCACAGTGAGTAGAACTGCACATTAGGGACTTCAGATTTCGGAAACGAAGACCTACAGATTTCGGCCAGACATCCTACGTGTTTCTGCACTGGGTGTTTTGGGTCGTGATTTTGGTTCATAGACCTTAGGGAGAGCAGCCTATAGGTATTAATAGGGTCTCCTTCAAGTTCTATGGTGTTTCGAAAGTGTTTGATGGGTGTTCGGCTCTAGCAAGCGTTGTAGGAAGTTTCCTCTTTTGCACTCTTAAAGGATGTGACTTAGACAATTGGTAGGGACCTCTGTACGAATTAGTTAGGAGTCAGTCAAGTGTAGGTTGACACCTTATGCTTGCTTCCACGTGCCTGCGGGTCAAGCTTCTTCCTTACCTGACATTACATGTTAGGTGAGTTCTCGCTGTGCTGACGTCCGTCACGGCGTATCCATCCAACATTGGCGCCGTTGCCGGGGACGAAAACCTTAGGTAGGTGACCGAGACTAATCCTTGAGGATTGGTATTTTTGTCTTGCCAAGAGTCTCGCTTTACATTTAGATAGGATCAGAGGGTGGAGGACTCTCTAGGTCTTAGAGGGAGTCTAGGAAGCGTGTGTCTGGCCTAGATCCTTCGACTTAGGTAGAGGAGGTAGACTTAGGTTGTTTTAGATAGTAGCGAGTTCTAGAGTAGGATTTGGAGTGGTAGAAGCGGTGAGAGGAGAGCTTGAGAGTCCGGAGAGGCCAAAAAGCAACCAAAAACACCATTATCACCATTTCTTCATGATAGGTAGGAGTAGAGTAAGTAGGACATCATGATTCAGATCTAGAGCATTTCGTGCAGGTACACTTGCTTGGTAGAATCATTACAAGTTTGCAAAAAACGCAAAAAAAACGCAAAAGTGTGGTTGAAAGCCTAATTGAAGTCCAAAAGTTACTGTGAGTGTTTCTGATAGATCTACAGAGCATCAGGAGCATTCCTATCAGAAAAGACTTTAATTTTAAGCCAATAGACATCCTACGCGTAGGATGTCTACAGACCAATCTGGGAGGAATTTTGGGATTTTGAGTTGACCAGTGTGTTAAGAAGGTAGGGTTTACCCTAATTTCAACTGGAAAGTGGAAATTTGGCCATATCTTGACAGGATAACGCCAGATAGACTGAAATTGCTAGACATCCTACCCAAATAGTGCCAAAACATTAACTTGAGACCAAAACCATAAGATGGCTGCATGAGTATGTCTTGCATGATATATTGAGTGACTGAAAGGGGTTCCTCCTCATTTGGGTAAGAAAATTGGGTTCAAAGTGGACTTTGGCACTTTTGACTGAAAAAGCAACAACAGCTGAAGTTTGGGACTTTTGTTATCCAAATCAAAATCTAAGAATACCACTGGGATACTGACATCAAGGGGAAGCTGTGGGACAAATCTGGGGTCAAACAGGCCAAAAAGACATCCTACACATAGGATGTCTTCTGAGTGATTTCAGACTCCAAACTAAATTCTGAGTATACCAAAGTGATCAGCAACTCAAGGGGAGCTCACTGATTGCGGGATATGCCCAACTGTGCTATTTTCAGTGAAGCTTGGAGCCTTGCCCAGCTAAAAGACGAGGGAACATCACCGCCTGCATGATCGTGTTGAGCTTGCGACCTAGTCTAAATAAGGGAGCTAGGCACAGATTCGTTGTAGGGTGATCGTCTATGAGCTGGTCTGCGAGGGACGACCCATAGGTGTTTGAAGGCAGCTGGAGAGAGAGAGAGAGAGAGAGAGAGAGAGAGAGAGAGAGAGAGAGAGAGAGAGAGAGAGAGAGAGAGAGAGAGAGAGAGAGAGAGAGAGAGAGAGTGTAATATAACAGCAAAATATTCTCTCCAAAAAAAAGAAGATAGGGGGGGAATGATAATGCTAGAGAGAGAAAAAGAAGAAGAAGAAAATAGAGAGAGAGAGCCTGAGAATGTAAGAAGTAGAGAGAGTAAAAAGTAGGAAGAGAAAGAGAAGAAGAAAAGAGAGACAAAGATAGAGAGAGAGAGAGAAGTGCTCACCACCCTGCCAACATATCCTAGACCCGTTGTCTCGTTGTTGCCCTCTTCACTGCAGATGCTTCTTGGGTCGGCTTCCCCTTGCCTCTAGTCTAATTCTTTTTCTACCATCGTCATTATCCTGGCATCATGTGGATCTCTCTCTCTCTCTCTCTCTCTAGGTGCATGCACACACACATGCGCTTTACTAATTGCAAGGACTCCTAAAACTATGATCATAACAATAATTTGTATGACCTCCGTGTGTGTGTGTGAGAGTGAGTGAAATTAAAAATATAAAGAGATAGTGACATAGATAGATAAATAGAGAGAGAGAGAGAGAGAGAGAGAGAGAGAGAGAGAGATAGTGACATAGAGAGATAAAGAGAGAGAGAGAGAGAGAGAGAGAGAGAGAGAGAGAGAGAGAGAGAGAGAGAGAGAGAGAGAGAGAGAGAGAGAGAGAGAGAGAGAGAGAGAGAGAGAGAGAGACTCCACTAACGCATGCTTCTATAGAAAAAAGCACTCCAAAACATCCATACCTAGAGTGCTAGTGTTACATGTTGTTAAGATAATCAATACCTAGCCAAGGCCTAAGGGGGGTTGGCCTAGCGGTGAAAGTGAGGGGCTTTGAGCATGCTTGTTATGGTTGAACTAATGCAACATGGGGGTGTCAGTGTGTAGGCGGTAAAAGCGAGGGGCTTTAAGCATGGCTGTTATGGTTCAACCTGTGCGACATGGGATTGCCAAAAAACAGGTAATCAATACCATTTTGCAACCTTTGCAATATCATTGATTCATGCCACTTAAATATAGCTAAGTAAGATCAAAGGTGGATTTACTTTCTATAGTACGATATGACTCTATGAGTAGTTTTTCAAATAAGTAGGGTTCTTCTTAAGAACTACTAGTAGAAGGTTTCGAGAATGTGTCTAATGTTTCCATTCAAATTGATGTTTTGAGGATTTGTTTAATGTAACAATTCCTACTACCCTCCTTAGAAATCATACACTTTGGCCCATTGACTTATACTCGTCATCAAGGCTAGCTCCCCACCCCTTTAGCTATGGTCTTTCAGTGTTCATTATTAGCTATATTTTGAGATAATTGTGCATCATGCATAGTCACACTTGCACCATTACATTTATCTTATATGAATTATGCAAGGCCTTCTATAACTATGCAGCTCTGCAAGGCCTTACAAGTTCTAAAACTCTGGCCCTATAAGTTGGTCCCTTGCTATCATAGTTAGCCATTCATATTGGTTGCTTCTAACTAAACATTAAAAGCCCATCCCTATTATTCAATCAATACCGACAACATCTCAATTACTAGAATTCCCTTTATTCTCATATTGGCTAAATATTCAAAGCCCATCCCTATTCATTCTTGATGCCCTTTACTCTTGTATTGGTCCTTGATTAGCTAGTCCCTATCTCTTTTAATCGATCCTAGGTCTACCTTTAACTAGCTATTGAAAACCCATACCTATCCTATTCTAGAAAACCTCTCAAACAATAGATAATCTTTAGTCCTATTGTGACTTCTAATATCATGTTTAAGAGCTCCCTCATGCTTATTCTCAAATTATACCTAACTAATGTATCCGGCCTTTACATCATGGTTTGATCTCCATCACTGGGCAATAAGTTTCCTTCAATCTGAGAAGTGAAGATATTGTGAAAATGAATCTTTTTACAACTGTAGAGTGATTACTGAAAGTTTAGAGTGCAAGGTTTTGAAACTAGTAAAATTCCATTTATGTTTGGAGAGTGAAACCTTCAAAATGGCACTCACTCTTGTGTTTTTAAATTCTCCGATGAGCTTCTTGTTGTAACACCAACAATGCTTGACACCTTGTAGCCTCTAAAGACTTCATCATTGCTAATTCATGAACTTAAATTTATCTATAGACATTGAGATAGAAAAGATTATAATTTTCTCTTACGAGATCAATGCACATTAGGTGCAATCCATGCCACCATCTTTCCCCAGCACCATCTATAGTATGACATGGTTCACTTCTTCTAGATAAAATTGTATGTCTCTCAATCAAAATTTTGTAAACGTAAACAAATGCACAATTAGTTACATGAGGTCATGTTATCAAACATTAATAGTATCTTCTACTCGTGAATAAGTGAAAGGAATCTTGAAATCAAAATCTATTTCTATGGGAGAAAATTACTTTACACGGGTAGAAAAAGTAAAATGAAGCTCACAATCAAAGTAGCTCTAAATATGTAACAAAAATCTCTAAATGGAAAGCTCATATTTTTATCATCCCCCTTTAGAAGTTGGCTCAAAATTCATCTTGTGTTGAATTTTTCCATATTTGCCATGTTTGAAGTCCTTGCTTTGAAGTTTCGACGTCTGCTTTCAAAAGTTGATTCTGACTTTCCTAACTCAACTTATCAATTTTTTGTTTATTACCTGTCATTTTTTGCTTTTTTGTAAAAGAAAATTATTTACAATGATTATTAGTCGGCCAAAAACTAGCCAAAATTAGTGTCCCCTCCCTTATATACATACTCTTATTTTGGTATTAAATGGTGACGATATGGCTCATGATTATGCCAACTAAGAGTCTGCCAGGCTCTATAAAACTTGTGTTTTTTAAAGAAAAGGAAATGAAAGGAAACGAAAAGAAAAGAAAAGAAGTAAGATGATAGTAATGCTATATACAAATGATAATCCAGCCGCATTTCTCCCCTTCCTAGAGTGAGTCGTCCGCGACGAATATGTGTCAGAGTGCGTGGGAATAAAGCGCGTGTCTATGCATAGCCGTATAGTGTGGCTCTATGATGCCAATGGAGGATATGCATGGGAAAAAAAAATGTTGTGCAAGAGATAGGTGCTGAACAATATGTTCAGTGGCTATTGGTGGCGAGGTTCCTTAGAAGCTGCGTGGTCTGAACAATAGTAATTGTAGAAGGCGTGCTCTGTGTTTGACTGTGACCTGCAAAAGTTTTGATGCTGCTGGTGGGGTCGATTTTTGGCATTTTTTGGGTTTCCATCGAAATTGCTTAGGTATGGATCCACTAGAAGAGGCATTGTGAAGGCGAGGTTGTTTTGGTTGCCATACCCATTTGAGTGTGGTTGGATGTCAAAGAGAGTGGTCCATCGGGTTAGGCCGTTTGACAACAGCGGTGGGCAATTTGTGGTGGTTTAATTTTTGTGTAGGCAATGTAGGTTTATGTGTATTGATTTGTCGTTTAGGTATCCACAATTGCATAGGCTTGGTTTCCATGATTGATTTCTTAACCCATATTTCTGTGACCATGGTGGTGGATGATCGTTGAGCTGCCGCATGTGGGGATGGTAGAGGTTCCCATTCATGGTCCGTTTGTACGAATGGTGTGGCTAAAGATTGGCCCTCGTGTTCGATGCGTAAAGTGTTGTCCTGCCAGTTTGGTGTGGCTTGATAAGTGTGCATCCACGACACTCCCAAAATAACTGCTTCGTTTAGATGGTGACCTTTGACCACATGAAATTGATGTGGATAAACTATCCCATCAATGTTGATTGGCAAATTTATGTGGCCTAGACTATCCATAGTACCTTTGTTTGCGACCTTGAACCCCATAGTGTTGGGCATTAGAGGTTCGTGTGTGATTTTTCTGAAAGTGGAGTAGTTAACCACATTAGCTCTGGCCCTTGTGTCCACTAACGCTCTTTTGGTGGTGCCATCGGCAAGTTGTATCTAAATGCGTAGATCCATTCCTCCTAACCATGAAGCCACCATTTGTATGGATGCTATCAGAGCATTCTAAATAGCCATGTCTTGTTGTTCTTTCCTTTGGAAGTTTGCTTGTTCCCTACATTTCAATTTTCTGAGTTTGGCCTCCTGCTGCGCTTGTTCTCGAATGTCCTGTGCTTGATGTCTGCGTTGAGCTGCTGCATGGAGTGTTGCAAGTTCTTTTGGTGTCAGCGGAAGGAGATATTTCTTAACCTACAATCACTCGTCCAATTAGGAATCTCCTCTCCTGCAAATGTTTCAAGTTTGATGGCGCCACTTTGCGATATATCATGGATCACAAAAGGGCCCATTCCTTGCTTTTTGAGTTTTTTGGAGTGCTGTTTTAGGGTGTACATGAGAACGTAATCTCCTTTTTGGAACTCCTTACCAATCGCGTGTTGATCATGAAAAGCTTTCATTTGATTTTTTTGAGCATATATCCCAGCTATCGCTTTAAGTCTAGTTTCATCTAAGTGTTCTAGGGTGTCTAGTCTCTCCGATAGCTCATGGCCCGTCCATCCTGAATGTGTTGCCACTCTAAGGGATTTTATTAGGAATTCCAATGGTAGTATCACATTAATCCCGAATACCAGGTTAAAGGGAGTCGTTCCAATGGAAGTTTTAACAGCTACACGGTAAGCCCATAAGACGGTGTGTAGCTTTTGATCCCAATCATTTCTTGAGTCACTGACTGTCTTGGTGAGCACTGTGCATAGGATTTTGTTGGTACTCTCTGCCTGTCCATTGGCTTGCGGATGATAGGGTGTTGACTTGTGATGGACCACCATGAATTCGTCAAGGAGGCTCTCAATGACGTCGCCCACAAAGTGTATTCCTCTATCGCTTACTATTTTGATTGGTAGTCCATACCTCGTAAAGACATTTTCAAAAAGGAATTAAACTGTAGTCCTTGCATCATTTTTTTGGGTTGCTTTTGCTTCTACCCATTTTGTCATGTAGTCTGTTGCTACAATGATGTATTGTGCGTGTGTCCTGTATCCTGGAGGGTTGATGAGACCAATGAAGTCAATGCCCCATTTGGCAAAATCACGTACACCCATCATTGGCCTCAGTGGCATTTCATCTCTCCTTTGGGGTGGTTTTGTGCATTGACATTCATCACATCGTTTGACATATGTCATTGCATCCATGAACAGGGTTGGCCACCATATGCTTGAGTGTAGCACCAGCTTTGCCGTTTTATCAGCGGAGAAGTGTCCCTCGAGTTGTCCCGAGTGTGCTTGATCTAGGATGACATAATATTCGCTTTTTGTAGCACACAGCCGTAATTGTTTGTCCTTTCCCCGCCTATACAGTTGGTTGGCAATGAGCAGATAGTGTTTGGCCTCTGCCTCGACAGTTTTCATTCTTGCTTTGCCCCATTCTACTGGAAAGATTTTGTTTTTTAAGTACTCAATTATGTGAGCACTCCATTTAGGTGCTTGTACTACACGAAACATTGTGGCATGTTCCACTGGGGGCTGTATTATACAACTATCACAGGATTTTACATATTTATGGACACTGTATTCCATGTTTGGCCAGTAGATGCCCAGTCTTTGTAACCATTGGCCTTTCTGTGTTTCACCAGTGTGAAATCCCATATTTTGTATATGAGCTTGTTTGAGGTAGTAGGTGGTATCTTTAGGTTGTATACATAGTCTCAGTATCCCATCCTTACCATGTTTGTATAGCCATCCTGCTAAAAGGATGAGATTCCGTGTTGGATGGATAATTGATGGTTGTCTTTCTATCTGCAAAGAGCCGATTGTGAGTAGAGGAATGACCTCTTCGCTCCATCTCGGCACCATTTATATGTTAAATAGATATGAATTAGGAAGGTCATCATCAACACCCTCAGGTGCTTCCCCATGAAATAGTCGTGAAAGATGATTTGCTCTTTGGTGAGTGGTCCCCTTTTTACGACCACTGTGAAGTTAAACTCAAGTAACAGTATAAACCAACGAACAATTCTTTCAATGTTGCAAGGTTTGTTTACTAGATATAGTAGTGCTTGATGATCCACGAAGAAGAAAAACTTTTTTGCTAGAAGGTAGTGTCTAGATTTCGTAAAGCATAGATCATTCCCAGACCTTCTCTTTTCGTAGTGGTATAATTTCTCTCTGTGTTGCTTAGTTGTCGACTAGAGTAGCAAATGGCAAAATCCATTTTTTTCTCTCCTGACTAGGCTAATATGCACCCGATGACATAGGCTAATGCATCCACATGGACATGAAAGATTTTTCTCCAGCCAGGGGCTTGCAAAATTGGAGCTGAAATTAAATGTTGCTTCAATTTTTGGAAAGCCTGCTCACATTTCTCCGTCCATTCAAACTTAGTTATGAGGGCGTACAATGGCTTAGCTATTACAGCATACATATGTATGAAACGCCTGTAGTATCTGCAATGCCCCATAAATGCTTTCACTTCTTTTATCTTCGTTGGTCTCGGTAGTGCAGTAATTGTTTGCACCTTTTCTTGATCAGTTGAAATGCCGTTTTTGGACACTATGTGGCCCAGAATTCTACCCTGTCTTACCATGAAGACGCATTTTTCCGGGTTTAAGCAAATAAGATACGTTCTGCATTTTTCAAAGACTTTTCCCAGATGAGTGATGTGGTCACTTCATTGATGGGAATGAACACAAAGCTCATCCATGTAGATCTCCAGAAATTGTTTGAGATATTCTTTAATTGCGTGGGTCATTAGTCTTTGAAATGTGGTCGGGGCATTGGTCAAGCCGAAGGGCATTACCCTGTATGCAAATATGCCCCACCCTGTCGCAAAAATTGTCTTATGCTGATCTTTCACTTTAATCGTCAATTGGTTGTAGCCTGAGAACCCATCCAAGAAACTATAGGCCTCTTTCCCTGGTACCCTCTCAATAACATGATCGGTTATTGGTAGTGGGTAGTTATCCCTGATGGTGGCTGCATTTACTTGTTTGAGGTTTACACAAACACGCAGTTTGCCATTCTTTTTGGGTACCACCACAATTGGGGACACCCACTCGGTGTGCTCAATCTCGTAGATATCCTCAATGTCCTTCAGTTTGGCTATTTCCTCCTTGATTTTCTTTGCAAAAGTTTCATTGTACGTGTAAGGACGTTGTCTACGTGGTCTGGCATCACTCTTAAGGGGAATCGTGTGCTGACATATCTCAAGATCTATCCCCTTTAGATCTTTGTATGACCATGCAAAGACATCTTTATATTGCCTGAGCGTATCGACTAGAAGTTTCTCTTCCTCTTCAGTAAGGTCCATGGCAATATATGCCAGTTTAAGCTCCTCACCTGGTTCTGCTAAGTTGACGCTTTTCGTGTTTTCATGCCCATCATATGAAGTTCCTGGTTCTTTGGGATCTCGTTTGGGTTTTTGCACCACTATCTTCCTATCCTGAATGGTATACTTCTTATAGTGGGATGGTGCATTGAATTCATCATCATTTGATTCCTCGTCAGTTTTCCATTTTTGTTGTCCAAACTTCCTTCAAAGCTCGTTTCAAATCATTGTATTTGACTTTGCACTCCATCTTGGACAACTTAAATGATTTTTCATTATTTTTCTCTTTTTTTGGTTTTGGTTTTGATGTTGCTTTGGTTGAGTCAAGCTGCATATATCGCTTGGATACCCTGTCCTTGATATAGTCAGTCGCTTCGACTAATCTCAAGTACTGTGTTTTGTCAATTAACAGAGGTATTGAGTCCTCGTTGTGCTTGCTGTGGTTGTTTCTACGTTTATCTCAATACCTGCGTTGTCTTTGAGGGTTTTGGTTTGGGAAATCATAGTAGATCACTCGTTGATCCTTCCGTTTGATGCTTTGACTCGAGCTACTAGACAGCTCATCGTCCGCGTTATCCTCTAGCGTCTTATCAGTCGAGTCTTGAAAATCTTCTTCTTCATTTGTTTGGACAAGGTCCCTTACAAAGATTTCGTCCACTATGCGTCGGCACTGGGCCACCCCTTCCTTGTCAAGTACGTCTTCCTCTGTCTTCGAAGTTAGGCGGACATTCATCATCTGGAATGGAATGATATCATACCCTTTCTCATCACAGAATTTGGTGAGGGTCACTTCGTTGACACAAACATGAAGAGTAGCTAGTATTTGTTGCCATCCAAACGGTTCAAACATCTCTTCTGGAAAAGGCTCTGGTATGTATGCTTCATCTTGTGCAATCCTATCAAGAATGCAATCTTCCTTTTTTTGACTTCCACAATCCAAAGCTTCTCCTGTCCATTGGTGAGCTTTGTTCTGGAGCAAAGCTGGTATCCTCCTTCTTGGTCAGTTGTGGAATGAGAGTCTTCTCCTCGGGCTCTTTCTACGTCTTTATAGCTATGATCTATGACACTAATTTTTGTAGTGACATCCTTGTTCCTAAGATATAGTCGTAGCCCCAATCTTGCACCATTTTGAGCTGATGCATGAATGGTCTGCCCAGTATGATGTCGAAATTGCTGCTCTCATTGAAATTCATAATAGCGAAAATGTGTTCATATGCAATTCCACAAGAGATTACTACAATATGCTGCAAGATGCCAATAGGTCTCTCCAGGTACCCACCCGCTAGTTGAAGTTTCATTCTAGTTTTTCTTAGAGCAGGTCTTCCCCATTTTTTCCACATTGCTTCGGTGGCTATGGCAATTCTGGCTCCACTTTCTAATATCGCTAGCGATTCTACATCCTTGTACTCTACCGTTAGGGTAGTATTTCCTTCTTCACCTTCACAATAGTCCCCTACCTTGTTTACTGGCACTGGCTCATGTTTAGTTTGCTTCGAGGGTTGTGTCTTTAGCGTGTTTCGAGAAGCCTCGAGTGAAGGAATTACAAGCCCTATTTTTTTGAAAAAATTTCGCGACCTCATCCTAAAGATGTGGTCTAATCTCAGCAACTCTGACAGAGTCAGTGTACAACGGATAGGGGATGACATCAGCTCGTAAAGAGTTTTAGTGTCCATCATCTTAGGATTGTCTTTCCATTGAGATGGAACTTTCCTTACCTCAGATCAAGTTTCAGGGTTACCAATAAATGAAGGTAAAGTCTTCAACGACTGTGGTTTACTGTCTTCCGATATTGATGTGCTTCCATCGCCATACAATGATTGGATGTCATTTGGGTAGAGCTCATGTTCCAGGTGGATTTCTGGGATGGGAGATGACACAAGTGTGGCACTTCCATCCTTTCTATTCATAATCTGTTCCCATAGCTCTTGAGGCCATTGTTCTTCTACCTCCAAAATTGGCAATGGTACTTGAGAATGCGTTCCATTTGTTGTATTGGCTACCACCCTCGTATCCAAAGGTGTTTTGTCTACAAGAATGGGTAGATTATTCGCTTCAATTTCCCTCTCCTCTAATTCTTGAATCTTCTCTCGTATGAGGACCTTGATTTTTGGAGTCGTAGGAACTGATGGTTCCATAAGCGCTTGAGCGGCTTGAATGAGCTCTTTGCACATATTTAGCCTCTCTTTATCATAGCTTGGATGAGGGTACATTAACCACCTATCCTCTTGGGTTTGGTTAGGCTTTAGCCTTGCCTTGTAAGCTTTCAGAATTGCGTCCAAAGGTTCGAACACCTTGTTTACTAAGACTGACCCTCCTGATGGCAGTTCCGACGGTTTCTTTATCTCGTTGTTGCCCTTAAGGTCTCTTTCCCTTTGAAGTTGTTCCTCTGTTTTCCGCAATTTGGTTTCCAATGCCATTTTTTCCTTTTCTCTTTTGGCTTTCATCTTGTTTTGTTTCGCCTTCCAGGATTTTCTAGGGGTTCAGACAGACAAGTTGTCTATCTCTGTTTGGTTGGCCGGGACATTCTTTGCTACCTCATGTGGTTGAGCTCTAGTGATCACGTTTATCAGAATGTTCGGTTTTGTTTCTGATCCACTTGAGCTTGGCACAATCTCTATTTTGTTCATGGTTGCTTTTCCTTTGTTTTCAGGGTTTTTTGGGCAGTGTGGAATAAGATGGTCGGTCGTGCATCCGTCACAGAATCCAAAAAATTTCATCCACTCTCCTTTGTTTGGACAAAATCTAGCCCAGTGATCACTGCCACATTCATAGCATGGTCCTATAGGTGGTGGAGAAGTTTGTGGAGCTCCCATCGGTGGTTATCTTCTAGGAGGGTAGCCTCTAGGTTTGTAGCCCTGACTTGCCATAAACATGAGCATATTCTCATTGACCAAGTAATTATTTTTGGTTGGTTGTGCTATGTATGAGGGCTCGGGAATTTCTTTCGGAATTATCCATGGATTATGTCCCTCTCGAACGTATGCATTCCTATCAATTTCCCTTTCATAAGTATTGTCTGAATCTTCTCGATATGAGACTACCTGGATCATACTCTGATCAGAAGGTGGTTCTATGGGTTGAGAAATCCTTACCATAGCCCTATTTTCTTGGGGTAAAGGAGGTTGATGTCCCAGCACAGGTTGAGCTTTTTCCTGACCCAAGATTGCGTTATTTGGCCCCACTTGGTACCTTGGAGGGGGCGGAAGTGGTTGTCTCCCATGTGGTCCGTATTGTCTCTCTCTAACATAGTTCCAATTATAGAAACATTCGTGAGTTTCGTGGTTTGTCCATTTTTGTTCTATAGCACACCATTTCGATATTTGCTGTGCGTTCGCTCCTGGCCTTTGTTGAAGGTTGCACCACTGGGTTGGATGGTCACCTCACAAGTATCACGTTTTTGGGTGGGCGGTTGTCATGTGTTTGGGTTCGTCCTGTTTCCTTGGTTTATCCTCCTGATACTTCCTCGATCATTCGATCAACGTCCGGCACAATTGGGTTTTGCCCTCCCAATTTTGTCGTGGAATCACTTGTGGTTGAAGAGGTGCTACTAGTCCCCTGATATGTGTCTTCAATCACTTCGCCATATGCTTTGCAGTTATCTACAAGATACAACACCTCTTTCGTGACTTGCTCAAAGGTTACACATGCTTTCAGGTGCAAGTCCTTTTTGAGCGTGTCATTTTGCAATCCCTCTATGAAGAGGACTGATAGTCTTTCATCCTGAGGTAGTTCTCGAGAAGGGCATCTTTCTATGTACTACTTGAAATGAAGCGATGCTTCCTTCACTTTTTCTTTTTTCTTTTGCCTAAATGCATAGATCTGGGAGACAGTGTTATGCTTGATCCCTCTTTTTGAGAATTCCTCGGGCAATTCTCAGAGAAGTTGCTCAATACTTGGGAATTCCAAGCTGTTTAATTGTTGAAACCAAGTCAGGTCAGTACCTTCCAATGTCAACCCAAATCCTTCATATTGAGTGTGGACATCAGTTACCTGTTCCGCTCTCAATACTTGTTTGAAGATTGAAACATGGGCATACGGATCGCCAGATCCATTATACTTCTTGGGTAAGCATTTTGTCACCTGAGATGGTCACATACGCCTGGCCTCTGCATCCATTCTAACAACTCCTGGTCCCCCTGGGGTGGCTTCTCTTGGTTTGTAATCTCCTCTTGGTACTAACAGTGGTATCCTATCCGCCATACGTTCATCAAGTCGATCTCGTGTAATAGTCAGAGGGATTCCAGTGGTGTAAGTGAATTCAGGAACAGTGTTGCCCCTATGCGTGTTCATGGAAGCCCTAGTCGCCGTCGATCCTAAAGGTTCTGTTTTTGGAACTCGTTTATGTTCATAAGAATCCTCCACTCTGGTTCTCAAGGGGCTCTCAAGTACAGTTTCAGGTCTGATGTGAATAGTCGTGGTTTTTACCTCTTTCGGATTTACATAGTATTGGTGGAGTGGTCCTCCAAAATATGTATATCTCTCTAACTCCTTCCGATCCATTGGAGAGTTCTTTAGGCCTTACTTGTCCATTATGACCATCTGAATACTTCTGCCCTTCGTGCACGTATAAACATACAAGTTTTTCCGGTCTGTTTATTCTTTGCTGCGGGGCTCGTCACATCTGTAATAGAGTGTTTGTTCTCCATTATTGAACTTATAAAGCCCCACATACGTGTTGTCTGTGTTAAGGCGCCCTGTCTCATTGGTGCGTCTGAGTACTGTGTTTTGTTTCTCCATTTTGGGTGGTGCATTGGCCGGCTCATTATCTACTTTGTCCTTGGTGCCAGTCATTCCCATTTATCCACAATATAAGGGTTATGAACCAGTAGGTACATCATTCCCTCTCGGTCAAAATATCTATCCCCGTCATAATCAACATCTACAAGGTCTTTGAACTAGCTCGGCTTATTTTCCAACTTAACACAGTAGCGGTCCATTCCATCCTTATAGATTTTGGCTTTAAGCACATTTTCAAATTGAAACTTCAAATACAACAATTTCACATCAGATGTAGGCTGAGAAGGACCTGTACCCATTGAAGCTGTTCCCTGAGGGTTTGACTTGTTAGAATCTTCAGTCACTGAGGCCGTATGATCTCTCAGACGAAGTGTCAGAGAAACTCTCCTCTAAAATAGGTTCCAAAGGCGAAGTGGTCTCTGATTCAGACTTTCTTCCGTTGAGTGATTACTCCCTTGATCAAAGATGTTGTGGTTCCTATTCTGGTACAATCTTCTTGATCGCAGATTCATGAAGAATTGGTAACAAGAAAAATCCAAACCAAGTTACCTCATTAAATAGTTTGAATCTCCAACTTGTTCTTGCTTGCTGGGTAGTATCTTCTAGTAGCTGCAACCTGTCAAGAATGTGCTTGATAGCTGTAAGCTTACAGCTATTCTTGTTAGTTCTTGCTGTTGTTCAACAAAACTTAGCACACAATTCCCTACACAACCTCAACAATTTTGATCCAATCTCAATTTTGAAAGAAGCACCAGGTTGCTATGCCCTAGCTCCTTGTATGGTAAGTTTCTGTCTCTATTCTGGCTCAGAGATACATGGATCGCGATCCATGTTGAGAAGCCAATTGAACTTTTGTTGCTATCATCAGTTTTAACATGATTAAGAGGTCTTTCAGTACCAATTTTTTTTGAAATGAATCTCAGTATTGGAGGCCAAGTTGATTTTATCACTTGACTGAGCTTCTGTCAGTTCTAAGCTGTTGGAATGGTTTCTTGCATCCAATTTCAACTCTGGAAGGACCACTAGACTCTCTGTGATGCCCTCTAGCTATGGTACTAGTTTGGTGTCAATTTGTGTCAGGAGAACATGGATCACAATCCATGTACCTTTGTGTCAAAATACACTAAATTTTGTCCCACAGCTAGTCCTTGACCTAGTGATGCTGACTATATGGTTTTTGAATGCCTTAAAGCTTTTTTGGACAGACAAAAGTCAACTTTAGGGTTTATGTCAGTGGTTTCCCCCTTGAGCTGATTTTTGCCACCTTTTGCCCTCTTTTTGAATTTTTTTGATAAGGGTCCTCTAGGATAAAGTGCTCCAATTGTTATCACTTCCCTGCTTGTCTTTTATCAGCACAAATTTCCAAAAAGGTACATGGATCGCGATCCATGTTTGGCAAGATTTTGGTCTGACACTTTGTGAGCTGATCACACAAGGTATGATGATGCTATTCTCCAAGTCTTTTTGGATTTGGTCAGTTTTTCCCAAGTGAGAAGCAGGGTTTTGTGTCTGTTTGCGGGTTTTTACAGACCACTCCTTTTCTGGTATTTTGACCAACTTTTTTCACTTTTTGTCTATGGCTCCTTTTGGGAAAGTTGTTCAACTAGTAATCAGGAGTACACTGGTCAAATCTTAATGTCAGATGTCTATCTGGAACATGGATCACGATCCATGTTTGGAAGCACCTGGGCATGAAATTTGGTTTTGTGGATTCCTTGCTTCTAGTTGGTCCCAATTCTCATCCCTTTTTGGATTTGAGAAAATAAAAGTTCAGTTTTTCCTTGTTTTCCCTTTTTTCCAAGGTTTTGGTCTTCTCATTCCAATCTTTTGATTTTATGATATTCTAGCCCTCTTTTTCTCACCAAACTCAAGGTTCTGATGCCTGAGAGCCTGTTCTAAGCAAAGGAAATAATTTTAGCACATTTTGCCAAAAAGGTACATGGATCGCGATCCATGTTTGGCAAGATTTTTGGTAGTCTGTTGCACAGTCTTTTTCAACAAGTGTTTTTATCCCCTTCTTGAAAGTTTTACTAGGTTTGGTCCAGTTTTGAAGCTCTGACCATCACTTCTTTAATTTTTTTGAGTTATGGTCTTCGATACCAAAATAAGGTTTTTGATAGTTTTTCCCTCGATCCTTTTGGCCACAAATGATGGTGTAATTTGTTTCCTAACCTACTCCTATAACTGAAATGAATATGCAAACATAACTGAACTTAACAGTACGGAAATAACAACAATGTGTGGTGGAACAGCCCTTTCCAAGCATGTGAAAAATCAAAGAACGAAATACTATCTTGTACTTCACTCACAACTTTCTTTGCTCTTAAGGAATAGCAATGGCTAGTCTCGGACTCCAGTCTCTATTAAGCACTAAACGTATGTCTAGCTGCTCCACTGTCTATGGGTAAGCGGAAAGGTTATCAAAATCTTGAAGGTAGATTTTTTGTCTTTTTTGTACACTGAGTCACTCACCACCTAAGGATCGGTTTCCTCGACAGCGGCGCCAATGTTAGCGGGTCGCCACGACAGACGTCTGCAGCATAGCTCTTTTGCACTAACATAATGTCAATATGCAAGGAAGCGACTCAGGATGGGGCATAGAGACTTAATGAGAGAGTCAATTTCATCAAAGTGAACTCAAGGGCTACTCGTTCTATGACAAAGGCAAATCAACCACTTCCTAGTCAGACAATCAATATGCATCCAATCTCAACACTCAATGTCATCATGCCTTTTCGGTATCCAAACGAATTCGGAATGCCACGAAACTTAAGGAGAGGTATCACAACACTTATGGGCTCAATCCTACCAAGTTCTATCACCATCTGGGAAGGTACATAAATCAAAATCCATCACAAAAAATGTGCAAAAAACTGAAACAGAATTACTGGAAAGATCTACCTTAAGCATAGAAACACTTATCCATGGTCAAAACATAAAAAAACAACCATTTTAACTCCCAAATCCATGCATTTAGCTCAGAAACACTACATCGCAAACCACATCAGAATTGGAAATGATTACACTTAGATTGTAGAGCAAGAGACAAGGAACACAATGTGCTATTCGGAAAAGAATTTTGATTACCAGCTCAGGAGAAAAGAGGATTACAAGTTGTAGTCATAAGAAGCCTCCACAGTGCACGTTTTCTTTCTTCAACTAATGATACTTTTTTCTTCAAAACTAAGGGTTTTGACTTTAAAAGTTAGGGGGCTTTCCCATGGCCATCTGGCCTCTTACAAGGGTGTAGACTCAGAGAAATAAAAAGGGTATGGTCTAATCTCATCATGATTACAACTCATCTTAGGCTGAATTACAGGGTTTTTCTTGAAAAAATAGAGTGTCCACAGGGTTTGGTGTGCATACGCCTATATGCGCCTTTATTCACCAAACAATCACTTTTTGGTAGATGCGAAAGACTGTATGCATAAATTATCTCGGCACTTGAAGGCTTTGCATACGTCTCCAAAGATTTCCTCACGGTACCATGTCAAAATTTTTCTTGAAATCCACAAAGCAACAATACAACTTTTTTCCTTTCAATTGAGACGCTTCCATAAGAACTCGAAGAGTGACAAGGTGATCAATAATGCTATGATGCTTTCGAAAACCTGCTTGGCCTAGCGCATGTTTCCCGTTCTTTTCAGCCCATTCACTTATCTTCATCTCCATGATACATCCAAATAACTTTGTCATAAAAGAACCAACCATTATAGTGCGATAGTTGTTCACATTGTTTACATCTCCTCCTTTGTGCGAAGGTTTGATCCAATTTTCACTCCAATCATGAGGCATGCCATGCTGAAGTGCAAGGTTAAACATATCGCATATCCAATATCGTGTTTTCTTGCTTGTCCATTTAATCATTTCAGCCTTGACACCTTGAAGGTCCCCTGCCTTGCGGGTAGCAAGTTTCTCAAGCACGCAACATACATCTTCAATGGTAAAGAAGGGGGGCTTAAACGGAAGGGAGCTACAACACTCCATGTTATCAACATTGGGTTGCTCATAGAGGTTCTTGCAATGCGTATGCATATCCTCAAGAGTCAAGTCACCAAATCTCTCAACACGCTTGCCTTTTAGATTTTGCCAAAACTTGCCACATGCATGTGCTTTTCTTGCGCTAAAAGAAGTTGTTTTTTGACTTCCCACCTTCTCCTATTTTTTTGAACAAGTGCTTTGTATGTGTGTGAATGTTCCAAGTAACCTTCCTTGTCTTTGCTTGCATCCAACCTTAGCAAGTGTTTTCGAGCTTGACTACATTCCATGTCGAGCCATTTCTTCTTGGTGCTACCCTTCTTAGATCTTTTACAAGACATGTGTTTCACCGAAAAGCATTCCCTCGCACAAGAGCAAATTACTTCTTTGAAAACTTTCCACTTGCATTCTAATGTTGCACTCTTTTGATGCTCTGTCATGCGTAACATTTGGTCTACCATATCGGCATATATAAGTGCTCGTTTGAAGTCTAGATGTAGGTACGAATGATTCACATCATGATTGGAGTCTACATGCTTAGGTCTTTTACCACACTTGAGGTCAATACATAGCATCCTATGATCTGATTCCGGATTCCATTCACCAAGTGTAAAGCTTTGTATTCATTCTAGAGTGGCTTCTGAAAACAACATATAGTCGATCACACTATCACCATTGTGCTTTCTACATGTAAAGTCATTGGTGCCTTTCCATAAAGAAACACCATTTGCAATGAGCATTCCAATACTATTGCACATATGTAGAAGTGACTTTCCATAGTGATCCAATTCTTTTGCATCATTAGAACTTTGATTATACATGTATGAGTCATCCATTCTTCTTGAGACATGCGGCATGTCAACTTGTTGTGTGTCGTGTTGTAACGTATTTGTGCGAGCAATCATGTCTCCAAAGACAATGACTTCACCTTGGTCCTTGTAATGAGTAATGTCTTCCTCTAGTTCAACAAAGGGCTGATCTCTATCCATATCCAAGCGAGCATAAAAGTTGGAGTCATAGTGAGGAATGTAGCAACCAACCACAAACATGACTTGACCATTGGGTGGGCTGATTTTCAGCCATAAGTAACGTTTATACTTATCTTCTTTGACAATGGAAACATCTTTCAAACCCCTTTTAATCATACATGCTACGCCTCCTTGGCCTCTACGTTGCTTTGCATTTTTTGTCCACATCAAAGAATACACATCATATTTGTCAAATCCAAGAATTTGTTGTGCATCATGCTCTCATGTTTCGACAAGAAGTATCACATCAGAGTCATTGGTAAGCTCATCAATGCTAATTCCCGCATTCCATGGATAGCTGTTACAATTCCAAAAGCTTATTTGCAAGCGTGAGTTGGTCTCATAGATCATGTGTCCCTATTTGTTGGGTGGACTCGCATCCTCCTCAAGTGACTTTTCTTCTTGAGATGACACCTTGACCTTCTTGGTTCTTTCCTCATATGCTTTGCGACGTACATTTTGTTGCATAAGATTGTGATCCTCATATACATTACAGCCCGTTCCTTTGAGGTAGATCCAACTATTGTCAAGGATGATCTTTCTCTTAACCTCATCAGCCATGGTACATACAATAGGTCTTTCTCCTGAGCGAGGGACTCCTTGTTTTCCAACTCAATGTGCACCATAAGCTATGATGCCAGACATGCCAAAGTGTGTAGCAAAAAATTCTTCAATAGCAACCGCAAGAGATTGGGATGTTTCCATGCTTTCCTCCTTGATTCCACGAATGACGATGTTCTTTGAGCGTTTTTGCCGTTCTTGCAATTCTTGAGTGTCCACATTCTCTACATTCTTTGCTTGGACAACGGCTTACGTGATAGGAGATGTAGAAACCACATTGTCCTTACATATATCAGCCCATGATTTGGATGCATTTCTCATCTCACATACATCATGTCATATTATATCTATCGTTTCCTCTTTTAATACATGATGACTCTCAACTTTGCTCAAGCGCTCTTTCAATACATTCATGTCCACAAGAGAGCGTTTACATTTTTGAACTTCATTCTCAAGATGCACCAAGCGTGTGTTTGCATTTCAAGAACCTTCTTGAGGTGCTCATTCTCCACAGCAAGAACTCTTAAAGTACCATTCTCCATTGCAAGTGCACGACGGTTTCTTGTAATGGGATCAAGTAAGCCATGATCATTGCTTCTGTTGTTGTAAACGATGTGGTTGGATTAGCATCCAAATTCCTTGGAGAATTTGCTTCATTCTCCATGGCGAGTGTGGATTTTCCACCCTTGCAAGTTTTGTCCGACATTGCCTTCAAGCCGGCAGCAAAAACGCAAAGTTTTGACAGTTTTTTCAGTTCTAAGATGTTGTTACAGCAAAGCCTTTCATTGCTCAGAAAAATTATGTCTTTACATCAATATATAGAGGGCTTTGTGCTCTTCGATTGAGGCTATAGATCACCTAAATCAGGGTTCAAATGAAGAAGTTATGATCAAAAGAGTGAACTGTTGTCTACTAGGTCAAAAACGGCTGTGTGTGTGTGTGTGTGTGTGTGTGTGAGAGAGAGAGAGAGAGAGAGAGAGAGAGAGAGAGAGAGAGAGAGAGAGAGAGAGAGCTAAAATGCACGCAAAAGGTTTTGAGCTGGGTACACAATCGTTAACAACGTTTAACTTCCGCCAGTACAGTACGTCTAATTGATCAAATCGAAGTTCAAATGAAGAAGTTATGATCAAAAGAGTAAACTACTGTCTACTAGGTCAAAAAATGGTTGAGAGAGAGAGAGAGAGAGAGAGAGAGAGAGAGAGAGAGAGAGAGAGAGAGAGAGAGAGAGAGAGTGGAAAAGAGAGAGAGAGAGAGAGGGGAAGAGGAGAGAGAGAGAGAGAGAGAGAGAGAGAGAGAGAGAGAGAGAGAGAGAGAGAGGGGGAGAGAGAGAGAGAGAGAGAGAGAGAGAGAGAGAGAGAGAGAGAGAGAGAGAGAGAGAGAGAGAGAGAGGGAATACAAGAATTGGACTACGGCGTGCGATAGGCTATGTTCCCTTATCAACTTTCAGCTTGCGCGCCGTGATCAATAGAGAGAGAGAGAGAGAGAGAGAGAGAGAGAGAGAGAGATCCCTTGCATTTTTGTCTTACGGTGGAATGGCAAGAACAAAGGCAACAGCAAGGAAGGCAGGGAAAGGACCAGGGCTTGCAAAGAAAGCATGTGGAAGGTCTGCTAGTAAGAAGAAAAGACCAGGTAAACCAATGAAGATATTGAAGGGACCAAGAATGAAGAATATTCACAGAAACATGGGTTTATTTAGAGAGATCAGAAAATCTCAAAAATGTAATGAGCTTTGTATCCCTAAACTTCCTTCCAAAGAGCAGTAAGGCAAATTTGCGAAGAAGCATGTGCTGGTACAATGAGATGGAAGGCTGTTGCCCTGCTCTGTCTTCAAGAAGCAACAAAAGATTTTTTACTAGAGTACTTTAATGATATCATCATTGTTGTTTCTCATGCTCACCAAGTCACAATAATAGACAAGGACAGTGAGACGCTCAAGAGAGTACGTTGGAGATATGATAAGCTCCTCATCCCTAATGAGTTTATTGACCCTAAAATGAAGGATATATTGCTAATACCACCAGGCCGATGGGAGCATGGGGTTAAGATTCATGAGGTTACTCATGATGTGAACACCAAAGGCAAAGCTGAGCAAGAAGAAAGACGTTACCTGGAAGCAGAGAAATTAAAGAGGATACAGACTGCTGCTGCTGATGAAGAGGCACAAAGGAGAAACTATGGGCTAGTTAACACAGACTTAAATGAAAGAAACAATGATATTTTACATTCCATGAAAGAAGGACTGTTAGCAACCATTCCCCTTGCTGATTGTACTCGGCAATTAGCTCTGGATTCTGCTGATATTGGGATTTTGAAAGATCCCATCATATCAGAATGCAGCAGTGGCTCTGGTATCATTCCTTTGAGTTGCTTTAGCCTCAGCTGATTCGATCAAATACTCCGTAGCTACAGTGATATATTGAGCTTGGGTTCTATAAGCAGGCGGCTGTATCGGTCCAACAAAATCTATACCCCATTTTGTGAAGGCTCTAGCCCCCATCATTGGTCTTAACGGCATACTGTCTACCCGTGTTGGCATTTTTGCTCGTTGACAAGCATCACACCTTCGAACATATTCTTTGGCATCTGCAAAAAGTGTTGGCTACCAAATGCCTTCCATCAAGATTGCTCTTGCGGTGGTCTCATTAGAAAAGTGACCTCCAGCTAATCCAGTATGTGCTTGTTCTATAATCGGAATATACTCGTTCTCATTTGCACAAAGACTCAAATGTTGATCCTTACCTCTCCGATACAATTGGTTCCCACTAAGAGCATAGTCTCTTGCTTCCATTTCAATTGCTCTTTGACGGCGTTTACTCATATTCTCAGGAAATATTCGGCTCGATAAGTAAGTAACCAGATAGTTATTCCATTTAGGAACAGGTGACATTTGAAACAATGTTACATGAGGAATGGGTTGTTGTTCCTGACATTGAGGGCAATCTCTTACAAAAGATCGAACAGCTCTCCTTATAGTCGGCCAAAATACTCTAAGTCTTAAGATTCGTTGCATAGTTTGGTCTTCCGCAAAGTGAAGTCCTACTATGGTAACATGTGCTTGACTTAAGTATTGATCTCTTTCTTCAGGATTAATGCATAAAAGCAATATTCCTTCCCGATTTCTTTTATATAGCCTCCCAGCTAGTAATTGATATGTAGCCAATTGCTCAATTAGTTCAACTGTGATAGGAAGTGGTGAATCCACTTGAGCTATTGTCATTAATGACACAATTTTTTCCACCCATCTAGGTATCATTTCCATGGAGTACAAATAGGCATCTAGTAGATCATCATCTACCCCTTGAGGTGATTCCCCTGAAACAATCCTGGACAAATGATCTGCTCGTTGATGTGTAGTGCCTTTTTTAACAACCACAATAAAATCAAATTCGAGAAGAATGATGAACCATCTCGCTATTCTTCCTGTGCTGCATGGCTTGTTGACCAAATATAACAAGGCTTGGTGGTCCATAAAGAACACAAACTTGTTGGCCAATAGGTAATGTCTATACTTTTTAACGGCATAGATCATTCCTAGTCCTTCTTTTTCAGTGGTGGTGTAATTCTTTTCTACCATATTCAATTGGTGGCTAGCATAAGAAATAAGAAATTCAATTTTCCCATCTCCTGGTTGGGCTAGTATACAACCAATAGCAAAGTTGGAAGCATCTACATGTACGTGGAATACCTTATCCCAATTGGGTGCTTTCAATATTGGAGCTGAGGTGAGAGCTTGCTTAAGCTTCATGAAGGATTCTTCACATGCCTCGGTCCATTCAAAGTGCATAATCAAGCTATACATGGGTTTTGCAATTATATCATACATGTAGATGAACCGTCGCTAATATCCACAATGTCTCATGAAGGCTTGTACCCCTTTGACTGTTGTTGGTCTAGGCAAATCAGCAATGACATGAATCTTTTCAATATCCGTGGCTATGCCATTTTTAGACACTATATGTCCAAGAATTTTCCCTTGTCTTCCCATGAATGTGCACTTTTCTGGGTTTAAGCAAATCCTATAAAGCCTGCATTTTTCGAATACCTTTTTGAGGTGTTCAAAATGATCAGATCGGATTGACGAATTTAAGCATAAATCATCCATGTATACTTCCAAAAATTTCCAAAAATACTCTTTGAAAGCATGGCTCATCAATCTCTGAAATGTGGCTGGAGCATTAGTTAACCCAAACGGCATAACCCGATAGGCAAATATACCCCATTCTGTTGCAAAAGCAATTTTGTGCTGATCTTTTGGGTCAACCAAAAGTTGATTGTATCCCAAAAATCCATCTAAAAAGCTGTAAGCTTCTTTTCTTGCCACTTGTTCTAAAACGTGCTTAGTTATCGGAAGAGGAAAGTTGTCTCTAATGGTAGCTGCATTCACTTTTTTGAGATTAACACACACTCGTAATTTCCCATTCTTCTTAGGTACTACCACAATTGGGGACACCCAATCAGTGTGTTCAATTTTGTAAATAAATTCAGCTTCCTTTAGTTTTTCAATTTCTTCTTTGATTTTCCTGGAAAATGTTTCGTTATAAGTGTATGGTCTCTGTCTACTTGGTTTTGCGTCATCTCTCATGGGTATGGTATGTTGGCATATTTCTGGATCAACACCCTTGAGATCTTTGTAAGACCAAGCAAAGATATCTCGATATTCCTTTAGCAAACTTAACAAAAGCTTTTCTTCTTCTTTTGATAGGTCATTTGCAATGTAGGCCGGCCTAGGCTCTTCTCTTGGTTCAGCCAAGTCTACCCTTTTAGTGTTTTCAGGTCCTTCATAAGACTCGTCTTGTTTTCATAGTTCCCTAACGTGTTGTTCAATTATGATTTTTCGATCTTGGAGAGTATACTTTTTGTAATGGGATGGAACATGCATTACATCCTTCCCATCTTCTTCCGTGGTTTCCATGTCTGTGGTGTATATCTCCTTTAGAGCTTTTTTCAACTCTTGATATTTTTTTTTCCTCTCGACTCTGGTCATGAGTGTTTTTTTATTATGATGTTCTTCTTGAGTATCCTTCCTTGTTTTTCTCGATGTTTGAGACATTTTTGAGTTTTTGTTCGAAGGATATCTGCCAGTTATTTTGTCTTTGACACAATCTTTAGCATCTATCTGCATCAGGAATTGTGTTTTACTAGAGACTGATGGCATAGGTCGTGCTTTCACAATTTTAGTGTCCCTCTTTCTTCTATATCATTTTTGTCTTCTTGATTTCTGGTTTGGAAAGTCAAAAAACTTTTCCTCCCTTCCCCTTAAGAGTAGTTGAGCTCTCGTATGTTCCTTTTCGGACCCCGAAACTTCAGAGGTAGTTGAGTGTTCATCCAACTCATCAGTTGCATCGTAATAGAGGTCAAAAAAGACTTGTTGAGCTTTCATCAAGTCCTTAGTTTCCTCATCCTTGTTTGTCTCAATGTTAAGGACTAACATCATTTGGATGGGAATTATGTCATAGCCATCCTCACTGCAAAATTGAGTAGGCATAGACGTATTTACACATACATCCATTTTCGCTAAGATTTGAGTCCACTCGAATGGTTCGAATAAATGCTCTGGGAAGGGTTCACGTATGTAGGCTTCGTCTGTACAGTCTCTTTCTAGGATACATTCCTCTTGTCTTAAGCTTCCATTTTTTGAAGCCCCGCACATCCAAATAGGAGTGTCTTTGTTTAGCCATGATGGAAGTTTAGTCTCAACCGAAGAGACTGAATCAAACTCTTGAATGGGTGTTTTCAAGACGTCTCTATAGGTGTGGTCCTTTAGATTGACTCTTGTTATAGATCCCACCTGCTTTAAGTACAGATAGTCATTTCCCCAATCTTGGATAAGCTGTACCTGTCGCATGAAAGGTCTTTCCAATATGATTTCATAGTTGATTTTTTTTCCAAAGTCTAGTACGGCAAAAGTGTGTTGATATTCAATTACACATGAGTTGACTATCACTTTTTCTAGTAGCCCTAGCGGTCTTTCAATGTGTCCGTCAGCCAACTGCAATTTCATTCGCGTGTGTCTAATGGCTGGCTGTTCCCAGGATTCCCATACTGCTTTAGTGGCTATGGCTATGGCAGCTCCACTATCCAGTATTGCCATGGTTTCAATGTCATTATATTTCACTGGGAGGGTAGTGTTTCCTTCTTCCCCTTCATAATATTCTCCGACCTTGTTCATAGGAACTGGTCGAATCTCCTTGTATTCCGTTTCATTTTTTGAGTTTCCCAGATTCTTAGAGATTAACCCCGTTATCCCCACCTTTTCTAGGGTTTTCTGTAAATCATTTCATAAGTATGGCCTGAGTTTCAACAGTTCCCCCAACGTGAGAGTGCATTCGATAGGTGTAGACATGATTGAATGAATGTTGTCTACTTCTAGGGTCTGTTTGGCTCTTTTGACTTGAGTGGTTTTGCAAATGATAGATTCATCTTCGTTATCTCCTAAGTAAGAAGGTAATGTTTTTAATGTCATTGGTTTAGATATCCCTGAAGCCTCTGATCCACAATCCCCGTATAAGAAATGTATATCCAGGTTTATATCAGATGCTAGGTTATCCAACCAGACTTCCTCTATAGGAGCTGACTTTAAAGTTAGGCTCCCATCATTAATCTCCATTACCTTTTCCCATAAGTGTCCTGGCCAATCTTCTTCTACGAATGGAATTCCGTCTAAGGCATCTTCACTGTCTGGCACCAGGAGCTCTGGTTCATTTGTTTCAAGGTTAGGTTCTGCCACCACATCGGATTTTGCTTTCGTTTCTTCTACCGCAAGCTTTTCTGGTTTTGCAATACTTTCAAGCTTGGGTTTTTGTTTATCCAGAATTTCCTGGGTGATTCTTATCAAATTTTGATAAGCTTCCAGCTTAGCTGCTTCCATGTCTGGAGATGGATAGTTTTTCCATCTATTTTCAATGTTTTGGCCTGCTTGGTAGGCTTCCAAGGCAGCATTGATAGGCTCAAAAATATTATCAACCAGAATGGATCCTCCAGATCTCACGGTTGTTTCCTTAAATTCACTGCCCGTTTCTTTCAACTTGTCATGGGCTAGAATTTTTGCTTTCTCTTCGTTTTCAACCCGTTGTTTTTGTTTTCTCATCTCATATCTTTTGCTTCTACTTCTTTTGATTTTTTGAGAAGAAACTTTTGTATTCTCCGAATCATGAGGAATTGTGTTTCTTTTTCCTTGCCTGAGCTCTAGTGATTACCTTGATTGGAACATTCGGTTCTCTCTCTGATGAGCTACTAGGCATCACTTGGACTACGTTGACTACAATTTTTCCCTTGTTCAAAGGATTCTTAGGACAATCTTCCGGAAAGTGTCCTCCCTTTTTGCAACATTGTATGCAATAGGCTTCAATTGGTTTGAGGTTTTTGTCAGGCTCTGGACATTCATTTTTCCAATTGTCATCAGCACCACAATTATGATAGTTTCCTGTTCTGGGCTTCATCATGGGTCTTCCCATAGGAGGTCTGATACCTTGATAAGTTACATAATACATTGGTGCGAGCTCTGGTGGAGCATAAGTCATGGTTTCCTCCATTGGTGGTGGTTGTGGACTATACCAATCTCCCTCTACCATTATGGTAGATGGACTAGGCTCTGCATAGGGTGTAACATGCACTAATGCTTGTTCATCTATGACCCCTTCTGAGTGCATGTACTTTACAGGCACCGCATTATGTCCTGGATAAGGAGGTTGTTGTCCCAACACCGGTTGAGGTCTCTCCATCCCCATTGGTGTTCTTTGAACTTGAGCCATATTAGGCTGATATATGTACATGGGTTGTCCTTGTGGCCTCCTGGGCACGTACTGAACATTCCCATCATACTTTGGTATGAAGTAGTACTCTTGGGTCTCGTGGTTTGTATATTTCTCCTCGATTGCACACCATTTTTGTGGCCTAATTGGTTGTCCCTGTGGGGATATCCCCTGTCCTGGTCCTCTCATAGGTGCCTTTTGCATATTGTTCATCATGTCATGCATTCTTTTTAGCATATCTTCTATGGCAGAGAGTGGTGTTGTAGCAGCCGTTCCCACTTGTACCGGTGTTGTGGATGCATTCTTCTCGCTTTGGTTATCTTCGGGACGTCCTAGACTTCATTAAAAATCTCACAATTGTCTCCTAGGTCGATAGCATCAGACACACACGCCTCTAGGGTTGTATGCTTTTTACTATAGAGTATAGCATGAAGTTCTTTGTTTAGCAGTCCCTCCAAAAAAAATGAAACAAGTCGCTCCTCTACAGGTATCTCCATCTCTGGGCATCTGGCAATGTATTGTTTCATTCGAGTTGCACAATCCCTAATAGACTCACCATGTCTCTGTTTAAAGCTGTAGATTTGAGCTACCGTATTATGTTTAATCCCCATTTAGAACAAGCAGCTACAAATCCTTCAGCTAATGTATTCAAATCCATGATTGACCTTGGTGGAATATTTTGGAACCATGTCAAAGATTTTCCTTCTAATGTCATTCCAAACCTTCGAATTGAGTATGGAAATCGAATATACGTTCCGGTCTTAGCACTTACTTGAAGCTTGCTAAGTGGTCATATGGATCCCCTGATCCACTGTATTTTCTGACCCGTTTTTGGAAATAAGTTGGTATGATACGTCTATTTGGTTCAACTCCAAGTCTTCTATGAGTTGGTCATGTTCCGAGTCCTTCAAACCAGTCTGTCAAAAATAGTGACTCATGTAGCCCTGGGCTGGCCTTAGTGTCACCCATTTTTCTTCGTGATGGGGTGATTTTTGGTTTCTTCACATTACTCTCAAATGATCTCTCACGATGTTTGTCTCTTGGAGTGGTTTTTGGTCCTTGACCCAATACCCAATCCCGTATGGAATACCCCTGGTATTTGGTTTGTTCTACCTCCTCAGGAGTCATCATAACAAAGTTGTTGTTATAACAATCCCTAAACAAGTAAATTGGTAGATCCGCAGATCCCTTATCTTTGATTTTGAAGATATAGATGATCTTCATGGCCGTTAATTGTCCTGGTCTAGCATGAGAAGTCCACAAGAGACCTTTTATGTTTCTATCTTCCCAACAATAGACTCCAATCCTAGGATTATCCCTACTAAGCCGTTTCAAGGGCTTCAAGTCTCCTTGATCGTATCCCTCGAATTCCAAAGTTGGTGGTCCTTCTTTTTCTCACACATCTGGGATTATAGTGTTTACTTCTAAGCCCCATTTGTCTACCATATCAGGATTTTCAACTTGTACATATTGAGTTCCATTTCGATCCATGTACATTTTTCCTTGTTTGTTGGCCCTAACTTCTTCTTCGAACTCAATACCATGATCATTAATGCGAATAGCATACTCTTCATTAAGATCCAAGTAAACATGGGCTCCATGACGATTATTCTTGTGAAAAGTGAGTATATGCTTATAGCGCATTGTCGTTCCGGTTTCAAAGTGAGTCGAGTAAGAAGACATTTTGGATGTTGAATCTGAAAAAGTGTCCGAGACTTCTTCAGAAATTGTGTGTGAGGAATTGCCTTGATTTACGCTTTCTTCAGTGGATACTCTACTGGTGTTTTCTCCAAATAGGCCTTTATTTTCTATTACACGACCGGATCTAAGGTTCATATAGACTTATGAAGCCCTAGATAGAGTACTCACCTTAGGTTGACTTGTCGTCAATTTCCACTTGACTCAATTACAACTTTCTGTCAAGCCACTGACTTCTCGTTTGCAACCTGATTCCTGTACAAAATTTGTCAAATTGGCTATTTTTCTATAAGGACAGTCGAGCTCTTGAGAACTCTAGTGATTGGTCTCTGTATTTCACTTCAATTCGTGCTATGGAAGTCAAAACTTTGACTTTGAGATTGAGCTTAGCAAAATCAAAGGTATAATCTGCAATCTATAAACTGAGTGTATATGTACCAATTTTGATCCGATTGACACCAAAATTTTCCACTGGAGTTATTTTATGCTGGTCTAACACTGTATAAGCCCAAAAGTCAAATTTGAAGTCTCTGGGTAGCAAAAGTAAATAATCGCGATTATTTACTTTTGTCACTTTTGCATTTTCTGGATTGGTTTGGCAAGTATACAGCTTGTTAAAGCCCTTGGGGAAGTTTCAACAAGTTTGGACAAAATTTAATCAAGTTTACCCACTGTTCCGTGTCCGCAGGCTCTGATTACAAGAATCTGTCTTAGGTTTCACTTTTGTGGTCCAAATTTCACCAAAATTGATTTGTGGGGTCCAATTGATGTGCTTGGCTTTGTGGTATACTCAAATTTGCAAAATCACCAAGTTTGGAATCAAAAGTAAATAATCGCGATTATTTACTTTTGACAATTTTTTGCAAATTTTTGTCCCAACTTTGACACAGATCTATTAAGCACTTTATGTTAAGGTCACTAGCCAATTTTCATCAAGTTTGGACAATTTTTGGTCAAATGGTCATTAATTATCTGTCCGAAGACTAACTTTGTAATTTTTGTCACAGTTTTCACTCCAGTGATTCAAATATTACCAAATTTGGTTTGTGAGATTATTACAACATGGTAAAGCTAGTGGTATTCCAACTTGGTCAAAAAAGTTCAAAAACAGGGCAGATATAAATAATCATGATTATTTACTTTTGTCAAGTTTTTGCAAGGTTTTGGTCAACTGAGCATATACACATGTTTATCACCTCAATATAAGCCTATGAATCAATTTTCACCAAGTTTGGATAAATTTTTTCTCTATTCACACTCAAGATTCAAAAAGTCAATACAAACTTTAGTTTTCACCTAGTTTTTTGCCAGTTTAGTGATCCAAATCTCTTGGGCCTTTACAGAAGTTGTTTGTACACATGCAATGAGTCAATGGTATGAGCCTTGGCCAATTTAGAGCAAAAAGTTAATAATCGTGATTATTAACTTGAGGCTTGAAATGAGCATTTTTTTGAAATTTCCTCAAGGACAATCCTTTTATAATGTGTTTTAGGCCTATTAACCAGGTCAAAACTTAGTTTGGCCTAAAAAGTCAAGAAAAAGTAAATAATCAGAATTTTGGTCAGCTTCTTGAAATTTTTACCTCGAAGTGTCCTTGAGCTTACCCATTGGGTCATACAACTTTTAGGCTTACTCCCCAGTTGATTTGAGTGAATTCGAGTCTTTCCGTGCTATTTCTAGCCGTAGACCTGAAATTCTGCAACCTTACATAACAACTCACACTTGATTCTTTCAGAGAGAGCAATGCTATGAAATCCACCTCGGATCCTCCTTACCCTACTCCTAGTTTCTCATGCAATGAGGTTGTGGAAAGTGTCCACCAGCACTCGTTTTCTTGTGTTTTTTATGTTTTTCAGAGTCTTGATCTTAAGACTTGTTTTGTCTACCAATCATTCTCCAAATCCTAATCTAAATCTACAATCTTACAATCCTAAAGGTACTCAGCAAGTACGATTACTTCCAAGCTACCTCTACACAGCAAAAGACGACAATCTTAAGCTATGCGGTTTCTAAAAAGATAGTTTTACTCTAGGCGAACCTAAAGGAAGTTAAAGGACAATTACACAAGACGCTCATGTTTTTCCCTAGTTTAGGTCTCTTCGATCCCCGGCAATGGTGCCAAATGTGGGACGCATGTCTAACCTCACCATTCTATCTTATTGCAGTATTGGCGAGAACCACGATTAATTTTTCAAACCATGGGACGAAGCTGGCTCGACTAGTGCATAGAGGCTACAAGAGGTTTTCAAGCTCTTGGAAAACAACTAGCAACTCGCATCCAGCTCAAGCTACACTCAAGTGACTGAAATCACCAAAAGCCAATCGCTCATCGGCAAGCAAATCACATCCGTTACAGCATCAAATGACATCCAAATGTAACCAAACTTCTAGGACAAGTTTATAAGACCTAAGCACTCATGCCTATGGCCTCAAATCCCAGTTTAGGTCAACTTCCAAAATCGCGATTATTAACAACAGTGGATTTTTGACCTAGTCGTTTTCGACCGAGAATGCATCTAAATGCTTAGCAATGATGCCCCAATACCCCACCTATGCTTAGTTTTTTATTTGAAAGTATAAATTCCTAGTTATGATGAAATTAGGCCACGGGTCGGCGACGCCAAAAGCTATGAAATACTGTAAATGGCTTACGTCAATGCGTAGAGCTCTTACCTTCGGTTGCAATGCAACAAACACATTTGCAATGTGACAACCGGAGAGGGAGTAGGAAGCACGAGAAGGAGAGAAGTGAGCGCCGTTAGCTCACGCTGTGTATTTCTTATCCAAAAAACTTATAAAAAACTTACAAAAATTGGCTTTTATACCTTAGCCAAGGTTTTTGGGTGGTCAAAAGTGATAATCTGGAGTTCTACCAAAGCTGGGAATTGAATGGCTGATACAATCTGGAAGCTTGTAGCCCCAGCTCATTAATTGCAAGGTTTATCAAGAAAACAGGAGTTACAATATTCCCAATTTATCAAAATAATAATTGTTTTTACAAGGAGAACTCCGAAAAATGGTGTCCACGTTAGCTTGTTGCTAACATTCTGGATTTCGAAGTCGAGGTTAGTAAGAAGACTATGAAAGAGGTCTTTGTTCAACATGTTTTCACTCACTGTGATGTGATTGCTAATGGCGGCGATGTCTCCATGGTGCATAATCCACGGTGCAACTGTCAGTTAATTATTTAGCACTCCTCTATATATGTTATCTTACATTTCAAATGTGAATCTATTTTTTTCTTCTCTTATTACAGATATTTAATTAGGTTATACAGATGTTTGTATTTATTTCTATTCTTTTACATTCATAGATGTTTATCCTTCCTCATATGAGGAATGGGAGCCACTGGAGTGAATTATAGGTCTCATCTTTGTGACCCATGCTCATATTGGGGTCTTGCAGTATGCGGGCAGAACTAGCAAAAGCCTTGCAGACGAGGGTATTTTCTTCTATGACCATTTCTACCAACTCAATCAAAGGAATCAGAGAGGAGTGTTGGTGAAGGTTTCACTACCAACCAACTGGAACTCCGTGGATTGGCCCGTTCTCGACACAACAATGAGTGAGGCATTGAGGAGCAATCTCTATAGGGATGTTCAGAGGTCTCTTCGAAACTATGTACCCACTAAATTGGTGAAACTTGTAAATTTCTATCTTGTTGGTCTCTTTGTTGAGTTATTTCATACCTGCAATGTACATGTTGCTAAAACTGTGCTGCTCTGCAAATCATTTGATTCCCTCTTGTGTGATAAGCTTCTTGATCGAGGGTGGTATGTGAAAGAAACTGATGGCATATGTTGCAAGATTGCTCTTGACACTTTCATTGTCAAGTATATGCTTGCGACATAGACATTAATAATCTCCTTTTGGTACAAGCGTTCTCACATTGTTGAGGGTGGTATGTGAAAGAAACTGATGGCATATGTTGCAAGATTGCTCTTGACACTTTCATTGTCAAGTATATGCTTGCGACATAGACATTAATAATCTCCTTTTGGTACAAGCGTTCTCACATTGTTGAAGGTTGCTATTTGCCTATGGATCAAAAGGCAGCAAGTTTGGCAAACAATGTTGTCATAACGTGGAAGTGGTGGACAAAGACCTAAATCTTATGTCAATAATTACAATAAGGCAACAATGCAACCTTTTGCAACTTCGACATAACATAGTGGAGGAGACTGCCGACATTGACTCCATAAAATTTTAGTTCTTGCTGGGTGGACGAAGAGTAATGCAATGAAGGGAGAAGCATTTTTTTGTGGAGATCTTTCTGGCCGTATTCAAATTGTGCCCATGTAATCTAGCCTGAATGGCTTCAACAAAATGTAACTTTTTTGACTAGTTTAATCTTAATATCAAGTGTTTTGTCACAACTCTCTCTCTCTCTCTCTCTCTCTCTCTAAGTATTCGAAACACTTAGACAGGTAGATAGTATCAATTTAATGTATAAACAATGAATTACTAAGTACATTTGTAAGTACAAATTCTGATGTGCTCAATGGGTTTAAGTACATTCCTTGCAGGTATGGGACCAAAATGTCCTCTAGGTAAAAATTGTGAAGATGCTCTACAAATGAAGGTGGGAAAATAGTAGTGCCGGGTGGATTAAGTAAACCCTTATGTGGTGTGTCATCAATCAACAAAGTATTAAGAGCATCATAAGGCACATTGATGTGTTCAAAGGGCTTGTAAAAAAGTGGTACATTAGCTTTAGTTAGGTGGAAATGTCCTGCAATGGTATTACAATTTCTTTGACTATACACAAAATAAAAATCCAATCTCTGAATTTCAGCCAAACTGCAAACTATGGAAACAAGGGGATTCAAGTTTTGGGGCTGCATTGAAGACAAGATAGAAACCCTAAACCATGGAATCAAAAAATTCAAAAATTCCTTTGTGCCTGGTCGAATTACTACTCTGAGATTTCCCGAGTGGAAACTACGTAAATCGGAGATCTCTGTATGTACAATGTACGGTTGTTGTAGCAGCAACAATCCATTGAGATCCAAAATAATTAGTCTCTGCAATCATTGTGTGCATACATATAAGTAGTTAGAAACAAAAAAGAGTATATTATTTAAGTAAAATGAATATTATCGGAACAACCATATCTACTTGAAGCAAGAGTCCATACTGGTCATTTTTTAAGTTGACATTATGTTGTTGAGTGTCGATGCTTCCTTCTGTATTGCCAAGGGTATCCACCTCTTGTGGTTGTGTAGTACAGGACTCTTGTGTTTCCATGGCCGAATGATTAACTTCTTCTGTTGTCTGTTCCTGGCTTTGATTTGCAACGTTGGCCTCCTCCTCTACATGGTCTAGACACTCTGTATCTTCTCTTGGCTTTGAAGATCTCTTCACATTAGCAATTATTGGAGCTTGGACTCCCTCATATTGATCATGTGCCTCATTCTGTGCCACAATAATAGGCACTCCCTTATCCTCCTCTATTTTCCCTAGACCCTCTGTTGCATTCCTTGGCTCTGAAGAGCATTTTACATCAGCATTTTCAACTGCTTGGTCTACTTCACATTGATCAACCCCAACTTCCATTTTAGCCGCTCCAATTGCAAAGTAAATCGGTGTCTATTCCTCTAATATGGGGTTAGTTTTAAGGATTTGATTTCCAGTGGTGGAAACTGGCATGACTTTCTCATCACCGGTCATTGTTAAAGTTATTACATGGTCGTCAATAAAACTGTCTTGTGCATCTAAAACTCTTGGAGTTGAAATAGATAGTAGATGTTGAATAATTGATGCGCGATACCTTTGTAAATATTCCAAGATATAATTTTCCACAACATTCTACAAAATTAGGTTAATTTGTGGTCAATACTTCAATTCATAATAGCACCAAGTTGGTCCAAACCATAGCCTGGAAATACCTTAGACATAAATGGATTCAAAGCAAAAAAACTCTATAGTATGTACTCTGCATGGAGAAGACATCTCCAACCACAGGAATTTAGATCTGTTTGATTAGGCACTTCGACAACTTTAAAGGTTGCCCTGTAGAGTTTATGATTTCCACAAAGCCTTCCATAGACGTGAAGTAATCTTTTTACACATCTATGAACAATGAAAGTTATTTGTTATTAACAATATTGAGGTCATCATCCATAGCCCAAATAAACACTCAAGGTTATATCAACACTCACACTCTTATCTCTGAATGTTCTCCTCATATGGATTGATAGTCCATACCACTTGTTTGTCCAGTTCAATGCATACAAGGCTCCAATGATTATTTGATTCGTATGGAAACACCAGAACTGTGACCTGAAGCAATGGACAGTGGACAAACCATCTCTCCAATGTGCCATGAGGGGTGTTTTTTATTAGGAGTGGTACAGACAACTGTGGATCTAAAACATGTATTTTAGTATGGGTTTGTTGAGGGAGTTGGCTCTTTATAAGCTACAATCAATAACAAGGATTTAATTAGAGACCAAATACAAAAGTAAAGGATCTTCAAGGTAGAGAAGGACACTTACTTTAGGCATAAATAAACAATAGAGTCTATAATTTGTAGCTCATATCTATGCATAAAAGAGGAAACAGAAACAGTTTTTTGATTCCCACTTAATCACCAAATTTTTTAAGAAAGGGGACTTAGTTCTAGTCTATTCCCTTAAGCAACACATTCCCAAGTTTAAGAAAAAGAGAAATGGACCATTTATCATTGAAGATGTATCTCCAAGTGGAGCAGTAAAATTGTCAACCATCGATGGTGAACCAATGGCTAATTGGATTAGTGGATGTCGTTTAAAGAAATACAATTCGCCACTAACCAATGAATTGCTAGAGAGAATGCATGCAACCAAACAAAGAAAGATGAAGTGATAGCAGGTTATTGATGAAACCCAAGAGGAAGCTAGACTTTGAGTACTCAAGTGTAAAGCTGCTCTCATGAATCAACAGATATCGATTCCCATCAACACTTTGGAAATAGATGGTCGACAATGGGAATTACCTAAAGATGCAGTTTCAACAGATGACGACTGGTTAGATGGAATGGATCTCCACATCAAAGTACAACTTAACAACCATAACACCAATGCTTTGGTAAACACAACAGCTAGAGTGAATGCAGCCAGTTATTCCACATACAAGAAAGCAACAAGTCAAGCATTGACCGTAGGAATAACGACAATCAAAGGATACAACAAGAACCCAACTCCAACAATGGGAGTAGTCAACTTGAACGTGGTAGTACATGGATGCTCCTGTCCGCATCAGTTTGTATGCTTGCCAGATGAACACATGAATGAGACGATGATTCTTGGCATTCCTTGGATGCGTACATACAAAGCAGTACCAGATTGAGATACAAATCAGCTAAAGCTATCACTTAAGGGAGGGCAACTCATTGTTCCTATTGCACCAAGCAAAGAGGAATGGAAAAGATACAATCCAAGTCCCAATCCACGAAGTAAATCTTCTCCATCCCCTCGACAAACAAATGCTACACGTAGCATGCAAGGAGTGAGACAAATTTGGGTACCAAAAGCACAACTTGTGGATAAACCAAATCAGATCTTGGTGCCTAAAATTTCAAAAGAGAAACAAAAGATGATTCCAAGGATTCAAGCACAGAATCGACCATCTATGAACAAGGAACTTAACATGAAAAGGTTTGGAAGCAAAAATAGCATTTATCTTCTCCACACAACGTGAAACCAATCAAACAGAGGCGAGTTAAGTCTAAACAAACTCTCAAGAACCATGCACCAAGTAGACCGAGCTACCAGTGGCAAGAAAAAGCTCAACAACCATCTAAAATGCTCCCCATAGCTCAAGCAATCAGCGAGATTAAACACCCTGATGGTACTATCAAACAGAGAGCACAAAGGCTACATGATTTTCTCTTTGGAAGACATCAACAGCAAACCTCGACATCAGAAACCCTTGAGTTACTTACTCAAGACCCAACTCTTGCACAACATGTTGAGTTGAATTGCATTGATCTACATATCATGGTAGAGCCAATCACGGCTATGCATAGACACAATTGTTCAACCCATGCACACAAGTCGTCCCGGAGAACGCCATGTAGGAGGGGTGGAAGGATACTACTAGATACTAAGTAATTAAGGGCAATGTTTGAAGAGGGAGGAAAAAAGTTTCATGTTAACGTGTGATTTTTTGCAAAACTACCTAATAATGCCCTTATAATTCATCAACAAGGGAAGATTCATTGATAATATCTTTCCGATGAGTGTAAATAGTGTATATACTATCAGAAAATCATTAAAAATAGTCCTTTTTGCGTATTTTTCATCATTTTTGTTGAAAAGGAGGCTTAAAAATGGAGAAATCCAACAAAAAACAATAAGCTGTGTTTTTCAAAGGATTTTCTTAATAATTGGAGCATTTCTCTATTTGCTTTGATTTTTCAAATAAAAAGGTCAAAAATTAATAATAAATAGTAGGAAAGCTCAGATGGAAAAATGGAAGACACGATGGTGATCAGAAAGACAAGGCGGACAAGCATAAAAATTTTCAACGAAATCAGAAGATGGAAGCAGGAAGCCTAATTAGGCGGCCAGACCTATTTTTGCAGAATGAGCTACAGGAATCCGATCTAGGAAATTTTTGAGCCTAACATAGATTTCACGGCCTAATAGGACTAACGGGGGAATCTGAGGAAATTTGGTTCGGGAAGTCCAGGTATAGATATCGAGCTTAGGCTAAAACCACCTCATTTCCACTTGGAGCTTTGCAGAGAGAGCATTTCGGCTTCTTTCGCGCGTCATTTTCGGAGCCCACAGTTGACCTTTTGCAGCGCCGTCTCACACGAGACATGAGAGGTAAGTTCCTTACTAATCAATGATCCATTTTGTACGACCGGTAGCTAGTCGAAAGCCCTAGAAAAAACCCTAGAAGCCGAGCAGTGTACGAAGACCTATGACCTAAAAGTGACCATAGCGGCCTGCCAGCTTGACCAAATTGAATGGAATTTGAACCACAGCATGCCCTAACATAATAGAACTATATCATACCATCAGATGATCATTCGGCTGGGGTCAAGGGGGTCCTCAGTAGAGAATTAGGGTTTTTTGAGAAATGCCAGAATTCCGACCTGACCCCATAGATGGCTTGCTAATGAGGCTCATATACAATGTATATGATTGGTTTGGAGAAATCCATCGAGTAAAGACCTCGAAAAGCGAAAAACGGCTCGAAGGTTACAAAGCGTAAAATTCGACATACAAGACCAAACTGACTCCAAATGAGCCAGAATTGGACAGGTAGCTTCACGATGATGTTACGGACAAGTACAAAGCCTCAAAATTGACCGACCAACCCAATGTTACCATATACATGTGGTAGTGATGTGTGTGAACACACTAGGACCGCCGGGGCATTTTTCCCCTCTTTAGGAGGTTTTTTCCCCCGTGCATTGTATATACGCCCATCACTCTAGGGCTACCTATCTTTCCATTGCACTAAGTAACACACTCTCTATTGTGTGCCTTGAGCTTCCTTCGTCTTCTCCAAGCTGTGTGTGTTTCTCTGCAACCCTAATTCCAACAATTGGTATCAGAGCAGGTCACGTCCTCCCGGGCTTAGTCGCCAGCTGCTCCAGCACACGCCTGCTCACTTTCTCCGATTTCAGTGAGCTTTGGCGAGCGTTCGCAGGTCGACAAATATTTTGGGATCGCTCGAAGAGCTTGGTCTGCTCAGAATTTTGATTTGGGCTCATTTCGGCCTCCGTTTCCACTACGGGCAGTACTGCACAGGCTATTTCGTCATTTTGTGCAAATTTTCTGTCAGTGCCGTTTTCTGCATAACAGGTGTCTTATAGTCTTCTATGGTTTGTGCTATATAGCACAAGTTGTTCCCGCTCCATTTCTCCTATTTTCGGGCAGTTTTCACATCAGGTGCAGCATTTACCATGGCTGACAACAACAACACAGATGTGTTCAAGATGTTTGCTGCTGAGGACAGGTTGGATGGGGACAACTACCCTATGTGGGCTTATATGATGCAACATGTTCTTGTGTCAAAAGGTGTTTGGAACATTGTGCAGGGCATTGATGTACGTCCTGGTTCTGAAGATGTAGGCGATGTTGAGGATGTTGCAGGTCTTGCTGCAAGGATTGTAGCTGTTAGAGTTGTTTTGCCTATGGCACAACAAGCTCGTTGGGATGTTAAGGATGCGCAGGCTCATGCATTGATTGCGTTGTCTGTGAAGCGCACCATTATTCCTCACATCCGCTCAACAAAATCTGCAAAACAGGCTTGGGATATTCTAGCAAGTCTTTATGCAAGCTGCAATGAGGCTAAAATTGCTTTGCTGCGTAAAGAGCTAGAGTCGAAGATTATGCATGAGGAAGATGATATGGACACTTTCCTTGCTAGTGTCAAGGATATCAATGAGCAACTCATTTCTGCAGGTGAAGTCATTTCGGACAGTTCCCTTGTGCAGACTGTTCTTGATGCCTTACCAAATTCCTACCAGACTTTTGCTAGTACTTGGAGACTCATGACCCAAGGAAATCCTGAAGTTGTCAAGTTTGATGCATTATGCACATTGCTGTTGCAAGAGTCACTTTCTAGAAAAAACAGGACTAGGCAGCGTGCAGTTGAACAGGTTTTTATTGCTTCTCAAAGAAAGGGTGGTAACAGTAATGCAGCCACTTCTTATGGTTCTGCTGCGAGTGGCAAAAATTCTGTTCCTAATGCTTTTGCTGGCAGCACTTCGTCTGGCAATTCTGGTGATAAGGGCAAAAAGAAGATGCGTTGCCATTATTGTAAAGCCAATGATCACTTGATCAAGTCGTGTCCTAAGTTGAAGGCCAAAGAGGCTAAGAAGAAAGAGGGTGGTTCCACTGCAAATGCTGGTTCCACTACAAATGCAGCCATTGTTGAGTCTTCTGTGAAAGAAGATTGTGATGCTGATGTTGATGCAGAATGGGCTTTTAGCGCAGAGTGCACATACAATCCTGCTATCCATGATGCATGCTTGTCAGTTGCTGCAGATTCACATGTGTGGTATTTCGACAGTGGTGCTACAAAGCACATTACCTCACATCGTGAATTGTTTACCTCTCTCAAGTTTGTCCCTCATGGGAATTCAGTCACTTGTGCCAACAACGCCTCTTATCCAGTTCAAGGAGTTGGAAAGATTGTGCTCACTGCTGCTAATGGCAGTTCCTTCACACTTGTTGATGCACTTTATGTCCCTGGGATCAAGAAGAATCTCTTGTCTGTATCCGCACCTGCTAGACTTGGACTTGTAGTCAAATTTGTGGATGACAGATGTACAGTTCATGATCTCAGTTTTGGTGATGAAATTGTTGCATCTGGGCTTTTGTGCCGTGGGCTGTATAAGCTCACTTTGTATGACAAGTGTGGACAAAATTTTGCAAATGCTGTTGCAGATTCAAGGGCTATTTCAGATGCAAAACTTTGGCATGCACGTTTTGGTCATTGAATTTTGCCAGTTTGTTGCGTTTGCAGAAATCTGATATGGTTGCTTCTTTGCCGCCTCTTGAAGCACCTGTCAAACATGTTTGTGAAGGCTGTATTCTGGATAAAATGCAGCGTTCTAAGTTTCCAAAGGATGGTTCAGTTAGGGCCACATGCAGGTTGTAGCTTGTGTATAGTGATGTTTGTGGGCCCATGCAAACTCCGTCCTTGGGCAATTACCTATACTTCGTGACTTTCATTGATGATTACTCCAGGCATGCATGGGTATTTCCGCTTAAAGCGAAGTCCGAAGTTTTTATGTGCTTCAAACAATTTTTGGCTATGGCTAAAAATGTCTCAAAATGTACTATGGGCACCCTCCGTTCCGATCGAGGGGGGGAGTATATGTCTCATGAATTTAATGCATTTCTGGCTAGTCGTGGGATAAAACACCAATGTACAGTGCTTTATACACCTCAGCAAAATGGTGTTGCTGAGAGGAAAAACAGGTCACTAACGGAAATGGCACGATGTATGGTCAAAAGTCAAGCTTTGCCGCATTCTTTTTGGCTTGAGGCCATCATGTGTGCCACTTATATACTTAACAGGTGTCCTACGAAAGCTTTGCAGTCTATTACTCCATATGAAGCACGGCATGATAGAAAGCCTTCTATTGAGCACATGCGTGTTTTTGGCTGTTTGGCATATGCTTTGGTGCCACAAGTGCAACACAGAAAATTGGATGATAAGGCTGTCAAATGTATTTTTGTTGGTTATAGTGCTGAAAGCAAAGGTTACAGGTTGTATCATCCGCAAACAAAACGTATTCTGGTTTCACGGGATGTAGTGTTTGTGGAAGATTTTGTTCAACCCTTGCTGTCATGTACTAGAGACAGTAATGTAAGCTCACAGGACATTTATGACACTTTGTTGCCTCTTTTCAGTGGTGGAAATACGAATGTAAGTTCCAATGAGGCAAATGTACAGCCTATGGGGGTTTCTGAAAATGTTTTAGAACAGCCTATTACTGATGCAGATGTACATGATGTACTTGATGAGGAAAGGGCTGAAAATGAGCAGGCTAGAGGTATGCCAAAATGGCTGGTGCACACTTTGCGTGACAGTAAATTGGATGCACCTTTATCTAGTCGTACTCGTTCAGGCTCTCGCCATGCATCTTATGCATCAGATTGTTATGCTTTGGCTGTGTCTAGTTTACATGATGTTGAGGAGCCTCTGTCTTTTGATGAAGCACAGAATTCAAAAAATTGGATTGCTGCCAGGAAATCTTAATATGATGCACTTATAGAGAATGACACATGGACTTTATGTGATTTGCCTCTTGGCAAAAAGGCCATTGGTACGAAGTGGGTTTACAAGTTGAAACGCAAGCCGGATGGTGAGATCGATCGCCATAAGGCTCGACTTGTTGCAAAGGGTTATGCACAACAAAAAGGCATAGATTATGAAGAGACTTTTGCTCCCACTTGTCGTATGACTACTGTACGTTTTCTATGTGCATTGGCAGCTCATTTTGGTTGGGATGTACATCAATTAGACATTGTTACTGCTTTCTTGAATGGTGACATATTTGAGGAAGTTTATGTAACGCAGCCTCGCGGTTTTGTCATAAAAGGACAAGAGGACAAAGTGTGCAAATGTAAGAAGGCTTTGTATGGGTTGAACCAATCTCCTCGTACTTGGTATGAGAAAGCTGACACTCATTTGGTTAAACGAGGCTTTCGTAACAGTCCAACAGAAAGCACATTGTATGTAAAGCGTGAGGATGATGTATTTCTCATTGTGGTTCTTTATGTTGATGATTTGCTGATCACTGGACCAAATGAGAGACATATTGCTGAATTTAAGGCTGATTTGAATGCTACTTTCAAGATGAAAGATTTGGGGCTGTTGCATCATTACTTGGGTATACAGTTTAAGCAGTGTGATGGTGGTATTGCCTTGTGTCAGAAAAGTTACATAGAGACATTGCTATGTAAGTTTGGACTTGAGGATTGCAAACCTATTGCCACTCCCATGGAAACAGGTTTGAAGTTGAGTCTACATGATGCTGGCGATCCTGCTGATGTCACTCTTTACCAAACTGTTGTTGGCTGCCTCATTTATGTATGCAACACGAGGCCATATATTCAGTTTGCAGTCTCGCAGGTCAGCAGATTTATGCATAGCCCAGGGTCTAAGCATTGGCAGGCTGTCAAGAGGATTTTCCGCTACCTTAGTGGCACTTTACATCTTGGCTTGTTTTATCCCAAGGGGGGATCATTGCCACCAGACTTACATGCTTTTTCAGACTCAGATTGGGCTGGTTGTTTTGACACGTGAGTGTCCACAAGTGGTTTTTGTTTCATGCTTGGCAGTTCATGTATATCATGGTTGAGCAAGAAGCAACCTACTGTGGCCACTTCGAGTTGTGAGGCTGAGTACAGGGCAGTCTTCACAGCTACGGTTGAGTGTGTATGGCTCAGACGCCTTATGGCTGACTTGGGTGTTGGACAGGACACTGCCAACACTATCTACACTGACAGTCAGAGCGCATTGGCAGTTGCGAGGAACCCAATTTTTCATGCTCGCACAAAGCACATTGAGGTGCATTACCACTATGTCAGGGAGAGGCTCTCAGCAGGAGAGATCAGCTTGGCTTATGTGCCAACACAGGACAACCTTGCAGATCTTTTCACAAAGGCATTGTCTCGTGAGAAGCTTGAAGCTTTCCGCAAAGCTTTGGGCTTACTCCCCTTTGTGGACTGATCTTGTCCTCAGGGCATGGCACTTCCCTTTACTCATGTGCCAGCTCTCGTTCACCGCATCACTCCAGGGGGGATTTGTTACCATATACATGTGGTAGTGATGTGTGTGAACACACTAGGACCGCCGGGGCATTTTTTCCCTCTTTAGGAGGTTTTTTCCCCCGTGCATTGTATATACGCCCATCACTCTAGGGCTACCTATCTTTCCATTGCACACTAAGTAACACACTCTCTATTGTGTGCCTTGAGCTTCCTTCGTCTTCTCCAAGCTGTGTGTGTTTCTCTGCAACCCTAATTCCAACACCCAACACACAGAGTAGTCACAAAAGACGGTGATTTCAGAGTCAATAGAGCATAAAGTGATGCCGGCATGACCAAACTTGACTAAATTCAATTTTTGACTTGTATTAGGTGTATGAAACATGTTTAGGTCAAAACTTATGTGAATTGCAAAGTTTTTGTCATTGTTGTAAATAATCGCGATTATTTACTTTTGCAACATTTTTGCATGGAAATTATCGATTTACCTCACCCATCATGTGTACACACCTATCACATGCCAAAAATAAAGTATGAGCCAAAATGACCACCCATTACTTGCAAAAATGCCAAAAAACGTAAAGAAGTCAGTGAAAGCCAAAATTTGGGTTATGAACAACTTTTCTTGATCCAAATCACCTCATAATTCATACCCAAGGTCTATACCATGCCTAGAACCAGTCTATGCCAAAAAATGTCATTTTGGGAAGAAAAGTTAATAATCGCGATTATTTACTTTTTGGCCAAAATGGGGCAATTTTGAAAATTTGTCATCATACATCCAAAGTACAGGTTGTGATAAGCCCACTAGCCAATTTTGAGTCAATTTGGATTTCAAAATCTCAAATTTCCTTTTATATCTATTGTTTCAGAGACCTAAATCCAAAATCTGGTACCATTTCCACCTTGTACATCCAAATGAGCCCAAATTTCCCTCAGAGCATGTGATTGGCACTTACTTCAAGCCTATAAAGCCAAAATTGCAAAAAAGTTGGAAATTTTCCCAGCTGTAAATAATCATGATTATTTACTTTGGATGCAAATTTTTGTTTTGACCATACAGTTTTGTTCCTTGCATGATTTTATGCATCTGTGCTTGTTCAAAAATTGATTTGAAGCAATTTGGACCAGATTATCAGCATTTCAGTCTAAAAGGACATTCTGAAGAAAAATCGGGCAACTCCGCTAACTTTGCACTCTATTCACAGAACATGAGCAATGCAAGCCGCGGAGAAGGCCAAGAAGAAGTTAAACCAGAAGGAAAAATTGCAAGAACTGCCACTATATCAACTGGACCCCGTGTCAGTAAAGGCAACAAAGGAACCTTATCTTTTTAAGGAGCAGTTAGAAGAACACCACACCACGGTCTTCACGGGTAGATTTAAGAGTGAAGAAGGGCATGCGGTGGAGTTGCAGATCTTGCCCAAAGAGGTTTATGGTGTTGCAGCAAAGCCAGAAACCAAAGAGGCTAACCGCAGGTTGGGACTCCGATACTTCTATGAACAGGAGCCCTGCGGAGTAGAATTTCAGAAGGCTTATGAGCTTCTGTCCACCATCAAGGAAGACGGAAATGCTCAAATCTCAGACAACCAAGGGAATAAGGTAGAGGTTGTGATTACAAAGGAAATAGTGGTAGAGGCACTCAGATTGCCCACTGAAGGGATGACTATGCGGGCAAGAGAGAGGAAAACAACGGGCACATTTACAAAGGAAACAACTGCGGCTACATTTGCCGATCTCATCCACATGTAGGTGGAAGAGTCAGCCTGTCTGTACCATCAACATTTCCATTTCCTGGCGAAAAGGCCACCAAGGTACACTACAACAAATCATGCAGTGGCCACCACTTTTACACAAGTTCTGAAGTCAACCACCAGACAACCTGTGGACCATGCGCAATATGTGTTAACAACATTGAAGGCCACCAAGAAGGAGGGGAAGATAACCTACTTGGGCGCACCTGAAGTCTTGACCAGAATAGCCTATCATGCCATCCGCATGGCCGACAACCTTTCGCCTGCCCCGGATCCGAACACATGGATCTTGGCAGCTCCACCCTCTCCAAGATGTACACAATCTGGTAAGCGATCATTTAAATCAGGTGATGAATTTGATGACAGTTCATCCGAGTAGCATAGCAGTGAAAGCTATGACAACGAAGAAAAAAGAGCTAGGAGGGAAGAAATGAAGCAAAAAGCTGTGGCGGCTCACCAAGAGCAGCCAGATCAAAAGCAAGCGAGGTTTGAAAGGGAAAAATAGGCATATCAACGCACCAGGCAAGCGCGAGGAAAAGACCCAGAAAAGTGGGTACCTACCGGCTTGAAGGGACCGCGAACGAAACATCATTCAAAGAAAGAGGCCAAGGATCCCAAGGATCATTTAGAAAGAATCTACCAAGAGGCAAAGGCCTTGAAGCTGAAAGAGGCGGAAGAAGCGGCGAAGAAAGCTGAAGAAGTGGCTACTCAAGAGAAAAGCCAAGAATCTCCCCAACCCACCTCACCGCCACCGGAGCAACATGATCAACCCATGCCCACTCCACCATCATCATCGCCAGGCCAAGAGACCACTAAAGAGGCTGAGATTGACAGGGCAACAGAGTCTGAGTTCACCCACCAAATAGAAGCTCAATAGCAAACTGACCACGCCGCACAACATAAAGAAAAGGATGCTGAACCAGAGCCAGAACAGACAGCCGAGGAAACTCACAAGCCAGTAGAAGAAACTGATAAAGAGGAAGATAAAGAAAAGGAGCAAACCACTATACATGAGGAAAAAACCGACATTGAGAAGGCAGGAAGACCTACAACTAAAGAAACTGTAAGGGTTGAGACTACACAGCATGTCTCCACTCAGCCAGAAACTGTCGATGTTTCAAAACCTCAGGATGGCAAAAGAGAAGCAACCACCTCTATAGAAACACCAGCAATAACAACATAGCAAGAAGCAACACAAGAGGCTGCCGGCACATCTGAACTAGCAAGACAAGAGGAGTGGCAGTCCAATGATGAAGTCATTGTACAAGTGAACGAGTATGCAAGGCAGATGCAAATCATGACAAAGAAACTCCGCTCAACAGCCTTTAACCGCAGTACTAAAGCCAAAGAATTAGAAATGGTCATCGATGCTCTTCAAGGCGAGATCGATGACAAAATGGCTACAATTACAAATCTCCAAAGGCAAGTAGAACAACATCAAATAGCACGAGACAGCCAACAAAAGGAAATGGAGGAGTTGGGTGACCTCCTGACTAAGCTATCTGATGCCTGAAAATTGAAAGATGAGCAGTTGACAGAAGTGACAAATGAACTTCTCACCACTTCTCTGTCCGCTCAAAAGATTCAAGTACAATTAGATGTAGCCAATGCATCATTGCAGTATTCGGAACAAAGGATTAATGATCAGGCCACTTTCTTGCAGCAATTAAGAGAAAATCCAACCGTCGCGTTGATCAAGGGAACAGATGAGGTGTATAAAGCACTTGAAAAGAAAAAGAAAGATTTAGAGCTGGAGTTGAAGCTAGAGCAGTCACAACACAGAGACCTGGCACTCATGTGGGTCCAAAGAGAGGAGGAGCTCCTTAAAGAGATTGCAGAATTGAAAAGAGTAAACCAACTCCTCAGACATGGAAAGCCAGATACACTGGAGGAGGCAGGCACTTCAGAGCCGCCCCAAGTGGAAATTCCCTTGGTCTCTTTTGATGACTTTGAGACACAATCTACAGTAGAGCCGAGTGGGAAAGAAGATTTTCAAATCCCAGTCACAGAGGAAGACACAGTGCCGATGGTCCAGCTGTCAAAGGCTGAAGAAGCTGCACTAAAGGAGAAGATTGCCTTGGAGGTAGATGAGCAGTGGGAAGCAGCTATGGATTGGGAGTTAAGAGTTTTACACTCTGTCAATGTCACATAGCTCACTCCGAATCAAATCAATGCCCAATGGCACCAACAATCACTGCCATACCCTCTCATCAAGGTTGAACTCTTGCAGGTAAAGGAAAGATTATACCGAGATATGCAAGAATATGGCGCAGATCAAGACCACCCGAAGTGGCGGCTAAGCTGGTTGAACAAGAATCCAAGATACTTGATTCTATTCACGAGAGTACCTGCGACCATACAGAAAGATCCAACATTTTGTCATGTACCTTGAGTAAGGACATGGCAAGCACACGAAGCACTGTAGAAGAAGAGACCAACATGGCTGAACTTTTCCAGGCTGCCAGCTCCCGAGAGAGGTCAAGCGACAGAAGAATACATGGTGAAAACCCTAACGAGCGCCATGACATTCTTCAAAAGTCTGCCAGATTTCTCCTGCGCAATGCTTTACAAATCTGCAGGATGCTACTTACTTGCATACAAGTCTTCAATCATCCTAAGCAAACAGGAGCCCCATGGCTCTCATTTTTGGAAGGAAACAAAGGCCTATGCTATGATCTAAGTGGGCAGCCCTCAGAGGAAGTTCTTTATAGCTTTTACGCCCGATACATGTTTCTGCCATCGCACAATATGCTAGCTTTTGAGGAGACCTTCTACAGTGGATTTTTCACTTGGCGAACGAAAATATTTGCGCCGGTGATAAGTAACCTCACAGCCAGGTTTGTCGGCTACTCGGTAGTAGAACTCAAAAACAAAGTCACCATCCAGTTTTTGCAGGTGCTAGACAAAGAACACAAAATCAGATATGAAAAAGCACTAGAAGCACTGAAGGACCGCCTCGCCCTCCGTCAACCCGAAGATTACCTCAGCCCATAAAGTTGTGTCAAGGGACGACACAGGCGAGGAGGGGGGGAATGTTAGAAGCAAGCTAACATGGACACCATTTTTCGGAGTTCTCCTTGTAAAACAATTATTATTTTGATAAATCGAGAATATTGTAACTCCTGTTTTCTTGATAAACCTTGTAACTAATGAGTCCGGGCTACAATCTTCCAAATTGTATCAGCCATTCAATTCCTAGCTTTGGTAGAACTCCGAATTATCGCTTTTGACCACCCAAAAACCTTGGCTAAGGTATAAAAGCCAATTTTTGTAAGTTTTTTGGATAAGAAATACATAGCGTGAGCTAATGGCGCTCACTTCTCTCCTTCTCGCGCTTCCTACTCCCTCCCCGGTTGTCACATTGCGAATGCGTTTGTTGCATTGCAACCGCAGGTAAGAGCTCTACGCATTGACGTAAGCCATTCACAGTATTTTGTAGCTTTTGGCATCGCTGACACGCAGCCTAATTTCATCATAACTAGGAATTTACACTTTCAAATAAAAAACTAAGCATAGACGGGGTATTGGGACATCATTGCTAAGCATTTAGATGCATTCTGAGTCGAAAACGACTAGGTCAAAAATCCACTGCTGTTAATAATCACGATTTTGGAACTTGACCTAAAGTGGGGTTTGAGGCCATAGGCATGCTTAGGTCTTATAAAATTGTCCTAGAAGTTTCGTTACATTTGGATGTCATTTGATGCTGTAACGGATGTGATTTGTTTGCCGATGAGTGATTGGCTTTTGGTGATTTCAGTCGCTTGAGTGTAGCTTGAGTTAGATGCGAGTTGTTAGTTGTTTTCCAAGAGCTTGACAACCTCTTGTAGCCTCTATGCACTGGTCGAGTCAGCTTCGTCCCATGGTTTGATAAATTAGTCGTGGTTCTTGCTAATACTATAATAAGATAGGATAGTGAGGTTAGACATGCGTCTCACACAGAACTCTTGCTTTCCATGCAAAACGAAACATATTTGTTGACTTTGGGCTTTTTCTCCTTCTTGGCTGCATAAGAACCCATGAACCTTTGCTTATCCTTTGCTCTTGCCACCTATTATCTGTAGTGAGAGAGTTTGAGATAGTGCTTATGCTACTACATGGTCTTCTTGGCACACTAATGGTGAGGTTAGTTGGGGATAGTGTAGCGCAACCTCTAGAACTTCTTGGGCAGGAAAAAGACAAAGCCATAGCTATAATGGAGGGAGAATGAGTTTTGAAAGCCTTTCATAAAGGTAGTGGATATCTTTTAATGAAGGGAGAGAGTTAGCTATCAGTCAGTAGTCAGGTCTTAACAACTTGACGGCTACTGGCAATGGGCCCTACTTTGTGAGACGAGGAAGTTACCTTATGAAAATGGGACAAATCTCAATATTTTAAAATGCTTTCTTTTCTTTTTGTGATATTTTCATGCATTTCTATGTTACGTAAGGTTGCTGCTCATTGGTTGCGCCTTCTTTTCTCTCTCTTCAATAAGGCCCTCTAAATGACCTCCACAATTTCCTAATGAGTATTCTTATGAGAAAGAAGTATATCTCCTCACACAATCACTCATAATAGCTTAGAATAGCTTAGTAAGTAGCATGATAGAGGAGATGAGCATGCATTGGAGTTTGGCTCTTGGTTGGGTTTGCATCACAAAGCCAAGAGTTGTTGGTGTAGGCCTCCCTTCTCACAAGCTTGGAGTTGGTGATGAGCTTTCCATTAAATCTTGAGAAGGAGAGAGAGTTTTCTTTGCTTTACACATGAGATTGTGTGAGTGTGTGTGTGATAATTCCTTGCCAAAATCAGCCCCCCCTCTCTCTTGGTCAACCCCTCTTCATTTTTACGCATGCTAGCATCCCATTGGACCCTGCAAAACTTAGCCAATGATAATTAAGAAGCATAAGTGATAGCCTTGTGACATGTGTCCCCCATTTGTGAGAACTTTAGGTAATTAATTAATGCAATTAAACTCTCATTAGACCCTTTAGTCTTCTGGCCAATAGGAATCAGGCAAGCCATTGGGCTACTGAATGCTCATTGGACCACCTGGGAGATTGTCCAATAGTCTTCTAGAGAGCTTAGTCCTTTTATTGGTTCTTTTATCAAGTGTTTTAAAATGAATTAAACTAAATGTACTCTGGCCTAATTCTCATTGGTCCACCTCTATGGCCATTCAATACGATTTGAATGCACCTTGGGGGCAATGGCCTAGGGAGCTGACATATGTCCCCTATTCCTTTTGTGTAAAGGGATCTTGCTAGAGTGTGTGTGTGTTTCTCTCTCATCCCCTACTAAAAGGGTTCGTCCCCCTCCAAGATAGGGATGTGGGAAGACTTTTGAGTCTTCCCACAAGCATCCAATATGTCCTAGGTTTTCACCATTGGACCTTACCTTTGAATTTTGGAACCTTAGCATTTTGGAAGTCTTAATGGGATGAATCTTAGGGTCTTTGAAGCCCATCATTGCACATTTGTCTTTTGCAGATGCCCCCCCCCTTGGATCCCTATTTTCCCTCCTTTGGATCCCTACTATGACCAGTCTGCCAGCTTAACCAATATTCTAGCTTTTTCTCCCCTGGTACTTCCCCATATTAAATGATCAATTTAACATGAGAAAATCATTTAGGAGAATTAGATATTAGTTATTATGACATTACCTCTCTCTTGAAATCATAGTCATCCTTGATTATGGAGTAGAGAAGATAAAGCCTATTCATTAGTCCTTTTTCTAGCGGGTAGAGGATCCATATCTTACCCTACGACATCGTTCCAGAATGGATGTCCAATCCATTTGGCGCTTGAGAGACTAAGCTGCTGCAAGCATGTCTACACATTAGTCCTATCAATTTTCCATAGTAGAGTGACAAGCTCTACTTGGTGTTTGGAAGAAGTCGTCTCCACAAACTTGATACTAAGCATACATACTACTTAACATTTGTGCACAATAAAGAAAAAGAGAGTCTTATAAGACAAAAACTTGGTTCATTTAAACATTTGTATATTTGCTTACTCTAGGGAAGCATTGTAAGCATTGACAAGGTTTAGGTTATCCTTTGATTGTATGCCTTGCATCCATTTAGCATCTTCAAAAGGATAGTTCTTAAACTTAATAAGATATCATCGGATAACCTTAACGCCTCTCAATACCTTATCTTCATGTCAGAGAATGGACTCGCGCTGCAACACCTCTTCTTGGTCCTCGATCTCCAGTGGGTCTTCAATAGTTGGTTCTTGAGGTGGCTCTCCTTTGTAAGGCTTTAGTAGGCTCACATGAAAAGCAATGTGTATGAGCCAATATCTGGGCAACTTGAGTTGATAGGCCATTTCATTGATTGGTCTAAGAATCTGGAAGGGACCATAGTACCTTTTTGCTAACTTAGCATAGTACTTTTGGTGTCCCGTAGGATTCTTGCCCGTCGTGTGCCTTAATCGAGCCTTGGGGAATTTAAGCAAGACCCAATTATTTTCTTTAAAGGTTTGGGCTCTTCTGTGCTTATCAGCGGCAGCCTTTTGTCTTTGCTGTGTGAGATAGAGATAGCATCCTTAATCTTTTGGAATTATTCTTATAGGTCTTGGCTATATCATCTGCAACGAAGATCTTCCCGTGTACTTTAAGTAGCAGGGGACTTTTAGATCTTTCCTCAATTGCCTCGAAAGGTGCTTTTCTCTTGGAGGTATGTACAGTATTATTGTAGGTATACTCCACCAAGGGTAAGTACTTCTCCCATTTGGACCTTTGATCTACTTCTCTTACCTAGGATTTAAGTAGATCAAGAATTGTTAGGTTAGCTATTTCACTTTGGCCATCTGTTTGAGGGTGATAGGCCAAAGAGAAGTTTAGCCTTGTCCATAGATTCTCGAAGAGACCCTTCCAAGAATTATTGGTCATTCTAGGATCTCTATCCGACACTATGGACATTGGCAAGCCATGGTACTTGAAGATTTGTGATATGAGGAGGGTTGCCATTTGATGGGTTTTGATAGTCTTTTTTACAAGTATAAAATAAGCTTGTTTGCTAAACCTGTCTACTATTGTCCATATTCCCGTATTCCCATGGATAGACTTAGGCAATCCAAAGATAAAATCCATGGATATGCTCTCCCATGGTGAATTAGGGATTAGCAAAGGTTGAAGCAATCCAGGTTGCTTCCCTCTATCAAACTTCGTCTTTTGGCATACCACACATTTAGAAACATACTCTTGTATATTTGCTTTCATGGAAGGCCAATAGAAATATGTTTCTATCCCTTTTAGGATAGACTGAATCCATCTATGCCCCGCATAGGGAGGGGCATGAGATTCATACATTACTTTCTCACGTAGTGAGTTAGTAACGCATAGTATATTACCAAAGAGAATATAACCATCTTACATGGTAAATGGTTCTTCTTTCTTTCCTAGTGCAAGGGCTGAAATCACATTTCTAAAATCGGGATCCATAGTGTACTCATCTATCATAGAAGATAGATCATCGTGACTTGCTATGGAAACCGCATTCACTCTCGGCTGTCTTGAGAGTGCATCGGCTCCTTGATTTTGCTTGCCAGCAATGTGAGCAATATGAAAATGAAATTGCAAAAGGAAATTTGCCCACCTCATTTGTTTGTCGGAAAGCTTGGTCTGCATCATGAAGTACTTAAGGCTTTTGTGATCCGTCCACAGAATGAAAGGAGTCCCCAATAAATAGTGCTTCCACGAGTCTAAGGCATGTAGAACTGCGAGGAGTTCCTTTTCATATATTCCTAGAGCTTGCTCAACAGGGTCGATCCTTTGACTTTCATAGGCTATGACATGCCCTTCTTGGAGCAAACAGCTTCAAGGCAATCACCACAAGCGTCACATTGGATCTCAAATAGTTTTGAGAGATCCGGCAGTGTAAGCACATTTTGAGAGATAAGTTTTTCTTTAAGCTTTTTTAAAGCATTGTTCTCCTTGGCATACCATGTATACCTAATGTTTTTCTTTGTTAGGTCATGTAATGGTCCCGTATTTGCGAGAACTTTACTATGAAGCATCTATAGTGTCATAATAATCAATATCTAATAATCCTAAATCAAGACCCACCGGAGATCGAGGACCAAGAAGAGGTGCTGCAGCCCGAGTCCATTCTCCGACATGAAGACAAGGTACTAAGAGGCGGTAAGACTATCCGACGATATCTTATTAAGTTTAGGAATTATCCTTTTGAAGATGCTAGATGGATGCAAGACATACAATTAAAGGATAACCTAAACCTTGTTAATGCTTACAATGCTTCCCAAGAGTAAGCAAATGTACAAAATGTTAAAAATGAACAAACTTTTTTGTCTTATAAGACTCTCTTTTCTTTATTGTGCACAAAAATGAAGTAGTATGCATGCTTAGATCAAGTTTGCGGACCAAGTAGAGCTTGTCACTCTACTATGGAAGACTGATAGGACTAATGTGCAGACATGCTTGCGGAAGCCTCAGGCTCTCAAGTGCCAAATGGACTAGTCATCCATTGTGGAATGATGCCGTAGAGTAACATAGGGATCCTCTACCCGCTAAGAAAAGGACTCATGAATATGCTTTATCTTCTCTACACAATAGTCGAGGACGACTATGATTTCAAGAGAGAGGTAATGTCATAATAATCAATATCTAATTCTCCTAAATGATTTTCTCATGTTAAATTGATCATTTAATATGGGGAAGTGCCAGGGGAAAGAAAGCTAGAATATTGGTTAAGCTAGCAGACCGGCCACAGTAGGGATCCAAAGGAGGGAAAATAGGGATCCAAAGGGGGGGGACATCTGCAAAAGAGCCATGTGAAAAAATGGGGTTAAAAGACCCTAAGGTTCAGTCCATTAAGACTTCCAAAATGCCAAGGTTGTGTCCAAAGGTCAACCTTAAGGGAATTGGATGCTTTGTGTGTGTACAAAAAAGTCTTTGCAATCCCTACTTGGGAGGGGGCGAGCCTTGCATGTAGGGGATGAGAGAGAAATCCACACACACATACAAAAGCTCCCTTTACACAAAGGGAATGAGGGACACATGTCAGCTCCCTAGGCCAGATGTCCACAAGGTGTACCCAATTCCTATTGGATGGCCTTGGAGGTGGACCAATGAGAATTAGGTAGAGTAAATCTAGTTTAATTAATTTAAAAACACTTAATAAAAGAACCAATGAGAATTAAGTCCTCTAGAAGACTATTGGACAGTCTCCGAAGGGGTCCAATGAGCATTTAGCAGCCCAATGGCTTGCCTGATTCCTATTGGCCAGGAGGTAAAGGGGTCCAATGAGAGTTTAGTTGAATTATTAAATTACCTAAAGCTCTCACAAAAGGGGAAAGGGGGACACATGTCATAAGGCTATCACTTATGCTTCTTAATAGTCATTGGCTTGACATGGGGAGGTCCAATGAGGGTAGAGCAAGAGCAAATAGCAAGAGGGCTCGCCCAAGAGAGAGAGGGGGACTGATTTTTGCAAGGCATTATCACACACACACTCTCACATAGTCTATGTGAGAAGTAAAGAAGACTATCTCTTCCCAAGCTTTAATGGAGAGCTCATCACCTACTCCAAGCCTGTGAGATAGAACCCTACATCGACACACTCTTGGCATGTGGATGCAAATCCAACCAAGAGCCAAGCTTCAATGCATGCTCATCGCCTCTACCATGCTAATTACTAAGCTAAGCTATGCTAATATGAGTGATTATGTGAGGAGATGTACATCTTTCTCGTAAGATACTCCTTCTTCCTCTCAATCTACTCTCATACCCTGCTAGCTCTCACCATCTTCAAAGGTGTGTGAGGTCTTGGGTCTGAGACCGAGGATAATTGATGTTGTGTTTGCTAAGTGTTTTGCTTAGTGCATGAAGCTTTCATCTTCATTGCACTAGCTAGTCTTGAAGGAACACAAAGAATTCTATTGTACAATGTCTCTCTTGATGGGAGAAACCATAATACAAAGCCTTTTGGAGGGGGGACCGGCTCCATGCAAATCCGGTCCTCAATTGTTGTCAATTGCTTAATTTCTCTCTCTTTTGAAAGTATTGTTGATGCTATCTAACTAGGTGTTATGCTTTTTGTTGCTCTCTCCACCCAAGCAATCTTGTAATTCTCATTAGGAATCTATTCTAATGAAATGCCCACTATGTTCATGCTAATTTTCGCTACACACAAGTTTTTAGGCCATTAAATGTTACATATAGTATGCACACATACCTATAAAGCTTCGTAGTTCATGTAGATTCCTTGGATTAGGCCATCCTTTTATTACCTCTAGCTTTGATGGATCCATTTAGATGCCATCTTGAGAGATAATGTGACCTAAATACTGAATTTCTTGTAAGAAAAACTCACTTTTCTTTCGATAAATATAAAGTTTATTCTCTCGTAGACTTGAAATATTACCTAGAGATGTTGCTTGTGTTTGTCTAATGAATTAGTGTAGATAATGATATCATCAAAGAACACTCCAGTAAAGGTTTGGTGAGGCCTGAATAGCTTCTCCATCAAGCAGTTAAATGTGGATGGTGCATTGGTCAAGCCAAAAGGCATGACAATGTATTCGTAAAGACCAAATGTAGTGGGAAATGCAGTCTTTACAATGTCTTGATCAGCTATCCCTATCTGATGGTAGCCACTTTTTAGGTCAATCCTACTGAAGTAGGTCGACCCTTGCAGCTTATCAAATAGGTCTTGTACCCGTGGAACGGGAAACCTATTTTTGATAGTGACCCTATTTAGTGCTCTATAGTCGACACACATTATATACGTGTCGTCTTTCTTTTGCACTAATAACACGGGTGAACAAAATGAAGATGAGCTAGGCCTAACCATGCCCTTCTCAACTACTCTTGCACTTGCTGCATAATCTCCTCTTGTTGAGCTTGAGAAACTCTATAAGGAGGTTTATTAGGCGGTGAACTTCCTGGAAGAAGTTCAATTGCATGGTCATCATTGCCTCGTTAAGGAGGTAGTTCACAAGGGGTGTCATCAATAAAAACATCTTGAAATCCCTTGAGAAAATTGGATAACTCTAATTCCTTGTGATTTTTTATATTTTCTTTTGCTAAACCATTAGGTTCATTTTGAGAATGTTTAACAAAAATCATGTACACGGAAATAGTGCTCTTTATTGACTTATTGAAAGCTTGCATATGTACAATGGGTATGGTGTTACCCAACTCCTTAGCATCTATGTACATATATTTTTTCTTGAACCTAGAGTAGATTTGCCTTTCAGGAAATTTAACATTGGCAACCATGCGATCAAAGCATGGTGCCCCTAGGATTACATCCTCCTGCTTGAGAGGACAGATAACAAAGTCCTCTTTGTCCACATAGTGAGGCGGTCCGGGGCGGGCAACAAGAGAGGTGACCTCTAAACACCCCTCAAGGCTTTTGTGCTGCTCAATTGGGGCTGGGGAAACCACAAGCACAACACAACAACAAACCCACGGCCAAACCCAAACAAGATAGGGACACCACCTAGTTATGGTATGCGAACTAGGAAGCAAGAGAGATTTTTTCACAACCAAGAAGATGCACCACACAACACACACAAGCAACTTCACACCAAGACACACACAAAATGGACTAGAGAGAGCTAGAGCAAAGGGAAGAGAGAGAGGAATGGATCTTGTGTAATACCTTATTTGTGACTTGCAAATGGAGATGGTTCGTTATGATGCTATCATAGATCTTGCACAAAACTCACTCAATGCTTAGTGAATGCTAAACATTGCCAACACACACACACACACACACACACACACACACACACACACACACACACACACACACACACACACACACACACACACACACAGTCTTAGGGTGTGGGAGACCTCTCACCACAATACCCTCTTACAATGGACACAAAATTGGCAATGAAAACACACTAAAACAAGATCAAACGATAGAAACTCAAAATACACAAGTCACCTTGAATTCACCTAACCACACAAGTGGAAGGACGAAGATTTGAACGTCGAATCATGCCTTTGATACACCAAACCTCAATTCATTGATGATGAAGGAACATATACAATAGTGGTTTTGAGATTTTGAACTCATGCTCTTTCACTTGTAATGTGTAGCTTGAAAGCTTCTCTCACACCAAAAGTGAAGCTCACAAACTGGTTGCTACGCCTAAGTCTCTCCTTACGCATAGAGTGTTGGGGTGCTATGTGAGATATTAGAGGTTGTTTTACAAGAAGAAGAGGGGCCTATTTATAGTTTGGAGACCCTTATTAAGATTATTTGGAAATCCTAATTTATAAGCTAACAAATTAGGATTATGATTTTTTCTGAATATCAAAACATTGCGGGCCTTCTTTGTCTGCTTGAGTCATGGATGTGGGCTCAAAAGAGAGCATTATTGATGGTAGATAAGGTGAAAGTAGAGTTTTAAGGAAGGAGAGAGAGAGTTACTATGCATATGTCTTGAGGTGAGGTGTCTTTTATGGTTAGGTCAATGGCTATTTTGTGTTAGTAATCACTAGAAAGTTAATGATATATTTACAATGGGTAGCATGAGGTGGATGGTTGAAGTAAGATGGTTGAATGAAGTGAGGAAATCCTTGTGATGGTGAAGCTTGAAGAAGTTTTGGATTTACTTGTGTAGGTTCGCAAAATGACTATCGATCCTCTTCTTCGTCTTCTCTTCTGTACGCCACCGTCGCCAAGGTTGATTATGGCGATGAAAATGGCAATTCGATTGATGAGATCTCTCAATTTACAGAGGTTAAGCATGGTTTACATGCTGAATTTTATGTATATAGAGAGCGGTAAGATGGAATTGTACTCTGGAAGTAATAGAGAGAGGCATAGAGATGGTGTATGTACATGGAGAGCTCATATGAGAGCTATGGGGATAAGAGGGGAGGTTAATGGTGAATAAGGTGAGAGAAACCATGAAAGGTGCAGATTTGAGTGAGGGATTGAGAGGAATGTGTGTGTGTGTGTGTGTGTGTGTGTGTAGAAGTGTGGAAAGAGGTGAGAGAAGACTATGGGCTACTTGTGAGGAAAGTGGGCAGAGTGGGGTCCACTCCAAAAACCCTAGCTCACTGGTGGTTGCTCCAAAAATCACCAAAATTTTTGAGATGATTATCCAGCTCTTGGTCCACATTTTCTTTTTGACCACTGCTTCAAGTTCGGAGTAGAGATGGACATAAAAAATCCCACCAAAATACTTGTTTTTCTTCACAAAAAAGTCTTCAGTGGCCTCCCTTTTGTTGAATTTGCATATGGCCCCAAAGGTGAGCCCCTCCTTGCATGAGAGCATGACCTAACTTATTCTTAGAGGTTTGAAAATATACATGATTTTAGATTATTCATAAATATAATATATGGATATGATGAAAAAAACTGGTTAGTGTATAAACAATTCGTGGAATCTAGAATAGTGTCACCTATATATAAATATAAAATGGAAAAAAAAGATATATGAAAATATAAAGAATCAAATGAGGGGACCCTCATTTGTTTCTATTAAAGTATTTTTATTTACAAAAGATAAGAAAAAATACCTCTAGGAAATAGGAATTTAGTGAAAGACAATGACTGATGGTGAAAGGTATTTTTGAGGTTTTTCCTTGGAGTTGATTCACAAAAAAAAAGAAGAGAAGCTTGCATGGAATGATTTTTTATAGAATACATAGGTAAAAAATATTATGGTAATGGTAAGTAAATGTACATAGCATACATAGGAAAATAACGCACGCATAGGTAGAAATATTTAAATAAATACCAAAATAATTATAAAAATTTCTTATATTTAGGCCCTATATACAGTGAGATATTTACACACCAATGGGCCATAATATACTTTGGCTTTTGTTTTTATTTATTTTTTTGGATCAATTAGCCTAGTGACTAGTTAGCTGAGGGTTTTAAGAAGATATGGGGAAAGTCCTCTAACTCACACACGCCTATGTACAATGAAAAGGTAAGAATAGCAACAATGTTTAGGTGATTTTGGTAGGGTGAGGTAACTCACTATGGAAATTACGGAGAGCCGAAAAATGGCTATCATTAGCCCTCCCCCAGTATCATGGTATATTCATGTACCATCATAGAGCATCTTTTGCAAAGAGAGTGCTTCTGAGTCCTCTATGATATCTGGTCCCTTGACAAGATTTTCATGGTGTGGCTTCTTGTCACACTCATGCTTCATGCAACAAAACTTACATGAGATAGTCGCTTTTTGACAGTCCTTCGGTAGATCCTTTGGTAGAAGGTGACTCAAATAGGGCTTCAAGCGATACCCGTTGTCAGGCATTTTTTGGATGAGTACAAAGGCCATAAATGATGCCAAAAATACTTGGTGACCACCCCCATGTGTATATATGTACATAGTGCTTCCAGCTTTGAAAGTGTCCGTGTAAAAAACCCTATACAAAGGCTTGGTTTTGGTCAAGCTGTTGGCTGATGTTTTGGGTTGTTTGGGACTCCAAAATATGGTTTTTAATAAGGGGTTTCAGCCGTGCTTAACAGCTTGTGAATCGGACTTGTACGTCATGAATTATGAGCATCCAAAGCGGGCGGTCTCAACTTAGAAGGTGATTGCGAGTGCATGCGAGAAGGGAAACTAGGACAACTTGGGGGGTCTAAGTTTAGAAATGCTGAAGTTTTATATTTCTGGAGATAGCCGAGGTGATGGGCTTCGAGCCGTGTGTTACGGTGCGTCATTCGGTGACCGGAGTAGCGAGATATGTCTCGGGGAAAATTGTATGAGAAGTCCCCTCATGCTTTGGGAGAAGCTGGAAATTTTTGAGAAGTTGGGGAGGTGGGAGGATGGTGCCAAGTGGCAATGGAGTAATCCCACATGGGGGGGAGAAAGTGGAAATTGGAGGGTATAAGGGGGGGAGTGGGTACCCCCTAAGGGTGTATCAAAGGAGCTAATGGAGCTTCTTGCCTTGCTTGTGAGGGCACGTGGACTTTGGGGGAGAGGGGGCGCGCCATTTTCAGTCCACACCAGCTGCCTAAGGGCCTGGCCACTTTTTTGGTCCACCGGACATCCCCTTTCCCCACTTGCCTTGGTCAAAAAGTGGCCGACAGCTCATTTTTGACCCAAAAAAGGCCAAAATTGGACCAATTAAAAGGTGCCCAAGGAGAGAACCATGTTGGCTAAGAAGAACGAAAAAATCCCTTGGGATAAGAGCAAAAAAAATCCCCTTTTAATAGCTACAATTCCTTGCACACCCTTTTTCCTAACAGAGACTAGCTTTTTTGGAGCTTTTGAGAGAGACCCCATCTTTGAAAGCTTGTAACTCTCTCGTCTGGTGTCGGAATTAAGCATATGGATACTCTACGGAGGTCTACATGACACGAGATTCATCCTTATAGTCTTGGTTTTCATCAATTTTAATCATGGTTTGGGCTAGGGCTGCTTTCCGCCCGACTCTATCGGTGTTTGACATAGGTGTTTTTCGCAGCTTTGTGGTGTTTCTTTCCGACGGTGTGGTGTGTGCAAGGCTATAGGGATTCTCATTTTCCTTCTTGTTTGCATGCTAACATCATTTTGGTGCCCCCACTGAGGAGAAATCCTCTTGTGCTCTAATTTTTACGAAATTCTTATACCATGCAGACAGAAAATGTAAATGGGATGTGGGTCCTTATGGACAACCGCCTATGTATGTGCTATTTGTGGACAGCAAGTTAGGCGGTTGTTTAATTGGATTGCAGCCTTTGTGAGGGTCGTGAGGTTTTGTGAAGCCGAGCACTGGGGGCCGGGTTACCCAGTGTGAGGTGGATTAGGTACTGGAGCGATCCATCGACATCCCTTGCAGTTTCGACGTCACATGTAAGTGTTTGTGTGGCAATCAAACATGGCAGACGAATTTCCTAAGTTTCATGGATTGCCTAGTGAAAATGCACACTCTTTTATTGAGAAATTGGAAGTTACTTGCTTGCTTCGGGGCATACAGGATCCGGCTATACTGTTATGGCTGCTGCAATACAGTTTACAGGATGAAGCAAAAGCTTGGCTACAAAATTATGGAGAGGCGGCATAGGCACAAACGCCAGGGATTGTGTTGGACTATAATCATGTGAAGCTGGCATTTTTGGCACAATACAAGAATGTCAAAGCACCTGATGAAGTTTGGCATGAGATTTTGGGCTATACTCAGAGGGCTAATCACAGTGTGGATGATTTTGTCATGCATTTTACCCGCCTTTGGGATAAATGGGCCCGAGCATTGGGAAATGAAACCCCTCCCGCCATGTTAAAAAAGGACCGTTTTGTGGCAACCTTCAAGGAGAGTTTGAAGTTTAAAGTTGAGTTGAAGCGGCCTACCACTTTTGAAGAAGCAATTGTAATTGCCAGGGGGAAAGAATGGAAAGCTCAAAGACTTAACGATTATGGGAGAGTGGTCCATGGACAGGTTAATGGTGGCCAAAATGAGGAGAGCCAAGTAGATGCTGGAGTTCAACCTATGTGAAGGGCTGTAGACACTGAGCAATTGCAGCGTAATATGCAGGACATGATGACCATGATGCAGGAGTTACGGCTCAATGTCCTTGGAGGTGGTCGTGGTCGTGGCGGTGGTAGAGGGGTGGCCCAGCCATATGAAGCTCAACCTAATGCCAATGCGGGTCGTGGACAAGGTGCTCCTCAGCCAGCAAGAAGGTTTATCCCTACTTGTTATAATTGCAGTGAACTGGGACATATCAACACTCATTGTCCAAAGCCAAAGAGAATGGGAGGTGATATGTACCCACTTCCCCAACAGGTTTGTGACAGGTCTAATGATTATGCCTTGGATATACGAGAGGATCGTGGTACTGAACAAGAGAATCAAGCTTCAACATCAGGTGGTCACGTGGGTATTGTGCAAGTGGAGATTAAAGAGGCAGATATGATTTCATTGGGGAAGCGGGAAAGGCCACCAAATGGTGCTGGCCCTAGCAAGAAGAAAGGGAAGGAGAAAGAGGGTGAAGATGCAAAGACCAAGAAGAAAAGGAGACCTCGCAGGAAGTTTGAAGTGGCGGATTTGCCATTGGGAGAAGGTCAGACAACTTATAGTCTCAAGGAGGATCTGATTGGGAGGAAAGTAAATTGTACTTTTGGACAGTTGATGAACATGGTACCCAAATTTAAGAGGCAGTGGAAGTCGTTAGTGAATCCTATTGAAAAAGAGCCATGCCAAAGTTAAGTGTTTGGGACTAGTCAAAGGTTTGGAGATTGAGGTTTTTAATGTGAAAGTCATGGTGAACTTTCACGTTATGCCGGCAGTTTTGGGAGCTTTTCCTCTCATATTGGGACGACCTTGATTAAGAGCTGTGGGTGTTGTACAAGATTGGGGCAAGGGCACAATCGCTGTGTATAGCAAAAAGGGAGAGAAGAGGATGTTTGATATGATTACCAAACAGCCTCTGGCATTAGAAGAGGTGTCTGAAGATGATGAATCTGAAATCACCAATGAGGGAAGTTCAGAGGATTCAGATAGTAGTGCTACTTCAAGTTCCAGTGACGAGGGTGAAGTGTCCTTTTTCTTACTAAATGAAGAGGAGAAAGAAGATGGTGAAGTGCTGCAGATTTTAGAGGATATAAATGCGTCAAGTCAATTGGAGCAGCTTGAAGATTTAATGCAGCCCAAGCAGGAGCTATCAGTGAAGAAAGGAATTGTTAAAAATATGCTAAGTACAGATTTGTCACAAAAAGAAAGGGCAGAATACCTGAAGATGCTGGACAAGTTTTTGAATCTGTTCATCACATCATATCAAGAAATAAGGGGTTTTGTTGGGGACCCAGTGAAGATTGAGTTGATAGAAGGAGCAAAGCCAGTGAGACAGAAACTAAGAAGAATGGGTAAGGAGCAAATGAATGCTTTAAAAGAAGAAGTGGATAAGCTTTTGAATGTAGGGTTTATTGGTCCAGTAGATAATGCTGAGTGGGTCAGCCCTGTAGTGGTCACTCTCAAGAAGGATGGACGTTGGAGAGTTTGTGTTGATTATAAGCCATTAAATGCAGTGACCAAAAAGGATCCTTACCCATTGCCTTTCATTGATCAATTCTTGGATACAATGGCTGGTTTTGAAAGGTATAGCGTCTTTGATGGTTATTCAGGATACTTTAAGCTTATCCTTGCTCCTGAAGATCAAAAGAAGACTACTTTTATCACTTCATGGGGTTGTTTTTACTTTCTTTGCCTTCCCTTTGGGTTGACAAATGGGCCTGGGGCTTTTGAGAGAAAGGTAGATTGGGTTCTTACCCCATTCCTTGGGAAGTTTTTCAAACGGTTAATAGATGATTTTTGTGTGTACAGCTCACGCAAGGAGCATGTTCAAAAGCTTGAGATGACTTTTGCAAGGTATGATGAATGCGGGGGTCAGTTAAACCCTAAAAGTGTCATTTGGCACAGCCAAGGGTGAAGCTTCTTGGGCATATGATCTCTGAAAATGGAATTGAAGCAGATCCAGGGAAGGTAGAAGCTTTGCTATTGATGTCATTCCCAAAAGATACGAGGCAATTGGCTACATTCATTCAGAAGGTCAAATATCTGTCTCGTTTCATACCTTTTGCGTCACAGTTGTTGTATCCTTTGCAGCAAGTGGTCAAAAATGATCCTTTGGAGTGGACACATGATTGTGAGGATGTTTTTGATAAAGTTAAAGAAGTGTTGAGCACCTTACCTGTTATGCAAGCCCCTGATTGGGAGAAGGAGTTTTATGTTAACCCGTCAGTTGGAGTATATGAAGCCTATTTATTATGCTAGCAGGGTGAAAACTCCTCATGAAAGAGAGTACTCAGAGGTTGAATTGGTGATGATTAGCATGGTCTATGCGTGTAGACAGTGTGAGCGGGATGAAAACACACACAGCGCCTCTATAACGACCCGACACACACTCTTGGGAAGATACACACACACACACACACACACACTATGGGGCCCCACTCGGCTTACACAACACACCTGGCCGAGACAGGGAACACACCTCAAGAGTGAGAGGAGAGAGACTATCCACTTGCCCACTCCACACAGACACACACACACACACACACACACACACACACACACCCAAAAAACTCAGCTCAAAAGAGGAGAATTTCTGATGTTTAGATACAAAAGAGCTTGGGCCAACACCAATGGGGCAAACAGCTCACCCAATATGGGTAAAATATGCCAGATACAATCACAAATTGGAGAAGAAGCTTCATTCATAGGAGAAACTTACACAGCAAAAACAACAGAAAAAGGGTGAGGAATTTGGCAAAATGGACAGCGCCATCGCGTCCGGAACGGCCCAAAACCCCAGTCTACAATGTCAAAGTGCTCAAATCCGACCTCGGATGAGCACTTTAGGGCCAAAACAGGCTCCAAAATGGGCAAAAACACACCTGCGGCTGTTCCTCCTCTCTTCTCCACGTTTTTTCTGGTCTTCTCTCTTTTTTTTTCAGTTCCCACACTTAGCTTTTTTAGTTGGGCACCCTTGGCCTTTTAGATGACCTCAAACGGACCCTGAACAGGCCAAAAACTGACCTCGCAGTGCATAGTTGTCACCTTTTTGCATCATTCGCACGCCTGGCACTCAACTTTTTTCCAATAATGCATCTCGCCACCACGTGAAGTGGCCCCAAAAAGTGGTCCTAATGATGACCTTTCTGAATAACTCTCACCAGAAAACACCCACGTTGTGTCCGTCCTCATCCGCGTGCAAATATTGACCTTGTTCGCCCTCCTGATGCCACTAGATGCCATCTGACGCACCTGCTGCCCTCACGTCGTCGGCCCGCGGATAGCTTCCTCGAGAAGTTTTACACGCTACCAACTCCTCCTTATTGAAGAAAAAACACACTAGTATTGTAATAGTGAAAATCGCTGCACTATGTACATGCTGTCCTACCTGTACACATATGGGCCCCACGTAACCACCTGGCTCTAGAAAATGGGCAATCCTTTATTCGATGCACCATGCTTGTGTATGTACATAAGCGCAATCCCTTGCTCCAGAAAATTCCTGACATAATTTGCCCATCACCTAGCCTGCTAGATCATTCATGATCAGCAGCAGCAAAGAGAGATATGAGACTCGCCGCATCACAGGTCTCCTCATCCTTCACCAACATTGCTTGCTCCACAGACAACTCATCTTGCTCCACCATCATCAACCTGGCATGATACAACTGAAGACGCAATCCATTTACCCTTGACTTATGTAGAACACCATCCAGGTTAGCCAGCTGATATGTGCCATTTGGAAAACACTCCACTACCTTGAAAGGGCCTTCCCACTTAATTTGAAACTTCTTTTGGAAGGTGTTGTCCAGCTTACTGTTGTAGCGCAGAACCAAGTCATGTTCCTTGATACCCTTACTTTTGACCTTTTCATTTATCTTTGCCAAAGCCTTATCCTGCATCTGCCCATAATGCTCCAATGCGCTCATCCTATCCAACTGAACCTCTTGTAACTGCAAGAGCCTCTCTTTGAATGCATCACTAGGCGGCCCAAGCAACTTCTCTAACATCTTGACCGCAGGAAACTCTACCTCCACAGGCAATAGTGCTTCCTTTCCATACACCAAATGAAATGGAGTAAACCCTGTACCTGTCTTCACCGAAGTACGATAAGCCCATAATGCACTAGGCAATTCCAAATCCCAATTCTTTCCTTGGTGCTCTGTCACTTTAGAAAGAATTTGTACCAACTCACCATTGAATCTTTCATTTAAGCCATTACACTGTGGGTAATAAGGAGTGGTATGCTGATGCTTAATCTTCATCTTTGTGCATAAGAAGTCTAGCAGTTTAGCTCTAAATCCTGGCCCCTTATCTGAAAGTAGCTCTAATGGCACCCCAAACTTGCAACATATTTCATCATACACAAATTTTTCCACATCCTTTGCAGTGATCTGTTTTACTGCTATAGCCTCTGCCCATCTAGAAAGATAGTCCACTGCCGTCAAAATATAGCTTTTGCCCCTGCTTGTGATAGGTAACGGGCCTATTGCATCAATCCCCCACTTTTCAAACACATCAAACGCCATAATGGTTTTTCGTAGCTCTGGCTTCAACACTCTCTTCCCAAATGCTTGACACCTATTGCAAGACCTACACCAATGGTGAACATCCTTGTGCAAACTAGGCCATACATACCCCTCTTGCAAAATCTTATGCAAGGTGATCTTTAGAGCAAAATGGCCACCACATGCGCCTTCATGATTCTCTTCCAACACTCTGTAAAGCTCCTCCCACCAAGGTACACGTCTCAACACGAGATCAGCCCCTTTCATGTATAAGACATCACCAATCAATTTGTACCTGTATGCTCTACGCACAAAGCCATACTTCTTAGACTTCTGAATCTCCTTTGTAATGATTCCTGTTAGCAAAAACTCCTCTTCTTGAGCCAAACTTTCCCGGCCATGATAAAGAGGTAAATTGGTCCTCAACATGAATAGCTCCCCAATCATGCCTTGAGCTGCTTCATGTGCCTCTCCATTTAGAGCACGTTCAATGTGTCTGATGCTCCATGCTTCAAACTTTTTTAACAGGCCTTTAATTCTAAAGCACATTTCCTTCAATGAGGTGTTCTTGCTCTTCCACACACCCAGCACTTGCTTCACCACTAACAAGGCATCACCTTTTATGCTCAACCTTCGAACCCCATGCTTCAAACAAATGTGTAATCCGGCTTCCAATGTAGCATATTCAGCCTCATTGTTACTATGCGCATCCAATTTGAACCCTCTCTTGCATACTAGCTTCCCCTCTTGATCATAAAGTGCTATACCCCCTGAAGCTGCATCTTGGCTCTTTCTGTATGAACCATCAAAGAACAACACATGTGCATTGCTGATCTGTGGCACTTCTTCAACTACCTTTCTCACCACCTCTTCCTTAACAATAAGGGGATTCTCCTTGTAGGTCAACAAATCAGCTAGGGTAGCCCTTGTACTATCTTCCACTAGAAAAGAGAACTCAAACTCTTGCAGCTCAATTACCCATTTCTTCACCACATTTGACATGTTAGTACCATTAATTAACTCTGGCAAAAAGGCATAACTCGTCAAGAAAACAAAAGGCCGTGGTAGCAAGTAATGACGAAATCGTGGACAAGCAAATATTACACTGGCCATCACTAGCTCTACTTCCGATAACTTTCTCTCCGCTACCAACTTCACTCGGCTTGCACAATACACTGGCCTCATATAATGGCTGCCCTTCCCCTTTTGCAATAGCATGGCTCCAATGGCATCATCCCCTACTGATGGATTTACATAAAAAACTTTCTCCCAATCAGGAGCCTGCATGGCTGACAACCCCCCTAACACCTCTTTCACCTCTTGAAACACTTCTTCACACTTGTCATCCCATTGCAATGGATGATGCTTTGCCACTTGCTGTAATGGATAAAGAAGCTGCGAAGACAATGGAATAAACCGTGCCATGTACTTCACTTTGTGTATAAAGGTTGCCAATTGCTTCGTACTCGTAGGTGATGGAAGAAGAATAATAGACTTAACCTTGTGTGGATCAGCCTCAATGCCATTTTCTGACACCATGTGGCCTAATAACTTCACCCTTGGCTGTGCTAAATGACATTTCTTGGGATTTAGTTGTCCTCCACATTCATCATATCGAGCCAATACCAACTGCAACTTCTCATGGTGTTCAGCCCTGCTGCTATAGACACAAAAGTCATCCATAAAAGCTTTAACACAACTACCAATGAATGGTGCCAATACCCAATTTGCTCTCTCTTGATAGAAAGATGGTCCATTTGACAACCCAAATGGCAATACTGTGTAGCAATAGCAACCCCATGGCGTAATAAAAGTTGTCTTTGTGCGGTCTTTAAGAGCAATCTTCAATTGAAAATAGCCTGAAAAACCATCACACAAATTGTACCTCTCATAACCTGCCACTGAATCCAAGATCTGATCAATGAATGGAAGAGGATATGGGTTCTTCTTAGTGGCTGCGTTTAAGGGTTTAAAATCTACACAAATTCTCCACTTCCCATCCTTCTTTGGACTGACTACAACTGGACTCACCCATTCTGTGGTCTCCACAGGGACTATGAACCCTGCCCTCAACAACTTGTCCACCTCTTCTCGCAAGGCTTCCATTTGCTCTTGACCCATCCTTCTTAGCCTTTGCCGCACTGGCTTAGCACCTTCTTTCAGATCTATATGCATCTCTTCACCCTTGAACCCTCTGATCTCTTCATATGAAGTAATGAACAAATCAGGAAAACTAGCCAGCATATGCAAAAATATATCCTTCTCCATAGCTAAGAGGTCTCCACTAATCATTTGCGTCATTAATTTCTGCTTCTTTGACAACTCAACCTTGGTTTGCATCAGCCCTTCAATCACTTCATAAGGCCCTTCACTTTCATCTTCAACTTCATTCGCAAATGCGACTAAACCACACTCCTGGATTTCTTTATCCATCAAAAGAAATGCAACATCAGCATCCTCATCACTGCTGGTAGTGCTATCACTGTCCTCATCTGTCACCGTGGAAGAGTCTTCATCACTAGACTCATCCTCATCTTCATAAAGCTCCTCTAATCGTTTCCTTGTGTCCATATTATAAAGCTTCTTGGTACCTGTCTTTCCATAGAGGCTAATCGTACCATGTCGCCAATCTTGAACAACTCCCACTGCACGTAACCATGGTCTGCCCAGTATAATAGGATATGCTCCCAACCCTGCTGGCATCACATGAAAATCAACCACTGCCTTTGCATCATATGCCTCCACTTCTAAGCTCTTTACAACACCTAAGCATTTTACTTTTTGATTGTTTGCCAATCTGATCCGAAAACCTGACACCCCAGCCACTGTGAGACCCATCTTCTCAACGCATGAGTGTGTTATGACGCATATTTGGGCTCCGTCATCCACATAACCTTGTCCCAAATTTTTCCTTTTATGCCACACATCTACTATTGGATAAATTTCTGGTAGCTCGTCCATTGCCAACACCTTCACTGAACCTCTCTCTGGCTCTTTCTCCATTGGGTTAACCATCCTCTTCCACTGTCGCTTTAGCTTAGGCACCATCTCTATAAGCTGCCCAAAAGTAACATCTGCCTTCCTGCTCGTCAGATCCTCCTTCAAGTCATAGATTAATTGTCCATCCCCTAGTGGAAAATCTGAAACATGAAACTTTCGACGAGCTCTCCTTTTCCTCTTGGCCTTGACATCCTCGCCTTCATGGATCTTTCCTTTCTTCTTACTAGGACCTGGGGCACTTCTTCCTTCCTTATCCTCTATGGTCCTCTTCCCAATAGGCATCACTAATGTATCCTCTAGCTTTGATGACTTCTCCAAGGTGACTACACTTAGCACTTTTGTCTTTCCCTTTTCCTCCTGGGTCAGTCCACTGGTTCCTTTGTCTCCCTTAATTTCGATGCCATAATCATTTGACCTAGTTAGCACCTGTCTTGGCAATGGATACATGTCTCGCCCCATTCTTGGTGGCTTATCACATTGCGGGTTGATGTGACCCAACTCTCCACAATTATAACATGTGGGCGTCTGCCTCCAAAACCTACCATTGCTTTGTCCAACACCATTCCTAGGCCTTTCTTCACCTCCTTGCTGATTTGCAAACCTCCCTCGACCTCGATTATTTCCCACTTGACCTAGCATGTTTAGGCTGAGATTCTTCATCAAATCTACCATTTGCCTCATGTCTTGCCTTAGCCCATCATCTTGCACTGCTGTAGTGACCACTGCTGGCATAACCTGAGTAGTAACAGGAACTACTGGTTCATGATGAACCCCTGACATGCGCCCTTGTAAAGACTCTATAGGCTGAAATTCAGACCTCATTGGCAAAGACTCCACCCCTAACTGGCTCATTTTCCTCAGCTTCCACTCTTTGTTCCTTGCTACCTCTAGTGCATCCTCATATGTCCTAGGCTTCTTTAGCTCCACTCTCCAACGTATATTCTCCCAAAGACCAGCCAAGAACCTGTCCTTCTTCATCATGTCAGGCGGGGGTACCTGTGGTGCTAAAGCCTTGCACATTCGCTCCCATGCCAATGAAAACTTACGTATGTACGCATCTACTGGCTCACCTTCCTTTTGTACCAAAGCCTGTACTTCTTGCCACACCTTGTCAGGATCTTCTATCTTCACAAACTCCACTTCCAACCCATGTCGTAGATTGTCCCAACTCAACCTTACAGGTGGATCAGCCACACGCAACTCCTCTTCAAATGCTTGAGACCAAACTCGTGCATCACTCTTCAAACAAATTTGGAGAAGGCGTAACATCTGCGCAGGGTCATGAATCTGGTTGCTAATGCAGGCAACCTCCATCTTTTCCAAAAATTCTTCCACATCTTCATCACTTCTTCCATGAAACTCCGGATAAGAGAAAGCCATGGCTACCCAAGTTACAATGCTTTGAGAACCCCTTTGAACACACGTGCAAGAACCCAAAACTTTTGACTACCCAATCCCCAGAACTTCAATGGAGCTCAACTTTAGATAAGGACAAACACATGCACATCAAATGAGTTTTCATAGTTGATCATTGGAATTACAACAGGCAAAGGACATTCCAGGATCTCTCTCAATCTTCTTGGCCCAAACATAAAGACTATGCGCTGCTGGAAAAAGATCTTCCTGGACACATGAACATTAATCTGAATCCTTTGAGTTAAATGAAAAGGAGTGAAATGAGGGCCATTTTGATTATCCATTAAAGCCAACCATGAAGCTCCCAAGAAGGCACACCTGACTCAACCTCTGATTTTGCCAAAATTTCAGCAGCATAACAGCATAAATGGCTCAAAATACCAAAAAACCAGCCATCATAACTTGGGAAAAGTTCGACAGAGTTTCCCCAGAAGTAGAGCAGTAGGAACCCAAAATATAGGCTGTGTATGTATGCATAAACTGTCAACAATAGAACCCGAGCATCAAGTAGGACTCACTAGTACATAGCCTATGGAGAGGTCACAAAAAGGGTGCTCCAACTACCTGTATCACCGAAAGGATCTCTACATTTGAGAATCCCCCAGCTCAATAAAAACCTCACGCTATCGACCCTCACACGAAGGCTAATGCAAATCGCGTATAGTCAAGTCTCAGAAATGACTATCTTCCAGACCAAGTCTCAGAAATGGCTGGGACTACCAATACAACCAAGTATGGCTCCACAAATGCGTACAATGGCAGTTTCCACAAGTAACGTACAATCCAGCAGACAATGCGCTCAAATAGGCGCCAAGTGATGCATACCCACAACAACTGCAAGTGACATCACTGCTAGTATATCACTGTAGTCCAGCTACCTGTACCTGTGTGAATCACCTGTACCTGTACCTGTCCCTGTAACCTGGAACCTGTAACCTGTAACCCTGAATCTCGAAGCTTGAAGCTCGAAGCAGAAGGTACTCAAAGAAGATCCTCCGTGGGGGCGCCAAAAGAATGTGAGCGGGATGAAAACACACACAACGCCTCTATAACGACCCGACACACACTCTTGGGAAGATACACACACACACACACACACACACACACACACACACACACTATGGGGCACCACTCGGCTTACACAACACACCTGGCCGAGACAGGGAACACACCTCTGGAGTGAGAGGAGAGAGACTATCCACTTGCCCACTCCACATAGACACACACACACACGTGTACACACACCCAAAAAACTCAGCTCAAAAGAGGAGAATTTCTGATGTTTAGATACAAAAGAGCTTGGGCCAACACCAATGGGGCAAACAGCTCACCCAATATGGGTAAAATATGCCAGATACAATCACAAATTGGAGAAGAAGCTTCATTCATAGGAGAAACTTACACAGCAAAAACAGTAGAAAAAGGGTGAGGAATTTGGCAAAATGGACAGCGCCATCGCCATCACGTCCGGAATGGCCCAAAACCCCAGTCTACAATGTCAAAGTGCTCAAATCCGACCTCGGATGAGCAGTTTAGTGCCAAAACAGGCTCCAAAATGGGCAAAAACACACCTGCGGCTGTTCCTCCTCTCTTCTCCACGTTTTTTCTGGTCTTCTCTCTTTTTTTTCAGTTCCCACACTTAGCTTTTTTAGTTGGGCACCCTTGGCCTTTTAGATGACCTCAAACGGACCCTGAACAGGCCATAAACTGACCTCGCAGTGCATAGTTGTCACCTTTTTGCATCATTCGCACGCCTGGCACTCAGCTTTTTTCCAATAATGCATCTCGCCACCACGTGAAGTGGCCCCAAAAAGTGGTCCTAATGATGACCTTTCTGCATAACTCTCACCAGAAAACACCCACATTGTGTCCGTCCTCATCCGCGTGCAAATATTGACCTCGTTCGCCCTCTTGACGCCACTAGATGTCATCTGACGCACCTGCTGACCTCACGTCGTCGGCCCACGGATAGCTTCCTCGAGAAGTTTTACGCGCTACCAACTCCTCCTTATTGTAGAAAAAACACACTAGTATTGATAATAGTGAAAATCGCTGCACTATGTACATGCTGTCCTACCTGTACACATGTGGGCCCCACGTAACCACCTGGCTCTAGAAAATGGGCAATCCTTTATTCGATGCACCATGCTTGTGTATGTACATATGTGCAATCCCTTGCTCCAAAAAACTCCTGACAACGGTTTAGACATTACTTGTTGCAAAAATCGTTCACCTTTCTCACCAGCTTTTCATTGCTTCCTCAATTGTTCAATAACTCAAATATATCAAAGACAGTGATGAAGTGGGTTATTGAGCTGCAAGAGTTTCAATTCACTTTCCTAGTGGAAGAGAGTACTCGGGCTACTTTGGCAGACTTACTCACTTATAAAGAGAATCCTGTTTTGGTTAAAGAGGAGGTGGTCCAAAGGAAAAAAGTGGAAACCTCTGCTCTATCAAATGCTTCACTGCTACATTTTGATGGCTCTTATCGAAGAAGTCATGATGTTGCTTCTGGTGGGGTTGTTATTTATGATGCGCAGGGAAATCTTGTGAGGAAGCTCAATGCAAAAAGTAATAATGAAGCGGAGTATATGGCTCTTGAAGGCGGGTTACACATTTGTCTACAATTGGGAATCAAACGTTTGCAAATCAAAGGTGATGCGTTGTTAGTGGTAAAGCAGGTGTTGGGAGTATGGAAGAATAAGAATCCTAGACTGAAGAATCTATGCTTCAAAGTGAAATCGCTACTCAAGAAGTTTGAGGCATGGAGCTTGCAGCATGTCGAAAGGACTCAAAATGAAGAAGCGCATGAGGCCGCGCAAGCAATGATTACTTGTGTGTTTGTGTTGAAAGCGGGTGCCCCTTTGTATCATGGGAGGTGGATTTCTTATTGACCGGTCTCTTGCGTGAAGATTTGCCTTCATCTAAAAGTATGCTTTTATGAGAAGAGCAAGGAAGTACAAAATGATTGGTGATATGCTTTACATGAAAGGAAGTGATCTGGTGTTGCGTCATGTGCCTTGGAAGGAGGAGATTTACAAAATTTTAGAAGAAAACCATGAAGGGTCTTGCGGAGGTGATTTTGCTATGAAGATTATGCTTCACAAGATCTTGCAAGAAGGCTATGTTTGGCCTAGTATTCAACAGGATGTCAATCACTGGTGTAAATCTTGCTTGGCTTGTCAAAAGATGGGAAAAAGGGTTCTTAAATCCGAGCTACGGAAGACAATCCTGGCTAATGAGGTGTTTGAAAAATGGGGCCTCGATGCTATTGGGCCATTACCCACTACAAGTAAGAGGAATGTGTATATTTTGACAACGGTGGATTATTGATCACGTTGGGCAGAGACCAAGGCTGTCAAACAAATTACCAGCAAGGAGATGGGAAAATTTGTGTACGAGCACATATGTTGCAAGTTCGGGGTGCCATTGAAGTTACTGTTTGACAGAGGGCCAGGGTTTAGAGGTGAAATGTTCGATTTCTTATGCAAGAAGCTTGGCCTAGAGCATAAATACAACACTCCTTATTATGCGCAGTGCAATGGACTTAATGAGAGGTTTAATGGAGAATTGGTGAAGATTCTGACAAAAATGACTTTAATACATGCCAAAACTTGGGACTCAGAGTTTCCTTGTGCGTTATGGGCATATAGAACGGCAATAAAAACTAGCACTGGATTCTCACCATATCACTTGGTTTATGGCAAAGAAGCCTTGATTCCTATTGAAGTGGAAATCCTTGCACTCAAGTTTTTGTCATTGCAAGATGAAGAGCAACAAGATGCTTGGAAACAAAGGTTATTGGATTTACAATGTTTGCAGCTAGACAGGCTTTTGGCCTTCGATTACTATCAAGAAACATGTAAAAAGGCCCAGAAAAGAGCTAATGAATGCATGAAAGATAAGGGAATTGAGAAAAGAGATATTGTTTTGTGATACAATAGTAAATTGGACCACACTTTCCAAAAGAAGTTTCAGATCAAGTGGGAGTGTCCTTTTACTGTTGTAAACAAGTTTGATAATGGGACATATCAGCTGACTGATTTAGATGGTACACTACATAGCTACCATGTTAATGGTTATAGACTTAAGAAGTATTTAGCACGGTTGATGACTATTGTGACAGATGAGATGCTATCAATGGAAACAAAGAGTGTGAATGCGCCACAAAATGTTGACGAGGTTTCTAGGGACGAGCTGCAACAATTGTTCACCCTGGGGACCTCTACTTGTCATGAATGATCCAGCAGGCTAGGTGGGGTTGACAAGCTATGTCAGGCATTTTTTGGATGAGTACAAAGGCCATAAATGATGCCAAAAAAACTTGGTGACCACCCCCATGTATATATATGTACATAGTGCTTCCAGCTTTGAAAGTGTCCGTGTAAAAAACCCTGTACAAAGGCTTGGTTTTGGTCAAGCTGTTGGCTGATGTTTTGGGTTGTTCGGGACTCCAAAATATGGTTTTTAATAAGGGGTTTCAGCCGTGCTTAACAGCTTGTGAATCGGACTTGTACGTCATGAATTATGAGCATCCGAAGCGGGCGTCTCAACTTAGAAGGTGATTGCGGGTGCATGCGAGAAGGGAAACTAGGCCAAATTGGGGGTCTAAGTTTAGAAATGCTGAAGTTTTATATTTCTGGAGATAGCCGAGGTGATGGGCTTCGAGCCGTGTGTTACGGTGCGTCATTCGGTGACCGGAGCAGCAAGATATGTCTCGGGGAAAATTGTATGAGAAGTCCCCTCATGCTTTGGGAGAAGCTGGAAATTTTTGAGAAGTTGGGGAGGTGGGAGGATGGTGCCAAGTGGCAATGGAGTAATCCCACATGGGGGGGAGAAAGTGGAAATTGGAGGGTATAAGGGGGGGAGTGGGTACCCCCTAAGGGTGTATCAAAGGAGCTAATGGAGCTTCTTGGCCTTGCTTGTGAGGACTCGTGGACTTTGGGGGAGAGAGGGGGCGCCATTTTCAGTCCACACCAGCTGCCCAGGCGTCTGGCCACTTTTTTGGTCCACCGGACATCCCCTTTCCCCACTTGCCTCGGTCAGAAAGTGCCCGACAGCTCATTTTTGACCCAAAAAAGGCCAAAATTGGACCAATTAAAAGGTGCCCAAGGAGAGAACCATGTCGGCTAAGAAGAGAGAGAAAATCCCTTGGGATAAGAGCAAAAAAAAACCCCTTTTAATAGCTGCAATTCCCTGCACACCCTTTTTCCTAATGGAGACTAGCTTTTTTGGAGCTTTTGAGAGAGACCCCATCTTTGAAAGCTTGTAACTCTCTCGTCTGGTGTCAGAATTAAGCATATGGATACTCTATGGAGGTCTACATGACATGAGATTCATCTTTATGGTCTTGGTTTTCATCAATTTTAATCATCGTTTGGGCTAGGGCTGTTTTCTGTCTGACTCTACAAGTGTTCGACATAGGTGTTTTTCGCAGCTTTGTGGTGTTTCTTTCCGACGGTGTGGTGTGTGCAAGGCTATAGGGGTTCTCATTTTACTTCTTGTTTGCATGATAACACCATTTACCTTCCTGGAGTGCTCTTTACCATTCAAGTCCATAAGCTGATAGTAACTTGAATTGGAAGCCTTATTGACTATGTATGGCCCTTGCCATCTAGTTTCAAACTTGGCATCAAAACAATTGTCAAGTCTATTGTCGTACAAGCTCTCCATCCTTGATGCCTTTGTCCTTGAGTTTCTTGTCAAGCTTCTCCTTTGCTTGTGTAGATTTTCTTTTGTGGCACTCATAGGCTGCTTCTCTTTTCCACTCAAGCTCCACTAATGTAAAAAGCCTATCCATCCATACCTCTTGATCATCTTGTGCACCTCTGCCATGAAGCCGTATCGTTGGGATGTTGAGCTCGATAGGCTGCAAAGCCTCTTGACCATAGACCAAGTGAAATGGTGTGAACTCCATGGCTGCCCTATATGTGGTTTGATATGCCCACAAGGCACCATCCAAGAAGTCATCCCACAACTTTGTCTTGTTTTGCACCATCTTCCTAATGATGCCTGCAATAACACCATTAGCCTTCTCCACCAGACCATTTGACTGTGGGTAGTATGGCATGCTATGAAAATGTAGAATGTGAAGCTCTTCACAAACTTCTGTGAGTAAACCCTTTTGGAACCCTGGACCATTATCAGAAACAATCTCTAGAGGTGTGCCAAATCTACAACAAATATTAGTGTAGACAAACCTGCTCACTGTTTTTCCATTTACCCTTGCCACACTTTGAGCTTCTACCCACCTAGTCATGTAATCTACAACCACTAGAATGTAGAGTTTACCACTTTTTGTTCTGGTAAGAGGACCCATAGCATCAATGCCCCATTTTTCAAAGGGTCCATTTGCAAGAACTATTTGCCTCGGGCCATGCACCAACCTTCTATTTCCATTTACTTGACAATTGTGATAGCTTTTACACCAATGTTGGACATCCACATCCAAGCTTGGCCAAACATACCCCGCAAGAAAAATCTTATTCACAATTAATTATTGGGAAAAATGACCACCACATGCCTCTTCATGCAAACCTTTTAGAATGGCTGGAATTTCCTTGATAGTTGGTACTCTTCTGCACACTTGATCCTTCCCTCTTTGATAGAGGGACCCTTCTAGGAAGAGATAGAAACTTGCCTTCTTCACGAGTCTCCTCTTCTGAGCTTTAATGAAGTCTTGTGGAAACTTGCCCTCCAAAATGTAGCCAATAATGGGAGCCAATGACTCAAACCCCTGGTATCTCGGTTGCTTGATAGCTGCTGCCACCATGATGACCCGCAGTTCTTTCTCAACACATGTAACTACTTGTTGTGCAAGTAAATTGGCATCTTCATTTTGTTTCCTAGGGATATGATATAGTTGCACTTCTTCAAACTGGTTAAACAACCTACGAATGGCATGAAGTTTTGTCCTTAAGCTTTCATTCTTGCATGCCCAAATGACTACAGCCTGTTTCACAATGAGAAGTGCATCCCCCTTTATCATGAGACGCTGTATACCTTGGTCAATGCACATCTTCAAACCATGAAGTAGTGTGTTATATTCTGCTTCATTGTTGCTAGTTGAACCTGGTAGATTGACCTTCTCTTTCTGACCACCTCTCCACTTGGGTTGAACAACACTAGCCCTCCCCCTGGTTTTCCTGTGACTCGTCAAAAAGCTCCATCAAAGAACAAGGTAAAATCATTAGGAATACTTTTAGGTGGTGGCAATGGTAGGGTTTTTACTTCAGGCACCTTAATCTCCTTCTCATGTACCCTATAAGTGAGAATCCATGTCAATTGTGCACGCACACTATCTTCTACCTTGAAAGAGTATTGGAACTCTTGCAACTCCATAATCCACTTAGAGATCCTAGTACTAAGATTCATTTGAGATGACACCCAAGGGAACAAAGTTTTTGCAGTGAGAATTACAAAAGGTTTTGGTAGCAAGTAGGATCTAAACTTTGTCACCGCAAACATGAGAGAAAACATCATGAGTTCTGCCTCCGTGTAGCCTCTCTCCAAAGCATTCATGACCCTATTAGCAAAGTAGATGGCTCGCATCCTGGTACTATGGGGATCTTGTTGTAGCAAAACAACACCAATTGTTTCTTTCCCAACACTAGAGCTAACAAAGAATGTGTACTCCCAACAAGGAGGCATGAGTGTTGGTAGCTCTAACAGAATGACTTTGATGTTACAAAAATATTCTTCAAGCTCATCAGACCAAACAAACTCGACTTGTTGTGTCAACTTTTGTAAAGGGTTAAGTAACTCTGAGGCTAAGTGAATGAAGCGTGACATATAATTCACCTTTTGAATGAATAAGAGGACCTCCTTAAGACTCTTTGGTGACGGTAACTCAATAAGAGCCTTAGAATTTGCCTTTGTAAGAAACTTTGTGACCAAACAAGATCACTTCATCCTCACCTATGTGGCACTTGTCGGGGTTGAGTTGACCTCCCATGTCATAGAGCTTCTTCAAACCTTTTTCTACCCTTTGTAGATGTAATCATTTTGAACTATAAATGCAGAAATCATCAATGAACACCCTAATTGACTTTCCAAAGAATGCTTGAAACACCATGTTCATGAAACGTTGGAAAGTTGTAGGAGCATTTGTCAAGCCAAAAGGCATGACTCTAAAAGCATAACTACCCCAAGGAGTGATGAAGGTTGTTTTCAATTGATCCTCCAATGCAATCCCTATTTGGAAGTAACCTGAATACCCATCACACATGGTGTACTTCTTGTGACCAGCTACTTCATTTAGTATCTCATCCTGAAACGGGAGGGAAAAGTGATCTCTTTTTTTGTCTCATTTAATGGACGGTAATCCACACACACCCTCCACTTGCCGTTCTTCTTGGGAGTGATAACAACAGGAGAGACCCACTCCGAATTTCCAATTGGATAGATAAAACCTACTGCTAGAAGCTTTCTTACCTCCTTAAGTAAAGCCTGCTCCTTGATGAAGTCGCGGAGCGGAGCGTGGGTCGACTCTCTCTCACACACACACAATGAGCTTACACAGTACAGTACGCAGAGAACTGTTAGAAGGGTTATCTCCCAATACCTTAGTATTCACAAAGAATAAGTTAGTATATACAAAGAGTTAGAGGTAAGTGAGTTAGGCGGGCGGGCGGCCATATCCGCATAAGAGGCCACTTGGGCTTTAATCCCAACAACCTCCCACTTAAAGTCCAATGTAGCACTTTAAGTAACTGTAAATCTATGAACATAAATGTACAAAGATTTACATGGCTGCCATCTATCCAATGCCCAATAACTCACGACAATGCACAAAGCCCTCTCCTGGAAGTCCCTTTGTGAGTAGATTAGCAGGATTGTCCTTGGTGTGGATCTTCAGCAGTTGTATCTGCTTGTCTTCAAGTACTTCCCTAATGAAGTGATATTTCACATCAATATGCTTAGTCTTCGAATGGAACACTGAATTCTTTGCCAATTGTATAGCACTTTGACTATCACAATATAACTCTGGCATATCTGCATTGATTCCCAAGTCTGCAACCAATCTACCAAGCCAAATAGCTTCTTTGCATGCCTCATTTGCTGCAACATACTCAGCTTCTGTAGTAGACTGCGTAACACAATCTTGTAATCGAGATCGCCATGATATGGCACCTCCAGTCAATGTAAAGACATAGCCTGATGTAGATCTCCTCTTATCCAAGTCTCCTGCATAATCTGAGTCAGTGTATCCTCTGACACTCAAATCCTGACTACCATAGCATATGCGCATACTCTTTGTATGTTTTAAGTATCTCATGATACCTTTCACTGCCTCCCAATGTTTCTTGCCGGGATTTGACATATATCTGCTAACCACTCCCACTGTAAATGCAATATCCGGACGTGTAGCAATCATTGCATACATCAAACTACCCACTGCAGACGCATATGGAATCTTATCCATTTCAGCCTTTTCTTCCTCAGACACAGGACAATCTTGTTTGCTAAGTTTCACATATGGTGGCAATGGAACACTCAATGCCTTTCCCTTCTCCATATTGAAACGTTGCAAAACCTTGTCAATATACTCTGTTTGAGATAACCAAATCAACTTCTTTGATCTGTCTCTCTCAATGCGCATACCAAGTATATGACTTGCCTCACCCATGTCTTTCATGTCAAACGATTTTGCCATCTTTGACTTCAAAGCTGAAATTTCTTCCAAGTGTTTGCCAGCAATCAACATGTCATCCACATACAAAATAAGGATCAGCCAACTGCCATCCTTAGCCTTCTTTGTATATAGACAGTGATCGAACTCACTACGTTTGTAGCCTTGAGAAAGCATAAATTGGTGGAACTTATGGTACCATGCCCTCGGTGATTGTTTTAAGCCATAAAGACTCTTTAACAACTGGCATACCAAATGTTCCATGCCTTTCTCAACAAACCCTTCTGGCTGCTGCATGTAAATTTCCACATCTAAATCACCATGCAAGAACGCTGTCTTGACATCCATTTGGTGCAACACCAAATCCAATATAGCAACCAATGCAAGAAAGCATCTCAATGTAGTCATCTTGACCACTGGAGAGAAGACTTCATCAAAGTCAATGCCTTGTTCTTGCTTAAAGCCCTTGGCAACAATCCCTTCTTTGTACTTTGGCTGACTATCATGAGCGGTGATCTTATACCTGTAAACCCATTTACAAGGTAGAGCCTTTTTGCCCTGTGGTAATTTAACCAACTTCCATGTCTGGTTTTTATGCAGAGCTGTCATCTCTGACTGCATGGCCAACTGCCATTTTTTCGAGTCAACCATTTGTAATGCTTCCTTGTAACAAGATGGTTCTCCGCAATCTGTGAGCATGACATAATTTAGAGATGGCACATAACGATCAGGTGGTTTGGAGACACGCTCAGAACGTCTCACCACAACTGATTCTGCCTCTTTAGCCACTATAGGCTGTTCCTGAGCCTGACCATGCTGTCTTGATGTGCTAGCACTAGGTCCATCTTCCCTGAAGACAACTCTTCTGATCTCCTCTGTCTTCTCTGGCTTAGCGTGAAACTTGGCTTCATTGAAATGCACATCATTGCTACGAATAAGCTTTCTGGACTCAGGATCCCAAAGCCGGTAACCCATCTCGCCCGATTCTCCGTAGCCAAGAAATATACACTTCTTGCTCTTTGGTTCTAACTTATTTCTGAACTCCTTAGGAATATGGCTATAAGCTTCACAACCAAAGACTCTGAGATGCTTATACGAAGGTGCCTTGCCTGTCCATAGCATCTCGGCCACTGCACTCTTATCCAGAACCCTACTAGGAGACCTGTTGATCAAATGGACTGCTGTAGCCACTGCTTCCGCCCAAAATCCATCAGGCAACTCAGCATTTGACAACATGCTTCTGACCTTCTCTTGTATGGTCCTATTCATACGTTCTGCAACCCCATTCTGTGAAGAATTATATGGTGCAGTAAGTTCCCGCTTAATCCCTTTTGCTTCACAAAAGTCTTGAAAAGCTTTGGAAACGTACTCTCCACCATTGTCAGTTCTCAAGCACTTCAGCTTCTGACCACTCTGATTCTCCACCAGCTACAAGAATGTCTTAAAGACCTTGAGCACCTCATCCTTGTGCTTCAAGAAGTAAACCCATACTTTGTGAGAATAGTCATCTATGAATGTACAAAAGTACGCTGCTCCCCCTAGTGACAAACTAGGCATTGGTCCGCATAGATCACTGTGGACAAGAGCTAACCGTTCGTCCCTACGATTCCTCTTTGATCTGTGCGGTTCCTGTGTTTGCTTACCATAAACACAATGCTCACAAAACTCAAAATCTTGAAATGAAAAGCCAGGCAAATAACCATAATGAGAAAGTATTTCCATTCCTCTTTTTGACATATGTCCCAACCTACGATGCCACAGTGACACACTTGGCTGCTCAATCACATTAATTACATGGTTTTTAACCTCTGAAACATGTAAAGTGTACAGAGTTCCTGACTTGCTACCATGTGCTACAGTCATCGAACCTTTGAAGATCTTCCAAACGCTGTTCCCAAAAACTGTCACATAACCCGCATCATCCAACTTCCCTGTACTAATCAAGCTCTTTCGGATTGCTGGAATATGTCTGACATTCTTGAGCCATAAAGAAGAGCCATTCTGAAACTTCAACTGCACATCTCCCACTCCAAGTATGTCACAAACCTGCTCATTGCCAAGTCTGACATAATCTTTAGTAGCCACATATGATGTAAACCACTCTTTGTGCGGAGAAACATGTAAAGATGCCCTTGAGTCGATAATCCAATCACTCATAGCATGTCCATCCTCTGCAGTCAAGAAAACAGAATCAAGATTGCTTGTAAGGAAGATGTCACCAGCTGCTATACCAGAATCACTGTCTGAACCAGATCCTGTGACATTCACCTCTTCAATCTTCACTGAACTCTTCTTTTCATCTTGCTCAGAACTCTTTGTTTTGCCTTTTTCTTGTTTCCACTTCGTACAGTCTCGCTTCATGTGACCCTTCTTGCCACAATGGTAGCATTCTATGTCATCCTTTGACTTCGAATCACGAGACTTACTTCGGTTTTGTGCCTTCTTACCCTTCTTCTCTTTAAACTGTTGTCTCCCTCGAACGACCAAAGCACTATTGCCTTTGCCTTTGTCAATGTTCTTCCTGTTCACTTCCTCTGTGAGCAAGCTGCCTTCTACATTGGCACTTGTAAGACCTTCTGGCGCGACAGAATTACTTAACGCTGTACGAAAAGTATCCCAACTGTCTGGCAAAGTGATTAAGAGAAACATAGCCTTCACTGAATCTGGAAAGACTATCTCCTGTGCTGTTAACTGGCTGAAAATTGAGTGAAGTTCATTCAGATGATTTGACATGGCTGTCCCTTCCTTCATCTTCAAATCCACCAATTTCTTGAGCCAGTAAATCTGAGAAGCAGCACTTTGTTTCTCGTACATATCACATAGCTTTTGCCATACGCCATACGCTGTAGTCTCTTCTGCTACGTTGAAGTAAACATTTTCTGCCAGTGTCAGCATGATTGTGGAACAAGCTAACTCGTCAAGCTCTTCCCACTCATCTTCAGCCATACCTTCTGGTCTCTCCCCTTTGAGCTTCAATGGCTTCACTTGTTTTTTCTGCACCAAAACCTGCCAAATCTGCTTCTTCCAGAATGGAAAGTTTGTGCCATCCAGCTTCTTTATGTTGTAAAGAGTCTCACTTTGAGAAGATGCCATATCTGCCAAACTGTTTACTCCTGAGAAAAATCTGGCAGAGTTTCCCCTGTAAACTGGCCTCTGTACACAGTAAACAAGCTATAATCAACAAGCTGAACACCTCTCCTCAGGAACTGTCAGTATTTTGAAAATTTTTGACAGAGTCTCCCTTGTAAACTGAGCTCTGGGAACCAAAAGATAGCTCAAAAAACAATCATAAATAGCTGACCAGTGACAAATCTAAAAAATCTCTGTAATATGCTGTCCTGTAAGCATACACTGTCTCCTCTCTGAGCGATGACAGAACCTGTATCTGTCTCAAGACTGAACCCTGAGCAATGCCTCAACGGCCTGACGCATAAGATGCAATCCAGTGTCTACACAAAGTCATACATCCTAAGGGATAAAAGTCGCCGAAGAGGATGCGTGTAGAGGGGAACTCCAGCAACCTAATCCACCTCACACTGGGTAACCCAGCCCCCAGTGCTTGGCTTCAAAAAACCTCACACACGACCCTCTCAGATGGCTCAACAAACTGCCCAGAACTAGCATACATCCTATAATAGACCAATCACTGTCCTATGACCGCTGCGGCGGTCTGTCTGCTAGCGTGACTCACAACTAGCAGACCCACAATCACAGTACATCAATCTGCAATACATGCCAGTGGTGTCAAGCCGTCGTATGGCCACACCTCCCCTGGAACCTGGCAAGCACAAGAAGTAGCAATGCAGACTGCAATATATATATCTGATGATATATATGTGTACCTCGTCTATAAATGATGCTCTGAAGACGAATAAGTGATGTATGTCGATGTCGATATTGATGTCGACCACCTCCTGCTTGCCAATCTACACAAGACGCGGCTGAAATCTATCTTCTGTTGTAATGCTCAGAACGAAATTCTAAGGGCATAAACGGCTTCGAAAGGGGGGTAAAACCCCAGTTCGCCTGATGGAAACGCTCCCGGAACGCCGAGTGTGAATTTTCGAACTCCGGATCTAGAATCTGCCGGAAAAGTGCGCGCGCGCGCGATTGCGCAAATCCGCACTGAACCAAGGCTCTGATACCAATTGAAGTCGCGGAGCGGAGCGTGGGTCGACTCTCTCACACACACACACAGTGAGCTTACACAGTACAGTACGCAGAGAACTGTTAGAAGGGTTATCTCCCAATACCTTAGTATTCACAAAGAATAAGTTAGTATATACAAAGAGTTAGAGGTAAGTGAGTTAGGCGGGCGGCCGGCCATATCCGCATAAGAGGCCACTTGGGCTTTAATCCCAACACTTGATGACTCCTAGCCTTCGTAGCTTTTGAGCTTTAGGTTTGGCCTCTGGCTTTAGCTTGATCTTGTGTTGAACATCATCTACTCCATGCACGTCGGTGTAGTCTTTAGCAAAAAGCTTAGGAATTTTCCTTAACACACCTTTGAAATCCTCTCTTTCATCCTTTGTAAGTGTTGTAGACATCATACCTTCTAACATTCCTTCATCTTCCACATTTTGGTTCTCTTGGAACCTGCCTCCTCCAAACCTTGACAAGAGGTCTCTTGGTTGGTTGGCTTAAACCTTACCCCCATGACTTCGATGGAAGACTCCTCTTCAGTAATGCTGCCGCTACTTTCTTATTTTGAAGTGTTATCGGTCCAATCTTCTTCCGTCTCACTTTGAGATGATTCTTCATGGAGCTCCTCTTGGCGTTTCTCCTTCATGTCAAAGACAACCTTCTTATGATTGTCATTCCTGCAAATTAATTTTCCACTCTCCCAATCCTGCAAAGCTCGCATTTTCATTAGCCATGGTCTTCCTAGGATAAATGGATAACCACTTCCCTTGGTCGACATAACATAAAAATCCACCGCTTTCTTAATGCCAAAGGCCTCTACAAAGACATTTTTACAAATGCCTACACACCTAGCCTTGCTATTGTTTGCCATCTTGACTTTGATTTCAGGTGTCTCATGGATGTGCATGCCTAGTCTTTGCATGAGTCCCTCTGTTATGATGCAAATTTGTGCACCCCCATCCACTAGACCTTTCCTAACCAATGTCCCTTTGATGTAACAATCTAGCACCCAAACCAAGCCATGACCTCTATTGGTGATTGCATGATCTATGTCTTGAATGTGCATGCCACTCCAACTTGCATCCATCTAGCATCTTGAAAAGGATAATTATTAAACTTAATAAGATATCGTCGGATAGTCTTACCGCCTCTTAGTACCTTGTCTTCATGTCGAAGAATGGACTCGGGCTGCAGCACCTCCTCTTGGTCCTCGATCTCCGGTGGGTCTTCAATAGTTGGTTCTTGAGGTGGCTCTCCTTTGTAAGGCTTTAATAGGCTCACATGGAAAGAATTGTGTATGAGCCAATGATTGGGCAACTTGAGTTGATAGGCCATCTCATTGATTAGCCTAAGAATCTGGAAGGGACCATAGTACCTTTTTGCTAGTTTAGCATAGTACTTTTGGTGGCCCGTAGGATTCTTGCCCGTCGTGTGCCTTAATCGAGCCTTAGGAAACTTTAATAAGAACCAATCATTTTCTTTAAAGTTTTTGGCTCTTCTGTGCTTGTCAGCAGCAGGCTTTTGCCTTTTCTGTGAGATAGAGATAGCATCCTTAATCTTTTGAAAAGATTCTTGTAGGTCTCGGCTATACTCATCTGCAGCGAAGATCTTCCCATGTACCTTAAGTAGCAAGGGACTTTTTGATCTTCCCTCAATTACCTCGAAAGGTGCTTTTCCCGTGGAAGTATGTACAGTGTTATTGTAAGCATACTCCACTAAGGGTAAGTACTTCTCCCATTGGGATCTTTGATCTACTTCCGTTACATAGGCTTTTAGTAGATCGAGAATGGTTAGGTTAGCTATTTCACTTTGGCCATCCGTTTGTGGATGATAGGCCGAAGAGAAGTTTAGCCTTATCCCTAAATTCTCAAAGAGACCCTTCCAGAAATTACTGGTCATTCTAGGATCTCTATCCGACACTATGGACATTGGCAAGCCATGGTACTTGAAAATTTGTGAAATGAAGAGGGTTGCCATTTGATGGGCTTTGATAGTCTTTTTGACAGGTATAAAATGAGCTTGTTTACTGGACCTGTCTACTATCGTCCATATTCCCATATTCCCATGGATAGACTTAGGCAATCCAAAGATAAAATCCATGGATATGCTCTCCCATGGTGAATTAGGGATTGGCAAGGGTTGAAGCAATCCAAGTTGCTTCCCTCTATCAAATTTTGTCTTTTGGCATACCACACATTTAGAAACATACTCTTGTATGTTCACTTTCATGGTAGGCCAGTAGAAATATGTTTCAATTCAGGGAGAGAGAGAGAGAGAGAGAGAGAGAGAGAGAGAGAGAGAGAGAGAGAGAGAGAGAGAGAGAGAGAGAGAGGATGTGGAGGCCGAGGAGAGCGAGAAATACTAACTTGTGTGTGTGTGTGTGTGCGAGAGAGAGAGAGAGAGAGAGAGAGAGAGAGAGAGAGAGAGAGAGAGAGAGAGAGAGAGAGAGAGAGATTAACTTGAGGTTGTGGAGGAGGAATGCCGAATTGTGAGGCCCGTAGTAAGAACTCTTTAGTATTTTTTGTTTCCATAGGGTAGGTATGAATGGCCAAATTGCGAGGCCCGTTAGTAAGCACTCTTTTTTTTTTGGTTTCAATAGGGTAGGTGAGCCAGGAAGGAAGGTACATGAATGGCCAAATGTGTGAGCCCTTTGGTAAGCACCCTTGGTTCCTAAACAAAATCTTAAAAGTGCAAAGGCACCCTAGCTCTATCTCAAAAAAAAAAAGTTATTAAATTTGTAGATTCGATTCCAAAAGAATCTTTCAAATTGCCCCTTCCCGCTCCCCTACTTAGTCCAGATCGCTATGTCTAGTTGGACGTAGCTGAGTGTAATTGTGTGCAGCCAAGCACAATAGAGTCAGCGTAATTGGGTACATGTTAAAGGAATTAGAATCTTTATGAGTCTAAATAGTAGTAAAGATATGCAACTCATTGCAATCAAGTATAAAATGAGTGCATTTAAGTCAAAATCGGTGCTATAAAGACAATAAAACATTTGGGTGATGTAGATGACTCTACTTAACGTAGTTACATGGTGAAGGTTTGTCTTCACATTTAAGCATGTTTTTTCCAAATTATTTCTTCTTGAATTTGTATTCAAATGGGTAATTACATATCTACTCCTCAACAAACATCCATTGGACAAATATCCATAAGCCCTCCTTCCTTGGATGGAATCATGGTATCGACACCAAGCAAAGAAAACAGCTATAAGGACAGAAAGGAGAGCTCACGACTGCTCCAAAGCTAGTGGTAGATATTGGAAGGAAATCTATAAAAAATAATCCACATCCTTATGAAAGCGCAAAATGTTTTTGATCATCTTGTTGTGTGGCTATTGTTGGCATTGACATGCGCAGGCAAGGAAGCTCTGAGATTTTTTTAGCATGTGCTAAGTGAAGTCATTTTTTCAGCATGTGGCATCGCGCAAGGGCTAGGAATTCACAATGAGACGAACTAGTTAGGGGCTATTGTAGAACCATCTCTTGCGTTGCAATTCTTTTTGTCAGGCCTAGGGCAAGACTGGGGGGCCAAGACTCACATGCGGACAAGGGTGCCATATTTAGTGAGCTACGAGCCTATATATGGTGAGGCTAGGTGGACAGTTGCATGATATGCCCTTGATATGTCCTTGCTTGTGGTTGGCTAGGCGAGGAGGGGTCCAATGAGCTTCAAGAATGAGCTACGAGGGGGGGGGGGGGGGGGGGGGGGGGGGGGGGGAGAAGGAGAAGAGGGTTACCTCTTTCTTGCCCTTTTCTTCCTTTGTTTCCTCTCTTCTCTTTCAAAGTGATGATGAGAAGGACTGTGGGTTGAACGTTTCCTCTTGGGAGGAGTTGACGGTCGCCTAGACAGCCATCTTCGTGGAGCCACATCTTCAGAGGAACTTAAATTTCATTACTTTCTTGCTCTTTGTATTCCTCCTCTCGTATGGGAGAGAGTCTTCTTTTGGGGGTCTCTTCAAGAGGCCTCCTAAGCTCTCTCTCCTCTTGGAGAGGAAGGGAAATCCCATAAGCACGAAGTTGTTGAGTAACTTCGGCTTGCAAAGCAAGGTTGCCCATAGCTTGCTGCAACCTAGTAACGAGATAATTGACAAACATGGGGGCATCATCATTAGCACCTTCATGTGCAAAATCAAAGCTATCAATGTTCATTCTAGTAAAATATGAACGCCCTCTTTTGGGCATCCTCTCCCTAGCAAGGGCAACATCCCATGCAATATTCGGCAGCACTTTGTGCTAGTTGAAATCAAGGAATCAATGATGGGTTTGAGGGATATGGAAACTCAAACATAGTCAGCAAGGCCAAGGTGTTGAACACAAAAGTCTGTAAATTTAGTGCAAAAACTTCAGTATTATAGAAACTTTGTTCCAAAAGCTACATTTCAGAACATTGCCCGCAAATTTCAATTCGAGGGAGGTGATGACATCCAGCAAGGGTCGGCTTGTGTAATAGGACTCTTGTCAAGGTGGTCTTAAGTGCAAATTTCCAAAAGCACGGCTTCTCCCTCCATGCCTGGCAGCAAAGAGAGCACATCAACTACAAATTATCATACGCCCACAAAGAACTAAAGTTGATTTTCGAGCACGGTTTGAAAGCTATATAAGCAGCCGATTTGTCATAAGACATGTGGCAAATTGTTGTAAAATTATGTCGAATGCATGCAAGGCATGAGTTGCAAACCAACAACGGCTCAAGGTACATGCTTTGCAAGTATTTTCTTTTCAATACAAAGTCAATTCTCTGTAAATGTTCAACAAGGTCGACTTTCTTTTGCTAAGATGTTTGTAAGTTGACAAGAGTCATTATTACCTATGAGCACAAGAACTCCATGCGTAATCATATGAAGCAAGGCTTCAATTTCGGCATCTGGCATTGAGGTTAGCTTTGGAAAATTTGTACATACGACTTGCACAAAAGATATAGCTTCGAGTGGGTTTTTCCTTCGAAAGATCCGAACAACTGGCCAGAGCAGGGCAATTAGGTCAGACAATTTCAATTTTTTCTTGTTTTTATGCTTAAACCTTTAATTTGGAAAGGATTACCTGCTATGCAAAGCAAAGTTCTTTGACATATTTAATGAAAAGCAAGGCTTCTAACCCATGCCGAGGTATTTTCCATTGACTTGGGATAAAAAACATTGACACATAGGTTTGGGAATTTTGTTAACATATACATGTGTTAGTGATGTGCGTGAACACACTTAGGACCTCCGGGGTATTTTTCCCTCACTAATAGTTTTTTTCCCCCGTGCATTGTATATACATCCATCACTCTAGGGCTATCTCATCTTTCCATTGCACACTAAGTAATACACTCTCGGTTGTGTGCCTTGAGCTTCCAATGCAAGTTGCAGCTCGCGCATAGTGATGTTTGTGGGCCCATGCAAACTCCGTCCTTGGGTAATTACCTTAACTTCATGAATTTCATTGATGATTACTCTAGCCATGCATGGGTGTATCCTTTTAAGTAAAGTCCGAAGTTTTTATGTACTTCAAACAATTTCTGGCTATGGCTGAAAATGTCTTGAGATGTACTATGGGTACCCTCCGTTCCGATCGAGCGATATATCTAATGAATTTAATGCATTTTTGGCTAGTCGTGAGATAAAACACCAATATACAGTGCCTTTTATGCCTCAACAAAATGGCATTGCTGAGAGGAAAAACAGGTCACTTACGGAAATGACACGATGTATGGTCAAAACTCAAGCTTTGCCGCATTCATTTTGGCTTGAGGCCATCATGTGTGCCACTTATGTACTAAACAGGTGTCCTAGAAAAGCTTTGCATTCTATTACTCCATAAAGAATCATGCCTTCTATTGAGCAGATGCGTATTTTTGGTTGTTTTGCATCTGCTTTGGTGCCACAAACACAACGTAAAAAGTTGGATGATAAGGCTGTCAAATGTATTTTTGTTGGTTATAGTGCTAAAAGAAAAGGTAATAGGTTGTATCATCCACAAACAAAGAGTATCTTGGTCTCACGAAATGTTGTGTTTGTGGAAGATTCTGTTCAGCCCTTGTTGTCATATACTAGAGACGGTAATGTCAGCTCACATGACAGTTATGACACTTTGCTGCCTCTTTTCAGTGGTGGAAGTTCAAATGTAAATTCCAATGACGCAAATGTACAGTCTATGGGGGTTTCTGAAAATGTTACAGATCAGCCTATTACTAATGTAGATGTGCATGATGTACTTGATGAGGAAAGGAGTGAGAATGAGAAAGCTTGAGGTATGCCTAAATGGCTGGTACGTACTTTGCGTGATAGTAAATTTGATGCACCTTTGTCTAGTGGTACTCGTTCAAGTTCTTGCCATGCATCTTATGCATTGGATTGTTATGCTTTGGCTGTGTCTAGCTTACATGATGTTGAGGAACCTCTATATTTTGATGAAGCACAAAATTGAAAAAATTGGATGGCTACCATGTAATCAGAATATGATGCACTTCTAGAAAATGACGTGCACAAAATGTTTTTGATCATCTTGTTGCGTGGATATTGTCAGCATTGACATGCCCAGGCAAGGAAGCCCTGAGCTTTTTTTAGCATGTGCTAAGTGAAGTTATTTTGTGAAATTAAATCACCTTGTGTGCTCCTTCAAGGCATGTGGCATTGCCCAAGGGCGAGGAATTCCCAATGAGACAATCCAGTTAGGGGCTATTGTAGAACCATCTTTTGCGTTGCAATTCTTTTTGTCAGGCCTAGGGTAAGACCGCGCACGCCAAGGGCCAAGACTCACATGCGGTCAAGGGTGCCATATTTAGTGAGCTACGAGCCTATATATGGTGAGGCTAGGTGGAGAGTTGCATGATATGCCCTTCATATGTCTTTGCTTGTGATTGGCTAAGCCAGAAGGGGTCCAATGAGCTTCAAGCATGAGCTAGAAGGGGGGGAAGAAGGAGAAGAGGGTGATCTCTTTCTTGCCCTTTTCTTGCTTTGTTTCCTCGCTTCTCTTTCGAAGTGACGAGGAGAAGGACTATGGGTTGAACGCTTCCTCTTGGGAGGAGTTGGCGATCGTCTAGACCGCTATCTTCGTGGAGGCAATCTTTAGAGGAACTTAAAGTTTCATTGCTTTCTTGCTCTTTGTATTCCTCATCTCGTATGGGAGAGAGTCTTCTTTTGGGGGTCTCTTCAAGAGCCCTCCTAACCTCTCTCTCCTCTTGGAGAGGAAGGGAAATCCCATAAGCACGAATTTGTTGAGTAACTTCGACTTGCAAAGCAAGGTTGCCCATAGCTTGCTGCAACCTAGTAAGGAGATAATTGACAAACATGGGGGCATCATCATTAGCACCTTCATGTGCAAAATCAAAGCTATCAATGTTCATTCTAGTAAAAAATGGACACCCTATTTTGGGCATCCTCTCCCTAGCAAGGGCAACATCCAATGCATACTCGGCATCACTTTGTGCTAGTTGAAATCGAGGAATTGATGATGGGTTTGAGGGATATGGAAACTCAAGCGTAGTTAGCAAGGCCAAGGTGTCGAACACAAAAGTCTTAAGATTTAGTGCAAAAACTTGAGTATTATAGAAACTTTGTTCCAAAAGCTACGTTTCAAAACATTGCCAGTGAATTTCAATTCGAGGGAGGTAATGACTTCAAGCAAGGGTCGACTTGCATGATAGGACTCTTATCAAGGTGGTCTTAAATGAAAATTTCCAAAAGCATGGCTTCTCCCTCCATGCCTAGCAGCAAAGAGAGCACATCGACTACAAATTATCATACGCCCTCAAAGAACTAAAGTTGATTTTCGAGCACGGTTTGAAAGCTATATAAGCAGCCAATTTGTCATAAGACATGCGGTAAACTATTGTAGGATTATGTCAAATGCATGCAAGGCATGAGTTGCAAACCAACAAAGACTCCAGGTCAAGCATTGGCCATGTGGCTGACACGAAAAGTTGAAGAACATACTTCCTAAAGTACGTCATTCGTTTTTATCATTGTTGAGAATGTGTTTGATCATTATAGCATTATGCATGGTCTTGCAAGTGGGCGGTATACTATCGCAAGTGGGCAAGGTGCAGTAAGGAGTTCTTTTTTAATCGATCGTGTAAGATGTGAAATGGCGATGAGCCGCAATCAAGACAGGAAAGTCCCTATACCACTAGTTATAGATTGAGAAACCGTCAAGAGTCTCTCTATTTTTGTGTTTCAGAAAAAAAAAAACTAGGACATGGTTCCATGCAAAATTCTTCCGAACTTTTATCAATCAACACAAATCTACATAGTCAAAGACTACATTAGTCAAGTCAAAGTAGGTGTGAGGTTCATACTTTGCAAGTATTTTCTCTCCAATACAATGTACAATTCGAAAAGTTGGTTCTCTGTAAATGTTCGACAAGGTCGACTTTCTTTTGCTAAGATGTTTGTAAGTTGACAAGAGTCATTATTACCTATGAGCACAAGAACTCCATGTGTAATCATATGAAGCAAGGCTTCAATTTCCGTATCTGGCATCGAGGTTAGTTTTGGAAAATTTGTACATACGACTTGCACAACAGATATAGCTTCAAGTGAGTTTTTCCTTCAAAAGATTAGGACAACTAGTCACAGCAGCGTAATCAGGTCAAACAATTTCAAAATTTTCTTGTTTTTATATGCTTAAACCTTTAATTTGGAAAGGATTACTTGCTATGCAAAGCAAATTTCTTTGACATATTTAATGAGAAGCAAGGCTTCTAACCCATGCCGAGGTATTTTTCGTTGTTGAATTGGGACCAAAAACATTGACACATAGGTTTGGGAATTTTGTTAACATATACATGTGGTAGTGATGTGCATGAACACACTTAGGACCGCCAGGGTATTTTTTCCCTCACTAATAGGTTTTTTCCCCCGTGCATTGTATATACGTCCATCACTCTAGGGCTATCTCATCTTTTTATTGCACAGTAAGTAATGCACTCTTTGTTGTGTGCCTTGAGCTTCCAATGCAAGTTGCAGCTCGCGCATAGTGATGTTTGTGGGCCCATGCAAACTCCGTTCTTGGGTAATTACCTTTACTTCCTGACTTTCATTGATGATTACTCTAGGCATGCATTGGTGTATCCTTTTAAGTAAAGTCTGAAGTTTTTATGTACTTCAAACAATTTCTGGCTATGGCTGAAAATGTCTTGAAATCTACTATGAGTACCCTCCGTTCCCATCGAGGGATATATCTAATGAATTTAATTCATTTTCGGCTAGTCGTGAGATAAAATACCAATATACAATGCCTTTTATGCCTCAACAAAATGGCATTGCTGAGAGGAAAAACATGTCACTTACGGAAATGACACGATGTATGGTCAAAACTCAAGCTTTGCTGCATTCATTTTGGCTTGAGGCCGTCATGTGTGCCACTTATGTACTAAACAGGTGTCCTAGAAAAGCTTTGCATTCTATTACTCCATAAAGAATCATGGCATGGTAGAAAGCCTTCTATTGAGCAGATGCGTATTTTTGGTTGTTTGGCATCTGCTTTGGTGCCACAAACACAGCGTAAAAAGTTGGATGATAAGGCTGTCAAATGTATTTTTGTTGGTTATAGTGCTAAAAGAAAAGGTAATAGGTTGTATCATCCACAAACAAAGAGTATCTTGGTCTCACGAAATGTTGTGTTTGTGGAAGATTCTGTTCAGCCCTTGTTGTCATGTACTAGAGACAGTAATGTCAGCTCACAAGACATTTATGACACTTTGTTGCCTCTTTTTAGTGGTGGAAGTTCAAATGTAAATTCCAAAGGTACAGTCTATAGGTGTTTCTGAAAGTGTTACAGATCAGCCTATTACTAATGTAGATGTACATGATGTACTTGATGAGGAAAGGACTGAGAATGAGCAGGCTCGAGGTATGCCTAAATGGCTGGTGCGTACTTTGTGTGATAGTAAATTGGATGCACCTTTGTCTAGTCGTACTCATTCAAGTTCTTTCCATGCATCTTATGCATTGGATTGTTATGCTTTGGCTATGTCTAGCTTACATCATGTTGAGGAACCACTATATTTTGATGAAGCACAAAATTCAAAAAATTGGATGGCTACCATGCAATCAGAATATGTGCACTTCTAGAAAACGACACATGGACTTTATGTGATTTTCCTATTGGCAAAAAGGCCATTGGTAAAAAGTGGGTTTATAAGTTGAAACGCAAGCCGGATAGTGAGATTGATCTCTATAAGGCTCGACTTATTGCAAAGGGTTATGCATAGCAAAAAGGCATAGATTATGAAGAAACATTTGCTCCCATTTGTCTATGACAAGTGTGTGTTTTCTATGTGCATCAGCAACTCAATTTGGTTGGAATGTACATCAGTCATACATTGTTACTGCTTTCTTGAATGGTGACATATTTGAGGAAGTTTTTGTAACGTAGCCTCGCAGTTTTGTCAAGAAAGTACAAGAGGGATAAAGTGTACATATGTAAGAAAGCTTTGTATGGGTTGAATCAATCTCCTCGTGCTTGGTATGACAAGGCTGACACTCATTTGGTCAAACGAGGCTTTCATATTTATCCAACAGAAAGCACATTGCATGTAAAGTGTGAGGGTGATGTACTTCTCATTGTGGTTCTCTATGTAGATGGTTTGTTGATCACTGGACCAAATGAGAGACATATTGCTGAATTTAAGACTGATTTGAATTCTACTTTCAAGGTGAAAGATTTGGGGATGTTGCATCATTACTTGGGTATGCAGTTTAAGCAGTATGATGGTGGTATTGCCTTGTGTCAAAAAAGTTACATTGAGACATTGCTATGTAAGTTTGGACTTGAGGATTGCAAACCTATTGACACTCATATGGAAACATGTTTGAAATTGAGTCTTCATGATGTTGGTGATCATGCACATGTCACTCTTTACCAAACTGTTGTTGGTGTTACCATATACATGTGGTAGTGATGTGTGTGAACACACTTAGGATCGTCGGGGTATTTTTTTCCTGTTTAGGAGGTTTTTCCCCCCGTACATTGTATATACGTCCATTCATTCTAGGTCTATCTATCTTTCCATTGCACACTAAGTAATACATTCTCTATTGTGTGCCTTGAGTTTCCTTTGTCTTCTCCAAGTTGTGTGTGTTTTCCTGCAACCCTTATTCCAACAATTGGCATCATAGAAGGTTGTGTCAAGTGCATCATTTACCATGGCTGACAACAACACAGATGTGTTCAAGATGTTTGCTACTGAGGGAAGATTGGATGGGGACAATCACCCTATGTGGGCTTACATGATGCAACATGTTCTTGTGTCAAAAGGCGTCTGAAATGTTGTGTAGGGCATTGATGTACGTCCTGGTTTTGAGGATGTAGGTGGTGTTGAGGTTGTTGTAGGTCTTGTTGCAAGGATTGGTGCTGTTAGAGTTGTTTTGCATACAATAAAACAAGCTCCTTGGGATGTAAAGGATTCACAAGCTCATGCATTGATTGCGTTGTCTGTGAAGCGCACCATTACTCCTCATATTCGTTCAGTGAAATCTGCAAAACAAGCTTGGGATATTCTGGCTAGTCTTTATGGAAGCCGCAATGATGCAAAAATTGCATGGCTCTGTAAAGAGCTGGAGTCAACAATTATGCGTGAGGAGGATAATGTGTGTCATAATATCTAACAAACCCAAATGATTTTCTCATATTAAACTGATCATTTAATGTGGGAGAATAAACGAAACAGGGTTAGGATATAGACATGTGCTTATAGATCTATCTCAACAATGGGCCAATGGTAAAGGGGCTCAAATGAGAGATGGTCTGTCAAAGAGCAAGGCCAACCAATGGATCTTAAAGACCTTAGGGTTAGCTTCATTGAAGACCTCCAATAGTTAGTGCTAAAAGTCCTTTGACCTTAGGTAAGCTAGGGTTGTGCTTAAGGTGGGAACCCGGCCCAAGCTTGAGGTGCTTGTTATGCCTGATGATTGAGATGATTGAAGTGCTTGATGATTGAGATGCTTGAGGTGCTTGTCATGCTTGAGATGCGAGGGCTGTACTTGAGGTGGAAACCCAGCCCAAGCTTGAGGGGCTTAAGGGCCAAGCTTGTGGTGAGAACTGGGCCCAAGGTTGAGGAGCTTGAGGTGTCACAAAATTCAAACCAAATCCCTACAAGGAGGGGGAAATCCATGCAAGAAGGGAGGGTATTTTCTTGACCACTCTGTCTTTCAAAGGGCACCCCTTGCCCAAGAGGCAAGTAGGACACATGTCAAGCCCCTAGCCAAGTTACCCTCATGGTGTGCCTAAAGCCTATTTGTTGGCCTTCCAAGGGGTCCAATGATAATTTAGTGTATTTACTTAATTGTTTTAGCATTTATCAAGTTCTCTCTCTCAAAGGGGAAAGGGAGACACTTGTCACAAGGCTACCCTTGTTGCTTGATATGCCCTTGCTTGTGAGTGGCTAGCCTAGGAGGGGTCCAATGAGCTTCAAGCATGAGCTACAAGGGGGGGAAGAAGGAGAATAGGGTGACCTCTTTCTTGCCCTTTCCTTCCTTTGTTTCATCTCTTCTCTTTCGGAGTGACAAGGAGAAGAACTGTGGGTTGAACGTTTCCTTTGGGAAGAGTTGGCGATCATCTAGACTGTCGTCTTCGTGGAACCACATCTTCAGAGGAACTTAAAGTTTCATTGCTTTCTTGATTTTTGTATTCCTCCTCTTGTATGGGAGAGAGTATTCTTTTGGGGGTCTCTTCAAGAGGCTTCCTAAGCTCTTCCTCCTCTTGGAGAGGAAGGGAAATCCCATAAGCGCGAAGTTGCTGAATAACTTCAGCTTGCAAAGCAAGGTTTCCCATAGCTTGCTGCAACCTAGTAACGAGATAATTGACAAACATGGGGGCATCATCATTAGCATCTTCATGTGCAAAATCCAAGCTATCAATGTTGAGATGTGAGGGTTGTACTTGAGGTGGGAACACAGCCCAAGTTTGAGGGGCTTAAGGGCCAAGCTTCTGGTGAGAATTGGGCCCAAGGTTGAGGGGCTTGAGGTGTCACAAAAGTCAAACCAAATCCCTACAAGGGGGGTGAGCCATGCAAGAAGGGGGAGTGGTTGCTTGACCACTCTCTCTCCCAAAGGGCACCCCTTTTCCAAGAGGCAAGTAGGACACATGTCAAGCCCCTAGCCAAGCTACCCTCATGGTGTGTCTAAAGCCTATTGGTTGGCCTTCCAAGGGGTGCAATGATAATGTAGTGGATTTAATTAATTATTTTAGCATTTATCAAGTCCTCTCTCTCAAAGGGGAAAGTGGGACACTTGTCCCAAGGCTACCCTTGTTTCTTGATATGCCCTTTCTTGTGATTGTCTAGGCCAGGAGGGCTAGGGGGTTTCTTGAGGGCTATACTCTCCCACACACTCTCATTGTGCATTGTGCAAAGTGCAAGAGCTCCCTCTCCTTCTCCAAGCAAGTAGAGAGGTTGAGAGCCTACACCAACACTCTTGGCTATGGAATGAAAATCCAACCAAGAGCCATGCTTCAATCCTTAATCTTGTCATCTTCTCCATCTTCATTACTCTGCTATTATGTATGCTAGCAAGAAGAGTGATGATAAGTGAGGAACTAATTCTTTCTCCTATAAAATGTTTCTTCTTCCTCTTCCCTACCCTCATTCCCTACTAGCTCTCTCCACCTTCGAAGGTGTTTGAGGTCTTGGGACTGAGGCTTGGGATAGTTAATGCTTTCCACCAAGTTTATGTTATGCTCGTGATGCATGAATCTTTCTATCTTCATTGCATCACCTAGGTCACGAGGAACATAAAGATTGTATTGTAACAAGTCTCTCTTGATGGGAGAAACCATAATACAAATGCCTATTGGACGAGACCGGCTCCACATAAATCGGGTCCTCAAATGTTGTCATGTAATCTAAACTCTCTCTCTTGAAAAAAGTATTGTTCATTCCAAGTTAACTAAATGTTGTGTTCATGTTGCTACCATCAATTAAGTTCACCCTCTATACTCACAAAGTGATTTCCTAAAAGTAATTTTTTGATTTCCACTACTCTCCAAGTTAATAGGCCATTTCTATTACATTGGTATCATGGCATCTGGTTTCTCTTTTCTTGCTTAAGAAGAGAGGTCCTTAAGTAGCCTATAAATGGTTGATTTTGTTAATTATATCAAGGTAACTGGGACTGGGATCTATTACTGGTTTTGTTGAGCCCACTATATGGGATATGGTGCACACCTTGAGAGATTTGGACTTAATAATGGAGACTTTTTAGACTTGCCTATGGCTTTACCATTATTGAGCCATAAGAAGTCCAAAAGGAGACAGCCCTTGGCAATTCTGCAATATTAGACCCACTCCACTACTCTTTATAATTAACCACTTTGAGTCGTGGGTGTAGATACTTAAGTGTCAATTTTCAAAGGCTAAGAGGAGTAGCAACTAAGGTTTTGAATTGCCAAAGTATACACTAAGTACATAAATTTTGTTGACATGGCTGACAATAACCAATAGAGGAGAATGAACATTGATAGCTTTGATTTTGCACATGGAGGTGCTAATGCTGACGCCCCCATGTTTGTCGATTATCTCATTACTAGGTTGCAGCAAGCTATGGGCAACCTTACTTTGCAAGCATAAGTTAACAACTTCACGCTTATGGGATTTCCCTTCCTCTCCAAGAGGAGAGAGAGCTTAGGAGGCCTCTTGAAGAGACCCCAAAAGAAGACTCTCTCCCATATGAGAGGAGGAATATAAAGAGCAAGAAAGCAATGAAACTTTAAGTTCCTCTGAAGATGTACCTCCACAAAGACGGCGGTCTAGACGATCGCCAACTCTTCCCAAAAGGAAATGTTCAACCCACAGTCCTTCTCCTCATCACTCCAAAAGAGAAGAGAGGAAACAAAGGAAGAAAAGGGCAATAAAGAGGTCACCCTCTTCTCCTTATTCCCCCCCCCCCCCCCTTGTAGCTCATGCTTGAAGCTCTGTTAATCGACAAGTTACACAGTGAGTCAGCACTGGGCGAATAGGAGGCTTGGGGACTGCTCAATGCCACCTATCGCTTGGTGTTGACCTTGGTGTAATGTTAACCGACAAGTGAGATAGTGAGTCAACACTTGGCGAATAGAAGGCTTGGGGACTTCCCAACGTCACCTATCGCTTGGTGTTGACCTTGGTGTAGTAGATGATAGAGACCCTTTTGGTGAGATGATTACATACATGCAAAGGAGTCAATACTGGGTGAATAGGAGGCTTGGGGACTGCCCAATGCCACCTATTGCTTGGTGTTGACCTTGGGGTTAAAGACATTACAAGAGGCAGTAGAGTCAATACTAGGCAAATAGGAGGCTTGGGGAGTGTCCAATGCCACCTATCGCTTGGTGTTGACCTTGGTGACGAAGACATGAAAGGTGGAAGTGAAGTCAATACCAGGCAAATGTGAGGCTTGGGGACTACCCAACGCCACCTATCGCTTGGTGCTGACCTTGGCAAATAGGCGCCGGCACATCCACGGACATTACATGGTTTTGAGTCGTGGGCCAGGCTTGTCAGTCCAATGGGAAAAGGGTAAGAGTGATCGCCGATGAGAGATGCACTCTAACTGGAACATTCAAGGGATTAGTTGGCTAAGCATGGGCGCCCAAGTGTGAATGGGGTGAGCTCGTATAAAAGTCAACTAAACCTAAAATTCAGGGATTCTCTCATTTGTGCAATGCAAAAAGAGTGCTCTTGCTCTATCTCCTTCTCCGTCTCCCTTGTGTACTAGTGTGTGTGTGTGTGTGTGTGCTTGAGAGAGAGGGAGAGTGTGTGTGTGTGTGTGTGATCAAGCATTGCGACGCACGACGACGACGAGGCGGTTGAGCATGGCGTAGCGGCATCTCCTTCTTCTTCGCGATGAGGAATCCTCCACGACAACAAGCATAGAGCGGTGAGTGACACACCATCACCATCTTTGAGCTTGCTAGATTAGTCTACTTGTGTGCTTGGAGCCATTTGTGGCTCGCACACAGTGTATCGGCAAGTTGCTTCTTTGTGGTGCAATTTTAATTGTAGGAAAGGTAGGGAAGGAAGGTGTGTGTGTTGAGAAGAAGGATTTTGTTTTGCTACTGTGTATTTCTTTGTTAATGAACTTTTGAAAGGTACTGTGTTTTGTTTTCTCTATGATAAGGTGTTAGTATTAAGGTTGTAAGTTCTGTGTAATGTAAAGTACAGTAAGTAGGAAGTATTTGTTAGAGCTAATGAAGTGTGTTAGTGTGTAACAGTAGGTGTGTTAGTTGTAAGTAGGTAGGTATAGTGTGTGTGTGTGCTCGCGAGCAGGACGCGGTGACCTTATCCAAAAATAAATAAAAAATTTGAATATCTCCCAGACCCAGGCCCAAGCTCACGCTCAGGCTCAGACCTCAATCGCCCTTTAAAATTACGTATTTTAGCTTCATATGTAGCTAAAAATCAACTTTTTTGAGGACCAATAGAGATTCAAGTGACCAAACCTTGTGTTGTAAAGCACATCACGACCCTCTGAGTGATACGCTTGTTTCGAGCTATCACACGCTCTAATCCAAAAACCGACCATTAAAAAACATTAAAAAAAGAGTGAAAACGGACACCTAAAAAAGTAAACGGTTAACCTTCGAGGTTATTTGTTGATGCTTGTAGGGTGTCGAAGGTACATGCATCTGCGCTCTGGTCATGTGCTAGAGACGGAGCAACTAGAGAGAATTTCGACTTACACGAGTTCTCATTATCCACCTACCTTAGGTTCTGGGCCCTCGGCGGGGACCCAAGGTAGTACAAACCAAGACCCAAACATAGCAGCTAGTGACTCTTCCTCTGACTACGACCTCATGGAGGGTTTCCCAATGCCTAATCCCGATAGCTCAAGCCAAGACATGCATGCCATGGGCCCGCGGTCTGGGTTGAGCGTGCTTAGCCGCTTGAAGGAAACCTTTAGTAAAGCCACTCGCTCCGAACATGGAGCTAATGATGTAAATGAGGGGGGTGGGGAAGTAAATTCTCCATTCATGACCAATGTAGACCCTATGCCCTTAGAGAATAAGCACGTGAATACTCCATTCACTGCACCTCCTGACTCTTCAGAACTATTCCCCTCCGAGGTCATATTACCCGATGGTAGAAGTCTTGCCGAAGTGCAAGAGCTTGAGCGATATATCATTGCAGCTAGGAAAAAGGAAGTCGAGAGCTTACGCAAGGTGGAGCAACGAAGAGAGTTAAAAGTGAAAGCCTCTATGTCAATATCCTTGCTAAGAGAGCAATCGAGTGCTCTGACTTAGCAACGCTAAGGGCCAACCCCTAGAAAGTAACATTGCATCTAGCTCAAAGGACACCCCTAGCACCTCAATCCTAGATGGAGCGTTCTTAAATGAGAACTGGGAGTACGAACTACAAACGGGAACTACAAACGGAAACTCTAACCGACCTATACACATGTCACACCTATCACGTGGGTTGGTTAGATATCCTACAATCCACAATGGGTGCTACTAGTGTGGAGGATCAACAACAAAGAGTTTGTAAGGTCATCCATAGGGTCATTGAGTTAGAGAGACAGAACAAGGGGATCAACATGCCTTCAACGGGTCTCATGAGATTCTTGGATACAGGAAAGGCTAAACAACCAACCTTATCGCAAATGGAGACTCCCTCGGTAAGTCCGATGGATCCCCCATATGTTGTTTCGCCAGGGGTTTTGGTGCAATCGAGCCCACAAGTGATAGCTTTACCTTTCCAAGTCTAGCTCATCTTTCCCTTGATGACACCATGGCTACCATGCCTACCTCAATGATGGGCATGCCGAGAAACACGCCATGGATCTCATTTGTTAGTAAAGCACCACTACGTGGTAGCTCAATGCCTGCAATAGTACCTACAAGTGTGTACCAATCGTATACACCCATGGGTCCTCGTACTCATGTAGTCCCTACCCCTCCCATTGTTTCAACAACCTATGCTCCACAACCACAACACCCAAGTTATTATTTCCATGGGACTATATCGGCTAGCATTAGCATGTCACATCCGACGTTTGCTATGCCTAGGGCCACACATATGAACTTTGGGCTACCACATGGCACAACACCGTACCAAACATGGAACCCAAGGGCTTCCTATGCGCCAAGCCCAATGCCAATACCTACTCCACATGTAGTCTCTGGAGAACCTTCTCCCATGGTGCATGCTCACTTAGGTGACTGCTCAAGCTATCGATCGATCTATTGCTGAGAATATGTGTAACACGCCTGATAGAGAGCCTAGAAGTAAGGCAGTACAAATAGTCAAGCTCACACAAAAATTTAGTGGAGATGAGGGTGTGAGAAAGCATATCGAAGTGTTTGAACAAATATGCAATTCTCTAGGAGAACACAATGACCTGCATAAGAGTAATTCCTTAAGCCTAACCTTAAGTGGGAAGGCAGCGGATTGGTATAGAACCCTAAGGGTGGAAGAAAAAACGATTTACCCTACTCTTAGGAGACAATTCTTGAAAGAATACATACGAAAGGGAGTGCTTTGGGGTGTAGCCTCTCAGCTCCAGAAAGCCTAACGAGAAGAAGGAGAGTCGGTGAGAGACTTTATTAGTCACTTGAAGCATTTGAATTCTCGTTGTAATCAATTTCTTGATAGATTCATTAGGGGGTTACGACATGAGGATATCTACAATGGTCTAGTCATTAGAGGTATCACCACTTGGGAAGTAGTCACCACCAATGTGATCCAATCGGAGGATAATTTAATGATTCAATGAGAAAGAGTGTTTGTTGAGCCTAAATCTACTAGCTCGCAAGCATCGGGGCATCAGCCAATGACCGTAAAGCTTATTGCTAAGGAGCCAAAGATATCTGAAATGTCTTTAGTAGATCTCACCAAGGCCATTCAAGAGAGTCTTAGAGACAATCGTGCTCCGCAAAACAATCATATGTATCCAAGAAGGGAGCAACAATGCTGCTCAGTATGCTATGGACCGCATAGTACCAGTGAATGCTCTACTTTTAGAGTGAAATTCAATAGGAATTGCAATACCTGTGGGAGGTATGGTCATCAAGCTAAGGATTGCATAGTATTCAAGCGCACGATGGCCAATAGACCAACCTTAGCATGGATAAACACACCTTGAGTGCCTGCATTTATGTCGGCTCCACCTCTGAACAAACGTCACAACACATGGTCCCTAGGGCTCAAAATGTTGTTCCAACAACACCCTTACCACCTCTAGTGCTAGGACTGCAACCACCACATTCGAGAATCACTTCTGTGAATCAAGTGGGTTGTGAGTCATCTGTTGCTTGTTTGGAAGGCTGTGAGGAAGATATAAACCTAATATTGCCTATGGGATGGAGGCGCTTGAAGAAAGTCCACAATACTACATGGAGGACTATTGGGGACAAGTCAAACCCGTATATCAAGTAGTTGCTCTTGCGGCAACATGCCAAACTATCAATTACACTGCTAAGAGACCACCTCTTCAATGCTATGAGTGTGGAGGTCCACATCGTGTAGCTGAGTGTCCTATTAAGAATGCCACACTAATGCAAACCAATCAAGTGAGCACGTCTACAATGCCAATACTCATGTGTAATCAATGTGGCATAGATCATTTGATTGCCCAATGTTTGAATAATCCAAATGCACCAAAGCTCACACCATTAAAATTGATTGAGGATACCAAGGAGCCATCAAAAAGTACACATGTGGTACCAATAAACATACTCACACGATCGATGCTCCAAAAACAAAATTATATTCTTGAAGAAAGAGACATGACATCAATTGTCCTATCTCAGAAGAAGAAGAAAACTCGAAGAAAGAGATCGCAAAAAGAAACACAGTCAGACCCCTGTTCAAAGACCAACATAGGGACTGGTGACGACCCCGTATATATGAATGATGTTGAAGAGTATTCTGATTCAGGTGAGACCGTGGAGACCAAAACGACCACTAGGAAAGAAACCAACAAGGACGATCATCATGAGCCACAATGGCCAGGACCCAAGAAGAAGATAGGAACTTACCCAAACCCTACAGAGGAGATCGATCAGGTCAAACAATTAAGGAGCTTGGTAGAAGATAACCAAAGGGATCTAGAGCCAGCACCTAGGCAGATACAAATTACAAACACAATGTTCCCTATGCAACAAAAACCTCACCATGTCCATAGACCCTTAGCCATACCTAGTGTCATCCAAGAAGAAAGTGACATAAAGTCATGGGAAAGTGGGCGTACTCACTTCTTGATGGAAAGAATGTTTACGGAGGGACTACCTGACCTATTGAAGAAATAGAGATCCCATCTTTCCCACGTCAAGGGACTGAAGCCACCATCTTGTCCAAACTATATGGAGACCTTGAGCTATTCTTAGCTCTTTGAGTATTCCTCAATGGATAACTGAAGGTCGGGCTACCACAATTTGCACAAATAGATAGAGCTAGGGAGATGCCAATAGAGGAGGAACACTTATATCCACAACCCAACCTAGATGAGAACCTTGTTGTAGAAATACCTGCTAACAAGTTGGGACAATACTTTGAGGGAAATGAATCCAATGCAACCATACCAATCACTACCAAGGGATTAACTGTGAAGGGAATCCTCATTAAGAGAAATATGAACCTTGCATGGGCCTTGTAAGGAATCCTAATTTTTAGGGATTAAGGCTAATGTTGTGTAGCGTTAAGGGGACAAGGGCATTCAAGAAGCTAGTTTTGAGTAGACTTTTCTAGCCTTTTTTTAGACACATGTAGGATGTGGACCTAAGAGGTCACTTTCTCTCTCTAGCTTTTGGAAAGTGAAGGGAGTAAAGGGGTGTGGCCACATCAGCAAAAACGTGGGTCACTAAGAGCCAAAATTTGATTTTTTTTCAAAAACGTTATTTTTACTTATTTTTGACTTAAAATTCCCTCCCAACATATATACACATCAAAAAATCATTTTTTGACATTTTTTTAAACCTACAAACACTAAAGGTCCACTTTTTCAAAAAAAAAAATCCCCCCAAAAAAAAAAACTTTGTTCTCTCCTCCTCCTTCCTCCTCTCTCCCTCTCCTCTCCCTCCCTACCCCCTTCTCTCCTCCTCCTCCCCTCTCTCTCCCTCTCCCCCCTCCACCCCCTTCTCTCCTCCCATGTTCCTCTCCTCTCCCTCCCTACCCCCTTCTCTCCTCCTCCTCCCCTCTCTCTCCCTCTCCCCCTCTGCCCCCTTCTCTCCTCCCATGTTCCTCCCTCTCCCTCCCCCCTCTTTCTTTTCATTCTTTGCTTCCTCACGCAACAACTGCCATGGTACTCACGGACATCACAAATCGTATCCCTCCACCACTATGTACTCCGCACAACAAAAGTGTACATATTGCTTGTCCGTGGTGTTTGCACCGAAGGCCGCACGTGAGGGTGAGCAGAGGTCATCCCAAGATCGTCATACTGTCGGTGAGACGAATGTGTATGGTTCTTCAATATCTTGGGAGGGGATAAGTAGGCTTGTTAGACTATTGCAATTGGTTGTGTATGGGTGCAGGTGCTTCTTTGCATTCGTGGATGCACGAATGTCAAGATCTTCAGCTCAAAACAGTGGCATTACAAGAAACAGTGGGTGCAGGTTAGAGAGGTCAAGTGTCACCACTTTTCCTCTAAAACAGCCTTCTTTGTTACATCTTGCAGGTAGGTGCTTCAAGTCCATCCTTATTAGAGGTAGGTAATCTCATCCTAATGCAAGAATGGCTCAAGAAACTAGCATAACATGAAGCTTTTACGGTGGCACAAAGCTCTCCTCAAGCAATGTGGCTCCCACTACACCAAAAATCACTATGCTAACATGGAGAGATCCCTAGTAGGACAATACAACAACTTTTCATCAGCAGCACACCCTTTCCTAACATGAGGGCACCCCCATCAGAGATATTTTTATATGATAGGTCACCCCATGAGCATACCATGTCATGGAATGGATGTAAGAACTATGACTGCACTACCCCTTGGAAGTTGTTCACAAATGTATGTTTATCAAAGTTAATGAGAAGAAGTTTGGACTTTTTTATTTGTTGATGTGTAAGAGCACTCTTGGTCTACCATATTTTAGATTGTTTGATAAGTTAAATAAGATTTGTAGTTATTTAAAGTATCATTTTTTTTTTGTAAAATTTGTACATGAGAAGACATGATAAAGTACAAGAGATCTTGACGGAATAAACCTCGATGAGATTCCCACCATGCTCTTGTGACACCATACCTCTCCTTGAACCCTTTGACTTCTATCGTTGTGGGGAGTCCAATGGGGGGACTATTTTCAAATTTTTAGCATAACTTTTTTTTGAAGGAAATTTTGGTTATTCTAAAGTTTATACACAATTTAGGAGTTCATTCTGATTGTTTTTCTTCAGTTTCAAATTTTGACCGAGTACACTCCCTGGAAGCCACTTTTGAAGGTGTTAGGGCGAGATTTTGGGAAAGTTTTGTATGTAGGAAATACAGTCCTTAACACAATAAAAAACAATGGTTCTTTGAGTATTTTCAGATTCCATGGTTTTAATGCTCGTTGGAGCCCGTAGATTAAGAAAAAAGTAAAAAATGTATGTTTTACATCATTTTTAAATAAATTGTCAACTTGCACATTGATTTTTGGAGAATGCGAGCAAGATATGATTTTTTCTCATCACATGATGGTCGAAGAACGCGATGAGATGAACAAATTCATGTGAGACAAGCCTAGACAGATTCGGAGCCGATTGAAATCTAAAAGCTGTTGAAAACAACCGAAAAGTTCAACACTTGAATCATGGCCATGCATCAAAAATATGCTCACACGGTGAAGGAGGTGCTTCAAAGCTATGGAAATCAGTATAAAATGCAAGCAATAGCGTTGGAGGCTATTCAAGAAGTTGTAGAGGCTCACATCATTTCAGATGACTTTGCAATGACAAAATGATTAAGAGTTGTGTCTACTGTCTCCATAGTGATTTGGCTTTTCGGTTTATCCATGTGTTTTAAGTTAAGTGGTTTTGGCCATGAAGAGTTAAATTTAAATCAAATATTAACATTTTTGCCATCCTAAGGGGCAAACAAAGCTAGAAAATGCAAAAAAAGGGTGGCCACAAGGGCGCGCAGATGGCCCATCCAGCAGTTTTGGATGGCTCATCTGTGCACCCTTGTGGCCACCCTTTTTTTTGCATTTTCTAGCTTTGTTTGCCCCTTAGGATAACAAAAATGTTAATAGCTGATGAAACCAAATGTTTATGTAGCATGAGACTAGATTTTTATATTGTCCAATGTGATTTGGCCTTTTGGTGCAGGGAACTAGTAAGTTGAGTTGAAGGAAGGCATAATATGCTTGAAAAGTTAAATTTTACATTCATCTCACCTTTTCCAAGGTCCTGGAGTGCAACAATAGCCTAATTATGCAAAAAAAAGGGTGGCCACAAGGGCGCGTAGATGGCCCATCCAACAGTTTTGGATGGCTCACCTGCGCGCCCTTGTGGCCACCCTTTTTTTTGCATTATATGGCCTTGTCTGCCCCTTATAATAGCAAGAATGTTAATATTTGATGAAACCAGATGTTTATGCAGCATGAGACTAGATTTTTATACTGTCCAATGTGATTTGCCCTTTTGGTGCAGGGAACTAGTAAGTTGAGTTGAAGGAAGGCATAATGTGCTTGAAAAGTTCAATTTTAGGTTCATCTCATCTTTTCCAGGATTCTGGAGTGCAGCAATAGCCTAATTATGCAAAAAAAGGGTGGCCACAAGGGCCCACATATGGCCCATCCAGCAGTTTTGGATGGCTCACTACGCGCGCTTGTGGCCACCCCTTTTTTTGCATTATATGGCCTTGTCTGCACCCCAGGATACCAATTTTTTTTTAGATTAAGTGAAAGCAAATCTTTATGCAACATGATAGTACAAATTCCACTTCTTTTCACTCAGATGTAATTAGAGCTCCCCCCCCTCCCCCCCCTTTCTTTGTGTTCAAAGGTCCGGAGCATTCACTATGTAAAATTTTCCTATATCACGTGCGTTCACTAGAATGGATTAAAAGTACCCCTTATAGGCCTTATCTACACATGTTTCTGCAACTTTACAAGAATATAAAATCCCTTCTGTTGAACACATGTGCTATGTTACATATACTTTAGTGAACTCCCCATGTCAACGGCCTCACAAATCCTGTGCACTAAACATTAAACACTAGAAATCGACCAAACAAGGAGCCAATTTTTACTTCCTTGTGTCCACCTAGTGTTCTTGTGAAACATTGCTAATGATATATATTCAACATCCCCAAATGAGGACATCTTGACAAAGTTTATGATCCACTTTAATAAGAATAACCATTAATGATTAAACTGAAATCAAAATATTGCTTGAATTTCTTCAAGGTGGAGTGATTAAGACTTGCGACTTGAATCATCGTACAGGCAAATCAAAATATCCATAAATGTAAACAATATTTCTCAGATCTGTATGAAACTTCAGTAATCTAAATTAAATACTCTCACTCAATGCGACACCATTTAACAAAAAAACATATTTATATTGCATTTATAGAGGAATCCAGCCTCATGAAAAATAATTACAAATGGAGACAATGTTGTTGCTGTTAGGCTTATCTTACAAGTATTTGTCTTCCTCATCTAGAGATTCATATACACTTGAGTATTTGTGTGTCTATGACACTAGGGAAGATAGTAGTACTATATGGATGGCTTCTATGAGAGCTCCTAGAGAGTCCCTATTGGTTCAAGATTCTAAAAAAAACCTACTATTCTTATCAAAATCTTTTAACATGGTAGTGAAAGGTTCCTCAAGGAACAAAAATAGAGTGATTTCCATCTCTGCACATGGTTGTTTGCTCATGTCCTCTTAAAACAAGTTGAATCTGTAAGTAAACAAAAGATTATGTGAGCACAAAGTTATAAAGTACAAAATGATATCATTCCAATTATCTAATGACAATTATACGAAGAATAAATTACAAGAAAAATCTTTGACGACTCTCCATAGATAACACAACTTACTTACATTGTGAGACTCAAATCACATGCTACACAACTATAGATGGCGCACCAAAGTCATCAACAAAATAGCACCACCTAGTGTTATGAGGTGTGAAGCCTAAACACTGAAATCCATAAAGAGGTTAATTCTCTCCAGCATGATAAACTTAAAGATGGAGATGATGTTAAGCTCTGAATGTAAGCTATAAGGGTAGTTTTCTTACCATTCTATCTTTATGTTGGAGATGAACCCTTGCAATGCCTACGCGATATTCACACCTCCTATTGTTGTGGTATGCAACTCATGTGAGCTCATACTTTTGCCACCTTCGGGAGTAGAGGTTTCCATGTAGTGTGAGTGAATGAAAGTAGAAGGAGTAGAATCTTGTTTCATGTTGTAATGGAGATGAGAGAAGGGAGAGGAGCTAGCTTGGTGTGAAACTATGTGGTGGGTAAGGGGAAGAGATGGAGGAGGAGCTTGCTTGGTGCTACAATGGAGGTGGGAGAAAGCTAGTAGAGAGATAATGATGGACTATAGGGGGTGCATGTGGTTGTTGCAACAATGGAGAGCTTGGAAAAAGGTTTGTAGAGAGAGAAAAACACTTTTTAGCTATAGAATAGGTTTGGAAAGACTTTGGAGGGTGAAAATGATGTTTTGATTTGTTTTTTTTTTAAATCAATTTTTTGGATTTTTTAGTGCACGTTTTTAACTTTTGAAGGTCAAAAATACTTTTTTGACCATGAAATAGGTTTGGGGACCTTTTAAGGAGGGAAAACTTGAAATTTGAAAATTTTTGAAAATTTGAAATTTTTAGTGTATTTTTAAATCCGGGCCAAAAAGTGGGGGAAAAGAGGTCAAAGTGGTCCCCCCCCCCTCTTTCCCCTAGCCACCTCCCTTACCTTCTCATTAGGTAAGAGACAATTAAGAGGTGTAAGGCTACCTTGTCCCCCTACTTTTTTGAGGGTATAGAGTGTGTCCACCACCCTCTTCCTATTCGCTGACCTCTAATTAACCTTAATCCCAAAGGGCCCCTAGAGGGTTCATATTTTTCCTAATGTTGATAGTGGCACTGGGGTTAGCATTGTGACTAAAAATTGACGGGAAACTATGGGAAGACCTCACCTTGCGAGCACAACCATATTAGTAAAGATGGCCAATGGGTCTATTGTTAAGCCTATTGGGATGCTAGAAGATCTCAAGATCAACGTCTTCGGACATAAAATAAGAATTACCTTCGTTGTTATGGATTTCTCCAAGCACACTACGGCATCGGAGATGATCCTAGGACGTCCTTTCATGACAGAAGCAAAAATGGTGCATGATTGGTCTAAAAACCATGTCTACTTGCAATTCCAAGATTCTGTCATTCGAGTGGATCTTGTAATGGGCCGAGCACATCCTCTAGGAAATAGGTTTGTAATTGATCATAGATCTGACACCACAGTTCACTCGGCCCCATTGCAGTATTGTTACACGTGTAAAGCGGACACTGATGTTGGGGAAGATTCTCCTTATATGAATGTACTACCTGGGATGACATAGTCGGACAATGTGGATTGGGTCCACCTAGTAGCAACCATAGACACTTGGGGATACATTGGGATGACCTGGGTAACACCTGAGGGGGATGAAATGTCCGTACCCCTAAATATGCTACAAGCAATGCATATAGCTTCTGAAAAGACTCATCCTAATGTAACGAAGAAAACATACAAGTGGGTCCCTAAAGCTTCTTTAGCGACTATAGCTAGTGCTAAAAAATAGAAGCCTTATAAGAAACGTACCAGTCGCTCCAAGAAAAGTAAAAAAATGTTGCGATGGATTGCTAAACGACTATTGGAAGCCCAAGGCTATTATCAGGGAAATGATCAAATATGGGTGCCAAAATGTAGATTGTGTTCTTACCTGTCACCTGACCCATGTGCGCCCAATCCTATAGCTCCAAAACAAATTCACGATCGTGAAAAAAAAATCACAGAATTGTACACACCCGCTCCAGAGCTAGTTTGGGTATCGAAGAAAGAACGATTTGTTCCACCTAGCTCAGGAAGGGGGGAGTCCCATGAAGCTTCTAGCTCCTCATGTAACGCATCCATAGAGGTAAAAGCTTCTCCACAACCTCCACCTACAATAGTGGACCTCCATGAAGCTACAAAGGAATCCACACCTTCCAGCGTTCACGAATCACCTGATGAACCACTTCAAGTTCGATCCTGGGAGAGTACCTTACCACCCTTGCAACTCGATGAGACACCTAAGGTAATAGAAAACTACTGGCAAAAATCCTCACCTATTACCAACTGGAACAACTGGTTTCAAAGGGTGATGAGCACATTTCAGACAATATGATCTACCCAAGGAAGGGGGGAGTGTTTGCTAACATCCATCATTCACTTGCTTCCCTCTCAACCTTCTTTCCCGGACCTCTCAATCACCAATCTTAGGGAATGTATATATAAAGCCTTATACTCACAAAAAAGAAAAATAGTAAAGAGCAAGAGCAAGGGTGGTAAGGTACTCTCCCACGATCGAACTTGAAGTGGTTCATCAGGTGATTCGTGAACGCTGGAAGGTGTGGATTCCTTTGTAGCTTCATGGAGGTCCACTATTGTAGGTGGAGGTTGTGGAGAAGCTTTTACCTCTACGGATGCATTACATGAGGAGCTAGAAGCTTCATGGGACTCCCCCCTTCCTGAGTTAGGTGGAACAAATCGTTCTTTCTTCGGTACCCAAACTGGCTCTAGAGTGGGTGTGTAGCATTTTGTGATTTTTTTTTCACGATCGTGAATTTGTTTTGGAGCTATAGGATTGGGCGCACATGGGTCAGGTGACAGGTAAGAACACAATCTACATTTTGGCACCCATATTTGATCATTTCCTTGATAATAGCCTTGGGCTTCCAATAGTCGTTTAGCAATCCATCGCAACATTTTTTTACTTTTCTTGGAGCGACTGGTACGTTTCTTATAAGGCTTCTATTTTTTAGCACTAGCTATAGTCGCTAAAGAAGCTTTAGGGACCCACTTGTATGTTTTCTTCGTTACATTAGGATGAGTCTTGTCAGAAGCTATATGCATTGCTTGTAGCATATTAAGGGTATGGGCATTTCATCCCCCTCAGGTGTTACCCAGGTCGTCCCAATGTTTTCCCAAGTGTCTATGGTTGCTACTAGGTGGACCCAATCCACATTGTCCGACTCAGCCATCCCAGGTAGTACATTCATATAAGGAGAATCTTCCCCAACATCAGTGTCCGCTTTACACGTGTAACAATACTACAATGGGGCCGAGTGAACTATGGTGTCAGGTCTATGATCAATTATAAACCTATTTCCTAGAGGATGTGCTCGCCCCGTTACAAGATCCACTCGAATGACAAAATCTTGGAACTGCAAGTAGACATGGTTTTTAGACTGGAACAATTGGTTTCAAAGGGTGACGAGCACATTTCAAACAATATGATCTACCCAAGGAAGGGGGGAGTGTTTGCTAACATCCATCATTCACTTGATTCCCTCTCAACCTTCTTTCCCGGACCTCTCAATCACCAATCTTAGGGAATGTATATATAAAGCCTTATACTCACAAAAATAGAAAAATAGTAAAGAGCAAGAGCAATTAGCAAACGAGTATGCACATTAAAAGTCAAAACATTGACCTAGACCTACACATTCACATCCGGTACATTGAAACAGAAACCTATGTCATCAAACACCTTTGATCCTCATCACTCGAGTGATGGGGGGTAGGTAGGTTTAGTACGATAGGAGTGCTTCTGTTTTAAGAGTTTAGTGATTAGCATAGATCTTTTTTTCCATTGATGTGCCTCCTAGAGGTATTCTTAGTGTTTCCTAGTGTGTACAGGAACGTGTTTCTGTGGTTAGGATTTGGACCTTCATGGAATCTTTATCTCGACTCACTCTTCAAATCAAGCGCGATCATCAACACAAACAAGTGTTTCTTGTCCATTAGCAGTGTCCCTTATCTTTTTGCATCCATGTTTGTCTGCTTTAATTGTGATTGGTAGCATAATACCCAACACATTTGCTTAGTATCAAACATTAAATTCAATGTAATTTTTTGTCATAATCACTTGTCTAGGTTTAAAAATCAAGTAGTCCGACTAAGTTAGTTTGACCAAGCTAGGCGTTAGAGAATTTCTCTTAATACCATGGGGAATGCCTTCCTAATAATCAATGGTTACTTAGGTTCTTAATCCGATTTAGGCAGCATTGTGTGAAATGTACTAGGGCTTTCTAGTGGGCTTAGTCCCTATTGACCTTTAGCTTAAGTATTATAAATGGAGTTTACTAATGTGATGAGCGTGGGAAGGGTAACAGTGTTATATGACCCCCCAAAGTTACAAAATTAAAATGCTGAAAACGTACAAAAAATAAAATTCAAAGTGCCACAATGTAAAATCTTAAGCTAGAAGATAAATCTCAGCTTGATTTGGTACTTCACTCACATGTATCACCTATGGTACTAGAGCCCTAGAGGTTCCCAATGTGGGTGCTTTTGCTTGAAAAGCAAAAAACCCAAGGCATACAAAAAAAGCACACACATCAAAATTAAATCACTATGAAAAGACTTTGGGGGGTCAAAGAAAAGTAAATAAGTTAGGCGATGATTTCATGAGAATTCCTCTTATCATAGCTTAACTACGAGGTCTTCTAGGTATAGCCTCTAGTCAGCCCTCGGACATGAAATACTTAGCTCTCACGATTAAACAACTTAATTGACTAGAGAAAATTGAGAAGCTTACCCATGGTATTGATCGTCAATCTTTACTACCTTTCAACTGTTAAATTAGCGACCCCATACTTGTTTAATTTTTTACCTTTACAACTATTTATGCATTTGATTATATTGCAATTTAACGTTTATTGCTGACATATGGTTTAAAATTCTATTACCAATCAAATTGTCTACCTCCAACTGCATATGCTTTTAAAATGTATATGAGAATGCAATTACTGTGCCAATGTTGTTTGATTTTTCACTGACTGAAGAAGGCTAAGGACATTCATCTCAAATGATCTTCCACCTCGATGAACGAGCTTCAACTCAATAGATTTTGAGGACGGAATCTACATTAGGAAGGGGGGCAATGTTAATCGACAAGTCAGATAGTGAGTCAGCACTGGGCGAACAGGAGGCTTGGGGACTTCCCAATGCCACCTATTGCTTGGTGTTGACCTTGGTGTAATGTTAACCGACAAGTCAGACAGTGAGTCAGCACTAGGCAAACAGAAGGCTTGGGGACTGTCCAATGCCACCTATCGCTTGGTGTAACAGACAATAGAGACCCTTTTGGTGACATGATTACAATACATGCAGAGGAGTCAATATTGGGTGAATAGGAGGCTTGGGGACTGCCCAATTCCACCTACCTCTTGGTGTTGACCTTGGGGTTAAAGACATTACAAGAGGTAGTAGAGTCAATACTACACGAATAAGAGGCTTGGGGAGTGCCCAATACCACCTATCGCTTGGTGTTGACCTTGGTGATGAAGACATGACAGGCGGCAATGAAGTCAACACCAGGAAAATATGAGGCTTGGGGACTGCCCAACGCCACCTATCGCTTGGTGCTGACCTTGGCAAATAGGCATCAGCACATCCATGGAAATTGATTGTTTTGAGTCGTGGGCCGGGCTTGTCGATCCAATGGGAAAAGGGTAAGAGTGATCGCCGATGAGAGGTTAGTTGGAACATTCAAGGGAATAGTTGGCTAAGCATATGTGCCCAAGTGTGAATGGGGCAAGCTCATATAAAAGTCAACTAAACCTAAAATTCACGGATTCTCTCATTTTTGCAATGCAAGAAGAGTGCTCTTGCTCCGTCTCCTTCTCCGTCTCCCTTGTGTACTAGTGTGTGTGTGTGTGTGTGTGTGCTTGAGAGAGAGAGAGAGAGAGAGAGAGAGAGAGAGAGAGAGAGAGAGAGAGAGAGAGAGAGAGAGAGAGAGAGAGAGAGAGAGAGAGAGAGAGAGAGAGAGAGTGATCGAACATTGCGGCACACGACGACGGCGAGGCGGTTGAGTGCGACGTAGCGGCATCTCCCTCTTCTTTGTGGCGAGGAATCCTCCACAATAGCAAGCGTAGAGCGGTGAGTGACACACCATCGCCATCTTTGAGCTTGCTAGGTTAGTCTAGTTGTGTGCTTGGAGCCATTTGTGGCTCGTACACAGTGTATCGACAAGTTCCTTGCATTGACACATGCGACAGACGCGCACAAGCTCATTGGACCCCTCTTGGCCTAGTCAATCACAAGCAAGGGCATATCAAGCAACAAGGGTAGCCTTGGGATAAGTGTGCCCCTTTCCCATTTGAGAGAGAGGACTTGATAAATGCTAAAACAATTAATTAAATCCACTTAATTATCATTGGACCCCTTGGAAGGGCAACCAATAGGCTTTAGGCACACCATGAGGGTAACTTGGCTAGGGGCTTGACATGTGTCCTACTTGCCTCTTGGGCAAGGGGTGCCCTTTGGAAGAGAGAGTGGTCAAGAAACCATCCCCCCTTCTTGCATGCCTCGCCCCCTCCTTGTAGGGATTTGGTTTGAATTTTGTGATACCTCAAGACCCTCAACCTTGGGCCCAATTCTCACCACAAGCTTGGCCCTTAAGCCCCTCAAGCTTGGGGTGGGTTCCCACCTCAAGTACAGCCCTCACATCTCAAGCATGACAAGCACCTTAAGCATCTCAATCATCAATCACTTCAAGAATCTCAAGCATCTCAGTCATCAGACATGACAAGCACCTCAATCTTGGGCCGGGTTCCCACCTCGAGCACATCCCTAGCTTACCTAAGGTCAAAGGAATTTTAACACTAATTGATGGAGGTCTTCAATGAAGCTAACCCTAAGGTCTTTAAGCTCCATTAGTTAGCCTTTCTCTTTGACATCCCATCTCTCATTTGGGCTCCTTCACCATTGGCCCCGTGTTGAGATAGATCTATAAGCACATGTCTATATCCTAAACCTTGTTCCCGTTTATTCTCCCACATTAAATGATCAGTTTAAAATGAGAAAATCATTTGGGTTGGTTAGATATTAGATTTTATGACATTACCTCTCTCTTGAAATCATAGTCATCCTTGACTATGAGGTAGAAGAGATAAAGCTTTAGTCATTAGTCAATCTTGCTTGGCGGGTAGAGGATCCCTTTTTACCCTACGATATCTTTCCAAGATGGATGACTAATCCATTTGGTGCTTGGGAGACATAGCTGTCGCAAGCATGTCTGCTCTTTAGTCCATTTCATTCTCCCAAGTAGAGTGAAAAATTCTACTTGGTGTTTGAGAGACGTCGTCATCACAAACATGATTCTAAGCATACATACTATTTCAATTTGTGAACAATGAAAAGAGAACTAGTCTTATAAGACAAAACATTGGTCATTTAAAAATAATTTGTACATTTTCTTACTCTAATGTAGCATTGTAAGCATTGACAAGGTTCATACTATCCTTGAGTTGTATTCCTTGCATCCATCTAGCATCTTCAAAAGGATAATTTTTTAACTTAATAAGATACCGTCGGATAATCTTACCATGTCGTAGTACCTTGTCTTCATGCTGAAGGATAACTTTGGGTTGTAGCTCCTCTTCTTGGTCTTCAACTCCGGGAGGGTCTTCAATAATTGGTTCACTTGGTGGCTCTCCTTTGTAGGGATTAACTAGGCTCACATGAAAAGCATTGTGTATGAGCCAATGGTTGGGCAACTTGAGTTGGTAAGCCATCTCATTAATGGGCTTCAAGATTTGGAAAGGACCATAGTATCTTTTTGCTAGCTTAGCATAATAATTTTGATGGCCTGTAGGATTTTTGCCCGTCGTTTGCCTCAATCGACCCTTAGGAAACTTAAGTAAGACCCAATCATTTTCTTTGAACGTTAAGGACCTTATGTGCTTGTTGGCAACAGACTTTTGCCTTTGTTGACAGATGGATTTAGCCTCCTTAATCTTTTAAAAAGATTCATTTAGGTCACGGCTATACTCATTGGCAGTGAAGATCTTCCCATGTACTTTAAGTAGCAAGGGACTTTTAGCTCTTCCCTCAATTATTTCAAAAGGTTATTTTCCCGCAGAAGTATGTACAATATTATTGTAGACACACTCTACAAGAGGTAAGTACTTTTCTCATTGTGAGCGTTGATCTACTTTTGTAACATAAGTCTTTAGTAGATCGAGTATCGCAAGATTGGCTATCTCACTTTGGCCATCCGTTTGTGGGTGATAGGCTGAAGAGAAATTCAATCTCGTTCCTAGATTTTGAAAAAGACCTTTACAAAAATTACTAGTCATTCTAGGATCTCTATCTGACACGATGGATATTGGTAATCCATGGTGTTTGAAAATCTGTGATATGAAGAGAGTTGCCATTTGGTGTGCCTTAATAGTCTTTTTGATAGGAATAAAGTGTGCTTGCTTGCTAAACTTGTCGACTATTGTCCATATTCTTGTATTCCCATGGATAGACTTGGGTAATCCAAAGATAAAATCCATGTTTATACTCTCCCATGGTGAATTTGGGATAGGCAATGACTGGAGTAATCCAGGTTGCTTCCCTCTATCATACTTGGTCTTTTTCATACTACACATTTTGAAACATACTCTTGTATGTCCACTTTCATGGTAGGCCAATAGAAGTACGTTTCTACTCCTCGGAGAGTAGGTTGAATGAATCTATGCCCTGCATAGGGAGGAGCATGGGATTCATACATGACTTTCTCACGAAGGGAGTGGGTAACACATACCCTACTGTCGAGGAGAAGATAACCATCCTGCAAGGTGAATGGTTCACCTTTCTTCCCCAAAGCAAGGACTGACATTATGTCTCTATAGTCAGGGTCAGTAGCATACTCATCTATCATAGAAGATAGATCATTGTCAGTATCTATAGACACCGCATTAACTTTTGGTCATCGTGAAAGTGCATCAGCCACTTGATTGTGCTTACCAACAACGTGTTGTAAAAGAAAATTTCCCCACCTCATTTGTTTATCAAAAATCTTAGTTTTGCATCATGAAGTACTTGAAACTTTGGTGGTCAGTTCCTAGAATAAATGGAGTCCCCAATAAGTAGTGCTTCCATGTGTCTAGGGCATGTAGAACAACTAAAATCTCTTTCTCATAAATGCCTAAGACTCATTCATCCGCATTGAACCTTTGGCTCTCATATGCTATGGCGTGCCCTTCTTGAGAGGCAATCACCAAAAATATCACATTGGACCTCAAATGGCTTTGAGAGACCCGGAAGCATGAGGACTGGTTGGGAGATAAGCTTCTCTTTGAGCTTGTCAAAATCATTTTTCTCCTTAGTAGTCCATAAACACTTAAAATTATTCTTAGTTAAGTCATGTAGTGGTCCTGCTATTTGAGAAAATTTTGCTATGAAGCGTCTATAGTATGCACACATACCAATAAATCTTCATACCTCATGTAGATTCCTTGAATTAGGCCATGCTTTTATTACCTCTAACTTATATCATCTTGAGAGATAATATGACCTAGATATTGAATCTATTGAAGGAAAAATTTTCTTTTCTTTTGGTTGAGAAAAAGCTTGTTCTCCCTCAGTGCTTGAAAAATCACTCGGAGATGTTGCTTATGTTCCTCCAAAGACTTGGACTAGATGATGGTATCATCAAAGAACACTCCAGTGAATTTGTGGTAGGGTCTAAAGATTTTCTCCATTAGACAATTGAATATAGCTGGTGCATTAGTCAAGCTGAAGGGCATGACTAGTTATTCATAAAGACCAAAGGTTGTGCAAAATGCGGTCTTTAGGATATCTTCATCCACTATCCTTATTTGATGATAGCCACTTTTAAGGTCAGTCCTACTAAAGTAGGTAGAGCCTTGTAGCTTATCAAACAGATCTTCTACCCGAGGCACGGGAGATCTACTTTTTATAGTGATATGGTTTAGTGCTTGATAGTCCACACACATACGGTATGTACCATCTTTCTTTTGCACTAAAAGGACTGGAGAACAAAACGGAGAGGAGCTAGGTCTTACCATCCCTTTGTCAACCAATTCTTGTACTTACCTCATGATCTCCTCTTGTTGAGCTTGAGAAACTCCATAAAAGGGCTTATTAGGTGGTGATCTTCCTGGTATGCGATGTTGATCATCTCCTCGTTTTGGAGGTTAGTCAATAGGGATATCATCGATGAACACATCTTGGAATCCTTTTAGAAAATTAGATGAATATAACTCTTCTTGATTCCTACCATTTACATTTGATGAAACATTAGGATCTTTTAGGGACTCTTTGACAAAAATCATGTACGCAAAAATTAAGCTCTTTATTGATTTATCAAAAGCAGAAGGATTTACAAGTGGTATAGTACGACCACACTCACTAGCATCTACATACATGTTCTTTCCCTTGTAGGTGAAGTAGATTCTCCTTTCAGGGAACTTCATGTTGGCAGCCATGCAATCAAACAATGGCACCCCTAGGATAGCATCCCCATGCTGGAGAGGAGAGATGAAAAAGTGTTCTTTGTTGACATAGCTTTGGACATGAATCCTCAACTTCCCAATCAAGGGAGTAACGGAGGCTTGATGTCCCTTGAAAGCTGTGTCAATTGTTACAATATCTCCCATCGCGAAAGCTTGAATGCCCAACTTGGTGGCCAACTCCGTTGATATGAATTTGTGAGAGAGCCAGGGTCAAACAAGATGAAAGCATAATGCTCCCTTAACTTTCCCCAAGCATAGAAGAGAGATGATACTTTGCAATGAGTATCCACTTTTGGAGCTTCGATTGTGGAAGCCCTAGGAGTTTCATTGCGAGCATTTTTCTTTAAGCAAGAAATATAGCCATGTACTTGCTCCCCACACTTAAAACACTTGACAGTCGGCTTATTCCCTCTGTAGGTGGTCGCTCCCATGAAGCTTATCAAGCACAAGCCCTTGAGGATCCGATACCAATTGATGAATCCTAGGGAGGATGATGGCGTGCATCCATGGCAAGGTGCAAAAACGAGATGGAGAGAGAGAGAGAGAGAGAGAGAGAGAGAGAGAGAGAGAGAGAGAGAGAAATTCGACATAGTTGAAAAAATTACATTGCTATATGTAACATTTAATGGCCTAATAACTTATGTGTAGCGGAAATTAGCATGAACATAGTGGGCATTTCATTAGAATAGATTCCTAATGAGAATTACAAGAGTGCTTGGGTGGAGAGAGCAACAAAAAGCATAACACCTAGTTAGATAGCATCAACAATACTTTCAAAAGAGAGAGAAATTAAGCTATTGACAACAGTTGAGGACTGGATTTGCATGGAGCCGGTCCCCCCTCCAAAAGGCTTTGTATTATGGTTTCTCCCATCAAGAGAGACATTGTACAATACAATTCTTTGTGTTTCTTCAAGACTAGCTAGTGCAATGAAGATGGAAGCTTCATGCACTAAGAAAAAAACTTAACAAACACAGCTTGAATTATCCCTGTTCTTAGACCCAAGACCTCACACACCTTCGAAGATGGTGGGAGCTAGCAGGGTATGAGAGTAGATTGAGAGGAAGAAGGAGTATCTTACGAGAAAGATGTACATCTCCTCATATAACCACTCATATTAGCATAGCTTAACTTCGTAATTAGCTTGGTAGAGGAGATGAGCATGCATTGAAGCTTGGCTCTTGGTTGGATTTGCATCCACATGCCAAGAGAGTGTTGATGTAGGCTTCTATCTCACAAGCTTGGAGTAGGTGATGAGTTCTCCATTAAAGCTTGGGAAGAGATAGTCTTCTTCTTTCTTCACACATGAGATTGTGTGAGTGTGTGTGTAATCCTGCCTTGCAAAAATCAGCCCCCTCTCTCTCTTGGGCGAGCCCCCTTGTGCTGCAGCCTCATTGGCTCTCCCCAAGTCAAGCCAATCACAATTAAGCAGCATAAGTGATAGCCTTCTGACATGTGTCCCCCTTTCCCCTTTTGTGAGAGCTTTAGGTAATTAAATAATTAAACTAAACTCTCATTGGACCCCTTTGCCTCCTAGACAATAGGAATCAGGCAAGCCATTCGGCTTCTGAATGCTCATTGGACCCCTTGGGAGACTACCCAATAGTCTTCTAGGAGACTTAATTCTCATTGGTTTCTTTTATAAAATGTTTTTAAATTAATTTAACTAGATTTACTCTAGTCTAAATCTCATTGGTCCACCTCCAAGGCCATCCAATAGGAATTGGGCACACCTTGTGGGCATCTGGCCTAGGGAGCTGACATGTGTCCCTAATTCCCTTTGTGTAAAGGGAGCCTGTGTGTGTGTGTGTGTGTGTGTGTGTGTGTGTGTGTGTGTGTGTGTGTGTGGATTTCTCTCTCATCCCCTAGAAGAAGGGCTCGCCCCCTCCCATGTAGGGATGTGCAAAGACTTTTAGGGCACACACAAAGCATCCAATTTTTCCTAGGGTTGACCTTTGGACACAACCTTTGAATTTTGGAACCTTAGCATTTTGGAAGTCTTAATGGGCTGAACCTTAGGGTCTTTTTAGCCCATTGTTGCACATGGATCTTTTGCAGATGGCCCCCCCTTTGGATCCCTATTTTCCCTCTTTTGGATCCCTACTGTGGCCGGTCTGCTAGCTTAACCAATATTCTAGCTTTTTCTCCCCTGGCACTTCCCCACATTAAATGATCAGTTTAATATGAGAGAATCATTTTGGAGAATTAGATATTGATTATTATGACATTACCTCTCTCTTGAAATCATAGTCGTACTCGACTATGGTGTAGAGAAGATAAAGCATATTCATGAGTCCTTTTCTTAGCGGGTAGGGGATCCCTATGTTACCCTACGACATCATTCCATAATGGATGACTAGTCCATTTGGCGCTTGAGAGCCTGAGGCTGCCACAAGCATGTCTGCACATCAATCCTATCAGTCTTCCATAGTAGAGTGACAAGCTCTACTTGGTGTTTGGGAGACGTCGTCTCCACAAACTTGATCTAAGCATGCATACTACTTCATTTTTGTGCACAAATAAAGAAAAAGAGAGTCTTATAAAACAAAAACTTTGTTCATTTTTAACATTTTGTACATTTGCTTACTCTTGGGAAGCATTGTAAGCATTGACAAGGTTTAGGTTATCCTTTAATTGTATGCCTTGCATCCATCTAGCATCTTCAAAAGGATAATTCTTAAACTTAATAAGATATCGTCGGATAGTCTTACCGCCTCTTAGTACCTTGTCTTCATGTCGGAGAATGGACTCGGGCTGCAGCACCTCCTCTTGGTCCTCGATCTCCGGTGGGTCTTCAATAGTTGGTTCTTGAGGTGGCTCCCCTTTGTAAGGCTTTAATAGGCTCACATGGAAAGCATTGTGTATGAGCCAATGATTGGGCAAGTTGAGTTGATAGGCCATCTCATTGATTGGCCTAAGAATCTGGAAGGGACCATAGTACCTTTTTGCTAGTTTAGCATAGTACTTTTGGTGGCCCGTAGGATTCTTGCCCGTCGTGTGCCTTAATCGAGCCTTGGGAAACTTTAACAAGACCCAATCGTTTTCTTTAAAAGTTTGGGCTCTTCTGTGCTTGTCAGCAACAGCCTTTTGCCTTTGCTGTGAGATAGAGATAGCATCCTTAATCTTTTGAAAAGATTCTTGTAGGTCTCGGCTATACTCATCTGCAGCAAAGCTCTTCCCATGTACCTTAAGTAGCAAGGGACTTTTTGATATTCCCTCAATTACCTCGAAAGGTGCTTTTCCCGTGGAAGTATGTACAGTGTTATTGTAAGCATACTCCACTAAGGGTAAGTACTTCTCCCATTGGGATCTTTGATCTACTTCCGTTACATAGGCTTTTAGTAGATCGAGGATTGTTAGGTTAGCTATTTCACTTTGGCCATCCGTTTGTGGATGATAGGCCGAAGAGAAGTTTAGCCTTGTCCCTAAATTCTCAAAGAGACCCTTCCAAAAATTACTGGTCATTCTAGGATCTCTATCCGACACTATGGACATTGGCAAGCCATGGTACTTGAGAATTTGTGAAATGAAGAGGGTTGCCATTTGATGGGCTTTGATAGTCTTTTTGACAGGTATAAAATGAGCTTGTTTACTGAACCTGTCTACTATCGTCCATATTCCCGTATTCCCATGGATAGACTTAGGCAATCCAAAGATAAAATCCATGGATATGCTCTCCCATGGTGAATTAGGGATTGGCAAGGGTTGAAGCAATCCAAGTTGCTTCCCTCTATCAAATTTTGTCTTTTGGCATACCACACATTTGGAAACATACTCTTGTATGTTCACTTTCATGGTAGGCCAATAGAAATATATTTCAATTCCCTGTAAGGTAGACTAAATTCCTCTATGCCCCGCATAAGGTGGAGCATGAGATTCATACATTACTTTCTCACGTAGTGAGTTAGTAACGCATAGTCTATTGCCATAGAGAAGATAACCATCTTGTAAAGTAAATGGTTCTTCTTTCTTCCCTAATGCAAGGGCTGAAATCACATTTCTAAAATCGGGATCAATAGCGTACTCATCTATCATTGAAGATAGATCATTGTGAGTTGCTATGGAAACCGCATTCACTCTCGGTCGTCTTGAGAGTGCATCAGCTACTTGATTATGCTTGCCAGCAATATGAGCAATATGAAAATGAAATTGTGAAAGGAAATTTGCCCACGTCATTTGTTTGTCGGAGAGCTTGGTCTGCGTCATGAAGTACTTAAGACTTTGGTGATCCGTTCGCAGAATGAAAGGAGTCCCCAATAAATAGTGCTTCCATGAGTCTAAGGCATGTAGAACTGCAAGGAGTTCCTTTTCGTATATGCCTAGAGCTTGCTCAACAAGGTCGAGCCTTCGACTCTCATAGCCTATGGCATGTCCTTCTTGGAGCAAAACAGCTCCAAGGCAATCACCACAAGCATCACATTGGACCTCTTTGAGAGATCGGGTAGTGTAAGCACAGGTTGAGAGATAAGCTTTTCGAAAGCATTGTTCTCTTTAGCAGACCATGTGTACCTAACGCTTTTCTTTGTTAGGTCATGTAATGGTCCCGCAATTTGTGAGAACTTTTCTATGAAGCGTCTATAGTATGCACACATACCTATAAAGCTTCTTAGTTCATGAAGATTCCTTGGTTTAGGCCATCCTTTTATTACCTCTAACTTAGATGGATCCATTTGGATGCCATCTTAGGAGATAATGTGACCTAAATACTGAATCTCTTGCAAGAAAAATACACTTTTCTTTCGATTAACATAAAGTTTATTCTCTCTTAAAACTTGAAATATTACCTGGAGATGTTGCTTGTGTTCCTCCAATGAATTAGAGTAGATGATAATATCATCAAAGAACACTCCAATGAAGGTTCGATGAGGCCTGAACAGCTTCTCCATCAAGCGGTTGAATGTGGCTGGTGCATTGGTCAAGCCAAAAGGCATGACAATGTATTCGTAAAGACCAAATGTAGTACGAAATGCGGTCTATACAATATCTTGATCAACTATCCTTATTTGATGATAGCCACTTTTTAGGTCAATCCTACTGAAGTAGGTCGATCCTTGTAGCTTATCAAATAGGTCTTCTACCCGTGGAAGGGGAAACCTATTCTTCATAGTGATCCTATTTAGTGCTCTATAGTCGACACACATACGATATGTGCCGTCTTTCTTTTGCACTAATAGCACAGGTGAGCAAAATGGAGATGAGCTAGGCCTAACCATGCCCTTCTCAACTAACTCATGCACTTGCTGCATAATCTCCTCTTGTTGAGCTTGAGAAACTCTATAAGGAGGTTTATTAGGCGGTGAACTTCCTGGAAGAAGTTCAATTGCATGGTCATCATTACCTCGTTTAGGAGGTAGCTCACAAGGGATGTCGTCAATAAAAACATCTTTAAACCCCTTGAAAAAATTGGATAACTCTAATTCCTTTTGGTTTCTTTTATTTTCTTTTGCTAAAGCATTAGGTTCATTTTGAGAATCTTTAACAAAAATCATGTACACGGAAATAGAGCTCTTTATTGACTTGTTGAAAGCTGGTGTATGTACAATGGGGATGGTATTACCCATTTCCTTAGAATCTATATACACCCTAAACTTAAAGGAGATTCTCCTTTTAGGAAATTTAACATCGGCAGCAAGGCGGTCAAACCATGGTGCCCCTAGGATAACATCCTCATGCTTGAGAGGAGAGATAAAGAAGTCCTCTTTGTCCACATAGCCTTGGACATGAAGCCTCAATTTCCCAATTAAGGGAGTGACTGAAGCTTCTTGCCCCTTGAAGGCACTGTCTGCGGGTAGGACATCTCCCATCTCGTAGGATTGTATGCCTAGCTTGGTGGCTAACTCCATAGATATAAAATTGCGAGTAGAACCAGGGTCAAAGAGAATAAAAGCATCATGTTCTCTTACCTTTCCCCAAGCATGGCATAGAGGAGATCCTTTGTGAGCTGTTTGGTGAGTCTCCTCCTCTTGGATTTCAACCAAGGAAGCTCTAGGAGGATCTTGGCGGTTGTTCTTTTGGGGACAAGCGCGGTACGCATGCCCTTGTTCGCTGCACTTGAAACACCGGTTATCCTTACGATAACGCTCAAGCTCTTCAGGAGAGAGTTTATTCTTACCTTTGTAAACTCCCTTCTCTTTAGCTTTGTTGGAGTTGCCCTTAGGAGACTTTTGGACATTGTCCTTCCCCTTAGGCTCATTGGAACCCTTGTTTTCTGGGGGCTTATTATTTCTTTTAACCCCCATTTGGAAATTGATTCGAGAGGCCACCATAGTATGGTGTATTACCGCCGATATGGTACGTGGCCTTTGGGAGTTGACATAGTCCGCCATTTCTTCGGTTAAGCCCGCACAAAACTGTTGCTTTTGCTCTCCAAAATCCAACTTTTTGAAGACAGTGACTTTGAGTTGTAAATCCCAAAACTTGTCTACATATTTGTGGATGGATTCATTGGGAGAGAGATTTAAGCTTCGCCATTCGGTGAGTACTTTGTCTTTGGCATCGGTGGCCAAAAATTGCTTCATAATGGAAGCTCTTAAAGCCTTCCATGTTCGTGGAGCTTCACCGTTGGCTCGTAGGCTAGACCACCATTGTCTGGCGGACTTTTGAAAGTGCATAGCTACATGGCGTAGCTTAGAGGACTCCGTGAATCCCTCATCTCCAAACGCCGCATCAAATTGCTGGATAAAGGCCAAGACTTTGTCCGTAGCACCAAAGGTACCATCATAGGTAAGGAAAGAGATGCTCTTCCGTCCCTCTTTGAATTTCTTCAGCTTGGACAACCTCTTCCATGCGGCATATGATTTCCTATGGCCTCTTCTTTTTGATGGTTCAAAGGTTGCACCATCACTTTCTTCAGAAGGTGAAGAATTTGAAGAATGTGGAGAAGAGGGTGACCTCTTTCTCGCCTTTTTCTTGTCTTGATCTTTGTCGTCTTCACCATAGCTTTCATAAGAGGAAGAGGATGAAGAAGATGGAGAAGAGGGTGTCCTCTTTCTCGCCTTTTTCTTCTCTTGCTTTTTATTATCCCTCTTTGAATTGTGGTGAGGAGAAGAATACGATGGTCTTCTCCGCTTTGGTGGTGATGGAGAGCGTTTAGCCCGCCGTCTTCGTGGAGCCATCTCCGCCGAGGTGGCGGGAGACTCGCTTCTTTCTCGTTCCTTCGGTGGAGGCTCTTGAGTTCTCCTTTGGGAAGGAGATGCATCATCAAGTAGTAAATTCTTGAGCCCTTCATAAGGATTCTCTTCTTCTTTCCGAATCGGAGAGAGACCTCTTTTGGGAGTCTCACAAGGAGGCTTGCTAGGTGTTCTCTCGTCATGGTGATTAGCTTGAAGAATCCCGTGAGCACAAAGCTGCCGTTGCACTTTACTTTGGAGAGATGCATTGCCCATGGCTTGTTGAAGCCTAGAAACAAGATAGTTAACAAGCATTGAAGCCTCATTAGTAGCTTGCTCATGAGCAAAATCAAAGTTATCAACATTAATTTCACTCTCTTTACTATCGTCAGCCATTCTAACAACTTTTAGCTGTAAACTTTTTAGGTGTACGTTGGCACTTCAAGCCCTAGTTGCTACTCCTCTTTACCCCTTTAGAAAAAGCACTCAAGCTACTGTACCCGCGGCTCGAATACCATTAATTGCAAGGAATAGAAGAGAGGGTCTTTCAACACCAAAACAACACCGGCTCCTGTCAAGCTTCAAATAGCTCAATAGTGGTTAAGCCGTAGGCAAGCCCCGTAGGACTCCATTATTAAGACCATAGCTCTCGACGGTGATGCCTTGTTAACTGCACAATGGCAGGCACACTGCAAGGCTGAAAAATCCCTATTCTACTTACTCACAGGAAATTAATAATACCAACCATTTGTAGCTAGCTTGAGGACCTCCCTTCTTGAGCAAGAAAAGAGAAACCTTGAGCTCTGATACCAATGTAACATTTAATGGCCTAATAACTTATGTGTAGCGGAAATTAGCATGAACATAGTGGGCATTTCATTAGAATCGATTCCTAATGAGAATTACAAGAGTGCTTGGGTGGAGAGAGCAACAAAAAGCATAACACCTAGTTAGATAGCATCAACAATACTTTCAAAAGAGAGAGAAATTAAGCTATTGACAACAGTTGAGGACTGGATTTGCATGGAGCCAGTCCCCCCTCCAAAAGGCTTTGTATTATGGTTTCTCCCATCAAGAGAGACATTGTACAATAGAATTCTTTGTGTTTCTTCAAGACTAGCTAGTGCAATGAAGATGGAAGCTTCATGCACTAAGAAAAAAACTTAACAAACACAACTTGAATTATCCCTGTTCTCAGACCCAAGACCTCACACACCTTCGAAGATGGTGGGAGCTAGCAGGGTATGAGAGTAGATTGAGAGGAAGAAGGAGTATCTTACGAGAAAGATGTACATCTCCTCATATAACCACTCATATTAGCATAGCTTAACTTTGTAATTAGCTTGGTAGAGGAGATGAGCATGCATTGAAGCTTGGCTCTTGGTTGGATTTGCATCCACATGCCAAGAGAGTGTTGATGTAGGCTTCTATCTCACAAGCTTGGAGTAGGTGATGAGTTCTCCATTAAAGCTTGGGAAGAGATAGTCTTCTTCTTTCTTCACACATGAGATTGTGTGAGTGTGTGTGTAATCCTGCCTTGCAAAAATCAGCCCCCTCTCTCTCTTGGGCGAGCCCCCTTGTGCTGCAGCCTCATTGGCTCTCCCCAAGTCAAGCCAATCACAATTAAGCAGCATAAGTGATAGCCTTCTGACATGTGTCCCCCTTTCCCCTTTTGTGAGAGCTTTAGGTAATTAAATAATTAATCTAAACTCTCATTGGACCCCTTTGCCTCCTAGCCAATAGGAATCAGGCAAGCCATTCGGCTTCTGAATGCTCATTGGACCCCTTGGGAGACTACCCAATAGTCTTCTAAGAGACTTAATTCTCATTGGTTTCTTTTATAAAATGTTTTTAAATTAATTAAACTAGATTTACTCTAGTCTAAATCTCATTGGTCCACCTCCAAGGCCATCCAATAGGAATTGGGCACACCTTGTGGGCATCTAGCCTAGGGAGCTGACATGTGTCCCTAATTCCCTTTGTGTAAAGGGAGCCTGTGTGTGTGTGTGTGTGTGTGTGTGTGTGTGTGTGTGTGGCTTTCTCTCTCATCCCCTAGAAGAAGGGCTCGCCCCCTCCCATGTAGGGATGTGCAAAGACTTTTAGGGCACACACAAAGCATCCAATTTTTCCTAGGGTTGACCTTTGGACACAACCTTTGAATTTTGGAACCTTAGCATTTTGGAAGTCTTAATGGGCTGAACCTTAGGGTCTTTTTAGCCCATTGTTGCACATGGCTCTTTTGCAGATGGCCCCCCCTTTGGATCCCTATTTTACCTCCTTTGGATCCCTATTGTGGCCGGTCTGCTAGCTTAACCAATATTCTATCTTTTTCTCCCCTGGCACTTCCCCACATTAAATGATCAGTTTAATATGAGAAAATCATTTAGGAGAATTAGATATTGATTATTATGACACTATATTAATTAGTTAACAATCCCTTTACAATATATAGAACCTTGTGGAGTGATATTGACCACTCCTTGACTCATGCAATCTCCACTAAACCTCTACATGTATGAAGAGGTGTTCCCACAGGCTAGACACCAAACAAAGGGCTTGAATCCCCAACAACCTATGGTAAACAAACTCCAACTAGAGTGATACATGCTTTCTAATTGGATTTCTTGGTGCTAACATACGCGCTTTGCAAATTCTTTATCACAAGATTACACTTGTAATCTGTCTGTCCCCTTTGGATAAATGATAGTACTTAGGTGTATTTATAGACCGTTTATAGATAACCTTCCACTGTTTATAGATATCCTTCCAAAATGACTAGTAAACAAAGATCACAATGCCTTACAACATGGTTGAGGAATCAACAATGTTATAAATAACCATCTTGGTTAACTCGAAAGATTCATAAGCACCCAAACCGGGCCATGAAATCTATTGGTGATTGTTAGATCGATGTCATGAATGTGCATGCCACTGTTAAGGCGGTTACGCCGCTAGCGGAAGCTAAATAGCGAGAACTCAACCAACAATAGAATTTGTCAGATGAGGACGGAGCTTGACCCACAGGCGCATGGAAACAACTAGGTGGGTGTCAAATCACCTACTCGACCTTCTAATGACAATCACTACTAAGGAAATCAAATTTAAGTTCTAAAATACGCAAGTGACTGAAATCCTTACTACGAACGAATGCTATACGAAACAGGATCTAGAATCATTGAATCGATCTCAAACTCAAGGGGAAGTCTATACACTAGGTAAGAACAACACCCTAAAGACTTGAACTGCAAAATCAACCTATAACCACTTCGTGCGGCAAACGGGTATGAAAACAGGCCGAAAAATACAGGTGATCGAAACTTGACCCCGATGGTACCAATGTGTAGCTCTACTCGTTGTGGTTCTATAGATATGCTGCACACTCCATTCCGACACACGAGTTGGAAGAAAACTCACACCGAAGCTCGTAGGAACTTACCACACATAGAAGCCGATAGCGCGCTCTCTTGGTATCTGTGCGTAGCTCTCGCCGTTGCTAACACAATGGCGGTGTCTCTTCTCCAATGGCGGCTCCGTAGCTCGCGTAGCAAGTAGATAAGACTCTCTCTCTCTCTCTCACTCTCTCTCAGACACAGTCACGGCGCTCAAAAACTCACTTTGATTAATAATCTGAATCCCCTTAGGTTACAAAAACTTTGGCTTATATACCTCAGCCTTGGAGGTGAGAACATCTCTAACTAATTACATCAGCAAGTGAAATTACTTCGGGATTACAAGCTGGAAACTCAATTGAGTCCCGTTACTTAATGAATGGCTCAAATCAAAATTAATGTCGGAAAGACATTTATTACAATCAATGGTTACAAAATGATGAGTGTGAGCAAAAATGTGGGTGTGATCCTCTGCTGGCTCAACACTCCCCCCCTCCGCGTTCATGTCGTCCCTGACATGACTTTTATGCTTGGTCAATAAAGTCCTGTCGTCTTGAGCATCTACAAATGTGATTTGTATCGTAGGTTGCCGATGGTCAAGGTTGGGCCGAATATTTTGCTTTCGTGGGTGAAAAAGCCGGTGTAAAAAGCTTCTTGGAATGTTTGCATGTGGAAGCTAGGCAAAAACATAATCCTTTGGTATAGGAGGTGCAACACTTTTGGAGAAGGCTGCAATGAAAGATCATATATCATATCAGTCACTGTGTCGGCCGTCGATAGTAGACTCGAGGTCGTGGCTTTATCTGGCGCGAACACTTCAATGCAAGCTAAGAGAGTCCTGCAGATTTTCTTGAGCATCTGACACGAAAGGTCAGGAGAGCCAGTAAAGAGCTTGATGGTGCCCGTTAGGGTTTTCACCATGTAGGCTTTACCTATTCTCTCTCCTGCCTTTGGTCCTGGCATCCTGGGATAATTAAGCCAATTTGGCTTCTTTTCTGTAATCTTGCCATGCTCTTTCCAGTTTCTGACTCTTGGCACCGGGCAGAAGGTTGCATTCTCCCGAATCTCCTTTGGTGCCTCCACCAAGTAGATGAGGTAGGCTGGGTATTTGTTCAGCCAACCTTTCCTCCATCTAGGTTGTGAATCTACTATCCTCTTTGACTGTTCCTCCTTTGTGATGTTGCCTTCGTAAAGAGCGACATACTGCTCCTCCTCTATTCTCTTTTTCGTCTTTAGCACTTCAAATTTCATCAAGGGGAAAGGCAGGCTGGGTTGCATCCACTCTTCATGGAGCACTTTTGTGTCTAATCCCTGAAGTCTAATGGAGATGAGGAGTCTCCTCTCCCATTCCATTTCCGCCTTGGCACTATCCTCTGCTGACTTTTCTATTTGGTCATGGAGCCTTTGTTCTTCTTCTTTAGAGATTCCTGAAGTCGAGACCACCTCTTGAGCTGGGGCTGGATCTTCAATTGTGGTTGCCTCTCCAGTTTCTGGTAGCTCTATGGCTGCTCCACCTGATTCTTCGTGTGGTGTCTCTGTCTCTCTTCTTTGTTGCTCTTGTAGATCTTGGAGCTGTTTGCGGAGGGCCTCATTCTCTGTCCGTAGTGTTTGATTTTCTAATGTGAGCCTCTCCTCTGCGACCAATGATCCCTCCGCAATGTGCAACCTTTGCACTTGCTCTAATCTCAGCTCTCTTTGTAAGCTTCGGACCTGGTCTTCCAAAGCTGGTATGATAACTCCCTCTTGTTTGGTTCCTGCTCTGCTAGCTCTAGGGGTAGTCCTGAGTCTAGTGATTGTTCTTTCTTGGAGCTCGACTCTTTCCCTTAGCTCAATGAGCTCATCCTTGGCTGCCTCCAACTCATCTTCTATCCGCTCCTTTGCTTCCTGTGCACTTGTTACCTCTCTTGAAGCCTCGGCTAGCTAGAGTATCAAGCCGTCTCTCTCGTTTTCCGCGTCATAGAGTGATGCTTTATAACTTTCAGATTCAGTCATAGCATTCTCTAATTTCCTCTGCAACTCTGCTTCCCTTTGTTTGGCTGTCTCAATCTCTACTTCCTTTGCCCTGGATCTTTCTTTGATCTTGCCTAGCAGTTCATGCACCATGTGCATGTCTTTTTCATCTTCATCTGTCAACTCTAAAGCTCTTTCTGCCACCACCTCCACTGGCTTCGGATCTTCTAGTACGTTCTGCTCGTCCAGTTTCTCTTCACTCTCTTTTGTACTCTTTATTTTTTCCTCTGTCCCTCTCCGATCATCTTGTTTTTGTAGGGTGATCCCATAAACTGCCTCAAGGGCCTCTGCTTCAGTGTATCCTATCGCTACCAGATCCTCATAATCATTTCTCTTTTGTTGAATTGGATCTATCTCCTTTTCTTTGGTCTCGGCCTTCGGCTTTTCCAAATCATCTGTGTCCATCTCTATTGTGGTCTCTTCCACGATATTTTTCGTCTTCTTCGGGCTTGGTACATCAGTCATAGAGGGGTATCTGTCCTCAGCTTCCTTGGCTTTCCCCTTGTCGGCTTGCCCGTCTTTCTCTTGAGATTTAGTAGACTCATCTACTTTCCCTTTCCCCTTGTCGTCCTTTTTCAACTCAGCTTTTAAAAGCTGTACCTCCTCTTCAGTGTATGGCTCCACAGGTTGCTGCTCCAGTATAGCCTCTGACTCCTCATAAGCTTTAATATATTGATCGTATTGATCAACATGTGGCCTGGCTGAGCTAGTTCCATCTTTGGTGGGGTCTGGCACCCACTTTTCTTCAAAGTCACCCTTTAGAGCTCTTTCTGCTCTAAACTGCTCCACTAGTCTTTCCATTCTTGCCACTTTCTGACTTTTGGTTTGCTTGGGAGAAACCTTCTTCTTTACTTTCTTCATAAGCGGCTCATCCACCTCCTCTTCAGGTTCTGAAACTATTTCTAGTTTCCGGCGTGCTCTTGTGGACGCCCTCTTGGATACTTCGGGCTTTTCTTCTTCCTCGTCGGCTTCTCTAAGACACTCATTCTGGGAGGGAACCTTTGGCCACTGATCTCTAGCTCCAATAGCTTCATAAGATATTCTTGTCAGAATTTCCGCTCCTCCTATGTACTTTGGCTTCTCGTTGTGCATGGCAATTACTTGCTCGTGGATGTGTTGAGCATAATTCACCTCTTTTGGCATATTGCTCTTTAATGCCCATGTGATGGTGGTCGCAATGGCATGGGGCCGTGTCGTATACTTTTGCGGTCTTTTACTGCAAACATGGAGAAACTGGTTGTACAGTCGGCAAAGGGTTGCCGCTCTTTGGTCCGCCATATCTCCATAGGTTGCATTCTGTTTCTTGGATCCATAGACCTCTATGGCCTCCCTTCTTTCCCTGACAGAGCTCCCTTTGTTGTGCAGCTTCAATGCGTCTGCAATGAGCTGTGGGGTGATCTGTACTTCTACTTTCTCTCCATCCGTGGCTGTCAATGTGGCTTTCCCATCCTTCTGAATGGATGTTGCCAACTCGTACACTCTTCTTGTATCCACACCTGATGGTCTCGAGGTGAAGAAACTGTGCAAGTCTGCCCTTTCCAGGTACCTGCTGATGTCTTCTGACCTGCTATAATCTACCAATTCCTGTGGGATCATCGGTACATCCACCGCTTGCCCTTGAGGATCTCTGAAAGTCCCCTGGTAGATCTTTATTCCCTCTTGTTCCAGTACTGCTTCCTCCACCCAAGTTTTGGTTGGCTTGAGGGTTTCTGCTGGAATGTCAAAGGGTTCTGCTTCTGCAAGAGCGTCTTTGATTGTCGGTCTTTTTCTCTTTGTTGCTGATGACTTGGCGGAATCCATAGATCCTGTAACTCCAATTTCAGAAGTTAGCGTCTTTTTAGTACTGAAAGCCGAAATGAAGCTTTTAACTATTCAAATGACTTGAAAATTGAAGCATGAGCTATTCAGGGCCTAAGGATGCAAGGTAGGTGAAAAAATATGCAAACTGGGCTCAAAATCATGCTGGAGACATCATACGCGTATGATGTCTTTTGTGTCAAAATGACTTCATATTGGTTGTGCTTGTAGCTGATAGTGTATACATGAGTATCATATGCTTGGATTTGAGTTTGGATCCCATTTGGTCAAGTTTTGGCCAGTTTAGTCCAGTTCAGGCTCTTGGAAAAATTTTGAAAGGGAATTGGATTTTATGATCCAAATTGGATAAAACTTGGTGGTTCACCTTCAAATGGCATGTAGATCACTTCTGTTTGGTGGTTGAAGCCCTGAGGTGCCAAAATCACATAGTGAGACATCATACGTGTATGATGTCTTTTAGTGTATTTTTGGACCAAATTTCTCTATAAGCTTGGATTTGGCTTTAGATAGGCTTATTCAGTGGATTTATGAAGTTTGGATAGATTTTGGGCTAAAAATGGCTCTGGAGACATCATACGCGTATGATGTCTTTTTCATCAATTTTTCATAGGATTGGTTCTGTGGACTCCCCATGTACTAGTGAAGGACTGTCCCTACTCAAATCTTGGTTTGGACTTGAGTATGTTGGATTTGGGCCAAAAATAGGCTTTAAGTGAAGGATTTTCCCTCAATTGGGCTAATGGGGTGATCCACTTGACCAAATGGTTCCAAATTTCATATGTAGCATGTATTAGATATATATAATGGATGTATGATGACAAATGAGCAGTTTTGGCTCTGTAAGTGCAAATAGACATCATACGCGTATGATGTCTTTTGTGTCAAAATGGTGCTTTTTGGTTCCAGATAGCTTGTAGATGTGTTAATCAACAATCCTACAAAGTTTCAATGAGTTTGGAGTTATTTTGACAAAATTAGGACCAAAAATCAATTTTATGGCCTAATTTGCGTCTTTTTGGTTTTCCTTGGGTTTTCTAACTCCAATTCTCATGATACTTGGTTCATAGGATGTGATTAACATGTGGAATGAGGCTATGCACTCAAATGTTGAAATGGATGTGAAATTCATGCTGTGAGACATCATACGCGTATGATGTCTTTTCTTGAAATGTTGGTCTTTTTGTGCAAAGAATGCTTTGTGCTAGTGCCCTAAGCCCTGCTAACTAGTTTTCAACTTAAAAAGTCATCAGTTTAGCTAAAAAGCCCCCTTATAGGCATTTCAGTCTCCGAAGTCGTCTTTTTGCCTTGGAGTTGAATTTCTTCAACTTTTCTTCTCGAGAGTTGCATTTCCAGCTCATTGGATATGTTGTGAAGCCACCTATTTGGTTGAACTTGACTTTGGCTCCCCGTTCTCCATCTTTCTCCATTTGGTTGCCCGAAAGCGTCTTTTTCACCATCGGTAAGTGAATCAGCTTTCTTTTGGGTTTTGCTTGCAAACATAAGTCATCCATGTATATTTGAAGCTGCTTGTGAAGTTTCATGTCATTTGGTCGTCAATTTTAGCCGTTATGCCAAAATGACGCTTTGTGTGTCCGCAGCCGAATCGGTTGTTCCGACATACTTTTGGTGATCCAAACCCGGAGATACTCCATGGTTGCATTGCCCTCGATGTTGTTAAGCTTCCTGAGAAGTTTTGTGTCGTTTCGACAACTTTTACTTGTTTGCCTCTTGCAGGCTCTGTTGACCTAGGGTTTTTCCAGTCGTTCTTTCTCGAGCTTTGAGTGTTAGAAACCCATCTTCTATACTAGGGTAATCCACCTATAAGTTCTTGCAAGGTTTGGTTAGGCGTTTGTGCCCCTACCTAGCATTCTTCCCCATTCCCCGTCTGCTCTTGTTTCTTGGTTTTGGTCAGTTTTCGCGACAAAAGTTAATGATAAGCATCAAAAGCTTATGGAAACGAGTCTACCTCTCATGTCTGGTGTCCTCTGAGCTCTCGTAGCAGTCGTAGAAGGCTGTAGAAGGTCGGATGCTCCTGTGTGCTCTTTGCTCTCTCCAAGGAGGTAATAGTGGAAATGAGCTTGAAAGTGATGTGAAAAATACTTAACTTCGGACTTCCCGGATCACTTGTTACCAAATTTGACATATGCTCCTATCTCGTCGTGAAATGCACTTTAGGATTTGAAATTTCTCAATTTGGACTCCATTTGACCTGTTTCTGAGAAATCTGTCTACTTTGCCAAAATTCTACTTTTTCAGAATTGTACCCAATTTTTACCATGGGTTGCCCTTGTCATTAGGACCATCACCGTCTATTCTTTTCTTTTTTCCGATCTCATTTCACCTGCTTTTTTATTTTTCTTTTACTTTTATTAAGAAAATCATAAAAAATAAAGGAAAATAGCAAATTGAAGCCAAAAAATTCCAAACATACCAATAAATAGCTGGTAACTCTGTGTATATGAATATACAATTATTTGTGATTTCTGGACTTGGATTACCACTTTTTTCCACTTTTTAGCTCCAAAAACACTCTTATTTAGTGATATTTACACGTCTAGAGACCCAAATTCATCATTTGATTTCTTCTTGTTGCAAAACAAGGTATATAAGGGCATAAATATTATCAATATCCACAATCAAACATAAAAATTGCAAAATCATGTAAGACACTGCCCTTGTAATATAATTTTTGTTTTTCGTGTTTTTGTCGCTTGTAGCTGCTTTGTAGCTCCTGTATACATGTATACCTCCCCCCCTCCTAGTCTGAGTCCTCCCGGACGACTATGAAGTGTCCGTGGGCGAAGCATTGTAGTTGTTTTGGTCATAAGTTCCCAATGCAATTGTAGAGCGATGATACAACAGTCTTTCCAATAAAGCTGCTCTTTGTTTGATTGAAGGATTGGTGGGCGGGTTTTGGGTTGGTTTTGGCACTTCGGTAGTAGAATCAGTAGATGGATTCATCTTTACCTAGTTGTTCTTTTTAACAATCCAAATCTGCTTCCTCTTCGCTTGTGCTTGCCACAAACTCTTTGCGACCCCAACCTGCTTTGTTCTTTGTGTTGATTTCCTCGCCTTGAAATACCTAGGAGATTCCGTGGATTGTACTGAAGGGAGTTCCTGTTTACAAATCCTTGGGATCCAAATTTGCTTGCTATAGCTTTGTGCCGTCATGAACTTCTTTCGAATCCATATCTGTTTCACTGTCCTTGATTGTCTGGAATCACTCTGTTGTCTGGTATTGAAGACTCTGTTTTCCACCTTTGTGTTCTCTGGCACAACCTTTTTTGGTCTCCATACCAACTTTGACTCCGTTTTTTCCCAAGGTTGAGCTGTTATATTATTGCTTGTCTTCCTTATCCACTGTTGATAATTCCTCGTCGAAGAGTAATCCGGTTGTATAGAAACTTTTGGTTGCCATTGCTTCTTCTTTTTCTCTGGTTGTTGTTTACCTTTGTCTTTGGATTCGTCCTTTGGAGTTGGCTCTTCTCCTTTGGTGAACTTAACTGATTGACTTTCACCTTCGTATTTGATAAGCACTGATTTAGAACTCCAGTCAATCATTGCATTGTATTGCTTCTGCCATGGTTGTCCTAGCAATAATGGATGTTGTGTAGCTTGGTCTTCAACCATGTAAAACATATGAGGATACACATACTGGTTAATCTGTATATGTAAAACTGTGCATCCGACAGTTTTGATTGAATTCTCAGAGTAACTCTTTAACTCTTGCTTGGCAGTTTGTAGTTTAGTGTCATTTGTCAATTGTCTATACAAACTGAGTGAAAGTAGGTTAGTTTGAGCTCCTGAATCCAATAGTGCTCTGGCTTTGATTTGGTTGGTTCCTACTTTGCATTCAATGATGGGTTCTTCTTTGTCATTATCCATTTCTGTTATACTGACTGCGTTTATTCGTATTGCTCTTTCATTGCGCTGTTTCTGACGCAGTAGTCTTCTTTTCTCCATTCTTTCCTTCGCCTCGGCTTGCGCTTCCTCCACAATCTTTTTCTTTTTCTGGACACGCAGCTTTTCTTGATGTATTTTGAGAAGCATGTCTTGGGTTAGCGGCAAAAGATACTTTTTCACTCTGCATCCACTAATCCAATTGGGCATTTCTTCTCCGTCTAATGTAGCAAGCTTGACGGCTCCACTTGGTGATAGATCTTTAATCACCAGAGGTCCCATCCCTCGCTTTTTAAGCTTCTTAGCATGCTGTTTCAGAGTGTAAACTAGGACATAGTCCCCAACCTTAAACTCTTTAGTCCGCACATGCTTATCAAAAAATCCTTTTGTCGCCTTTTTTGAGCGTAGATAGAAGCTACTGCTTTTAGGCGAAGCTCGTCTAGCTTTTCCAGGTCATCTATTCTATCAGAAAGCTCGTGTCCTGTCCACTCTAGATCCTTAGCCACCCTTAAGGTTGAAATCAAGAATTCTATTGGTAAGATAGCATTTAGCCCAAAAACCATGTTATATGGGGTCGTTCCTATTGATGTTTTATATGCTACCCTATATGCCCATAATGTTGAATGCAACTTCTGGTCCCAGTCAGTTCTCGACTCAGATACAATCTTCGTAAGGACCGTGCATATGGTTTTGTTTGTTGCTTCAGCTTGTCCGTTTGCTTGTGGATGATACGGGGCTGATTTCCTATGGATTACCATAAATTCATCTAGAAGGATCTCTATCACTTCATTTATAAAATGTGTGCCTCGATCACTCACAATTTCTATTGGCAATCCATATCGTACAAAGACGTATTCATATAGAAATTGTGCCGTGGTCCTGGCATCCGCTTTTTGAGTTGCCTTTGCTTCGACCCACTTTGTTAGATAGTCTGTAGCCACAACGATGTATTGTGCATGAGTCTTATATGCAGGAGGTGAAATGGGTCCGACATAATCAATCCCCCATTTTGCAAAAGCTCTTGCCCCCATCATTGGTCTAAGCGGCATATCATCTCTTTTAAGTGGTACTTTGGTCCGCTGACAGTCATCACACCGTTTAACGTATTCCTCAGCGTCCATATGTAATGTTGGCCACCATATTCCTGCGGCTAAGACAAGTTTTGTTGTCTTATCACCTGAGAAATGGCCTCCACCTACTCCTCCATGAGCTTGCTCCAGGATTATCACATACTCAGACTCTGATGCGCAAATCCTAAGCTGGTTGTCTTTACCTCTCTTATAGAGTTGATCTCCTATGAAAGTGTAATCTCTAGCTTCTGTCTCTACAGATTTCTGACGAGCTTTTGACGTTCCTTCTAGGAAAGTTCTATTTGTGAGATATTCAACAATATACTGACTCCATTCCGGAGCGATCATTATCTGATATAATGTTGAATACTCTACTGGCGGTTTTGAGGAACATACAATACATACAGTGACATATTCATGTACGCTTTCTTTCATTCCTGGCCAATAGACTCCCAATTGTAACAAATTCCTATATGTGGTCCTTCTTGAACAATGAAATGCACATTCCTGAACATGTGCTTCGCGCAGATATATATTATATTCCTCAGGATTGATGCATAGTCGTAAAACATGATCATTTTCCAATTGATACAACCTTCCTGCAACCAATTGAAGATTCTTGGATTGCTGAATAGCAATATGTTTCTGGTTGTATTCTCTTCTATCGAACTCTCCTCCATCGGTTAATAGGTTAACGACATTTTGAGACCACTTCGGTATCATTTCTATGTTGAACAAGTACGCGTCTGGCATGTCGTCATCTACTCCTATAGGGTCTTCTCCATTCGTCAATCGCGAAAGATGATTAGCTCTAAGATGTGTTTTTCCTTTCTTTACTACTACCGTGAATTCAAATTCCAGTAAGATAATGAACCATCTCACTATTCTTCCGGTATTGCATGGTTTATTCACTAGGTAGAGCAAGGCTTGGTGATCCGTAAAAAACACAAACTTGTTGGCTAGAAGATAATGCCGAAATTTCTTCACAGCATATATCATTCCTAATCCTTCTCGCTCTGTTGTGGTGTAATTCTTCTCTGCATTGTTGAGCTGTCGACTGGCGTAACAGATAGGAAAATCCATATTTCCTTCTTCTGGCTGAGCCAGAATGCATCCTATTGCATATGCCGAAGCATCTATATGCACATGGAATATCTTCTCCCAATCTGGTGATTTCAAGACTGGAGTAGTAATGAGTGCCTCTTTCAATTTCTTGAACGATTCCTCACACTCCTCTGTCCATTCAAAGTTCACTATTAGCCTGTAAAGTGGTTGGCCTATTATAGCGTACATGTAAATGAATCGTCTATAATATCCGCAATGTCCCATAAAGCTCTGTACTTGTTTCGCATTGGTTGGTCTAGGCATATCCACTATAACTTTTATCTTCTCTAAATCCGTGGATATTCCGTTTTGTGAGACAATATGTCCCAGAATTCTACCCTGTCGGACCATAAACACACATTTCTCAGGATTGAGACAAATGCGATATGTCCTACATTTTTCAAATAATTTTCTTAGGTGTTCTAGATGCTCATCTCTCAGAAGAGAATGTACACATAAGTCATCCATGTATATTTCTAGAAACAACCTTAAGTATTCTTTGAAAGCATGTGTCATCAGCCTCTGGAAGGTTGCGGGAGCATTGGTTAGACCAAAAGGCATAACCCGATAAGCATAAATTCCCCACTCCATTGCAAAAGCTATTTTATGTTGATCTCCCAGTGCTATGGCTAGCTGGTTATATCCTGAAAAACCATCAAGAAAGGAGTATGCTGTTTTCCCTGATACACGCTCTAGAACATGATCAGTTATCGGCAAGGGATAATTGTCCCTGATTGTTGCAGCATTCACTTTCTTTAAGTTGACACACACTCGGAGTTTTCCGTTCTTCTTGGGTACTACCACAATCGGAGATACCCAATCGGTGTGTTCAATCTCGTATATGAATTCAGCTTCCATTAGCTTATCTATCTCTTCTTTGATTCGCTTAGCAAATGTATCATTATATGTGTATGGTCTCTGTCTGCTAGGCTTTGCGTCTTGTTTTAGTGGGATTGTGTGTTGGCATATCGATGGGTCAACTCCCTTTAAGTCCTTATAAGACCATGCAAACACATCCCTGTACTCTCTGAGAAGACTCAAAAGTCTCTCTTCCTCGCCTGGAGACAAATCTGTGGCTATGTACACTGGTCTAGGTGTCTCACCTGAAGCTGCTAAATCCATTTTTTTTGCATCCTCCGGTCCATCATAAGATTCGTTCTCCCTTCTCTCTCGAATAGGTTGGGTTAATACCACCTTCCTATCCTCAATTGTGAATTTCCTGTAGTGAGAGGGAACATCCATGTTTTCCTTGATTTTGGCGTTTTCGTCCTCTCCAATCTCAATTTCTGTCGTCCAAACTTCTTTCAGAGTTTTCTTGAGCTCTCTGTACTTGTTTCTACGTTCTAGCTTGGACTCCGTGTGTTCTCTGTTGCGCTTGTTCTTTTCTGATTTTTTTGTTTCAGTTTTCGTTCCATTCCTTTGAACTTGATTTCTTGAGCCTCTTTTGTCTTTTCGTAAGCTCTTTTGATCATTGCCTCTCATTCTTCCAGAAATCTTGTCCTTAACACAATCTTCTGCCTTTACTAGCATTAGGAATTGATTTTTTTCCCTTATTCTAGGCATCGGATTGGTTCTAACCCCCTTTGTTTTTCTCTTTGCTCTATAGCGTTTCTGGCGTTGTTTAGTTTGGTTCGGAAAATCATAAAATCGGGCATCCGTTATAGTTTCTTCGTTTCCGCTTGAATTGTCCGTTGACTCGTTGTCTGCTTCATTTCCCCACTCTTGATGATCGGGAATGTCGTGAAACCCCTCTTCTTCATTTTCCTTTTCTAGTGTATCGTTCTTTTCAGTTTCTTTTTCGAGTATCGTTCTCAGCATGAAGTATGGAACCACGTCGTACCCGTCCTTGTCGCAAAATTTCATTGTGGGACCATCCGGGATTGCACAAACATCTAGGGTTGCTAGAATGTGTGTCCATTCTAATGGTTCAAGCGTGTCCTCTGGAAAGGGTTCTCCTATATAAGTTTCGTCTTCGATAGCTCTTTCTAAAACACATTCTTCTCGCCTCAGACTTCCACATTTCGAGGCTCCACACATCCATAACTCCTTGGGCTTACCTAACCAGGCTGGAAATTCAAATCCCGCCAAAGTAGCTGAATCAAACTCCTCTACCGGTGTTCGGTTCACATCTTTGTAGCTATGGTCTTTTAGGTTCACACGTGTAGTGGTTTCCATATTTCTCAGGTATATGTGATCGTAGCCCCAATCCTGGACCATTTTCAACTGTCTCATGAATGGTCTTCCCAGTATGATATCATAGTTATTCTCCTTGCCAAAATCGACAATAGCAAAAGTATGTTCGTATTCAATGCCGCAAGAAGTCACTACGACTTTCTCTAATAACCCCATAGGTTTCTCCATGTGTCCATCTGCTAATTGGAGTTTCAACCTAGTCTTCCTTATTGCTGGTTTCCCCCATTTTTTCCAGATTTCTTCTTCGATAGCCCTTTCTAAAACACATTCTTCTCGCCTCAGACTTCCACATTTCGAGGCTCCACACATCCATAACTCCTCGGGCTTACCTAACCAGGCTGGAAATTCAAATCCCGCCAAAGTAGCTGAATCAAACTCCTCTACCGGTGTTCGGTTCACATCTTTGTAGCTATGGTCTTTCAGGTTCACACGTGTAGTGGTTTCCATATTTCTCAGGTATATGTGATCGTAGCCCCAATCCTGGACCATTTTCAACTGTCTCATGAATGGTCTTCCCAGTATGATATCATAGTTATTCTCCTTGCCAAAATCGACAATAGCAAAAGTATGTTCGTATTCAATGCCACAAGAAGTCACTACGACTTTCTCTAATAACCCCATAGGTTTCTCCATGTGTCCATCTGCTAATTGGAGTTTCAACCTAGTCTTCCTTATTGCTGGTTTCCCCCATTTTTTCCAGATTTCTTTTGTAGCAATGGCTACCCCAGCTCCGCTGTCTAGTATTGCCATCGTGTTCACTCCTTGGAATTCAACTGGTAAGGTTGTATTCCCCTCTTCACCTTCGCAATACTCTCTGACCTTGTTTAAGGGTACAGGCTTAACGTTCTTTTGTGGTTTGCTCAGCTCTTGTATACCCTCTTGCAGTCTCGATGTTGGGTCTTTTATCCCAAATTTCTCCAAGCATTTTCCTACAGTGGTCCACATATGTGGTCTTAGCCTCAAAAGCTCAGCTAGAGTGATAGTGCATGTCACTGGTGTTGACAAGATCTCTATCAATCCTTGCGAGTCCATGACTTTTTCTGATGAGATTCTTCGTGAGGGAAGTGCTCTAGTCTCCGATTTTGCTTCATACTCTCCTAAGTATGAAGGTAAGGTATTCAGTGAGTGAGGTTTGCTCTCCATTGTTCTAACAGAGCCCCCATCTCCCCAGTAAGATTGCAGATCCAAGTCCACTTGAGATCCTGCCTCAAATTCCACTATGGGAGGATTCCTGATGTCCTTTTCCCAATTTGTCTGATTAGCTTGGCAACTTAGCTCGTTTGCAAAGTTTGCCTCTCTCACTTGTTTCCAAAATTCATTGTAATCCTCATCTCTTCCATAAGACCTCTGTATGGCTGGATGAAAACTCTCTATCTCCTGATCGGTTGTGTTCAATACTATGCGGTCATCCTTGTGTGTATTTTCAGGCTTTTGCGCACTGGGAGTCTTTTCAGCTACCCGTGAAACGATAGTCTCTTGCTGAATTGGGTTTTCCGTTCCACAATTCATTGTTTCGATCATTCATTCATTGGGTTCTAATAAGGCTTGTGCAGTCTCGATCATTCTCTGGCACAGTTCAAGTCTCTGCTTTTCCAATTCCGCGTTTGGGTATGTCATCCACCTCTGTTCTTGTGTTTGGTTGTTCTTTAACCTAGCTTCGTAAGCTCTCATCAGTGCGTCCAATGGTTCGTATACTTTGTCGACTAGCACTGATCCCCCTGAGCTTAAGCTCGTTGTTTCTCTAATACTCTTTTGTTTCGTTCTTTCCGGGCTCATCTCTCGTTTCCCGTTTTGACTCTCAAGTTTTTCTAATCTATCTTTAGTTTGCTTTAGTTCCTCAGGTAGAATAGCATCTTCACGTTCTTTTCTCAACTTCATGCATGCTTTTCTAGCTTTCCATGTGTTTCTCTGACTCCGCGGTCCTTGACTAACCACTTCGGTCGCTAACTTTCCATTCTCAGGTTCTCTAGTGGTTTTCTTAGCTTGAGCTCTAGTAACAACTTGCGTTGGTATCAGAGTTTCATTTTCAGACCCACTGCTGGTAGGAATAGTTTCTAGCATATTCAATGTCGTCTTTTGCACTTTGTTTGGATTCTTTGAACAATCCTCAATGAAGTGAGTAACCCCACACTCAGTGCAATAAGCGTTAATTCTAATGATTTCCGTATGTGGACAAACATTCATCAGATGGTCACCTCCACACTTGTAACAGGGTACTAGTGTTGGTCTTGGTCCCACTTGATTCGTCCTTTGTGGATAGGATGGTCTTTGTCCTGTTAACCCTCCATGAGCTATGAACATCAATGTTCTTGCGTCCAAATTGTATCTCTCTTCATCAGAAGCACTTGTAACTTTTGGTGTTCCAACATTCCCAATCATGCCCCATGGTTCTGGTTGTTTGGGTTCTTCTGGTGGGTAATACACAATTGGAGACATGTGTGCACCAGATTCTTCATAATAGGCTTGAACAGGCACTAAGGCTTGTTCTTCCTGATTCTCTAAGGTTGGTGCATATCTAATGCCCACTGGTCTTGCTCCTGGTAAAGGTGGTTGTTGTCCCAATACCGGTTGCGGTCTTTCTATCCCCATAGGTCCTGGTACATTTCCCGTTGGGTATCGAGGTACTGGATGTACCTGAGGTGGTGCTAATTGAGCAGGAGGTGCATACTGACGCTCCCTTACATACCCTTTGTTGTAATAGCACTCCTCTGTTGGATGATTTGTCCATTTTTGTTCATTAGCACACCATTTCAGTGTTTTTGGCAATGGTTTTTGGTATGGTGCCATCCTTTTTAGAGCATCTTCTATCATTTGCTCTACATTTGGCATGGTTGTTGTTTGAACATTCTTTTTAGTGGTAGTCTCGCTCGCTACGGAGGAGGAGCTACTGGATGCAAAATCTGTATCCGCTGACACCTCTCCATAAACCGTACATTTACCCACTAAGTACAATGCCTCTCTCGTTACTTGCTCAAAACTTGTACAAGCTTTCAAGTGCAAGTCCTTCTTGAGAGTGTCGTTTCTCAGTCCCTCAATAAAGAGAACAGATAGTCTGTCATCTTGTGGTCATTCACGTACTGGACATCTCTCAATGTATTGTTTGAAGCGAAGTGAAGCTTCCTTCACTTTTTCGTGTTCTCTCTGTTTAAAAGCATATATTTGTGAGATCGTATTGTGCTTAATCCCTCGTTTTGAGAATTCCTCAGCAAACTCTCTTAGCAAATGGTCAATGTCATGGAATCCCCCAATGTTCAGTGGTTGAAACCATGTCAATGCCGTACCTTCCAGAGTAAGACCAAATCCCTCGTATTGTGTATGGAAATCGGTTATCTGCTCAGCTCTTAAGACTTGCTTAAAGAGTGACACATGTGCATACGGATCTCCTGAACCACCATACTTCTTTGGCATACACTTGGCTACTTGAGATGGTCTCATACGTCTATGGTCTGCTACCAATCTCATTGCTCCTGTGTTCCGGCTAAAGCTTTCTCTAGCATCATGGACTTCATGGGTTACCCTTGTCGGTTCCCTTGCTCTGAATCTACTACTAGGAGGTAAATGTGATGGTTCCGCTTCGAACCTTGGACCTGGAGTGGTATATGTGGGGATTGGAACTGCACTACCTCGATTCGTATCCATTGACTCTCTGGGATGTAATGATCCCATTGGTCCGGGCTTCGAGTACTGAGGTTGACTGAAAGAGTCAGCAGCCTAAGTTCTTTGTCCTCCTGTCGTCATTGGGTTTTGCCTTCCATTTGTTGGTGTTGGTCTTTGTGAGCTAGAAGTAACATAATACTGATGTAGTGGTCTCCCAAATTATGTATATCCTTCTAATTCTTTCTTGCCCATTGTTGAGTATTGCCTCCCATACTTGTCGTAAGCAGCAATTTTCACTTCCGATCCCTCTGTGTAGGTAAAGACATAAAGTCTTTTTGGTCTGTCAACTCTCCGGTGTAGGGTTCTTCACATCTATAATAGAAATCTTGCTCCCCATTATTATATTTGTATAGCCCCACATAGATGTTATCAGTGTTGATCCTTGTAGTTTCATTCTCTCTTCTTAACCTCGCATCAGGGAAGTTCATTATTGGTGCTTTCTCCTCAAGTTCTTCATCTACTTTGGCTTTGGTGACCATCAATCCCCACTTGTCCACAATGTTAGGGTTTAGGACTACCAAGTACATGGTACCCTCGTCATCTAGATATCTATCTCCGCTATAGCTCACAGGCACTAAGTCCTTGAACTCACTAGGTCTCTCTTCTATCTTTACACAATAGCGGTCCATTCCATCTTTGTAGATCTTGGCACCTTGCTCATTGTCGTACTGGTATTTTATGAACAATAGCTTCATTGTGGCGGAAGGGTTTGATGATCCTGCTGCCATATTTCTCTGTTGTTCAGGTTCAAGTGTTCCAAGTGTTCGGTGAAAATCTCGTAAGATCTCTCCGAAGAAGTATCAGAAACACTTCCTTCAAAGATCAGCTCTAATGGTTGCACCCAACTTTGGTTTACACTTCCCTCGGTTGATATGACACTTGCTTGTTCCCCTTGTTTTGGTTGGTTATTCTGGAGATTCCTGCCCGATCTCAAATTCATCAATTCCCCTAAAGGACTTTAACTTCTCCGTCTCGGCAATTTGTGTTCCCAAGTTTTTGTGGTCAGAATTGATCCAAACTGATTGATACTTGGTCAATTGTTTAATCTTGTCAGTTGGACAACTTCTGTTTCATCAAGTGAGAATTTTGTTGCAGTTATGCTGAAAAAGACATTATACGCGTATGATGTCTTTTTTCACAGATTTAGACTATTTTGGTTATGCTCACTCTCAGTAGCCCCCTTATGCTCTTTCCACTCACAAAATTCAGTTTGAACTCTGTTTGAGCAAGTTATGGCTAATGTAGGCTTTTCTTGGCAATTTTCCGCTTTTGACTTGTTTTTTGGGTCAATTGTGATCCAAATGGGATGAAACTTGAAATATAACCTCTAGACAGCTATTACAATGGATCTGTGTTGGAAAAGTATCAAAATATGTCCAAAATTAGGTCAAAGACATCATACGCGTATGATGTCTTTTTCATCAATTTGGGTCAAGACTTGATATTTTTGCTTTCTACAGTGTTTGTAACAATCTTGTCAGGTCAGATATCAAAAATAAGTAGTGGATGTGCTAAAAGACATTATACGCGTATGATGTCTTTTGTCCCAGATTTTGACTATTCTTGGTTTAATTAAGCCTTCTCCAATGTTTATAATTGAGTTTCAAGTGTTTTTGTCAGGTTTGAATGTAAAAACAAGATCTGAATCCAAAATTTCCTATTCTTTGCGTTTCTTGGACTCCGACTTGTCTTTTTGGGTTTCTTTGAGTGTTAATGCTCTTGTTTTAAGTTGAAATTAAGGTATAACCCCCCTTTTGAACACTTTGGTAAAGTCAAAATTTTTGTTTTGGTCTCTGTTTGGTCATTTAGACATCATACGCGTATGATGTCTAAAGTTGCAGATTTCCAGTTTTTTGGCACAGAGTCCTTCCTAAAGCTTTCTCTAGTGCTCAGCAACTCCCAGATACACAGAAAATTTCTCTGACTTTTGTTTATTGCAAGTTTCACTACTAACTCGACGGTTTAGTGATCTAACAGGCAATCAACCATATCAAGCAAATACTCCAATGATTACTAGCTCTAGATCTAGATCAAATGAAGTCCTACTTAAGCTATTCCTAATCATAAAATGGGTTTGGTAATTGTGATTTTAAAGAGATCCACTGCCACTCACGGACTAGCAAATTCTTCTTCTATCAACAACTACTCAACACCAACAAAACAACAAACAAATCTAAGCTAAACTAAAAATACTGTCAACACGGAAGACCCAGGAATACCCCACTTCCTAGTATCTCTCGAGATCTTCGGAGTCCACCACTCCTAGATCTTTTCTAACTAAAGTATACAAAGTAGTTTATACGACTCACCTCGTAGGATTAGTCTAAGGTCACCTACTTAGGGCTCTCGTCCCCGGCAGCGGCGCCAAATGTTAAGGCGGTTATGCCGCTAGCGGAAGCTAAATAGCGAGAACTCAACCAACAACAGAATTTGTTAGACGAGGACGGAGCTTGACCCGCAGGCGCATGGAAACAACTAGGTGGGTGTCAAATCACCTACTCGACCTTCTAATGACAATCACTACTAAGGAAATCAAATCTAAGTTCTAAAATACACAAGTGACTGAAATCCTTACTACGAACGAATGCTATACGAAACAGGATCTAGAATCATTGAATCGATCTCAAACTCAAGGGGAAGTCTATACACTAGGTAAGAACAACACCCTAAAGACTTGAACTGCAAAATCAACCTCTAACCACTCCGTGCGGCAAACGCGTATGAAGACAGGCCGAAAAATACAGGTGATCGAAACTTGACCCCGATGGTACCAATGTGTAGCTCTACTCGTTGTGGTTCTATAGATATGCTGCACACTCCATTCCGACACACGAGTTGGAAGAAAACTCACACCGAAGCTCGTAGGAACTTACCACACATAGAAGCCGATAGCGCGCACTCTTGGTATCTGTGCGTAGCTCTCGCCGTTGCTAACACAATGGCGGTGTCGCTTCTCCAATGGCGGCTCCGTAGCTCGCGTAGCAAGTAGATAAGACTCTCTCTCTCTCTCTCTCTCACTCTCTCTCAGACACAGTCACGGCGCTCAAAAACTCACTTTGATTAATAATCTGAATCCCCTTAGGTTACAAAAACTTTGGCTTATATACCTCAGCCTTGGAGGTGAGAACATCTCTAACTAATTACATCTGCAAGTGAAATTACTTCGGGATTACAAGCTGGAAACTCAATTGAGTCCCGTTACTTAATGAATGGCTCAAATCAAAATTAATGTCGGAAAGACATTTATTACAATCAATGGTTACAAAATGATGAGTGTGAGCAAAAATGTGGGTGTGATTCTCTGTTGGCTCAACAGCCACTCCAAATCAGCCTTTGTTAAACACTAGGGCACATAACACCTAGTGTTGACGGCTAGGTCAACAACATGGCATAACTCAACAAAGCCTTATTCTCTGAGAGTTATGGAATGTTGCGGATTATGGTTATAAACATCATTTGTAATGAGTACATAGTCTAGTAGCAGAAGCCCTGGTACAATGGCACCTCCAAATTGTAAATATCAAGCCATTTGACTCCTCAAACTCTATTTTTGTTTAACCTAAGGTAGCCTTAGTATATAAGGTACCTGGGTAATTTTTGTAAAGAACTTTTATCATAATCATAAGTTTAAGCTATCATCAACTGTTTATAAGAGAGGAAGACAGAGAGAGAGAGCGTTAGCTTCATCCTCGCTCTATTCCCCACTCTTTCATCACATTGTAGATCTGACTTCACCATTGCGCTGGTCTTGGCAAGAGCTACGAGACAACGCTAAGCATTCCTCGCGGAATGGAGCATACACGATCGCACATCTACGAGCTATTTGCGACTGTAGGTATATCAAACGATGTCTATTTTTTGCCTGCAAGTAGTCATTAGAATCGTAGCAACTTAAGCTATGCATATGTACTCATAGATTATAGTTTTGGGCACTTTCAAAATCCAGCTCTGTCTTTATATGCGCTTTTTGCAGATGGGTCTAGAGCTAGGGTTTTGGGTGTAGAGGCTTAGGGACAGGTGTATCCTATTGAGGGGATGGTGTTGCTTAAGTTTCATACAATTCTGGTATGATTTAGTGAGTTTCCTTCCGTTTGTGTGTATGTGAGCTAGGTGGTCTAGTTGAGAGTAGTGAGATTCTAGGTTGTGGTTTAGTTGCCCTTCCAGAGTGTTGTATGTGTAGGATGGCCTCAGCTTGACAAGCTAAAGAGATTTCCTCCATGTGCCTATCATGTCATCTGTGTCCTCGATTGACATTTTGTTGATCTAGGTTGTGTTGCATGCACTTTATGGGTGGTGTGAATCGCTCTCCCAACACCTAGTGTGTATGCATTTAGCAAAAACATATCCAAACTTGCATATGCATGATCATCCCTACCAATACTTATGGTGAATCTGATGCTCATAGCACACCTGAAAGAGGAGTAGAAATAGTTCTGAAAAGAAACTATATACTTTCTATTGCAATCATTTGCAAGACTTGCTGAAACATTTGAATCATAATAGAATGTGAAACATAAGTCACTTCTAGGTACAAACAATAAAACATTTTCATTCACAACACATAGCCTTGCTATATGCATAAACAAGCATTCGTTAATGTTGTTTAGCAGCACTTGTAACCTTAACAAGTCAGTCTAAGTATCCGACAATGTCTAGCCACTGAAATTGTTCTTGATACCACATGCTCAAAATGGTCTATAAAACAGGTTTGATCAGGACCTAGGGACTTTGTCACGACACATAATTAAAATGGAGGGCTCTAGTTTCAGTCTTAGAGACTCATATTCTCCACATGTGGAATATGTCTCAGATAAGGATGCTATAAGAAGAACGTCCTTCAAGTACACGATATACTTCTGTGTGGAGTTAACTCCAAAAACCTTATTAACCTTGCTCCACACTAGCTAAACTAAACTCCTTGAGCTCCTAGACCATGTTGTATCCCATGTGCAACATGTGCCAAAGAGAACCCTACATATAGGTCCATAATTGCATAATGCAATAATGTAATTGGGATATTGCAACCCAAAATTCTTTGGTCTTACATGACCTTGTCATGTTTCTGAAGAGCAAAATGGATGAAAGCATTCAAGCTTATTCATCCAACTCGAAAAAACAAACAAAAACATAGTAAAAAATGAAAGAAAACCAAATCAATTGCGTACTTGGAGGTTGAACATAATGCACTTATTCATAGTCGAATGCACAAAAACAAATTTTTCATCAGCAAATGCCTAGGAACACTAATTGAAAGATCACTGAACAACAAGCAGAATTGCTCAGGTAACCCTGGGTGTTGCCTTTGCAATCCAAACCCCTTGGTTAAAATTCAAAATGTCAAACCCCTTGGTTAGACTCTGTATGGAAACTACTCAACCTAGCAGTCAACGATGACCAACACAGTCTATTGTGTCTAATAGTGATTGAAGTCAACTTTGGAAGTTGAACTTGTTCTATACCCCTTGGCATCTTGTGTACTTCTTTCCTTGAAAAAGCAAGTGTGAAGGTTCCAAGAATTGACCATCAACACTTAGTAAGTGATTTAGTAATCGCGAGCTGGGTCTTACCCCAAAACTATGCTCGTATAGACACATTCAATGCTATAGATGAAATAGGAGATCCACTAAAGTTGGAACCGAATTCACAACTAGATCTTTGGTGGACTCGAAAATCCATAATCTTGAATTTTTTATGGACAATCATGTTGTCTAAAATATTTGCTTCATCTATATGCCTTCACGAGTTTGAGACTTTTAAAAACCCAACTAGATCTTCACACTAAAAGTATGTAGTGTTAAAGGAACATGTTAGGAAATAAGACGTAGCTAAATAGATAATTGAGTAGATTACTTAATGGAGAGAGACAGATTTATATACACGAGATTATAGAGTAGAGAGAGACAGAGAGAGAGAGAGTACACACGATATACGTGGTTCACCCAATGTGGGCTACGTCCACTGGAAAGCAGCCACTCAATGGCTTTAGTACTTCAAAACAAGAAGTAGTTTACAAAGGGATTATACCCTTAATGGAGCTCCCTCCTTGCTTCACTCTCACCACCTCACACTCACCTTGTTGCATCAACTTCACACTATGAAATGTGTGTAGAAATGGCCCCCTTTTATAGGCCAAAAGGGCTGCCCTCTCTTATGAGAGAAAGCCATGTGTAGCCGCCCTTGTGCGAATAAGTCCAAATCGGACCCTCCAATCCGCCCATGTGTGGCCGCCCTTGAGAAGACAAGTCCGCTTTTGAATTCGGCCACCGGCTACCGGCCATTGACTTCCGACCACCGACTACCGGCCATTGACTTCCAACCACCGGCCACCGGCCAACCGACCGGTTGTTTTCCGACCACTTTCCGGCCGCCGTCCGGCCATAATATTCCGGCGAAAAAGAATATTCCGGCAAAAAAAAAGTCTTGGGGGCCTCCACCCCCGAGGCCTTTAAAGTTGCCCTTGATTCTTGTCCATGAAAAGTTTGGTTTCCGGTGAGTGATTTTCCTTCACGCACGATGGCTTCTCCTCATAATGGGGGCCTTACAAATGTGCGTTTTTACCACAAAAAATTACAAGGGTAAATCAGGCTCCATACTTAACAGAACACCCAAAAAATCACTAACGACAATACTCTTGCTTGTCCATTAGAATGGATGGGTACTCAACTATATAAAATTTCTTGATCTTGATAGAAATCTCTGATGGATTATAAACAGATGTCTCTTAGCCATTACAAAATAGATGGCTCTTAGCTCTTCAAAAATACATGGCTCTTAGCCCTTTTTGTTACCATATTGACATAGATATTTTAGTAAAATCATGCCTAATTTCACTATCCCTGTAGAGAACTAGGAAAGAGAGAGAAAGAGAGAATGTTGGGCTGAGGAAAATCCCTTATTTTACCGTGTTGTATGCCCTCTGCATATACCTATGTGTAGACAATGTTTATGTGATAACTTATCCTATAAGCATACAATAGTGTGCTTATACAACATTCTATCATAGAAATGCAACAAAAAGCATAAGTCACAGTTTGATTGACCTACCCTTGCAGTGATCGTAGTTGTATCAGATTAAATTACTTGCAGAACTTTGTGTTTAAATAAAGTTCGTTTGATCAAAAGGTTTTAAACATTGAATATTTGATTGTATCCTAGACAAAGTGGTTGGTGTTATAGTGGCAGTGTAAATAATGAGCGAGGGGAACAAAGTCCGCCTTACTAGCATGCCATGCATGCTACATAGAAAAGAAAATAGAAGCCCTTGGCTATGATGATGGCCTCAAGAGTTCGAGTCAATACCAAAAGTGCCTTGCACAATTTGTACTGGCATGGATACATCACAATTCATTGTTGACAGATGGAAAATGTGATCTTACATCCCTAATATGTTAAATGTTTTGTAATTAGGGCTGCAAGAAATCACACACAGCTTGGAGAAGACAAAGGAATCTTAAGGAACACAATAGAGAGTGTATTACTTAGTGTGCAATGGAAAGATGAGATAGACCTAGAGTGATGGGTGTATATACAATGCACGGGGTTAAAAACCTCCTAGTTAGGGGAAAAATTCCTTGACGGTCCTAAGTGTGTTTACACACATCACTACCACATGTTTATGGTAGTGATGTGTTCACACACATCACTACCACATGTATATGGTAACAAATCCCCCCTGGGAGTGATGCAGTGAACAAGAGCTAGCACCTAGAGTATAGGGAAGTGCCATGCCCTATGAGGACATGAACAGTCACAAAAGGGGAGTAAACCCAAAGCTTTGCCGAAAGATTCAAACTTCCGCATGAGACAATGCCTTTGTGAAAAGATCTGCAAGGTTGTCCTGTGTTGCCAGGTAAGCCAAGTTGATCTCTCCTACTGAGAGCCTCTTATTTACACAGTGGTAATGCACCTCGATGTGCTTTGTGCGAGCATGAAAAATTGGGTTCCTCAGAATTGTCAATGCACTCTGACTGTCAGTGTAGATAGTGTTGGTAGTGTCTTGTCCAACACCCAAATTTCCAATAGGGCGTCTGAGCCATACACACTCAACCATAGCTGTGAAGACTACTCTGTACTCAGCCTCATAACTAAAAGTGGCCACAATAGGTTCCTTCTTGCTCAACCATGATATGAAGAGCTACCAAGAATGAAACAAAAACCACTTGTGGATACTCAGGTGTCAAAACAACCAGCCCAATCAAAGTCAAAAAAAGAATGTAAGTCTAGTGGAAATGATTCCCCCTCGGGATAAAACAAACCGGGATGTAAACTACCACTCAGTAGCAAAAAATATTTTTGACATCCTGCAAATGCTTAGACCCTGGGCTATGCATAAATCTGTTGACCTGTGAGATTGCAAACTAAATATTTGTCCTCGTGTTGCATACATAAATGAGGCATCCAAAATTTGGAATTAGGGTTGCAAGAAAACAAACACAGTTTGGAGAAGACAAAGGAAGCTCAAGGGGCACAATAGAGAGTGTATTACTTAGTGTGCAATGGAAAGATAGATAGCCCTCGTATGAATGGATGTATATACAATGCACGGGGGGGGGGGGGGGGGGGGGGGGGGGGACCTCCTAAAGAGGAAAAAAATGCCCCGGTGATCCTAAATGTGTTCACACACATCACTACCACATGTATATGGTAACAAATCCCCCCTGGAGTGATGCGGTGAACGAGACCTAGCACCTAGAGTAGAGGGAAGTGCCATGCCCTGTGGACATGATCACTCCACAAAGGGGAGTAAGCCCAAAGCTTTGCGTAAAGATTCAAACTTCTCACGAGAGAATGCCTTTGTGAAAAGATCGGCAAGGTTGTCTTGTGTTGGCACATAAGCCAAGCTAATCTCTCTTGCTGAGAGCCTCTTATATACATAGTGGTAATAAGCCTCAATGTGCTTTGTGTGAGCATGAAAAATTGGGTTCCTCACAACTGTCAATGCGCTTTGACTGTCATTGTAGATAGTTTTGGCAGTGGCATGTCCAACACCCAAATCATCTATAAGGCGTCTGAACAATACGCACTCACCCATAGCTGTGAAGACTGCTCTATACTCAGCATCATAACTAAAAAGTGGCCACAATAGGTTGCTTCTTGCTCAGCCATGATATGCATGAGCTGCCAAGCATGAAACAAAAACCACTTGTGGAAACTCGGGTGTCAAACCAACAAGCCCAATCAGAGTCAGAAAAAGAATGTAAGTCTAGCAAAAATGATTCCCCTTGTGATAAAACAAACCAGGATGTAAAGTGCCACTTAGGTAGCGAAAAATCTTCTTGACATCCTGGCAACACTTAGACCCTGGGCTATGCATAAATTTTTTGACCTGTGAGATTGCAAACTAAATATTTGTCCTCGTGTTGCATACATAAATGAGGCATCCAACTGTTGGAATTAGGGTTGCAGGAAAACAAACGCAGCTTGGAGAAGACAAAGGAAGCTAAAGGCACACAATAGAGAGTGTATTACTTAGTGTGCAATGGAAAGATAGATAGCCCTAGAATGAATGGGTGTATATACAATGCACGGGGGAGAAAACCTCCTAAAGAGGTAAAAAACCCCTCTTGTTGAGAGCTTCTTATTTACATAGTGGTAATGCACCTCAATGTGCTTTCTCCGAGCATGAAAAATTGGGTTTCTCAGAACTGTCAATGCGCTCTGACTCTCAGTGTAGATAGTGTTCGCAGTTTCCTATCCAACACCCAAATCAGCCATAAGGCATCTGATCCATATATGCTCAACCATGGCTGTGAAGACTGCTCTGTACTTAGCCTCATAACTAAAAGTGGGCATAATAGGTTGCTTCTTGCTCAACCATGATATGCATGATCTGACAAGCATGAATTGGGATAAGACAAACGAGGATGTAAAGTGCCACTCAGGTAGCGAAAAATCCTCTTCACATCCTACCAATGCTTAGACCCTAGGCTATGCATAAATTTGTTGACCTATAATAATGCAAATTAAATATTTGTCCTCGTGTTGCATAGATAAATGAGGCATCCACGTGTTGGAATTAGGGTTGCAGGAAAAAAAAACACAGCTTGGAGAAGACAAAGGAAGCAATAGAGAGTGTATTACTTAGTGTGCAATGGAAAGATAGATAGCCCTAGAATGAATGGGTGTATATACAATGCACGGGGGGGGAAACCTCCTAAAGAGGAAAAAAATGCCCCGGCGATCCTAAGCGTGTTCACACACATCACTACCACATGTATATGGTAACAAATCCTCTCTTGAGTGATGTGGTGAACGAAAGCTAGCACCTAGAGTAGAGGAAAGTGACATTAACTGTGAGGACATGATCAATCCACAAACGGGGAGTAAGCCCAAAGCTTTGCCGAAAGATTCAATCTTCTCATGAGACAATGCCTTTGTGAAAAGATCTACAAGGTTGTCCTATGTTGGCACATAAGCTAAGCTGATATCTCCTACTGAGAGCCTCTTATTTACATAGTGGTAATGCACCTCAATGTGCTTTGTGTGAGCATGAAAAATTGGGTTCCACAGAACTATCATTGCACCCTGACTGTCAGTGTAGATAGTGTTGGCAGTGTCCTATCCAACACACAAATTATCCATAAGGCGTCTGAGCCATACACACTCAACCATAGCTATGAAGACTGCTCTTTACTCAGCCTCATAATTAAAAGTGGCCACAATAGGTTGATTCTTTCTCAACCATCATATGCATGAGCTGCCAAGCATTAATCAAAAACCTCTTGTGGACACTTGAGTGTCAAAACAACCTGCCCAATCTGAGTCGGAAAAAGAATGTAAGTCTGGCGGAAATGATTCCCCCTTGGGATAAAACAAACCGGGATGTAAAGTGCCACTCAGATAGCGAAAAATCTTCTTGACATCCTATCAATGTTTAGACCTTGGGCTATGCATAAATCTGTTGACGTATGAGATTGCAAACTAAATATTCGTCCTCGTGTTGCATATATAAATGAGGCATCCACCTGTTGGAATTAGGATTGTAGGAAAATAAACACATCGTGGAGAAGACAAAGGAAGCTCAAGGCACACAATAGAGAGTGTATTACTTAGTGTGCAATGGAAAGATAGATAGCCGTAGAATGAATGGGTGTATATACAATGCACGGGGGGGAAAACCTCCTAAAGAGGAAAAAATTGCCTGGGGGATCCTAAGTGTGTTCACATATATCACTGCCACATGTATATGGTAACGAATCTCCCCTAGAGTGATGTGGTGAATAAGAGCTAGCAACTAGAGTAGAGGGAAGTGCCATGCCCTGTGAGGACACGATCAATCCACAAAGGGGGAGTAAGCCCAAAGCTTTGTGGAAAGATTCAAACTTCTCACAAGACAACGCCTTTGTGAAAAGATCTGCAAAGTTTTCCTTTGTTGGCACATAAGCCAAGTTGATCCCTCTTGTTGAGAGCCTCTTATTTACATAGTGGTAATGCACCTCAATGTGCTTTGTGCGAGGATGAAAAATTGGGTTCCTCAGAATTGTCAATGTGCTCTGACTGTCAGTGTGGATAGTGTTGGCAGTGTCATGTCCAACACCCAAATCATCCATAAGGCGTGTGAGCCATACACACTCAGCCATAGCTGTGAAGATTGCTCTTTACTTAGCCTCATAACTAAAAGTGGCCACAATAGGTTTCTTCTTGCTCAACCATGATATGCATGAGCTACCAAGCATTAAACAAAAACCACTTGTGGACACTTGGGTATCAAAACAACCAGCCCAATCTGTGTCGGAAACGGAATGTAAGTCTGGGGGAAATGATTCCCCCTTGGGATAAAACAAACCACGATGTAAAGTGCCACTCACGTAGCAAAAAAATCTTGTCAACATCCTGCCAATACTTAGACCCTGGGCTATGCATAAATCTATTGACCTGTGGGATTGCAAACTAAGTATTTATCCTCGTGTTGACTACATAAATGAGGCATCCAACTGTTGGAATTAGGGTTGCAGGAAAACAAACACAGCTTGGAGAAGACAAAGGAATAGAGAGTGTATTACTTAGTGTTCAATGGAAAGATAGATAGCCCTAGAATGAATGGGTGTATATACAATGCACGGGGGGAAAAACCTCCTAAAGAGGTAAAAAATGCCCCGACGATCCTAAATGTGTTCAGACACATCACCACCACATGTATATGATAACAAATCCCCCCCCTGAAGTGATGCGGTGAACGAGAGCTGGCACCTAGAGTAGAGGGAAGTGCCATGCCCTGTGAGGACATGATCAATCCACAAAGGGGGAGTAAGCCCAAATCTTTGCAGAAAGATTCAAACTTCTCATGAGACAACACCTCTGTGAAAAGATCTGCAAGGTTGTCCTATGTTGGCACATAAGCCAAGCTAATCTCTCTTATTGAGAGCCTCTTATTTACATAGTGGTAATGCACCTCAATGTTCTTAAGCAAGGATGAAAAATTGGGTTCCTCAGAACTATCAATGCACTCTGACTGTCAATGTAGATAGAGTTGGTAGTGTCCTTTCCAACACGCAAAACAGCCAGAAGGTGTCTGAGCCATACACACTCAGCCATAGTTGTGAAGGCTGCTTTGTACTTAGCCTCATAACTAAAAGTGGCCACAATAGGTTTCTTCTTACTCAACCACGATATGCATGAGCTACCAAGCATCAAACAAAAACCACTTGTGGACACTTGGGTGTTAAAACAACCAGGCCAATTTGTGTCGGAAAGGAATGTAACTCTGGGGGGAAATGATTCCTCCTTGGGATAAAACAAACCACAATGTAAAGTACCACTCAGGTAGCGAAAAATCTTGTTGACATCCTACCAATGCTTAGACCCTGGGCTATGCATATATCTATTGTCCTGTGAGATTGCAAACTAAATATTCGTCCTCGTGTTGCATACATAAATGAGACATCCACATGTTGGAATTAGGGTTGCAGGAAAACAAACACAGCTTGGAGAAGACAAAAGAAGCTGAAGGCACACAATAGAGAGTGTACTACTTAGTGTGCAATGAAAAGATAGATAGCCATAGAATGAATGGGTGCATATACAATGCACACGGGGAAAAACCTCCTAAAGAGGTGAAAAATGCCCCGGCGATCCTAAGTGTGTTCACACACATCACTACCACATGTATATGGTAACAAATCCCCCCCTAGAGTGATGCGGTGAACAAGAGCTGGCACCTAGAGTAGAGGGAAGTTCCATGCCCTATGAGGACATGATCAGTCCACAAAGGGGGAGTAAGCCCAAAGCTTTGCGGAAACATTCAAACTTCTCACGAGAATGCCTTTGTGAAAAGATCTGCAAGGTTGTCCTGTGTTGGCACATAAGCCAAGCTGATCTCTCCTGTTGAGAGCCTCTTATTTACATAGTGGTAATGCACCTCAATGTGCTTGTGCAAGGATGAAAAATTGGGTTCCTCAGAACTGTTAATGCACTCTGACTGTCAGTGTAGATAGTGATGGTAGTGTCCTTTTCAACACACAAATCAGCCATAAGGCGTCTGATCCATACACACTCAGCCATAGCTGTGAAGACTGCTCTGTACTTAGCCTCATAACTAAAAGTGGCCACAATAGGTTTCTTCTTGCTTCACCATGATATGCATGAGCTACCAAGCATGAAACAAAAACGACTTGTGGACACTTGGGTGTCAGAACAACCATCCCAATTTGTGGCAGAAAAGGAATGTAAGTTTGGGGGAAATGATTCCTCCTTGAGATAAAACAAACCACGACGTAAAGTGCCACTCAGGTAGCGAAAAAAATCTTGTTGACATCCTGCCAATGCTTAGACCCTGGGCTATGCATAAATTTACTGACCTGTGAGATTGCAAACTAAATATTTATCCTCGTGTTGCATACATAAATGAGGCGTCCAACTGTTGAAATTAGGGTTGCAGGAAAACAACCACAGCTTGGACAAGAAAAAGGAAGCTCAAGGCACACAAAGAGTGTATTACTTAGTGTTCAATGGAAAGATAGACAACCCTAGAATGAATGGATGTGTATATACAATGCACGGGGGGAAAAACCTCCTAAAAGGAAAAAAATGCCCCGGCGATCCTAAGTGTGTTCACACACATCACTACCACATGCATATGGTACAAATCCTCTCTAGAGTGATGCGGTGAATGAGAGCTGGCACCTAGAGTAGAGGGAATTTCCATGCCCTCTGAGGACATGATCAGTCCACAAAGGGGGAGTAAGCCCAAAGCTTTGTGGAAAGATTCAAACTTCTCACGAGACAATGCCTTTGTGAAAAGATCTGCAAGGTTGTCCTGTGTTGCCACATAAGCAAAGCTGATCTCTCCTATTGAGAGCCTCTTATTTACATAGTTGTGATGCACCTCAATGTGCTTTGAGCGAGCATGAAAAATTGGGTTCCTCACAACTGTTCGTGCACTCTGACTACCAGTGTAGATAGTACTGGTAGATAGTATTGGCAGTGTCCTGCCCAATACCCAAATCAGTCATAAGGTATCTGCGCCCTACACACTCAGCCATAGTTGTGAAGACTACTCTGTACTCATCCTCATAACTAAAAGTGGCCACAATAGGTTTCTTCTTGCTAACCATCATATGCATGAGCTGCCAAGCATGAAACAAAAACCACTTGTGGACACTTGGGTGTCAAAACAACCAGCCCAATCTGAGTCGGAAAAAGAATGTAAGTCTGGCGGAAATAATTCCACCTTGGGATAAAGCAAACCAGGATGTAAAGTTTCACTCAGGTAGAGAAAAATCCTCTTGACATCCTGCCAATGCTTAGACCCTGGGCTTTGCATAAATCTATTGACTTGTGAGATTGCAAACTAAATATTCGTCCTCGTGTTGCATACAAAAATCAGGCATCCACCTGTTGGAATTAGGGTTGCAGGAAAACAAACACAGCTTGGAGAAGACAAAGGAAGCTCAAGGCACACAATAGAGAGTGTATTACTTAGTGTGCAATGGAAAGATAGATAGCCCTAGAATGAATGGGTGTATATACAATGCAGGGGGGAAAAACCTCCTAAAGAGGGAAAAAATGCCTCGAGAAGCTATATGCATTGCTTCTAGCATATTTAAGGGTATAAGTTGTGGCATTTCATCCCCCTCATGTGTTACCCAGGTCATCCCCCTATTTCCCCAAGTGTCTATGGTTACTGCTAGGTGGACCCAATCCACATTGTCAGACTCAGTCATCCCAGGTAGAACATCCATATAAGGAGAATCTTCCCCAACATCAATGTCCATTTTACATGTATAACAATACTTCAATGGGTCCGAGTGAACTATGGTGTCAAATCTATGATCAATTATAAATTTGTTTCCTAGAGGATTCGCTCGACCCATTACAAGATCCACTTGAATGACAGAATTTTGGAACTACAAGTAGACATGGTTTGCTCAAGGCTAGGCCATCCATAGAGTTAACACTCAAGAGGGAGAGAGCTCTCAAAAGTGGATCCTTAAGAGTGCATACTCAAGAATGTAGCCTCCTTGCATAAAGGCTTCCTTATAAAGACTTGCACCACAATCCCTTCTACTATGGGTTTAAGTTTGAGCCCTCTAGCTAGCATATACAACTTTGGAACTCCCAATGAGCCCAAGACCTTATACAAATGTGGATAGGAAATATTATGCACAGCCATAGCATATCTTTCGCTTGATGCATAATCGGTGTAGCCTGTGTTAGCCGTAGCTAACATTCCCCCCTTCCTAATTTGACACACGAGGACAATGAAGCAAAACACGCTGACATGATAGAAAGCAAGTCCATGGAAGAAATGTTGAGTTGCAAAACATATGAACAAGTAATGAGCATCAAAGACCAACAAGGATAAATAAAAACATGAAGTATAGTGAACAATCATGAAAAGTGAATTTTTTGCTTCTAAAATATGGGTGAATCATAGTCAAAAACTAAACAACATAAAGCAAAAAAACACCTAACTATCATGAAGCCTTAAACCACTTGAAATTTCATTTTTATGCATGAAACGCAAGCAATCAATTAAGACCCTAGGCTAAAACCTACTAGCCTAAAAACTATGTGACCAATCTTAATAAATCATTCAAGTCTATCATGTCTACGGGCTATAAAAAAACTCCTAATCTATTCGTACGTTGTCACAGCTTTTTGAAGCTCATGGAAGTTTTGTTTTTGTCATTCATAGAAAAAAATAAAGCACAATACAAGGCTACCACCCCAAGGCAAGTCTAGGTACGACTCTCGGCTCCTTGAACCCTCAAAAAGGTGTTCCAAGAATCTACTAGCCTACCAAGGCGACAGCTAACCCCTATCAGCCCAGGGCATCATTTTAGGGCCTTGACCAAGCGAGCCAAGGTGGTTCCCCTCGCCTGCCAAGTGCCAATAAGGCGCTAGGTTTCACATAGACACAACATAACATTGAATTTTCCACTTTTTCTTGACACTTTTATGCTTCATTGATTCATTTTTTAGCACTTTTTTATTGCTTCTAACATGAGATGCTAATGGCAGTTAGACTAAAGGACTAAAGCCTAATCATATCCCTAGGTCATGTTAATAATGAATGGAGTATTAAGACTATCACTAAGAGTCTAGGACTAGCAAGAAATGATCCTACATTAGCTTAAGGTCAAGGCCAATTACCTATTATTAGCACACATAAAACTAAATTTTTTGATGAGTTAATATTCACAAAGCAAAGTGTTGAAACTTTAGTATGCCTAGCTTTTGAACATGAAAGAACCATAGCTTAGAAGCAAAAATTACTTAAGCCAAGTATAGAGAATGGAGAGATGAACAAAAGAGGAAAATCATGGAAGGATTTCACCTATTCATGCTCTTTTGAGCATCCTTGAGCAAGCATCCACTTGGCAGAGAAGTCTCTTGATCTTTTTATTACAATCCAAGCTAATTGAATCTAAGTGTAAACACAAGCTCCAAAGTCCTTTTATTGAAATACAAAAGCACACAAAAAAAACATTAATGAAAACCTAAAACTAGGGTCTTGCATACCCAAATTTACCAAAGGGAAAGAACCCAAGGGAAAAAATGCCTTTGGTTATGTACATGGTCCTCTTTGTAGCAAATTATGCATACACAACAAAAATGAGAGATAAAATGCTTCTAAATAAGCAAATTTTGCAATGTAAAGTCTCTCATGTATAATTCAAAAGTCGATTAAGTGCTAGCTCAATTGAAATGTGCAATTTAAAACAAGCCAAGAGCTAGAAATAATGCAATTTTTGAATGAATTTGAAGTGGCTTTTGAAAACCAAATTTTACAATTAAAAGATCTCCAAAAAAGTTGGCTAACAACTAGCTCACATGAAATTTTACATTTTTAGAGCAAGCTATGAGCTAGAGATGACTGCAACATTTGATGGAATGAAAGTGAATCGCTCTCAATAGCCAAATTTTGTATTTGAAAGCTCTCAAAAAAGTTGGGTAAACACTAGATCAAGTGAAAACATTTCCACTTTAGAACAAGCTATGAGCTAGCATGTATACAACTTTTAATCCAAAGAATTGGAATGGCTCTAAATAGCCAATTTTGCAATATTTTGCATTGATGACCCCTTCTTGGAAATATGAAAGTTCTTGTTTCCCACAACCCTTCAAAACAATGCACAATTGTTAGTGCCAAAGCATTTATACATGCACCTCAAGCACCAAAATATATTGAGCTCAATCATAAATTCAAAATGGTACCCTTTGGTCTTTCAACAAAGCTCAATTTTAGTGCAATGTAATGATTTTACATTCAATTTAAACACTAAAATGTACAAGTAGCAATGTCCAACCCAGAACTTTCTTTTAGTGCAAAAGGATACACGCGGTCAAGCCAAAACACTAAATTGTGACTTTCAAGTCCATTCTTGGTGCACCTATCTCGACCATGCATTACCAATTAATCTGATAATTGAAGCTAAAGAATGTTTGCTTCAGCTCAAAAATAAATCTCAAGTACCATAACAAATCTCAAGCAACCCATATTTCACTTTACTTCAGTAGCCAAACACCAACCCAAGTTCGTCCAAGAAACCCAAGGAGATTTTTTTATATTTTTTTGCGAAGGGAGGAGGGTGAGAACCTCTCCTTTTTAGGAAAAAGAACTCTCTTTTTGGGTTTTTTTTCTTAATGATTTTATTTTTCAGACTGTGTCGATTTTACGGGGACGAGAGAGAGAGAGAGAGAGAGAGAGAGAGAGAGAGAGAGAGAGAGAGAGAGAGAGAGAGAGAGAGAGAGAGAGAGAGAGAGAGAGAGAGATAATCTCGAGTGGCTGCTGCAGACACAGCCAAGTGCATTGTGTGGACAACTGTGTTGCACCATAACTCCGCCATCCCCGGGTTGTAGCTGCAATCTATAGAGCAAAAAAAAGAGGTACAAAAGATGAGGTACAGCATTAAGTTGCACCACAAATGAGTAAGATAGAATCAAAGTCATAGGTGCACAAATATCATGGTGGGTCCCATGGTCAAATCCATACACAGGACTCGGCAGTAGAGGTGTCAACATGTGTGAGTGTGTTGTTTTGTGGTGCGTTTGTGGGCGAGCACCGAGCAGCTACAGCCTCCCTCAGAGTTAGTGAAAAATTCGTTACTTATTAAACCCCGTTTTGTGCAGTAGTTGATCCAAGCCTCAAAGGGCTCATGGAAATTCCTTGAAGCAGTGAGGTAGTGTGCATGCAGCAGGAAATTGCAGGGCAAGTGAATTATAGTCGGGTTAGAGTCCAAATGTGTTTCAAGCGGGCCAGTCAACCAGAGTGGGACTCGTGAGTTGTCTTCATATGGAACAGTGTGTGTGTGTGTGTGTGTGGGGGGGGGTCCAAAGACCAAGGCAGGTGTGCAGGTTCAACATTCAAGGTGTGCACGGTGTGTAATGATCAAATTCAAATGCTATGCAAGACTCAACAATGAGCATGTGTGTGTGTTCGTGTGTGGTACCCTCAAGTCGGCAGCAAAGTGGCTTGCAGCACTGAGCATGCTCAAGGGTTGTGTGTGTGTGTGTGTGTGTGTGTGTCTGTGTGTGTGTGTGTGTGTGTGTGTGTGATGGAGTGTACACCATCTATGACAAAGTTTGAGCAAAGCACGGCAGTGTGTGTGTGTGTATGTGTGCGTGTGACTTTTTGAAGCCATGAAGCCACGAAAGGGCAGCAGCCTGCAAGTCCCAGGAGCAACGTGTGTGTGTTTTGTCTTTATGCGCCATTCGGTAGGTTCTGGGAAAAGGGAAGGGGTGCAGTGTGTGTGTGTGTGTGTGAGTTGAAGTGGGCATCTTCAATTTGAAGCACCGAAATTTGAATAGCAACATGCCAAAGGAAGAATGGATGCCAAGAATGGAGAGATGCGTGCATGGATCATTGCAGGAAGCCTTTGCATCACTATGAGAATGGGCCGAGAATTGCCAGGCAAGCACATGACTCTATGAGCCTAGTGTTTGTGGCCCTTTGCCTTTTATTTGGAATTTTCCTTTTCTAAAATCTCCCCTTATAGGAGGAGTCTCCCACAAGCATTGAAGGTGTGTGAGTGAGTCTAAGCAAAGGCAAGCAAATATTCAGGTGATGGTGTGTGTGTAGCCGTGATGGTGGGTTAGCATGACAAAACATGAAAATAATCCTTTCATAGCCCTCAAAAGATCTCTGAATTTTTACTTTCTAAGTTTTTTTAATTGACCGCTCCACTCTTGAGCCTTATCAATGTTATGACAATTCAATCAATGTTAAAATTGCGCACACATCTTCCAACTACACTTAAACAAACTTCTTGGATGATCACTGGCCATTTCGAACATCATTAGCAATTATCATAAAGTTAATTGCTCATCTCTAATTGTCCAAATCATCCAGACCCAATTGGCTTGTCATTTTGGTTTGTGTGGCCATAGGTAAGTGTAATGTATAAGCACACATTCGATAAAATTCCAATCTATTTGGCTTCAATGCAACAGTAGTGCATTAAATCATCCTCAATTGTGTGCAATTGAGTCATCTCACTTCAATAAATCATACATGTACCAAAATTTAGGTCTTAATCATCACAATTGGTGACCGAGACCAATCATTCATCCCCAATTTGGATCTCAAATGCTATTGAGTAGGCACACACATTAGTGCATTTTTCCCAATTTCATCAAATTGATTCATCTCATTAGTATGGAAATACACTAAAAATATACACAATTGAGTGACAATTGAGTGATCTATCTCAATTCTCAAAGCCAATGTGAAATACACACATAATTATTTGGCCAATTCATCGTAATTGGTAAAAAATACCAATTATTCATTCACACATTGGATTGCACATGCCATTGAGTAGGCACACACCCAAATTTAGACCAAAATTTTATGCAAATAATCCATCACTTTCTCATTTCAATGTTAAAATTCCAAACTTGATCAATCATAAATGAATGCATGCATGCTCAATTTCTAAAAACTTAACACTATTTTGACCCAATGAAGCAATGAACACACTCAAAAATTAAGCACAAAAATCAAATTTGGCTCCATTGGCAATGCATTTAGGCTTACACCTAATGATTGTACACACTTTTCATGAATATTTCTTAATCAAAAAGCATTTGGGTGTCCCAATTGATCAATCATTGAAAATTGAGTAATCTTGGATGGGCACACACACTCAAATTTTGCCCAATTTTTTGGCATTTAAGCATATCCAATGATTGAATTAGCCTAACGTACACATCAATTACATGATTACATACTCACATATCATCAATCCTATCAATTTCTATGCATGCACACACTCAAGATTAAGTGCACACACACATGAATTTTATGGTAGTTTTTTCCCTCTTTGGTGCATTACATACACAATGATTTTTATGCACACACATGAATTCTTGATGATAATTAATCGTTATCTTGACACACACAGAGTTCATTAGTCAAAATTTTACCATCAATTTCATTCCAAGTGATTCAAATTAAGTGCAAAGTGAAGGTCAATTGATTTACACGTCTAATTTTAGCAAATAATTAGCACACATTGAACCACATTAATCAATCAAAAATTAACATGAGCAAGTGAGTGAAATTACATTGTATCACATCCCAAGCTATTCCTTTGCTCCACACAAAGACGCATCATTGCACACACAAGGGTGTGCACCATCAAATCGGCTCCAAAATTGACCATTATAGACCAAAAATCAAACACTCAAATCATCAAATTAGACATCGATTAGCACAATTATCTTGATAAAAGTGTTGATTCCACCTCTTGTAAGGGGTTTAAACATACATTACACTTCAATGATAGCGGTTAGGCTAGCAAAGTTTGTCAAAAATTAGTGAAAATTAGCATGTACACTTAGCATGGAAATGCGTGAAATTAGTAAGGGTTAGTATGAAATTAGTGAAATTGAGGGTTTGGGGTATTCATAACTTAAAAATTAGCTTCAATTACTTGCACAGCATCATCATATCAAACCAAAATTGAGTTACACATACCCAAAACCAATGAAATTAGTAGTGAAATTACTCTATTCTAAACATCCTATACTCACTAGCTTAGTTATCAATCCTCGGCAACCACGCCAAATGTTGGGGTCAATCGTAGCATAGCCTAAGATCAACAAAATTATCAATCCTGGGATTGACAACCCGGCTAGGACATGGAAGCACGAGCATCGGATGTGTCAAATGAGAGGATTCAAAAGTATGCTCATCCAATGCAATAGAGATTAGCCATGATTCACTAACTCTAATCACATCATCAATCAAGCATCACCTACACACATTAAGCCCACCCAAGTCCAAATTACCATAGACTAAAATCTCTAAACACACTCTTGATAAACACACAGTAATTGCATTGGTGTTGGTCTCTCCAATCACCACATGCCAATCAAGGCACTTCATCAAAAGCTACGGACATAAGATGAATGGTGTTAGAGTTTTATAAAACCCATCCACACACAAGCAAACAATAGGGCACATACACTAATTACAAATAACCAACTTAATCAACCTAATTAGAGATGTTAAATATCTCAAATTGAGTACTCATAGAAGGATAGGAGCACGATAGGACACACACTCAAATCTAGAATAATGAGAAATGTGAAACTACTTCATGACATAATGGAATACATAAGAAGTAGACTAATGAAAAAAGTAGAGATTAGATTAAGAAATGATTCTCTAATTACAATGGATTAATACTAGCCTCTTAAGCATGGGCATTAAGCTCAAGGCTAGGCCATCCATAGAGTGCACTCAAGCGAGAGAGAGAGCTCTCAAAAGTGGATAGTCAAGAATGAAACCTCCTTGCATAAAGGCTTCATTATAAAGTCTTGCACCACAATCTCTTCTACTATGGGTTTAAGTTTGAGCCCTCTAGCTAGCATATACAACTTTAGAACTCCCAATGAGCCCAAGACCTTATACAAATGTGGATAGAAAATATTATGTTTGATACATAATTGGTGTAGCGTGGGTTAGTTGCTGCTAACAAATAGTCCCAAATCTTTCATCTTGAAAGTAGCATTCAAATCAGCCTTAAGTTTAGCAATATGTCTCTCATTTGGTCCAGTCATCAGCAAATCAACTACATAAAGAACCACAATCAGAAGTGCATCACCCTCACGCTTTACGTACAATGTGCTTTTTGTTGGACTGTTACGAAAGGCTCGTTTGACCAAATGAGTGCAGCCTTCTCATACCAAGCACGAGGAGATTGCTTCAACCCATACAAATCTTTGTTACATTTGCACACCTTATCCTCTTGTCCTTTTTTGACAAAACCGCGAGGCTGCGTTACATAAACTTCCTCAAAAATGTCACCATTCAAGAAAGCAGTAACGATGCCTGACTAATGTACATCCCAACCAAAATCAGCTGCCAATGCACATAGAAAATGCACAGCAGTCATACAAAAAGTGGGAGCAAAAGTCTCTTCATAATCTATGCCTTTTCGCTGTGCATAACCCTTTGCAACAACAAGTTGAGCCTTATAGCGATCAATCTCACCATCCGGCTTGCATTTCAACTTGTAAATGTTGGGGTATAGGCGTCTGTGCCTTGCCCGGCCACCCAGAGTCTGGGTGCCCACTGACTTGTATACCTTATACATAGCATAAGTGTATAGGGGGCTGCTCACTCTTTGAGTCTCCCCACCCACATCATGTTGCGTGCGGTGTTCTCTGCAGGTGGGAGATTTGTGCGTGTGTATGCATCGATACCGCACAGTGTGGGCTTGGTGATTAGCTCACAGATTGCAGTGTGATACTAGAGCATGCGAGGCTTGTATTGACATTGCGGGAGCTCTATTTTGGAGTGTGTCTCACAGGTTTCACATTGTGTTTCTGGCCATATTTGTAGACAGTTTCCAGGTGTTGTTGGTGAGGTGGTTTTGCTATCTAGCTTGCTACTTGTGCTCATGGCAGAGACAGGTGATCGATCAGATTGTGACCTCTCACAGATGTGCGTGTTTGATGGGTCAGACTTTGCGGCATGGAGAGATTGTATGCTTGATGCATTGACACAGCGAGGGTTGCATCCACCATTGAGTGGTGATGCAGGTAGACCTTCAAACATGTCTGACGATCAGTGGCAGGAGCTAGAGGAGATGGCACTATCTACACTCTCTTTGCACCTTGCAGAATCTGTATATGCTCTTGTTATGTATGAGACTACTTCGAGAGCACTTTGGTGCAGATTACATGAAATGTATGATAGATATGAGTCATCACGGACTTGTGTGAGACATGTACATTCACGAGCACGCCGACAGGTGACATGTTGGTATTGTGGTCATTCTGGACACGTTAGACGGCGTTGTTTTCGTCGTATCCGACATCGTAGGAGACATGGCAGTCTCAGAGATGTATGTAGTGATGCCATGGACTCAGTTGCTTTGACAGTTGAGGTACATGTAGTGTCGGAGTATACTAGTGACGGGGATGTCACTTTTACCTCGAGCTATGCACGAGATGCTATACATGTGGATAGTGCACTCCCTTCTCAGTGGTTGCTAGATGCAGATGCTATGTTTCATGTCACGCCGCATCGTGCATGGTTTTGTAGCTATTCTAGCGGGATGCTTGGCAGTGTACGTTTGACCGATGGATCGATGCATGCGATAGCAGGTGCAGGAGATGTGAGACTGTCATTACCGAGTGGTGCATCTTACTTGTTATGACATGTGCGCTATGTACCAGATTTGACAGTGAGTTTGATCTCGATTGGTCAGCTTAGAGATTGTGGATGTCAGATTTCGCTACGAGAGCGAGATTTTGTGATGCATTTGGGTTCGCTAGTGATTGCGAGAGGTGCCAGGAGTGGTACAGGTTACCCATTGCATGTGGATCACGCGAGAGACGGTGTTGTCTCTGTGATCACGCAGCCAGGTAGAGAGCGAGAGAGCAGGCGAGTCTCTTTTGCTTGTGGGTTGCAGGATGCTTTGCATGGAGTGCAGAGTAGTGAGCTCGTTGTGCACACAGTTGGGGCACGACTTGAGCAGTCACACAGAGAGGTGACAGAGTCAGACATGCATGCTTTGCTAGTGACTGAGCAAAGCAGAGAGTCAGTTGTGCGAGATACTTCTATGCAGGATAGACAGGTAGAGCAGTCTTGCTCTAGTGAGTCACGACAGGAGGACGTTGTGCAAGAGTCTATGCATACGGAGTTAGAGCATGAGAGCTCCAGTGAGTCACAGCAGATTGAGTGGTCATGTTTGCAGTGGATGATTACAGAAGAGGCTGACATGTCAGCGATTATGCAGTCATTCCTTTTTATGCTCGACAGTGAGCATGGGGATATAGTTGTGCAGGAAATGTCTTCCAGCAGACACCTAGAGCAGCTGGTTTGCTCTGAGGTTGCACGACAGGTTGATGCGTCTTTTGCGGACAGTCAGGAGATGCATGTGGCTGACACGCCTTGTCAGTCAGAGATGCCTATTGCCAGGGACATATATGTTGATGCATGCTCCGTAGAGCTAGCAGGGCCCGCTAGCATTGCATTGGCATTCGGTGGTCTCATGTATGAGATGCTGATCTTGAGACCGGATATCGCAGCTGCAGTGGGAGCATATGTAGTTGGGATTGTGAGTCGTTTGTTGACTGATGATGGCATAGTGCACGAGGAAGATATGCAGGTATTGCGTACATACTTGCAATACGTGTGCGGTACGTCTGGTGGTGTATGGACAGCCGGATGCACACGATCACAGCCAGCCAGTGGGCATCGGTTGAGAGCAGTTTTCTCTCACCTTTTGTAGTCTTTAGGCTAGGTTCCCTTGCTTAAAGGCACAGTCGCCTTTAAGTGGAAGGTTGTTGGGGTATAGGCGTCTGTGCCTTGCCCGGCCGCCCAGAGTCTGGGCGCCCACTGACTTGTATACCTTATACATAGCATAAGTGTATAGGGGGCTGCTCACTCTTTGAGTCTCCCCACCCACATCATGTTGTGTGTCTCCTTCTCTCTCTCTCTCACTCTCCGTCTGTGGTGCTCCCCGATCCCCTTCAGTAAATCCACTTCGTACCAATGGCCTTTTTGCAAGGAAAAAAATCACATAAAGTACATGTGTCATTTTCTATAAGTGCATCATATTTTGATTCCATGGCAGCCATTCAATTTTCTGAATTTTGTGCTTCATTAAAAGATAGAGGCTCCTAAACATCATGTAGGCTAGACACAACCAAAGCATAAAAATCTCATGCAAAAGATGCATGGCGAGAACCTGAACGAATACGACTAGACAAAGGTGAATCCAATTTACTGTCACGCAATGTATACACCAACCATTTTGGCATACCTCTTGCCTGCTCATTTTTAACCCTTTCCTCATCAAGTACATCTACATTAGTAATAGACTGATCTGTAACATTTTTTGAAACCCCCATAGGATGTACATTTGCCTCATTGGAATTTACATTCATAATTCCATCACTGAAAAGAGGCAACAAAGTGTCATAAATGTCCTGTGAGCTTACATTATTGTCTCTAGTACATGACAGCAAAGGTTGAACAAAATCTTCCACAAACACAACATCATGTGAAACCAAAACATGCTTTGTTTGTGGATGATACAACTTGTAACCTTTGCTTTCAGCACTATAACCAACAAAAATATATTTGAGAGCTTTATCATCCAATTTTTTGTGTTGTGTTTGTGGCAACAATGCATATGCCAAACAGTCAAAAACACGCATGTGCTCAATAGAAGGCTTTTTATCATGCCATGCTTCATATGGAGTAATAGAAGCTTTTAAAGGACAAAAAGAATGGGGCAAAGCTTGACTTTTGACCATACATCATGCCATTTCCATAAGTGACCTGTTTTTCCTCTCAGCAACACAGCCATAGACATAAGTTTTTTGAAGCACATAAAAACTTTGGACTTCGCTTTAAGCGGAGATATCCATGCATGCTTGGAGTAATCATCAATCAAAGTCACGAAGTAAAGTTAATTTCCCAAGGATGGAGTTTGCATGGGCCCACAAACATCACTATGTACAAGCTGCAACCTGCATGTGGCCCTAACTGAACCATCCTTTGGAAACTTAGAACACTGCATCTTACCTAAAATACAGCCTTCACAAATGTGTTTGACAAGTGCTTCAAGAGGCGGCAAAGAAGCAACCATATCAGATTTCTGCAAACATAGCAAACTGGAAAAATTCAGATGACCAAAATGTGCATGCCAAAGTTTTGCATCTGAAATAGCTTTTGAATCCAAAACTGCATTTGTAAAATTTTGTCCACACTTGTCATACAAAGTGAGCTTATACAACCCACGACATAAAATGTCAGATGCAACTATTTCATCACCGAAACTAAGATCATGTATTATAGATCTATCATCCAAAAATTTGATTACAAGACCAAGTCTAGCAATTGCAAATACAAACAAAAGATTCTTCTTGATCCCAAGTACATAAAGTGCATCAACAAGTGTGAAATCTATTGGATCCAAACCAACTTGACAACCCAATTATGAACACTACACACGCCTATGAAACTTGGCCTCTAAGCTCTCCAAAAACATGTGTGAGTCATCAATAAATGCAACATCCAAAATCTCATCTCCTTGGATAGATAGTATAGACCACACAAACCAAACTTTTGCAATGCCAGGAACCTACGCATTGCCTCAATATATAAAAGGATCAGGAAGGGGGCAAAAGGGCACCCCTTTCATATTGAATGTAGGAGCATAAATCATTCCCCTTATGACAAGTCAGTGATGTGGCACCACCAAGTTTCAACCAAAGTAATAGATGTCATCCAAAGGGCCTAAAACCTAGCAGAAGAACGAGAAGCATAGAAGGTTTACCAACTTATAGATCACCATCGAGTGGCACAAAATTAAGATAGGTTAAATTTGAAAATCCTTACCCCTAACAAATTATAGTACCCCGTTCAAGGGGCCCAATTTATTAAACACACACACACACACACACACACACACACACACACACACACACACACACTTCAAAATTGCCAAGATTTGTGAAAGATTTGTCATGTGGAAACACTTTAGAAACCAGCGCTTTGGGGGCTTGCTTTTGGACCTACATGCTTTTAGACTTGATGTTTTTCATGCCACTACTTTTGATGTCAGGCCACGGGCCTAAGCGCTAGTCTTTCGGGCCAAAAGCGTGACATCTCTTTTGATATTTTTATATTATTGATTCACAAAGGTACAAGTTAAGGGGCTCTCCTCTGCTTCTCCATGTGGTAGAATCGAGAGGGAGACCCCTTCTACATATTTGAAGGCACTTAAAATAAAATGTAGTGGCATGAAAAGCATCAAGTCGAAAAGCATCTAGGTTCAAAAGCAAGCACCAAAAGGGTTGATCCGTAAAGAATTTCCATGTGGAAAATCTTTCGCAAATTGTGGTGTGGCATGCCCAATTGGAAGAGAAATGTCTAGTGGATAGGAAGGAACCTAAACGCGAATAACAAAACCCAAAAAATGGGACCGAGGGGCCTAAAATTGAAGGGGTTTAGGGATTTTTAATAATCGTAACCCTACCCAACTTATGGACCAATGGCCAAGGGGCCTAAAACCCTAAAAGTCAAAATCTTAAATATTGGGCTGAAATTTCATAAACTGTGCTAACCTTCTGCTGTTGTAGGTTGTACAATTTTTTCCATTTTGTGTTGCACATGATGACATGGTAGTTGTACGATTTTTTTCATTTTTTATTGCTTGCACTTTTGTGCAGCTTTACGTGCGCTTTTGAGGGCAATTGTTTTTTGTTGCAATTAAGTGGTTTTGGGGACTCTACTTTTGGGCATCCCTTGTACTCTTTATAAGTTCCCGCGGGGTCACTCTTCTGCAGAGCATCTGGATAAAGAGTCTCGGAGAGAGTTGTTGGACCCTCGAGAGGTGTATTTGCAAGCATAAATATAGGAAGGGGCATTGGTCTTTGGGGCCAATGCATATTGGCTCATAAGTCCACCAGGTCGTGTCGACTCTCTCTCTCTCTCTCTCTCTCTCTCTCTCTCAAAGTTCAATGATTTTTCACTTTTTGTTCGTGTGTTGCTATTGATTTCTTGCTTGGTGTATCCAAGCTTGTAACACACCAGCCATCCGTACAACTGTCATGTCATCATCCTTTTTATGGAATATTGAAGTGAATGTGTGTCTGTTTTTAATAAATTGGGCCCCTCGATCGGGGTCCTGGAAGTTGTTGGGGGTTAGGATATTAAAATCTGACCTAAAAATCCTAAACCATTTTAATTTTGGGGCATGATAATTTCGTACCCACACCAGAGGGAGTGCCCCTAGCTTGTGGTGCATCTTCTCAATGATTAAGAAAAAAATATGTGCCCATACCTACTCTCTACATGCATCCTTAGTATGCATATCATGAGGCTTTGTGGAAATAGTCCCATATGGTCTCCTCAATTGGCGGATACTGGTATGTCCACGATAAGGACCCACTATCTCAAAAAACTCTCTTGTAACTTTGTCTCCCACTTGGGTCCACTAAGATGCTTGACGGTGGAAGGCAAACTCATGACACCGCTTCTCAATGGTGAAAAGCTCCCGGTGAGTATGCTGCATCTGAACCTCCATCCAAGGGCTACCTCGGTAGTGCTTCTACATCCTTTGTAGAGAAGCAATACCCCGTTAAAATTTTTTCTCTTCTTCTTGGGCTACAACCAAATGAGTTGCCAACTTTTGGTGGAACAAACGTCTAAGATTCACACTTGTGGCCACTCCAGCTGCTGGGTCACCGGGTGAGTCCAAACTCGTTTGTCCACGGGGCCACAACCTGCTTTCCAAGCTCTATATCTAGTAGAATTCTCTTTGGGATTCGTAGTATGATATTGCCACTTTGTTTTGTATCTGTCAAAGCAAGAATCACTGGTGCATGATTTGAAATGGTAGTCCCTTCTAAGATGCATATTGAACTTCCCATGTTGCAAATGTGATCGATAGTGTAAAATGATCTATCTTGGATAGATTCACCACGCCTAGTGTATTGTCAAACTGAGAGAAAGAGAGGGTATCTAGAGGCCACACAAAGCCTACATGTTGCAATACATGTAAAACCCTCATAGTCATACATAGGTGCTCCCAAGTAGCCAACTCAACTCTATGTGCAATAGCAAGGCTTCCGTGAATCCTATCCGAGGGTCCTCAAGCATGTTGAATCATAGCAAAAACTTAGTATGTTGAGCTTTTGTTTGATGTATGCTCATGTGTGTGTGTGTGTGTGTGTGTGTGTGTATTGTGTTAGGAGCATATGTTAGTACCTAATTCTACACCCACACACACATTCTTGCCGAGATGGAGTCCAGGGAAAATGTGGTGGCACCACAACCCTTCATGCCTAAATTTCAGAATTCACGCCCACCAAGAACATTCCAACGAGGAAATTGGCAAAATGTGCAAGGGTACCCACAACAAGATAACCCATCTCAAACTTGCACCTATTGTGGAACATTGGGACACAGGCAAGGCCTGCATGTGACCTGTGGTCTAAGCATAGAAATGAGGAGCATTCCAATAGTAAACAATACACCTGCAAATTCAAGAGCTAGTTCATCCAATGATGGAAGAATGAAGGCACCTACTCAAGTCAATGTAGTAGTCTACAAAGGCAATTATAATTAAGGGTTCTAGACAGGGGACACTAGCAGGTTAATAAATGGGCCAATTGAAGCAAAAATGGTGTGTTTTGGAAAAAAAATGGACTAACCGTGAGACCCACCAGTGCTACTGCAGGACTAAATATGAGGGGATGCACATTATGTGGTGTCACTGAGACCACAATAGAAACCTTTTGTATAGGTATACGTGCTCAAATGCAAAAACCTATAGTGGGCATGAAGAGACCTCTACCTGTGTTAGGTGAATAGTCTGAGCACACCACATCATCGCCATTAGAGTTTTTCTAAACTTCAACAATTTGTGTTGTTGCTGCATGCATTCGTGTAACTTCTCTCTTTCCTCTCATTATTCGTCCTTCCTCCTCCTAGCCCTCCACTCCTCCCATCGTTTCGTTCTCCACCCTCTCTTGCCACATCAAGGTTTTGGAGTAGTGTTGGATAGGATTTTTCAAAGACAAAACTTGGGCAGTGCTATATCAAGCAGGGAGACTTTTGGACTCAAAACCCATGTTTGTAAGCATAATTTCGAGCATTGAGATGTGCAGTGAAGCATTCATAGGAAGATTGGAAAACTTCCTCATTGGCATGCTAAAAAATGAGGCCATCCAAGTGGGACAGCTAGGAATTAACCTGAAGATGGTGTCACGCGCAGCGTTGTTCACCACCACGACTGTTCCCCTAATGTCTCGATCACGTCCGACCCATGTGGTGCTTCCAAAGGAGGACAAGAATTTAGTTGTTGAAGAGACATTGTTCTTTGGCCTTCAAAAATTTCCAAAAGGGCCTAATTTGATGGCGTGGCCTTGAATGAAAAAGGCAGCCTCATAGGCCTCCTAAACGTGTCACCGAGATGAGAAATGTTGCTAGTTTAGGGGTGGTTGAACCACCATCATAAGGGCCTCTCGCCTTCAAAATTGCAGATTGCCTGTTCAATCCCAACTTTTTGAATTAAAGACAATGCATGCATGGAAAAGCAACCGGCTGCCAGCCTATTCATACTGGTTGCAAACACTGAAAATGAGTGGTATAGGGTTGCGCTGTTGATTTTAGAGGGCCTTACAATGCGACAGGCGAGCCATCAAAAAAGCAGTTTTTGTAGCCATATGGAAAGGCATTCTTATGACATCCACTTGAGTCAATGCTAAAACTCAAGTGTAAGAGTAGATATCCCTACTTGAATAATGTTATTTTCCCTGGTCAACAACCTCATGTTTTCAAGATGTCTACAATGGGCCTTGGAAGTGGGGTGGACCTGGCTAACCATATGTGTCTTGGAGGAAACATGCATTATATGTGGGTGCATTTTGAGCATGTGCATCGAGTGGAAGGATGGCTGACTATGTCAGCCCATGTTTGTGATCCTTACATTTGAGAGCTTTTAACTTTGCCTATGTGTGAGTTTACATTGGAGAATAGACATGCTCATATCAAGTTTTGGAACATGCTTAACACGATAGTCATAGACTTGGTAGGTACTCGAGTGGCCTCATAGACTTGCTGAAAGTTTGTTAGTTCTAACCTTTTTTGGTATTTTTGGTGCATTTATAATTAACTGCTTTATATGTACTTGCATGACTTGGGGTTTTTTTAGGACCTCAACATGTAAGGTGGTTTGAGATTTTGAAGCCTCCATTGCTTTGTGGCAATTTTAGATGTACAACCCTTTTGTGTTGAGGTGTTGGTCGAAGCCAACATGCCATGATTATTTTCTTCAATATAACTTGCACTTGCATCAATTGCTCAATGGTGTTGCTCATATTTTCTTGAAAATGGCTTCACTCAATTTTCTTTGCTCGTTGATTGGAAAGCCTCAGCAAAAGAAGATAGTAGTGGTTCAATGTTAAGAAATGGGATAAGAGTCAGATTTGGCACTTCCATTCTAGAGGAGGCAGCAAAGAAAATCGGTTTGGCTCTTAGTTTGAAGGCCAAGGTGATTGAAGATAAACGTTTCTTAGACAATGTACATGAAGTCTTCAAACTGGAGTCACATGCAGGAGACAAACATGTGGGGGTGTATGAGGTGCACATCAAGGATGAGCTCTACTGCACATGCCCTTATTTCATCAACAGGGAATCCAAGCAAAAACTTTATTTGACTTTCAAGGACTCGTACTTCATTTTGTTGAGAGTGCTTGGATTTAGCCAAATTAATATGTTCATACATCAACCAATGGTAGGCAAGGTGTATGTCTACAATGCTCTTAGTTGTGAACACGTAAGATGGATGTCTAAGCAAGGTTGATGTCTACAATGTTATTAGTTGTGAATACACATATCCAAATTTAGAAAGCCCAATGATGGGATAATTTTGTGACTCCTGTTTTTTCTATGTATTGACTCTATCGAAGCTGGTTTAGATTATTTTGGTTTAAAAATATTGGAAATAGGGTTGCAGGGAAACACACACAACTTGGAGAAGACAAAGCATCTCAAGGCACACAACAAAGAGAGTATTGCTTAATGCACAAATGAAAGATAAGATAGACTAGAGTGATGGACGTATATACAATGCACGTGGTAGAAAACCTCCTAGTGAGGGAAAAAATGCCCCGGCGTTCCTAAGTGTGTTCACACACACATTACTACCACGTATGTATGATAACAAATTCCCCCTAGGAGTGATGGGGTGAACGAGAGCTAGCACATAGAGTTTAGGGAAGTGACATGCCTAAGAACATGATCAGTCCACAAAGGAGAGTAAGCCCAAAGCTTTGCAAAAAGCTTTGAACTTCTCATGAGACAATGCCTTTGCAAAAAGATTTGCAAGGTTATCCTATGTTGGCACATAAGACAAGTTGATCTCTCCTGCCAAGAGTCTCTCTCTGACATAGTGGTAATGCACCTCAATGTGCTTTGTGCGAGCATGGAACTGTGTTCCTCGCACTCTGACTGTCAGTGTAGATGACGTTGGCAGTGTCCTGGTTAACACCCAAATGAGACCCAAATTAGCCACAAGGTGTATGAGCTATACACACTCAATCGTAGCTGTGAAGACTGCCATGTACTTAGCCTCAAAACTAGAAGTGGCCACAGTAGGTTGCTTCTTGCTTAACCATGATATGCATGACTGTCGAGCATTAAACAAAAACCACTCATGGACACTCTTGTGTCATAACAACCAGGCCAATCTGAGTCCCAAAAAGCATGTAAGTCTAGCAACAATGATCCCCCCTTGGAATAAAACAACCCAAGATGTAAAGTGCTACTCAAGTAGCGAAAGATTCTCTTGGTAGTGTGCCAATGCTTAGACCCTTGACTATGCACAAATCTACTGACCAGCAAGACAAAAAACTAAATATCCGGCCTTGTATTGCATACATAAATAAGGCATCCAATCGCAATTTGGTAAAGAGTGACATCAGCAAGATCACCAACATCATGAAGACTCAACTTCAAACTCGTTTCCATGGGAGTGGCAATAGGCTTGGAGTCCTCAATTCCAAACTTACATAGCAATGTCTCTATGTAACATTTCTGACATAAGGCAATGCCAGCATCACACTACTTAAATTGTATGCCCAAGTTGTTACCATACATATGTGGTAGTGATGCGTGTGAAGCCACTTAGGACCGTCGAGGCATTTTTTCCCACACTAGGAGGTTTTTCCCTCCGTGCATTGTAAACACGCCCATCACTCTAGGGCTAACTCATCTTTCCATTGCATACTAAGTAATACTACTCTCTGTCGTGTGCCTTGAGCTTCTTCATCTTCTCCAAGTTGTGTGGGTTTCCTTGCAACCCTATTTTCAACAATTCATATCAGAGAAGGTTGCGTACTCTCGGGCATAGTCGCCAGCATTGCCAACACACACCTCCTCACTTTCTTCAATTTGGGTGAGCTTTGGGAAGCATTAAAGGTCAACGAGCATAGTCTCCTCAAAATTTTCTATTCGGACTCACTTCGGTCTCCGTTTCCACTACAGGTAGTGTTGCGCAAAAGCAAATTTTGTCTTTTGTGCATAATTTGTCAATTCCATTTTGTGCATAACAGGTCCTTACAATCTTCTTTGGGTTGTGCTACATAGCATGTGTTAGTCCCGCTTTCCCCCCCCTCATTTTGGCAGTTTTCACATTAGGTGCAGGCATTCACCATGGCTGACAACAACATAGATGTGTTTAAGATGTTTGTTGTTGAGGATAAATTGGACGGTGACAGTTACCCAATGTGGGCTTACATGATGCAACATGTCCTTGTTTCAAAGTGCGTTTAGAATGTTGTGCAGGGCATTGATGTACGTCCTGGTTCTGTGGATACAGGCGATGTTGGGGATGTTGTAGATTTTGGTGGCAGGATTGCTGCTGCTAGAGCTATTTTGCCTACAGCTGAGCAGGATCATTGGGATGTTAGAGATGCGCAGGCTCATGCATTGATTGCAATATCCACGAAGTGCACTATTACTCCTCACATTGGTTCAACTAAATCTGCAAAACAGGCTTGGAATATCTTAGTTGGTCTTTATGCAAGTCACAATGAGGCAAGAATTGCATTGTTGTGTAAAGAGCTGGAGTCGAAGATTATGCATGCAGAAGATGAAATGGACACTTTTCTTATTGGTATCAAGGATATCAATGAGCAATTTATTTTTGCAGGCGAAATCATTTCTAACAGTTCCCTTGTGCATACCGTTTTTGATGCTTTCCAGATTCTTACCTTAAAACTTGGAGACTTATGACCCAAGGAAGTCCTAAAGTTGTCAAGTTTGATGCATTATGCACATTGTTGTTGCAAGAGTCACTTTCAAGAAAAAACAAGGCTAAACAACATGCAATTTCACAGGCCTTTATTGCTACTAAAAAAAAAAAGTGGTAACAACAATGTAGCCACTTCTCATGGTTCTTCTGTGAGTGGTAAATCTCCTGTTCCTAATGCTTCTACTAACAACACTTTGTCTGGGAAGTCTGGTGCAAAATGTGAGAAAAGGATGCATTGCCATTATTGTAAAGCTAATGATCACTTGATCAGACAGTGTTCTAAATTGAAGGCACCATTACTCTTTTCTCCTGAGAAAAGTAGACCCCCTTCGAATACAACTAGAGGCCGTCTCTATATTCTCCCTTTTCAGCAGTCAGGGCCCCTCTTGGCAGCAAGAGCTTCACTCTCTCTCTCTCTCTCTCTCTCTCTCTCTCTCTCTCTCTCTCTCTCTCTCTCTCTCTCTCTCTCTCTCTCTCTCTCTCTCTCTCTCTCTCTCTCTCTCTCTCTCTCTCTCATTCTCTCATACACATGGTACATCGCCATCCTCCTCATGCTCGGCCCTCTCTTGTCATCCCAAGTGCTCAGTTCTCAGCCAAGCAGGGCGATTCTCTCTCCCACTCAGTTCTCCTCATCTTGCCCCATCACGCTCAGCATTCTCCTTCTCCACCTTCATGGCGAATCTCTCTCCCTCTCAGCTCTCCTCATCTTGGACCCTCTCTGTTTGCTTACTCTCAGCGGTACGCTCATGGCCTGCATCCTTCGGCATGGCAATCAGAGTGACTCCCTCTCTGCTCAATGCTTACTTGCTCCCTCTATCTGCTGGCTCGTGCTCCTTATGCATAGGGAAGTGTACACCGGCTCCCTCTCCCTAGCTCATTGCTCGCTTCGTCCCTCTACATGCTCATATAGGGCAGGTCGTTTCCCATGCACGCCTCTTCAAAATTCCGTTCACACACACAATATGGAATTGACCTCTCTCTTGGAACCCTCATACATACGCACACCTATAATGCATGGGAGCTAGGGAAGGTATTGTCCTCTTCTCACGCCAGTGAACATACCAACATACGCACGAAAGGGAGGTGCCTCCTCACAACGACCGTTACTTCATTTGTCACAACCAATCATCATCCACAAGCATCATTTTTTTAGAAACTTTATCTTTTAGAGTTGTTTGCAACCTTCATGGGAACTTCTGCACCACCGTGAAACATAGAAGGCTCGTACGATCACATCAATGTCATCAACTTGAGGATCTCCAAGTTCTCTTCTCTTTAAGCATAATTCCATAATAGGTGCGGCGTCTTCATTGCCTATAAAAAATAGCTCCTCAAAGTAGACCACGTGAGATCATTATAAGGATAATTCTTAATAAAGTGGCATTTCAATCTTGATTAAAGTTCACAAGCTCTTATGTAGATGTTCTCTTCTCTTTCTCAAAACCCCCATGCTCTCGACCAAAAAAATATTCCAACAATACATGTACAGTTCGCGATCTTAGTTTTTGGTGATAAAACTGTTGCATTTGGCATTTTATGTCGTGGACTGTAGAAGCTCACTTTGTATGACAAGTGTGGGAAGAATTTTGTGCAAATGTGGATTCAAAGGTTGTTTCAGATGCAAGACTTTGACATGCATGTTTTGGGGATTTGATTTTTTTCAATTTGCTACGTTTGCAAAAATTTGATATGGTTGCTTCTTGAATCACTTATGAAGCATGTTTGTGAAGGATATATTTTGGGTAAGTTGAAGCGTTCAAAGTTTCCAAAGGATGGTTCAATTAGGGCTACATGCAGATTGCAGCTTGTGCATAATTGTGTTTGTGGGCCTATGCAAACTCCATCCTTGAGCAACTACCTTTACTTTGTGACTTTCATTGATGGTTACTCCGGGCATGCATGGGTGTATTTGCTTAAAGAAAAATCCGAAGTGGCTTCAAGTAATTTCTGGCTATGGCTGAAAAAGTTTGTAAATGTATTATGGGCATCCACCATTCCGATTGAGGAGGGGAGTATATGCCTCATAAATTTAATGCATTTTTGGCTAGATGTGGGATAAAACACCAATGTAAAATGTCGTATACACCTCAACAAAATGGTGTTGCTGAAAGAAAAAACAGGTCGCTTATGGCATGATGTATGGTCAAGAGTCAAGCTTTACCACATTCGTTTTGGCTTGAGGCCATCATGTGTGCCACTTATGTACTACAAAATCTTTGTAGTCTATGACTCCTTATGAAGTAAGGCATGATAAAAAGACATCTATTGATCACATGCGCATTTTAGGTTGTTTGACTTATGCTTTAGTGCCACAAATGCAGCACATAAAATTGGATGATAAGACTACTAAATGTATTTTTGTTGGTTACAATACTGAGAACAAAGGTCACAAATTATACCATCTGTAAACGAAATATATCTTGGTGTTAGGAGATGTTGTGTTTGTGGAAGATTTTGTTCAGTCCTTGCTGTCATGTACTAGACATAGTAATGTAAGCTCACATGACATTTTTTGACAATTTATTGCCTCTTTTCAGTGATGGAATTTTGGATGGAAATTTGAATGAGGCAAATGTACAGGTTATGGGGGTTTCAAAAAATACTACAAATCAGCCTATTATTGATGCAGTTGTACATTATGTACTTGATGTGGAAACGACTGAAAATGAGCAGGCTAGAGGTATGCCCAAATGGATGGTGCATATTTTGCATGACAGTAAATTGGATGCACCTTTGTCTAGTCGTACTCATTCAATTCTTGCCATGCATCTTTTGCATTAGATTGTTATGCTTTGGATGTTTCTAGTTATGTGATGTTAAGGAACCTCTCTCTTTTGATGAAGCACATAATTCTAAAAATTGGATGATTGCCAGACAATTAGAATAGGATGCACTTATAGAAAATGACACATGGACTTTATGTGATTTGCCTCCTGGCAAAAAGGTCATTGGTACAAAGTGGGTTTACAAGAAACGTAAGCAGGATGGTGAGGTTAATCACTATAAGGCTCGACTTGTTGCAAAAGGTTACGCATATCAGAAAAGATTATGAAGAGACTTTTGCTCCCACTTGTCCTATGAGTACTGTGCATTTTCTATGTGCATTGCCAACTCATTTTGGATGGAATGTACATCGATGAAATAATGTTACTACTTTCTTAAATGGTGACATGTTTGAGGAAGTTTATGTAACACAGCCTCACGGTTTTGTCATCAAAGGGTAGGAAGATAAAGTGTGTAAATGTAAGAAAGCTTTGTATGGCTTGAAGCAATTTCCTCGTGCTTGGTATGAGACACTCATTTGGTTAAACGAGGCTTTTGTAACAATCCAACAAAAAGCACTTTGTATGTACAGCATGAAGGTGATGTACTTCTCATTGTTGTTCTATATGTGAATGATTTGTTGATCACTGTGAAGGAGTACGAGCGGAAGTGCGACGCGAGAGAGAGTGCGAGAAGAAGAGCACGACGATATGGTGAACTCGCACTACTGTAATGTGTAGAGCATAGTGAGTTCTTATTAGGTTTTTACAAAAGAATATGTGTACATACTTGGAGGCCCGCCCACTTACTTGGGCGACCACATTGGGCTTTATACCCCAACAACCTCCCACTTAAAGTCCAATGTGGTACTTTAAGTGTGAGAGAAGCTACTATAGAAGCTAATATACAAGAGATGTAGAGAAGTGATGTACTACCCTACACCTAACTGCTTGCAAAAATGCGCAAAGCTCTCTGAGGGAAGTCCTTTTGTAAGTAGATCAGCAGGATTTTCTGTGGTGTGAACTTTGACAAGCTGAAGTTGCTTATCCTCGAGCATTTCCCTGATGAAATGATACTTCACATCCACATGCTTTGTCTTCGAGTGATAAACTGGATTGCGAGCCAATTGTATAGCACTTTGACTATCACAATATAGCACAGGCATCTCTTCTTTGATTACCAAATCTGCTACTAGTCGATTAAGCCAAATTGATTCTTTGCATGCCTCTGATGCTGCAACATATTCAGCCTCTGTAGTAGACTGAGTAACACAATCTAGTAATCTAGAACGCCATGATACTGCTCCACCAGCCAATGTAAATACATACCCTGACGTAGACCTTCGGTTGTCTAAGTCACCTGCATAATCTGAGTCTGTAAAACCCTTTACACTTAGCTCCTGACTCCCATAGCATATACGCATACTCTTTGTAGCTTTCAGGTATCTCAATATTCCTTTCACTGCCTCCCAATGTTTCTTGCCTGGGTTTGACATGTATCGACTTACTACTCCCACTGCAAATGCAATGTCTGGGCGAGTAGCAATCATTGCATACATCAAACTACCCACTGCAGATGCATATGGAATCTTATCCATTTCAGCCTATTCTTCCTCAGACACAGGACAATCTTGTTTGCTAAGTTTCACATATGGTGGCAATGGAACACTCAATGCCTTTCCCTTCTCCATATTGAGACGTTGCAAAACCTTGTCAATATACTATGTTTGAGATAACTAAATCAACTTCTTTGATCTGTCTCTCTCAATGCGCATACCAAGTATATGACTTGCCTCACCCATGTCTTTCATGTCAAACGATTTTTCCATCTTTGACTTCAAAGCTGAAATTTCTTCCAAGTGCTTGCCAGCAATCAACATGTCATCCACATACAAAATAAGGATCAACCAACTACCATCCTTAGCCTTCTTTGTATATAGACAGTGATCGAACTCACTACGTTTGTAGCCTTGAGAAAGCATAAACTTGTGGAATTTATGGTACCATGCCCTCGGTGATTGTTTTAAGCCATAAAGACTCTTTAACAACTGGCATACCCAATCTTCCTTGCCTTTCTCAACAAACCCTTCTGGCTGCTGCATGTAAATTTCCACATCTAAATCACCATGCAAGAACCCTGTCTTGACATCCATTTGGTGCAACACCAAATCTAATATGGCAACCAATGCAAGAAAGCATCTCAATGTAGTCATCTTGACCACCGGAGAGAAGACTTCATCAAAGTCAATGCCTTGTTCTTGCTTAAAGCCCTTGGCAACAAGCCTTGCTTTGTACTTTGGCTGACTATCATGAGCGGTGATCTTATACCTGTAAACCCATTTACAAGGTAGAGCCTTTTTGCCGTATGGTAATTTAACTAGCTTCCATGTCTTGTTTTTATGCAGAGCTGTCATCTCTGACTGCATGGCCAATTGCCAATTCCCGGAGTCCTTCATTTGCACTTCTTCCTTGTAACATGAAGGCTCATTGCAATCAGTCAACATGACATAGTTCATAGATGGAACAAACCTATCAGGAGGTCACGTGACACGTCCATATCTATGCACAATAGGTGGCTCAGGCTCAGCCACAACCTGTGGTTCCACTCTATCCTGTCCTTGCTCCTCTTGAGCCCTGACATTTTTTCTTGCACGTGCAGGTCCATCTTCTTCGAAGACAACTCTTCTAATCTCCTCAACCCTCTCTGGTTAAAATGATATTTGGATTCATTAAAGTGAACATCATTGCTGCGGACAACCTTTCTGGATTCGGGATCCCAAAGTCTGTACCCCATCTCACCAGAATTACCATAGCCTAGAAAGATGCACTTTCTACTCTTTGGCTCAAGTTTGTTCCTAAATTCCTTTGGAACGTGAGTATATGCCTCACAGCCAAAGACTCTGAGATGCTTGTATGAGGGCATTTTGCCTGACCATACCATCTCTGGCACTGAATCCTTCTGCAAAACCTTGCTAGGAGATCTATTTACAAGATGAACAGCTCTTGATACAGCTTCAACCCAAAACCCATTTGGCAGCTGTGCATTAGACAACATACTTCTGACCTTCTCTTGTATGGTCCTATTCATCCTCTCAGCAACACCATTTTGAGGAGGATTGTAAGGAGCAGTAAGTTCTCGTTTTATACCTTTTGACTCACAAATGTCCTGAAAGGCCTTTGAAACATACTCTCCACCATTGTCAGAGCGTAAGCATTTAAGCTTCTTGCCACTCTGATTCTCCACAAGTGTCACAAACGTTTTGAAAACACTAAACGCTTCATCCTTGTGCTTGAGAAAGTAAACCCATACTTTCCTCGAGTAATCATCTATAAATGTCATAAAGTAAGAAGCTCCCCCTAGAGATAGGTTAGGCATAGGTCCACACAAATCACTATGAACAAGTGCCAACTGTGTATCTCTTCTACTGCTTCTATGCTTATGTGGCTGCTGTGTTTGCTTACCATACAGACAATGTTCACAGAATTCAAAATCATTAAATGAAAAGCCAGGCAAATAACCAGAACGAGACAAGATTTCCATTCCCTTCTTGGACATATGTCCTAACCGGCTATGCCACAAAGAAACGTTCATCAGATGCTGTAAGAAGAGCTGAGTCCATTGTATTCTACAAGAAGTAGATGTCTCCTGACACTAGACTGTCATCCTCTGCAACAGTGTTTGTCACATTTATTTCTTGAATCTTCACTGAGGACTTGTTCTTCTCACCATGGTCTTCAGCTTTCTCTTTGCCTTTTTCTGCTTTCCATTCTCTGCAGTCTCTTTTCATGTGACCCTTCTTGCCACAATGGTAGCATTCTATGTCACTCTTGCCTTTAGCACTGCGGGACTTGCTACGAGACTGATTCCTCTTTCCACCTTTGTACTTTTCTTTGGTCCTTCCCCTGACAACTAAGGCTGTTCCTTTGCCTTTGTCCATTGTCTTTCTATTGGTTTCTTCAGTAAGCAGACTTCCTTCTACACCTGCTATGTTCAAACCATCTGGAGGTGCAGAATTACTCAAAGCTGTGCGAAAAGTGTCCCAACTTTTCGGCAATGTGATCAACAGGAACATAGCTCTAACAGGTTCATCAAACTTGACACCTTGAGCTGACAACTGACTGTAGATTGTGTTGAATTCATTCAGATGATTGGACATAGGTGTCCCTTCTTTCATCTTCAAGTCAACAAGCTTCTTAAGCCAGTATACCTGTGAAGCTGCACTCTGTTTCTCATAAAGATCACTCGGCTTTAACCATGCTTGATAAGCCGACATCTCGTCTGCTACATTGAAGTAAACGCTTTCTGCCAAAGTCAGCATAATGGTAGAAAGTGCCAATTCATCCATTTCGCTCCATTCATCTTCGTCCATATCTTCTGGTGTTATCCCCTTGAGCTTTATAGGTTTTATCTGCTTCTTTTGTACCAACACGTGCCAAATCTGCTTCTTCCACAATGGGAAATTGGTTCCATCCAGCTTCTTGATATTGTAAAGAGCAGTGTCCTGTGATCCAGCCATAGCTACGCTTCATAGTGGTTTACTTTCCTGGGAAAAATTCGGCAAAGTTTCCCCTGTAAACTGACCTCTGAACCAATATCAACCTGTCAAATGAACCAAGAAAGCTTCAGATTCTGCATAAATTTCGGCAGAGTCTCCTTTGTAAAATGGCTCTGGTGTACTCAAAAAACAGACCAAAAAACAGCTCAAAAAACACTGTCTCTCTGACACTGTAAGCTGCGGGTTAACCTGTCCTGCACCTATACTGTCTCTCACTGTCCTGTCACTGTCCTGTAAGCATAGACTGTGACAATGCCTCAACGGCAGTAAAGCAAAGATGCAATCCCAACTGTCTAACTCACAGTCAATACATCCTAGCTGCCTATCTAAGGGTGCTCGAGGGATCGCTCCAAGACCTGTATGACCAAAAGGATCTCAACATTCGAGAATCCCCCAGCTCAATAAAACCTCACTTGACCCTCAACAAAGGCTGCAGTAAATCTGACAGTACATAGACTTCCCACAAAGTCATACATCCACAAATTTCCCACTATATGTTGTAACCGTTGCGGCGGTTGTTTGCTGCGTGACTCACAGCCAGCAAACCCTCAACAAACATACATCATCTCTGACAATACATCCCATGTGGAAGTACCTGCAATGTCAGGATGAAATCTGGAATATCAAGCAGCAAACACAAGCTACCTGATGAACTAGTGGATGTCGCCTACAGTCTGTGTGTAGATGCGCCCGTGTCGTATGTGACACGCCTCCAAGAACTGTGAGCCGTCCTTCGATGTGTAGACAGCCACAAATTAACACTCTCGGAGTGTCGATATCCTCAGCACATGCAGTCGTAGGCCGAAAACCCCAAATTTGTAGAGTCGGATCTGCACCCGCCGAGACCACGTAGTCGAAAATGGCCTGCGCAGACCTTTGTCGAAGCCGAACGGTGGCCGAGATGACCTCAGAATGAAATTCTGAGAACAACAAGCCCTTCGAGCACTCCCACAGGATTTGGGGCCGTGTCTTCGCCTATCGAATTTCACTCCAATATGAGCTGGTGACTCTAGCCTCCTGCAGTGCTGCCCCGAGCCTCGATATGAGCTCTGATACCAGTTGAAGGAGTACGAACGGAAGTGCGATGCGAGAGAGAGTCCGAGAAGAAGAGCACGACGATATGGTGAACTCGCTCTACTGTAATGTGTAGAGCATAGTGAGTTCTTATTAGGTTTTTACAAAAGAATATGAATACATACCTGGCGGCCCGCCCACTTACCTGGGCGACCACATTGGGCTTTATACCCCAACACACTGGTCGAAATAAGACACATATTGCTTATTTTAAGGCTGATTTGAATGCCAATTTCAAAATGAAAAATTTGGGGATGTTGCATCATTACTTGGGCATACAATTTAAGCAATGTGATGGTGGTATTGCCTTGTGTCAAACAAGTTACATAGAGACATTGCTATGTAAGTTTGGACTTGAGGATTGCAAACCTATTGCCACTCCCGTGGAAACAAGTTCAAAATTAAGTCATCATGATGCAAGTGATCATTCCAATGTCACTCTTTACCAAACTACTATTGGGTGACTTATTTATTTACCAAACTGCTATTGGGTGACTTATTTATTTATGCAATACAAGGCCGGATATTCATTTTGCAGTCTCATAGTCAAGAGATTCATGCATAGCCCAGGTTCTAAGCATTGCTAGGTTGTCAAGAGGATCTTTTGCTATTTGATTGGCACTTTACATCTTGGGCCCCAAGGGGAGTCTTTGCTTCCATATTTACATGCTTTTTTAGACTTAGATTAGGTTGGTTGTTTTGACACGCGAGTGTCCACAAGTAGTTTTTGTTTCATGCTCAGTAGTTCATGCATATAATGGTTGAGCAAAAAGCAACCTACTGTGTCCACTTCCAATTGTGGGGCTGAGTACACGACATTCTTCACAGCTACGGTTGAGTGTGTATGGTTCAAATGCCTTATGGCTGATTTGGATGTTGGACAGGACACTACCAACATCATCTACATTGATAGTCAAATTTTTCATGCACTCACAAAGCACATCGAGGTGCATTATCACTATGTCAGGGAGAGACTCTCAACATGAGAGATCAACTTGGCTTATGTGCCAACATAGGACAACCTAGCAGATGCGTTCACAAAGGCATTGCCTCATGAGAAGTTTGAAGATTTCTGCAAAGCTTTGGGCTTACTCCCCTTTTGTGGATTGATCATGCACTCACTGCATGGCACTTCCCTATAAACTATGTGCTAGCTCTCGTTCACGACATCACTCTTAGGGGGGATTTGTTACCATACATATGTGGTAGTGATGTGTGTGAACACACTTAGGACCACCGAGGCATCTTTTCCCTCACTAGGAGGTTTTCCCCCCTGTGCATTGTATATACACCCATCACTCTAGGGCTAACTCATCTTTCCATCGTAGAGTAAGTAATACTACTCTCTATTGTGTACCTTGAGATTCTTCGTCTTCTCCAAGCTGTGTGTGTTCCCTTGCAATCCTATTTCCAACACAAGTAATGATGCAACAACCCCAAATCTTTCATCTTGAAAGTAGCATTCAAATCAACCTTAAATTCAATAATATGTGTCTCATTTTCTACAGTGATCAACAAATCATCCACACATAGGACAACAATGAGAAGTACATTACCGTCACGCTTTACATACAAAGTGCTTTCTGCTGGACTATTAATGAGAGCCTCATTTAGCCAAATGAGTGTTAGATTTCTTATACCAAGCACGAGGAGACTGCTTTCACCCATACAAAGCTTTCTTACATTTGCATACTTTATCCTCTTGTCCTTTTTTGACAAAACCATGAGGTTGCATTACATAAACTTCCTTGAATATGTCACCATTCAAGAAAGCAATAATAATGTCTGGTTGATGTACATTTCATCCAAAATTACGTGCCAATGCACATAGAAAATGCATAGTAGTCACATGACAAGTGGGAGAAAAAGTCTCTCTAGAAACTACGCCTTTCTATTGTACATAACCTTTTGCAACAAGTGACACCAAGATATGTTTTGTTTGTGGACGATATAACATGTAGCCTTTGCTTTCAGTACTATAACCAATAAAAATGCATTTGATAGCCTTATCATCAATTTTGTGCGTTGCATTTGTGGCACCAAAGCATAAGCCAAACAACCAAAAATGTGCATGTGATCAATAGATGGATTCTTGTCATGCCATGCTTCATAAGGAGTCATAGACTGCAAAGATTTTGTAGGATACTTGTCGAGTACATAACCAGCACACATGATGGCCGCAAGCCAAAATAAATGTGGCAAAGCTTGACTCTTGACCATACATTGTGCCACCTTTGTAAGTAATCTATTTTTCCTTTCAACAACACCATTTTGCTGAGGTGAATACATCACTGTATGTTGGTGTTTTATCCCACGACTAGCTAGAAATGCATTAAACTCATGAGACATATACTCCCCCCCTCGAACTGAACGGAAGGTGTCCATAGTACATTTAGAGACATTTTCAGCCATAGCCAGAAATTGTTCAAAGCACATAAACACTTCAGACTTACCTTTAAGTGGATACACCCATGCATGCCTGGAGTAATCATCAATGAAAGTCATGAAGTATAGGTAATTGCCTAAGGACGGAGTTTGCATAGGCCCACCAACATCACTATGCACAAGTTGCAACCTGCATGTAGCCCTTACTAAACCATCCTTTGGAAACTTTGAATGCTGCATCTTACCCAAAATATAGCCTTCAAAAACATGATTCACAGGTGCTTCAAGAGGCTGCAAAGAAGCAACCATATTAGATTCTTGCAAACACAAAAATCTAGCAAAATTTAGATGCCCAAAACGTGCATGCCCACAACCTACGACATAGAATGCTAGATGAAACAATTTCATCAACAAAATTGAGATCATGAACTGTGTATCCATCATCCGCAAATTTGATAATAGACCAAGTTTAGCAAGTGCATATATAGACAAAAGGTTCTTCTTGATTCCAAGTACATAAAGTGCATCACCAAGTGTGAAATATTTGCCATTCACAACAGTCAACACAATATTTCCAACTCCCTTGACAGGATAAGAGGCATTGTTGGCACAAGTGATTGTATTCCCATGAGGGACATCCTCGAGAGAGGTAAACAAGTCACGATGAGAGGTAATGTGCTTTGTAGCTCCACTGTCAAAGTACCACACATGTGAATCTGCAACAATGGACATACATGCATCATGAACAGATTTTTTTTGGGCACTTATTTTGTATTGTATCATTTTCACTATTCTAGGAAGAACATTTCATGTCAAGGTCTTGTATTGAAAGCAACCAAAGAATGACTATCTAGATCTCAACTTATTACTATTAAGCAGGACTCAGTAAGATCCTATCCATCAGTGCACCAAGGATTCATTGAGACCAGGACATCATAGGGGGAAATACATGTGCACTAAATCATTTAGGTTGTAAGTTACAAATGTGTGAGTCTCATCATAATGATGCTTCTAATAGTGTTGTGCACATTGCAAGTTCTATAGAAGTGCAGATTGGAGGATGGGGAGACTACATGTGAGGTGATTGTACCAATCCATGGCATCTCTTGAGCATGGAGAAACTTGAATGGTGGCCAAGTGAGGGGGGAACACAGAGTCTCAACCATAAGAGCCCAGAAAGGACTGATCCGTGTTGAAGCCTAGACTGACCTGATATAAGGGTGTACAATAAATGGCAATATTATATGATCCCATTGCTTATGCAATGGATCTATGTACATAATGATCAATTTGTTGATACTATGATTCAATCATTTTGTGATCTCGTTTGCTTGTGAATGATAAGGTGATGTAAAATTCTACTTTATTTCAAGGAATTTTGTGAGTATATGTAGTGTTTCACTAATAAACTATTGTCCTTGATCCAAAATGATTAATTTTGGGAAAATATGCTACTAGAGAATTAGATTGTTTTAGCCTAAACTTGGTGACTGTGGGTATTGTAATATTTGGAACTGGAGAAGCTTCACATGAACACGTCAAATACTTTGTCATGACAATGATGTATCGATTGCCTATAGGTGTTTGGGGAAAAGGACCCATAACATCCCAACCGACTAGCTCAAATGACTGTGATAGACAAGTTCCTACTATCTTGTTTGGGATTTTTACATGCATTAATGTGTGAGAGATGGCTTGCCGCATTTTAAGCCATAGAAAATGGTTGCGGATGTTGTGGAGGATGCGATGAAAAACTAATAATTAAGCAAATAGAGGGTGTGCATTAAAGTATGTTATGAGGGGTTCTTTTAGAGGTGTGGGTACATATAAGCATTAATATGGGGGATCTTGAATATGACAATGTGCTGTTTTCTATCATTTAGCGGTTATGTATGACTAAACAATCCAAAAAGGTAAGTTTTGAAAGGGGTTTGGAAGACAATAGGAGGACAATGAGTAAGATTGAGTGTTTTGAATTTTGGGGAATGAGATCTTGTATGTGTCGGTCAATGTCTTGCAAGTTGATGAGCTGGTCAATTTGAAAAAGGTAAGTTTTGAACGAGGTTTGGAAGAGCGTAGGAGGACAATGAGTGGGATTGAGTGTTTTGGATTTTGGGTAATATAGGTAGTAGATAGGATATCGGTTGTTATGCTAGAAGTGCCTTTTTGGTACTGAAGTGTATATGTATGCTCCTGAAGAGCTAAGACCCATAAGTGGAGGGGACATGGAGGATTTTTCATGATGCCAACAAGGTAGCTTCACCCTTGTACAACTATATTCATCCTACACCCATTAACTTGCTACAATGTGAAAATAGCTCCATAGCCAATCTCTTTGTAAGAGCATCTGCTCGATTGTCATTAGTGTGGACTTGATAAGCTCTAACTGCTTATCTATCAATGCATCCCAAATGAGATATACCTCAACTCAATGTGCTTTGACTTGAACTGAAACTTCCTTTCCAAAGCAATGGCACTCTGACTATCACAATGCTTTCTAAATGTCTAAGTCTCCCACTAGACATGCCAACCATATAGCTTCCTTGTTGGAATCTGACTTTGTAACTTACTGGTCTATGTAGTGGAAGAAAACGTACAATTTTGGAGAGATGACCTTCAAGGAGTGGCTCCTCCTGCAAATATGAGTATGTATCCATATGTACATTGTAGACCTTCTGTTGTCTTTGCAATTTGCATAATTTGATTCCGTACCAGACCAAGAAAGACATTATGAAAGACAAGTATTACAATAAAAATATGGTAGTGTGGAGGGTGGTAGGCGAGTCTGTGGAAAAAAAGCTAACTCGAGAGGAACGGGAGAAGAAGATTGATACTGACCAGAGAGGCTCTAAGCTGAGCTAGGGGACATCTCTGATGTGTAGGTTTGATTTTGTACTTATGTTGACCTTGGTGCCATTAGCTATGACTGTTGATTTTAAAATTCTGCCTTTCCAATTCAATTCTCTCGTGCTTATGGTAAAAAAAAGACGACATTGATCCTCCCACTCTTGACAAGAGCATGCCAACCAATAGGAAGAGGGTGGTGGACACACTCTATCTCCTCAAAAAGATAGGGGGACAATGTAGCCTTACTCCTCTTGATAGCCTCTTACCTAGTGAGAAGGTAAGGGAGGTGGCTAAGGGAAAGGGATTGGGGGGGGGGGGGGGGGGGGGGAGCGGGAGACCACTTTGACCTCTTTTTCCCCAACTTTTGGCCCCGATTTAGAAATACACTAAAAAATTGAAAATTGAAAATTTCAACATTTCCCTTCTTAAAAGGCTCCCAAACCTATTTCATGGTCAAAAAGCATTTCTGACCTCTACAAGTAAAAAACGTGTACTAAAAAACAAATTTTTTTTTTCAAAAAAATTCAAACATCATTTTCTGCCCTCCAAAGTCTTTCTAAACCTATTCTATAGATAAAAGGTGATTTTCTCTCTCTACAAACCGTCTTTCAAGCTGCAACAACCACATGGACCACCTATAGTCTAACATTATCTCTCTTCTAGCTTTCTCCCATGTCCATTGTAGCACTAAGCAAGCTCCTCCCCCATCTCTTCCCCTTGCCCACCACATATTTTCACACCAAGCTAGCTCCTCTCCCATCTCTCACCTCCATTACAGCATGAAACAAGATTGTCCTCCTTCTACTTTCATCCAGTCACACTACATGGAAACCTCAACTCCCAAAGGTGGAAAAAGTATGAGCTCACATGACTTGCATACCAAAAAAACAGGATATGTGAATGATGAGTGGGCATTGCAAGGGTTCATCTCCAACATAAATTTAGAATGGTAAGAAAATTACCATTGTAGTTTACATTTAGAGCTTAACATCATCTCCATTTTTAAGTTAATCATGATAGAGACAACCAACCTCTTTATGGCTTTCATTATCTAGGGCTTCACAACTCATAACATTGGGTTGTGCTATTTTGTTGATGGCTTTAGCGCGCCATCTAAGGTTGTGTAGCATGTGATTGAGTCTCGGAGTGCAAGTAAGTTATATTATCTATGAAGAGTTATAAAAGATTCCCCCCTTTGGGGTACACTCAAAAGGCCAATCAAAGTGTTGATGATTTTGTCATGCAGTTCACCCGTTTATGGGAAAAATGGGCCCGAGCTTTGGGAAATGAAATCCCTCCATCCATGTTAAAGAAGGAACATGTGGAAAACTTAAAAGAAAGCCTGAAGTTCAAAGTAGAGCTGAAAAGGCTCGCCACCTTCTTGCAAGGTATGATGAATGCGGGGTTCAGCTCAACCCTAAGAAATGTCATTTGGCACAGCCACCAGTGAAACTTCTTGGACATGTGATTTCAAAAAATGGAATCGAAGAAAATCCAGAGAAAGTGGAAGCTTTGTTATTGTTGTCATCTCTAAAAGATACCAAATAGTTGGCCACTTTCATACAAAAAGTTAAATATCTGTCTCAATTCATACCTTTGGCATCGCAGCTATCATATCCATTGTAGCAAACAGTTAAGAATGATCCCTTGGAGTCGTCTCGTGATTGTGACGATGTTTTTGGCAGAGTCAAAGAGGTTTTGAGTACACTACCCATTATGCAAGCTCTTGACTGGGAAAAGGAGTTTTATGTTAACCCTCAGTGGGAGATGATGCCATTGGGGCCATGTTATTGCAAAAGGGGAAGTAATCTCAATATATGAAGCCTGTCCATTATGCTAGCAGAGTGAAGACTCCTCATGAAAGAGATTTCTTTGAAACTGAATCGGTGATGACCAGTATGGTTTATGCTTAGAGACGATTCATACACTACTTGTTGCAAAAGTCATTCACCTTTCTCACCAGTTATTCATTGCTTTCCCATTTGTTCAATAATTCAAATATATCAAAAATAGTGATGAGATGTGTTATTGAACTTCAGGAGTTTCAGTTCACCTTTTTGGTGGAAGAGAGTACTCGGGCTACCCTGGTAAATATACTCACTTATAAAGACACTCCTTTTTTGGTTAATGAAGAAGTGGTGAAGAAAAAAGTCGAGACTCTTGCTATCTTTGATGCTTTCCTGTTATACTTTGATGGTTCTTACCAAAGAAGTCATGATGATGCTTCAGGAGGCATTTTCATTTATGATGCATAAGGAAAGCTTGTGAGGAAACAATTGATGAAACTCGATGCAAAAAGTAACAATGAAGCAGAGTACATGGCTCTTGAAGGTGGTTTGTACATCTGTTTGTAGTTGGGGATTAGACGCTTACAGACCAAAGGGGATGCCTTGTTGGTCGTGAAGCAAGTGTTGGGAGTATGGAAGAATAAAAATCCTAAACTGAAGAATTTATGCTTCAAGGTGAAATCATTGCTCAAAAAGTTTGAAGCATGGAGTTTGCAGCATATTGAGAGGTTTTAAAATGAAGAAGCTCATGATGCTGCCCAAGAAATGATCACTTGTGTGTTGTGTTGAAGGAAAATGCCCCTTTATATCATGGGAGGAAAGTGTTATCAAAGGAGATGGATTTTCTGTTGACAGGTGTCCTACCTAAAGGTTTACCATCCTCCAAAAAGTATGCGTTTATAGAAAAAGCCAGGAAATACAAAATGCTTGATGATGTGTTGTACAGGAAAGGAAATGATTTGGTTTTGCGTCGTGTACCTTGGAAAGAAGAAATTTACAAGATCTTGGAATAAAATCATGAGGGATTTTGTGGAGGCCATTTTGCCATGAAGATTATGTTGCATAAAATTTTGCAAGAAGGCTATGTATGGCCAAGCATTCAATGGGATATTAACCATTGGTGTAAGTCATGTTTGCTTGCCAAAAGATGGGAAAAAGAATTTTGAAGCCCGATTGGCGACAAACAATTCTAGCTTTTGATGTGTTTGAAAGATGGGGTCTTGATGCTATTGGACCCTTACCTATGACTAGCAAAAGAAATGCTTACATTTTGACAGCAGTGGATTATTTGTCAGGATGGTTAGAAGCCAAGGTTGTCAAACAGATTAACAGTAAGGAAATGGAGAAATTTGTTTATGAACATATATGCTACAAATTTGGTGTGTCCCTAGAGCTACTTTCGGATAGAGGACCAGGATTTAGAGGAGAGTTGTTTGATTTCTTATGCAAGAAGCTCAGTATACAACATAGGTACAATTCTCCTTATTATCCACAATGCAATGGTCTCAACGAGAGATTCAATGGAGAATTAGTGAAAATTTTGACAAAGATGACCCAAACACATGGGAAGACTTGAGATTCGGAGTTGCCTTGTGCATTATGGGCCAACATAACTGCTATCAAAACGAGCATAGGATTTTCTCATTCCATTTGGTTTATGGCAAAGAAGCTTTATTGCCAATTGAAGTGGAGATTCCTGCACTGAAGTTATTATCATTGGGAGATGAAGAGCAAACAAATGATTGGCAGAAAAGGGTGTTGGATTTACAATGTTGGCAATTGGACAGATTTTTAGCTTTGAGCTACTATGAGAAAGTGTCAAAGAAGACTCAGCTAAAAGCCAATGAATGTGTGGAGGATGAGAAAATTGAAAAGGGTGATTTGGTGTTGCAATACAATAGTAAGTTGGACAATACCTTTCAGAAGAAGTTCAAATAAAGTGGGAAGGTCATTTTACTGTTGTGAATAAATTTGATAATGGCACATATCACTTGGATGATTTGAGTGGTGCACAACATAAATATCATGCTAATGGTTATAGACTGAAGAAATACTTGGCACGTTTGATGAGAATTGTGATAGATGAGACGCTACCAATAGAGGAAGACAGTGTGGAAACATCCGAGGATGTAGATGATGTTTCTAGGGATGAGATGCAACAATTGTTCACCCTAGGAACCTCTGCTTGTCATGAATGATCAAGTAGGCAAGGGAGGGTTTGCAAGCTATGTCAGGAATTTTTTGGATGAGCATAAATTCACTAAGTCATGCCAAAAAGCTTGCCCACTAGCCTCATGTATATATGTGTACATAGCCTTGCAAGTTTTGGAAGTGGCCCTGTAAAAAATTGTGTACAAAGGTGTGATTTTTCCAAGCTTGGGTGCTGATGTTTTGGGTTGTTCGAGTCCCCAAAACATGTTTTTTAATAAGTATTCTCAGTCGTGGTTTATAGCTCGTGAATCGGACTTGTACATCATGAATTATGAGCATCCAAAGCGGGCAGTCTCAACTTAGAAGGTGATTGCGGGTGCATACGACAAGGGCAGCTAGGACAACTTGGGGGTCTAAGATTAGAAATGCTGAAATTTTACATTTTTGAAGATAGCCGAGGTGATGGGCTTTGAGCCGTGTGTTACGGTGCATCATTCGGTAACCGGAGCAACAAGTTATGCCGCGGGGAAAGTTGTCCAGAAGTTCTTATGCTTGGGGAGAGAGCTGGAATGTTTTGGGCTTGGGAGGAGGTTGCCATGTGGCGGGGAATTATCCCACATGAGAAGAGGAAAAGGAAAGTGGGGGGTATATAGGGCACATTGGGTGCCCACTATAGGTGTATCAAAGGGAGAGGAGCTCTCTCAAGGCTTGGCTATGGGGGCTTGTGGGCTCATGGGGAGGGAGATGGTGCATTTTGGGAGTTCACACTGCCTACACAGGCATGTGGCCACTTATTTTGGTCCCTGGCCACTTGCCCCCACCCCATTCCTTGGTCAAAGGGTCACCGACAACTCATTTTTTGCCCAAAAAAGGCGTAAAAGGATCCAATTAATAGATGCCTGAGGAGAAAACCTTGTCGGTTAAGAAGAGAGAAAGATAAGAAAACCCCCATTTTAATAGCTGCAACACCTACAAAACTTCGAGAGAGCTCATTTTTTAGCAAGAAAGAGTGCACCCCCGACTTCGAGCGGCCATAACTCTTTCATCCTTCATCTGTTTTTGGTCTATGGATATCTACGGACATCTCCACGGGATGAGCTTTGCCATGATGTCCCTTGTTTCTCCTAATGTTGAGTGTATTCCATGCTTGAAGGGTTTTTCATAAATCTCTACAGGTGTTTTCGATCGTGCAATAGTTCTTGCTTCTGACGGTGTGGCTCATGGAAGGCTATAGATGCATTCATTTTCCTTATCGTTTGCACGCTAACAACGTGATGGTGAGCAGAGTTCATCACATGAATATCACGCCGTCGGTGAGACGAATGTCAACATTTGGGTGGATTGCCATTTGTACCTTTCACAATATCTTGGGAGGGGAGAAGCAAGCTTGTTAGGCTATTGCAAGTGGTTTTCTATGGATTCAGGGGCTTCTTTGTATTTGTGGGTGCACAAATGTCAATCGCTTCAGCTCAAAACAGTGGCATTACAACAAAGTATTACCTCTTTGGAGAGGGAAGTTAAAACTCTCCAATAAAAAAATGTAGGAAAAGGATGCCTACATTATGAAGCTTGCCAACACCATCACATATTTGAAAGAAACAACCCTTGGTGCAAGGGAACAATATACTTCTTACTTTTGGTTGTGTTCTTCTTATCATAGACTTTGAAGTCTAAGGTCTTGCCTCTACTTTTTTTTGCAGTGCTTGGCGCAAAGGTTGCTTTTGTGTTGAAATCGATGAGTGTCAAATAGTGAAAGGTTGAAGGCTAGAGAGGTTAAGTGTCGCCACTTTTTCTCTAAATCAACCTTCTTTGTTACATCTTGTAGGTAGATGCTTCAAATCCATGCTTTTTAGAGGTGGGTAATCTCATCATAATGTATATTTTAGGATTGTTTATTCCCAGTTGGATGGAAATACTTGCAAATTTGTACAACATATACTTAACAAGTGTCTTTATTATACAGCTTGCAAATGTTGACTTCATACATGTTTTTGTTTGAAGAACAGGTCTCTAACACGTCATGGTACAAGGTGACCTCTTACTATGCTAGTTGAGTGGTGGTGTTTGCACAATGGCTCAATGAATTGGCATAACATGAATCTTTTACGATGGCACAAAGCTCTCCTCAAGAAATGTGGCTCCCACTACACCAAGAACCATTATGCTAACATAGAGAGATCCCTAATAGGACAATATAACATTTTTCCATCAGCAACACACCCTTTCCTAACATGAGGGCAACCCCACCAAAGGTATTTTTATGTGATAGGCCACCCCATGAGCATACCATGTCATGGAATGGATGCAAGAACTATGACTGGACTATGACCCCTTGTAAGCTCTTCATGAATGTATGTTTATCAAAGTCAATGAGAAGAAATTTGGACTTTTTTGTTTGTTGATATGTAAGAGCACTCTAGGTCTACCATATTTTGAGATTGTTTAATAAGTTAAATAAGATATGTAGTCATTTAAAGTGTAAATTTGTTTTTGTTTGGTAAGATTGTACATGAGAAGACATGATAAAGTGAAAGAGATCTTTAAGAAATAACCCTCCATGAGATTCCTCCTATGCACTTGTGACACCATATCTCTCCTTGAACCCCTTGATTTCTATTGTTGTGGGGAGTTGAAGGGGGGCCTATTTTTGAATTTTTAGTAATAACTTTTGTTTGAATGAAATTTTGGTTGTTTTAAAGTTCGTACACAGTGTAGGAGTTCATTCTGATTGTTTTTCTTCAGTTTCAAATTTTGAATGGGGGCACTCCTTGGAAGCCATTTTTGAAGGTGTTGAAAGTTTTGTATGTAGGAAATACAATCCTTAACACAAGGAAAAACATTGGTTCTTTGAGTATTTTTAGATTCCATGGTTTTGATGCTCGTTGGGGGTGATGAGTACATGGAGCTTGAGGACGGTGAAGACTCAAGGACTGCAAACGGTGACAATGTGCAACAACGTCAACCAAATGAGGAGCCTCAACCTATTCCCCGAAGATCTACAAGAGCAAGTAGACCTCCAGAAAGGTTTGTTCCTTCCTTCAACTATCTCTTGATCTCAGATTCTGGAGAGCCGGAATCATCTGGAGAAGCTATACAACATGAATCCAAAGAAGAATGGACGAAGAGCATGCAAGTGGAGATGGACTCACTACATCGCAACCAAACATGGGAGTTGGTTGAGTTGCCTAAAGGTAAGCGGGCACTTCAAAACAAATGGGTGTACAAGCTAAAGGAAGAAGAAGGTGGGAAGAAAAGGTACAAGTCTAGGCTTGTGGTAAAAGGTTTTTCTCAAAAGAAAGGTATTGAATTCAATGAAATATTTTCTCCTGTTGTAAAAATGAACTCAATTAGGCTTGTCTTAAGCCTTGTGGATGCTCATGATCTAAATCTCGAGCAAATGGATGTAAATACGGCATTCCCTCACGGTGACTTAGAGGAGGAAATCTACATGCTTCAACCAAAGGGGTATGAAGTAAAAGGTAAGGAGAAAATGGTTTGCAGATTAAAGAAGAGCTTGTATGGTTTAAAGCAAGCATCAAGACAATGGTACTTGAAGTTTGATCGATGGATGTTGGATCATGGATTCACAAGATGCAACTTGGATCACTGCGTCTACACGGAGAATTTGGGAGATGGGAAATTCATCATCCTAATGTTGTATGTTGATGACATGTTGATTGCAAGTGCTAACATGCAGAACATCAAAGACCTAAAAGAGGAGCTGTCCAAATCTTTTTCAATGAAAGATTTAGGTGCTGCAAAGAGGATACTTGGTATGAAAATATCAAGGGATAGGATGAAGAAGACAATAAAGCTATCTCAAGAAGATTACATCAAGAAGGTACTAGAAAGGTTTGCAATGCAAAATGCAAAACCAGTTTCTACACCTTTGGCTGGTCATTTTAAACTAACGAAGGATATGTGTCCAAAGACACAAGAGGAGATAGCCTATATGTCTAAAGTTCCATATGCTGCAGCGGTAGGTTCTCTAATGTATGCTATGGTCTGGACAAGGCCAGACATTGCACATGCAGTGGGAGTTGTGAGTAGATTCATGGACAACCCAGGTAAAGAGCATTGGCAAGCTGTGAAGTGGATACTTAGGTATCTAAAAGGGACAACAACAAATTCTTTGTATTTTGGAGGAACTGATATTTTTCTAGAAGGGTATGCTGATGCAGATATGGCAGGTGACAAAGATACTCGAAGGAGCACTACTGGCTATGTGTTCACGGTTGGAGGCACAGCAGTAAGCTGGGCTTCAAAGCTGCAGAAAGTGGTTTCACTTTCTACCACGGAAGCAGAGTATGTAGCAATGACGGAGGCAAGCAAAGAAATTCTGTGGCTTCACAGATTCTTAGAAGAGCTTGGATTCAAACAAGACAATTGTGTCTTGTACAGTGATAGCCAAAGCGCTATCCATCTTGCAAAGAACTCAGCCTTTCATTCAAGGACAAAGCACATTGAGGTGAGATATCACTTCATACGCACTCTTTTGGAAGAGGGACAACTAAAGCTAGGAAAGGTGCATACAAGTGAAAATCCTGCAGACATGTTTACAAAGGTGGTCAACAAGGAGAAGTTGAGCTTTTGCTCATCTTCAATCGGCATTCAAGGATAAAAAGCCAGAATGGAAAGCAGTCACAGGTTTGGTTTGGAGATCAGTCTCCAAGTGGGAGATTGTTAAGTATGGAGCCTGATTTACCCTTGTAATTTTCTGTGGTAAAAGCGTACATTTGTAAGGCCCCCATTATGAGGAGAAGCCATCGTGCGTGAAGGAAAATCACTCACCGGAAACCAAAATTTTCACGGACAAGAATCAGGGGCAACTTTAAAGGCCTCGGGGGCGGAGGCCCCCGAGACTTTTTTTTCCGCCGGAATATTATGGCCGGACGGCGGCCGAAAAGTGGTCGGAAAACAACCGGTCGGTTGGCCGGTGGTCGGAAGTCAATGGCCGGTGGCCGAATTCAAAAGTGGACTTGTCTTCTCAAGGGCGGCCACACATGGGCGGATTGGAGGGTCCAATTTGGACTTATTCGCAAAAGGGCGGCTACACATGGCTGTCTCTCATAAGAGAGGGCAGCCCTTTTGGCCTATAAAAGGAGGCCATTTCTACAGACATTTCATAGTGTGAAGTTGATGCAACAAGGTGAGTGTGAGGTGGTGAGAGTGAAGCAAGGCGGGAGCTCCAATAAGGGTATAATCCCTTTGTAAACTACTTCTTGTTTTGAAGTACTAAAGCCATTGAGTGGCTGCTTTCCCGTGGACGTAGCCCACATTTGGTAAACCACGTATATCCTGTGTACTCTCTCTCTCTCTCTACTCTATAATCTCGTGTATATAAATCTGTCTCTCTCCATTAAGTAATCTACTCAATTATCTATTTAGCTACATCTTATTTCCTAACACGACCAAACAAGGAGCCAATTTTTACTTCCTTGTGTCCACCCCCTGTTCTTGGGAATGTTTTGGTAAAGGCATTTCTTTGGTATTTGAAACCACATGTGACCTCTATTGTTATAGTATCCAACCAAAGGTTTCTTGATTAGCATTTTACATAGGCACGAGTGGTACATATCTTTTATGTTAACAATGTATGCATCTATAATTTATGCTTACACTTTCTCTATCCAAATGAGCTACATAGTAGAAGTCAAATCCACAATTTAACAGTTAAGTTCACAAGGTGACAGCTATTGGTATCATCTTTAGCAATACCAAAGAAATAGCTACCAATAGCCAATAATTAGGGATATTTAAGAAGATTTGATACCAAACACTTGTCAACACTACTCAAAAAAGGTGGAAACTCAAAGGCTTTATAATATATATGTGCTAAAACATGAATCAATAATAAGTTAATTTTTTACCTATCAATTATCACTATACATCGACACCTCCATCTCAAGTTGTCTTTTCTATAAGTCAAGCTTGGCATAGGCATACTGGTATGGAAAAATAGCATGTTGGAAAGGAAGAATTTGGATTTCTCAACTTGTGATACGTTGCTACTTAAGTAGGATATATTCAACATCCCCAAATGAGGACATCTTGACAAGTCCTAGAAATCGACCAAACAAGGAGCCAATTTTTACTTCCTTGTGTCCACCCCTTGTTCTTGGGAATGTTTTGGTAAAGGCATTTCTTTGGTATTTGAAACCACATGTGACCTCTATTGTTATAGTATCCAACCAAAGGTTTCTTGATTAGCATTTTACATAGGCACGAGTGGTACATATCTTGTATGTTAACAATGTATGCATCTATAATTTATGCTTACACTTTCTCTATCCAAATGAGCTACATAGTAGAAGTCAAATCCACAATTTAACAGTTAAGTTCACAAGGTGACAGCTATTGGTATCATCTTTAGCAATACCAAAGAAATAGCTACCAATAGCCAATAATTAGGGATATTTAAGAAGATTTGATACCAAACACTTGTCAACACTACTCAAAAAAGGTGGAAACTTAAAGGCTTTATAATATATGTGTGCTAAAACATGAATCAATAATAAGTTAATTTTTTACCTATCAATTATCACTATACATCGACACCTCCATCTCAAGTTGTCTTTTCTATAAGTCAAGCTTGGCATAGGCATACTGGTATGGAAAAATAGCATGTTGGAAAGGAAGAATTTGGCTTTCTCAACTTGTGATACGTTGCTACTTAAGTAGGATATATTCAACATCCCCAAATGAGGACATCTTGACAAGTCCTAGAAGGTGGTATGCATCAAGTGAGATTAGCAAGAATTGATGGTGCGTCGATCAGAGTTCTAATGGAGAAGATATTCCCGTTTGAAATTTGGGTGCACTTTCTCGAAGAAGGTGACATACGTTTTTGCAACCTTGGATTGCGGCATTGAAGAAGCTCAAGTGGGCTAAGAATTGTGGGGTTTGGAGCTAGCATGGAGAGCTCTCACTTGAGTGTCGCGGCTCAACCACTAGGTTTTGGAGCAGGGAATTACATAGCTTGGAAGTTGAAGGCAGAGAAAATATTTTTTGGAAAGTTTTTTTAGTGATGTTTTTGAAGCTTTGGGAGCTAGTCAATATGGGGTTTCCATGTGTCCAAGCAATGATCTCATAGGCAAGGGTGATGAGTAGTTTGGAAGGCTATAAGATCCACAATGTGCCCCATTTGTGATGTTTAGCTTAGAGAGTGAGATCTCTTGAGTGTATGGCTATGGAGGCCCTCATGTATGTTGTGCGCGCGGTGCTTCATTTGAAGGAGGAGGCTGTTTTGCTGTTAGTTGGCAATGAGGCAGCCCAATGGGCGGCGTGTTGGCAATTGATGGTGGTTTGGCAGCTAAATGGAGTTGATGATGTGGCATGGGCACCAACGGGTGTTCCCATGGCCCCGAGGGACCACACCTTTTGAGAGCAAGGAGAAGTATTCCTCCATCACTAGCAACCTCTCTAGTGGTGGGTAAGGGGAGAAGTCCAGGTTGTGTGTGAGAGAGAAGAGGGGTGTGGGGTGCTCATATGAGAGAGAGAAATGACAAGAACTAGAGGGGAGTTGGAGATGACCAAAGTGGAGAGAGAGAGAGAGAGAGAGAGAGAGAGAGAGAGAGAGAGAAATAGAGAGAGAGAGATTTTATTATCGTCCTCGGAGGTCAAATATGACCTATGGACCAAAGTTACATGTGATATAGTATGTGTATGGCTGATGAGTGACTCTTGATGCTTCAAAATTGTGGTGATGAGAGTTGCAATGGAGAGCCTACACTGTGGTTGGGAGAGAAAAGTGTGTTGGTCTAAGTCATGGCTGAAAATGTGAGAGAAGCAAGTTCAAATGTGACCAAAAGCTGAGCACTCTAGTAGTGTGTGGTACTCAGACTCTCAAACTTGCAGTGAGCATAATATGCACAGTCGATTTGACTCTTCTCCATTGCCCCAACACCCTGTCTCACATCGAAGAGGATGGGAGCTAAGCCGAATGGCTGCGATAGTGCATATTGCCGACAAGGGGATAGGCGCAAGAATGTGAATGTGAGTACAGTTTCCTCTTTCAGTGGAGAACATGGTTTTGTAGTTGAGGGCAATATGGGTGGTGTAATGTATGAAGTGTGACCCACTGGATTTCTCCCAAGCCGTAATACATTGATGTTGTAGAAAAGCTTCATTCACTTGGGAGTCAATTGAAGCATCATGTAGCAAGTGCAATGCATGTCATCTCCCAAACCACTTCTTTATGTCTTGCATCCATCCCGTGCTCAAGATCTTGCTTTTATGCGTCTTTTGAACATTTTTGCTTGCTTCCCATGCAATTGTAGGAAGCCCATTTGAGGGGTTTTGACGCATCTTTATCATGTACTCCACAACCCTTTCCATGCCCATAACCTCAATTGGAAGAGGAGCATGTATGGTGTTTGTGTCTTAACTTGGAGAAAGTTTGTAAGAAAATTCTTTTGAACATTCTCAAACTCTTTCCAAGTAGACCTTTAGATTCTCCCGCCCCACACTTCAACTCCAAAAAGAAGAACCGGTGTCACCAATGCATAACCCAACACTTGATGTTTCCCACATTACACATGTTCTCAAATGCATAATATGCTCTCTGTTCTGCTTCCAAATGATGCATAGTACATTCATGCCACTTGTGATTGGACGAAACCTCAAGGCCAAGGTACTTAAAGCTCTTAATAACTTCAAGTGTCTCATGGTTGTACACAATGCATGGCTTCTCTTTATGGTTGGTTTTCACAAGAATAACCTTTGTTTTGGATTCATTCATAATCAGCCCACTATGCAAGAAAAACTTCTCAAGGACAACCATAAGTTTTTGTGCATCTTCTAAAGTGTGAGCTAGAAGCACTACATCATCCGCATACAACAAAATCATGATTATCGCATTGCAAATAGTGACCCCTTTGATGCCTTCTTCTTGCATGAAGTCAAATATCATTTGTTCCAATTGATTGATGCATAGACCAAAGAGAGTTAGTGACAACAAACACCCTTGTTTAACCCCAATAGTGCTTACAAAAAATTCTGAAATTCCTCTTCCCATGCGCAATTGACATATCACATTATCATAGATTCGAGAATCCACAAGCATAAACTCACTTGGCACTTGGAGTTCTCCCATCCTTCTCCACAAATTGTTACATGGAATCATATAAAAGGATTTCTTAAAGTCTACAAAACAACAATACAATAGCTTGCCTTTCAACCGACTTTCCACCACGAGAACACAAAGAGTGACAAGATGATCAATGGTGCTATGACATCGACAAAAAGCCGCTTGTCCTTTTGCATGCTTGTCATTCTCTTTAGCCTAATCACTCAATTTCATCTCCACTATGCACCCAAACAACTTTGCCATAAGAGACCCAATCATTATAGTCCGGTAGTTGTTTACATTCGGTACATCCCCTCCTTTATGCAAAGGCTTGACCCAATTAGTACTCCAATCATACGACATACCATGTTGAAGTGCAAGGTTGAACATATCACACATCCACCTCATGGGTAAGATATCCCGTCCATTTGATCATCTCCGGTCTCATACCTTGAAGATCTCTCGCTTTGCAAGTGGCCAACTTTTCAAGCCCACTGCATACATCCTTAATAGGAAAAAAAGAGGGCATACATGGGAGTGAACCATAAAACAATTTTTTTTAGCATTTGCTTGCTCATATAATTGCCTACAATGTGTGTACATATCCACAAGACTCAAGTTACCAACATTCTCAATCCGCTTGCCCCTCAAGTTTCTCCAAAATCTTCCACATGCACGTGCCTTTTCTTGGATTTGAAAACGTTGTTGCTTTACTTCCCATATTCTTCTGTTCTTTTGAATCAATGCCTTATATGTATGCAAATGACTTTGATAGTTATCTTTGTCCATAGTTGCATCAAGCTTTATCAAGGACTTTCGAGTATCTTGACATTGTTTATCAAACCACCTTTTGGGTGATCTATCTTTGTTGATACCATGGAGATGCTTTATGGCAAAGCATTCTTCGGCATACGAATAAATAACTTTCTAAAAAACTTTCCATTTAGTTTCCAATGGTGCATCATATTGAAGCTTTTTCATCCATAACTTTTGCTCAACCATTTCAATGTATGTTGGTGCCCGTTTGAAATCCATACATAGTGATAAATTCTCTTCCCTTTGGATGAGATTATCATGCTTAGTTGCTTCTCCACATGCAAAGTCAATACATAAGGTCGGACGGTCTGATTCCGGGTCCATTGGCCAAACATAAAACTCTTTATGCGATACATGATGGATTCAGAGAGTAGCATATATTCAATTGTCTTTGTGAAGTTAGCCAGAGCTGAAGAAAACTTCAACAGTTAGGGAAACTGTTCCAACTGAGTTTGAGTCCTTATAGTTATAAGAAACCGGGGACGGGCATTCAAGGAAAAGAAGAGAGAAAGCGGGGGGTGGCCATAAGAGGAGAGTCTCCAAGTTCCAAAAGGGTGGGGAGAACTTGTGGGATAGGTGAGGAGGAGGAGAATTAATCATGTCAAGCTCATGAAGAAGAAGGCCAAAAAGGTAGCCTGCCAAGGAGAGTCCCTTTCTTTGAAGCTTTCTTGTATTTGTTTTCAAGGCTTAGGGAGATTGTTCTCACCTCTGTTACCAGTGTACCAAGCAAGTTATCTTTTTTTGGATGTAAGCCAGTGTGCTTCAATTCCATGGGCCGCCTTAACTCCTTAATGGTTCTTATTGCTTTTCTTGTGCTGATACGTGCAACGTGTTTTTAGAAGTGGTCTCTAAGAGAGATTTTTTGAAGTGTTTTTTGTGTGCGAGAGAGAGATACTCCCACCTCTATGTGCTCAAGAGTGAGATTTCTTTTTGCAAAAGGGATATCTTATAAAAGAGCCTACCAGTGTGTGCGTTTGGGCTACAGGAAAGTGTGTGAGTATTGTGTCTGGGTGTGTTTGCCAAAGCCGCATCATTTGTGTCTGGGTGTTGGGTTGGGAGTGTGCCTGCTATTGCCCCTTCTCCCCATCATCTTCAGGAAATTCCGTTGGGGCACAATACACTCAGAAGGTGATTTTTGAGTGGAGTCATAGCAATTGAAGACAGAGTGTCACTTTGACCGTAGACTATCATTGTGAACAAGTATTTTGACTCTTCAAGTCAAGAGCATGTACAAGCATGGATCGACTAAGTTCAAGGAGAGATGATGCAGCTCCAGATTATCAATGATACAAAGCAAGAAGACTATGCATCACAAGGCTTGAGCGGAGAAGGATGGGAATTCTACTGCAGGTTACCCAAGGAAATGTAGGGTTCTTGGAGTCGACTCAAGATTTGACTACTATGGGGTTTCGCGAGGGCGTCCAATATCCACTTATGCTCAAGTGCAAAGGAAGAAGAGGATGACTTTTGTGGACAAGATAATTCTCTAGAAGAAGAGGCTTTGTATGATGCTGATGTGTCCGAGCATGAGGCTGAAGAACGCCGAAAGTCAAAAGATCCCAAAGTGAGGGAGATCTCTACCCTGTACACAGAGCATGATAAATTTTTGAAAGCAACATTATGCAAGGCATCTTATGATGCATGTACCCCAAAAGCTATAGCATGCCATGAGTATATGTTCATAGACTCAGATAGTGGTCAAGAGCATACAGGTGTTCTACATGTCAATAAACAAGGATTTGCAGCTACAAGTGAGCAGGAGGAATCATTTCTATTGGATTGGGGATCAAGTTGAGATTGATAGGGTAACAACTACATTTCTATCTAGTATATGTCAAGATGATCGAGTCTCCATGCAGGAAATAGAGTCATTTGGTTACTTTGAAGGAGTGCCAATGAGTGTGGCATTTTACAGGTAGAGGGGAACCTGAAGAAGTGTGTTGACTAAGGAAAAGTTGCATGTGGACAGAGTGTGTTGCTTGCTACCAATGGTCAAGGTCAACAAGAGGCTCCAAACACTGCAAATGAAGCGATTTCAATGCCAACTAAAGAAAGCAAGATTCAGGTACCACCAACGGCTTGTTTCCAAAACTGAGAGATGCTTGTTCAAGAATTAGAGGGAGTGAAGAATGATGGCTTTCTTGGAATCGAGTGTACAAGTAGAAAATTTGATTCTAGCAATCTTAGCAATGATCAAGAGTGGGATAATTGGGAGTCTATTTCAAGTTATTCTACCAATGGAGCTCTAAGGGAGCTATCAAAGAGTGATTGCAGGTATTCACCTACATGTTGCCTTGAGTGTTGGGATGTAGGCTAGGTGGCCGTGGGAAACCACCCTTGTCCTTACTTTCTCTAATCAATATAGGGAGAGAAAGTGAGAGAGTTGACTCTCTCACTTTCCTCTCCACTAACCCAAACAAACAGTGCTTCATCCCCTTCTCCAATTCTCTTCTCCCCTCTCTTCCATGCTTCCCTCTCTTGCACACTCCACATTAGCGCCCCATCAATTGGTATCAGAGCTACGGCTAGGTGACGACAACGGAGCTCCGATGGAGCTCGGTGCTTTGCGGCACTGCGGATCAGAGTGATTTGGGGTGGATCCGGCACGGGTTAGGTGAGATCGTGGATCTTGGCTTCTCTTGCGTACGTAGCCCCTCTCGAAGAGAAGGGGGAATCTTTGAGAGAAGCCATGGCATCTCTGTACAAACAACGATTTTGTAGAAATAGAAAATAAAGCTTTGTCTTTTGCTGTGAAATTGAACTACAATGTTTGATTTTGGAAAAGCTTAAGGATTGTGAGCTTGGAAGCAAAAGGGAAAGTAAGCTTGGAAGCAAAAGGGGTTTTTTTGGACGTTTGTTTGTCTACATTAATGGAATTAATGGAAGCTGGATATTTTTCTTTTGCCTTGAAGTTAACCTTAGGCTTTTGAGAAGCTTGGAAGTTATTTACTAACAAAATAAAAGGCTGCAACAGGGAAACAAATCAAGCAAGAAAGAACGTGTGTGTGTGATGCACACACACATTCCCACATTGCATCACACATTCCCACAGGTTTTTGACAATAAGCAGTGAAGTGAAGCTTTTTTTTTTTTTGAAGAAGAGTGTGTGCAAAGGTGTGTTCATACACTTGGGCAAGAGTGTGAAGAGCCAATACCAGAGATAGAGAGAGAGAAATAGCAAGCAAGTGAGAGGTAGAGATTGAGTCCGCCTCTTTTGGCGTGCGCTGACATACATAGGTAAGCACGTGTAGGTACCGACGAGTGAGTCCGAATATCACCCGGCATCGACCCGATTTGGTTGATTTTTTTGACGATTTTTCTTCCTCTTCTCAACTTCAGTTTTTGGCGACCCGACATTGATTTTGACATTTTTTCTCGGAGTCTCGGCATTCTTCTTTACGGCTTCAAGCATTGATGGATCGGCTTGGCGCATCAATTTTTGACACCAATCTACGACTATTTGGCTACCCACTCCCGTCCGACTGTGGGAGACAACATCGACATAGGCGATTAGAGCCGTTTCGACACTGATTCTCACGTTTCCGCATCGGCTCGGCATTACTCCCATTACAGGCGGATTTTCGGCATCCGACCCGACATTCGGTTTCACAAGGACGACTTTTTTCGTGATCGACAGCGATGCTTGCCACATGCATGGGTGAGGAGCCTCTACCATAGAGGAGTGACACCCACCATCAGCATCGAGAGCACATATCAGGCTCTACAGTACGGTTTTTGACTACGACACCTTTGGTGGCTATTCAACTAGTATATTTTTGTCCGACGGTGGAAATCGGCACATAGAGACATCGACACGCAAGTTACAGGTTACACGGGGCTTTTCAGCCGGTTTACACACAGATTCTCCAAGTTTCTAAACACAACGCTCTCAAAGGCAATTTAGCAGTCTTTCTGACAAAAGTTTCTCTTCGGATAGATGCATTTTTATGTGAGCACATCTAGTGCTACTAAGCTCTTTTGTGAGCGGATATCTCCACAGGGATCACTTTTACTGCATGCAACAATTCTTGGCGCCTGGTTGAGTGCGGCTTACTCATGTACGTTGATTTATGGACACTACCCACTGTACTACGTGTGGAGCTATTTTTTACAGTTTTTCTCGATCGTTTCTAAGACTCGGACCGGAAGAGCCCTTTCTAAGACTGTGGCTAGTCCATTTGCGTCTACATTAGCCTTCGGAGGGTCGATAGTGTGAGTTTTTCTTTGAGCTAAGGTGTGCTCAAAATGTTGAGACACCTTCAACGATACACGTAGCTGGTGTTCCCCACTTTCGGTACCCTTGCCAAAGGAAATGTATATGAATGAAACCAAGCAAAAAAATTCAAGCACAATGTAGCCTGATGTTCTGATCAAATTTAGTGCAGTTGGCACACTTATGCGTATTTTGAGTTGAGTTTTGACTCCTCATACAAAGGAGACTCTGCCAGATTTCCTTCCCACCAGTCGTAACTTTCATTGTTGGTAGTTTTGAGCCTACTTTGATTGAGATTTTACTCCCAAAACAAAGGTTACTCTGCCTAAATTTTTGTAGCTTCTCGCCATAGTTTGGCACATTTCAAACCCTCGTGTCAACAATGGCTATGTTCCATATTCCATTTGGATTTCAATTTGTACCATTTTGTTTGTTTTTGTTTATAGTTTCTTCTTCAGAAAAGGAGGAGTATTTCATTTGCAAGCTCGATGGTAGTAACTTCACCATGTGAAAAGAGTGCATGAAAGATGTTTTGACAAACAAAGGCCTATCAGAACCATTGAAAGAGCGTGAAAAGGATGATGATTGTATGCAAGCTCAATGGGAGCTTTTGGATGCAAAAGCCATGGCTACGATACGCCTACATCTAGCCGAGTGAGTGTTCTTTACTATCATAGGGAAAACAACCACCAAGGAACTTTGGGATAGCTTATGTTTAACATGGGAGACAAAAGTGTATCCAACAAAGTTTTTCTCATGAAAAAGCTTATGAAGCTCAACATGAAAGAAGGTAGCACAAAATCTGGCCACTTAAATGAGTTCAACTCCTTGTTTAGTCAGTTGACATCTCAGGGCTTTAATGAGTTTGACGCTGAACTCAAGTATATATTCTTGTTCTGTTCTCTACCCAGTTCATGGGACATCTTTTGCACAGCCATTAGCAATTTGGCTCCAAATGGCAAGTTAGTGTTCAATGACGTCACAAATGTGTTGCTCACTGAAGAAATTCGACATAAATCTCTCGATGGTGCTAGTCATGGAGATGCATATATGGTTGGAAATTCAACAAAGCCAAGATGCCGTGAGAAGAACAAATACAAAAGAAAAATTGGAGAGCGAAATCTTTGTAGTCCTAGCAGACACAGGAACTCAAGTAGAGACCGTAGTGCTAGAAATGTCGAGTGTTACTATTGCCATAAGAAGGGCCATTACAAAAAGGATTGATGTAGTTTCCTAAGAGATCAGAAAAACATGCAAAAAGATAATTCTGGCAAAGACAAAAGTATGATAAAGATTGAGGAGCTCAATGTGGTTGAGTATCCCATACCTACCACTGTAGAAGAGGATGCTCCTCCTCTAGTGATGCACATTATGCCAACAGAGATTCATGCAGAGGTGACAACAGATCCCTTATATGTTCTCATTTTTACTTCAGATCTCACTCCAGATGCTTTGGTTGCACAAGATGAGGGTTATGCACAAAATTGGATTCTTGCTTTTGGTGCAAATTTTTATGTCACACCGCATAGAGAGTGGTTTTCCTCTTATGCATCCATGCATGGCATAGTCAAGCTTGGTGATTCCTATGAGCTTGACATTTATTGGCATTGGTGCTGTGAAACTTTAAATGCATAATGGCACTACTTTTGTGTTGCAAAATGTCAGACATGTGTCCAAGCTTACAAAGAGCTTGCTTTCTATAGGGCAATTGGATGATCTTGTCTACACTATGGTTTTTGGTAATTGTTCTTGGCTGATCCACAAGAACAACCTTGTCATGATGGAAGGTTGTAAGAATGGATCCTTGTACTCTATGTTTGTTTCAAGTGTCAATGAACACTCTATCTATGTTGTCGAGCTGCCATCTACTGAGTTGTGGCATAGCCGGCTAGGGCATATTAGCCAAAAGGGAATGAAAACACTTTAGTGTTTTGGCTACTTACCTGTGTTAGATTACATGAACTTTCCATTGTGTGAGTATTGTCTATACGGCAAACAGACTAGGTTGACATCTTTGCCATTGAACAAGAAACTAGGCAACCCCTAGACTTAGTGCATAGTGATTTGTGTGGTCCAATGCCACATAAAACTCTAGGAGGGACAAACTACTTTCTCACCTTCATAGATGATTCTATCAGCAAGGTGTGGGTGTATCTCCTTAAGCGTAAGGAAGAGGTCTTTTCTATGTTCCACAAATTCCTTGCCATGGTTTAGAACCAATCAGGAAAAAAGCTCAAAGCTTTTCAAACGGACAATGGTGGAGAATACATCTCCACGGAGTTCAAGGATTTTTGTAATCAAAGAGGCATTTGTCAGCAGTTTATTGCTCCATACACACCACATCTGCATAAAATGGGATAGCTAAAAAAATGAATTGCACGATTCAAGAGCAAGTTATCTCTATGATGTCTACGGTGAAGCTTACTCTAGAGTTTTGGGGGGAAGTCATCAATGGGTCAAATAGTTATTCTTTGAATTTCAAAATTCCAGAGGAATTATGGATTGGGAAAACACCAAGCTATGAGCATTTATGTGTATCTGGATATGAGAAATATGCACATGTGCCCAAAGAACTTCATCGCAAGTTAGATCCAAGGTCACACAAATGCATTTTTATCAGCTACGGTGCAAATGGAGAGATGGGCTATCGCCTCTGGCACCCAAAATCCAACAAAGTCATTTATAGCTCACACGTGATTTTTAATGAATAAAAAATACACAAGAATCCCATCAAAGAAGTTGAGTACATACCCGTTTGTTTTGAGGATGTAGCCTCTGAACCAACTCAGTTCAGTAGTATTGCACCTAATCCTCAAGTGCAAGATACTACTATTGCTCCAAAGAGACTAGAATCTAGCAGTCAGGCACTGAGACGCTCTGTAAGAGTATCACGTGCACCCGAGCGGTTTGAGCCTGGTATACAACACATTTTGGTCACTGACAATGGAGAGCCAACCTGCTACAAATAAGCTATACAAATGGATGATAGCGTTAAGTGGGAGCAGGCTATGCAATCAGAATACAATTCGATTGTGGCTAATGAGACATGAGATTTGGTTGAATTACCAAAAGGCAAAAATGCTTTACCTTGCAAGTGGGTATACAAGAAGAAGTATACAGCAGAAGATCCCGAGCCTAGGTACAAGGCTTGTCTAGTTGCCAAGGGTTTCAAGTAGCAAAAAGGTCTGGATTTCGATGAGATTTTCTCTCGAGTAGTCAAGATGACTACACTTCGCACTGTGCTTGGCTTGGTTGCTATCCAGGACATGGAACTTGTCCAAATGGACGTGAACACAACATTTCTTCACGGGGATCTAGATGAAAATGTCTACATGAAACAACCAGAAGGCTTTGTATGTGAAACCCAAAAGCCAACGAGGGTAGAATTGGTTTGTAGACTTGAAAGGCCACTCTATGGCCTCAAGCAAGGTTCAAGGCAAATGTGGATCATGTTTGCTGGAGAAGCTATCTCTTGGAGATTATGTCTTCAAGACTGTACGTCTTCATCTACCACTGAGGCAAAATATGTTGTTGCGTCTAACGCAAGCAAGGAAGCCATATGGTTAGCTCGTCTAGTGGGAGATTTGGGCATTCACGAGGTTCTAGTACTACATTGTGATAGTCAGAGTGCCATTGCTTTGGCAAAGAATCTGGTGTTTCACTCAAAGTCGAAACACATAGAGGTTAGATACCATGTCATATGAGATACATTGGCTGGCAAGCACATCGAGCTTGTCAAGGTTCACACTGACGACAACCCTGCATATGATCTCGGGAAGATCCTAGCCTCGGAGCGATTTACACATTGCATAGAACTTATGGGTGTAGGATGAAGCCTAGGTGATGCTTCATCAACTTTGTATAGACTAACTATACTGATGCCACTATTGGCAACCATGACCTTCAAGTGGGAGGTTTTTGGGATGTAGGTTAGGTGGCCGTGGGAAACCACTCTTACCCTTACTTTCTCTAATAAATATAGGGAGAGAAAGTGAGAGAGTTGACTCTCTCACTTTCCTCTCCACTAACCCAAACATTCTGTGCTTCATCCCTTTCCCCAATTCTCTTGCCCCTCTCTTGCATGCTTCCCTCTCTTGCACACTCCGCATTAGCGCCCCATCATTGAGGATGAACTTGAACTAGATAATTGGGGCTTTCAAGAGCCTTTCTTGACAATTGTGGATTCCGGTATGGAAATCTATGTGGATAAAGCATTGGTGTGGATCAAATCTATGAGAGCCTTATCTAGTGTTTGTGAGTCAAAATAGCAAGAGATGCAATAACCATGTTAATAGACTCCACTCTAGGCACTCACAAAGTTAAAGAAACCAACCGAGAAGATGCGTCTCTCATGCAAGGTATATGCTCTTCGGATGACTGTGCTTTTGAGTAGGCTTAGATGGCCTTTCAGCTATTTGTGTTGAGCTTCAGGTGAATAGTCTACCATGTATGCACACCAGGCATGTGATACTGGAGGAACAAGAAATCCAACAGCCAATGTTAAATGACACCTCTGTTTACACTCACCGGGTCAAGGGAGTACATCAAGGATACGTCTCTCTCCTATAAGGTTTTGGAGTGATGGTGAAGGGTAGGTCTTCCACACTGACATGCTTTTGTTGTGAGCCTTCTCTTTGTAGTTATATTTCTAGAAAGTGTGGGCCTATTGTTTGGGACCCCGGAGGGAGTTGGTCTTCAAGAAGGGAGGCTGAGAGTTTCCCCTTTGATTTGGGAGGGTAATTCTCTTCAAGTTGGAAGGCTTGGATCTTTCCCTTTGATTGAGGAAAAGATTCTTATTGAGTATCTAGCAGGTGGAGGCAATAGCGGGAGTGACTTCAGAGCCAACTTCAATGCATATATAGTTTCTTTTAGGTCTTCAAAGTTTTCTTGCATATTGTACAGCTTGGGGACCACACATGTGCAAAGTTCTCTAGTAAAGCTTCATTTGAGCACGAGTGTTCAACTAGAGGGTTGGGCAAAGATGATTGATTCCAAACTTTTCTTAGCCGATGCATCTGAGAGCGTGCAAACCCTATGATTGACCACTTTGGTAATGCCTATGCAAGTGCTAAAGTGGATTCAAGGTGTATCTAAGTGGAGCCTTAAAGTTGATCTCATTGCGGCTAGCCTACAATACTATCTGAAGCTTGAAGTTGACTGTCATGCCAAACAACCTAGCTTTGATCAGTAAGGAACATATAGATAGGGATAATTCTCCATTTGTGAAGGTGATCGATTACAAGTTGCAAGAGACATCATGGTTCGAGTAACAGTCTTCATGTTTAATAAATGGAGAGAGAAAGTTGCAAAGAAAATGGTTCTCCAATCAAGGGGAGACCATCATACATTGGTCATTCATTCCTGCCCAGCAAAACAAGCATTAAGAGAGTACAAGGTTTTATTCAATATATCAAGCATCATTTGAAGCTGTACAAAAGGCACGAATGGCATTGATGAGACGAGTGGCTACTCTGGATGCAAGGCATTAAAGTGACTTGGAGACTGGCTAAAAGGAGAAACCATGCATGGTTCAAATTATTAAGGGGGGGGGAGCTCCACTTCCTGGCGTTGATACCTTTGATGCTCCGAGAAGGAGGGAACGTGAGGCTAAAGCTCTAGAGGAATGGTTGAAAGTTACACCAAAATTAGAATTGGTGGTTTTATCAAAGACATACAAACTCCAATCACAAGGGAGACCTTAGTGAGGAGTTCTTAGCAAGAACACGCCCTTGGATGGAGTTTATTTTAACAGGCGTATGGCAATATGCACGTGGGTCGTCTCATGATGAGGGAGAGAAAATCAAAAAGTGTGTGTGAGGGTGAGAGTACTGAGCTGCAGCTGCACGTGGGGGCCATGCCAAGACCCTTCTCGAAGGGTCCACTGGTAGGAGGGGGTAAAGGGCCACAGGACTAAGTGGCACGGGCATGGGAGGGTGGGATCTACGACGGGGGCATTGTGGGCCGTAGATCCGAGTTGCGGCGCCGAAAGTAATCTAGGGTACCCTAGTTTACTTTTATAAAGGAAACTAGGGTACCTTAGATTACTTTCGGCTGTCGCCCTTGTGCATACATGTTATAAGTAAATTAGGGTCCCCACGTTTCACAATGCGCGCATGGCATAGTGGTTAGGGTGTGCGCCTCTCATGGGTGAGGTTATGGGTTCAAAACCCACGTGGGTACCCTAGTTTACTTTCAAAACTCAGGTACCCTAGTTTACTCTTTACAAAAGTAATCTAGGGTACCCGCATTCCAGATCTACGGCCCACAATCCCCCGGCCGTAGATCCCACACTCCCATGCCCGTGCCACTTAGTCCCGAGGGGTAAAGGGGGAGCCATGAGCTCAGTTGCACGGGGGCGCTGCAGAAGCCGGGTCTGAGAGAACAAGAGGGAAGGAGAGAGAGACACAGAGGGCCTATGCCCACAACCTTCTGCAGATATGGAGGGTGTCTAGATCCATTTGGCACTAACTAGAAAGCTTTACCCAACAGTTCTTGATAATTTCAAGTGAAGCCTCCAATTACCAGCATATAATGTTAGATAGGATTCCCCTTGTGACAGGATCCATCACTTTGCATCTGCTCATGATCGACCCACACACGCTACAAATGTGCATTCATTGTCATGGTTTGCGCTCTTGTCGTCTTGTGCATGGCCACCATCTCCACAACGATGCTTCTTCAATGCTGAGATCTTTGGCTCTGTGAATGGCATCACGACAGATTGTGGGAATTTGGGTGGAGGGGCCGCAAAGCCCATCATGACGTTTGTCTACAACCTCGTTTGCGGCCCTATTGCCTCGTCGTACTTCTTTGCATGACATCTCTCCTTTGTGCCGCGAGTTATGCAGGTTGGCAAAATTTAGGTGGAGGCGTCACAGAGCTCATCATGCCGTTTGTCTACGACCTCATTCGTCGCCCTACTGCCTCGCCTGACTTCTCCTTTGGGCCTTACCACCTCATCATGGGGTAGGATTTGTTTGATGGGGTAGGGAATGGTCCTGAAGTGACCATTCCCCGTAATATGTGCGACCACATGGCGACCGGCGGAGGCCGGGAGCCATGGTGGGAGCACATATTACGATTGAAGGAGTACGAGCGGAAGTGCGACGCGAGAGAGAGTGCGAGAAGAAGAGCACGACGATATGGTGAACTCGCTCAATGTAATGTGTAGAGCATAGTGAGTTCTTATTAGGTTTTAACAAAAGAATATGTGTACATACCTGGCGGCCCACCCACTTACCTGGGCAACCACATTGGGCTTTATACCCCAACAACCTCCCACTTAAAGTCCAATGTGGTACTTTAAGTGTGAGAGAAGCTACTATAGAAGCTAATATACAAGAGATGTAGAGAAGTGATGTACTACCCTACACCTAACTGCTTGCGAAAATGCGCAAAGCTCTCTGAGGGAAGTCCTTTTGTAAGTAGATCAGCAGGATTTTCTGTGGTGTGAACTTTGACAAGCTGAAGTTGCTTATCCTCGAGCATTTCCCTGATGAAATGATACTTCACATCCACATGCTTTGTCTTTGAGTGATAAACTGGATTGCGAGCCAATTGTATAGCACTTTGACTATCACAATATAGCACAGGCATCTCTTCTTTGATTCCCAAATCTGTTACTAGTCGATTAAGCCAAATTGATTCTTTGCATGCCTCTGATGCTGCAACATATTCAGCCTCTGTAGTAGACTGAGTAACACAATCTTGTAATCTAGAACGCCATGATACTGCTCCACCATCCAATGTAAAGACATACCCTGACGTAGACCTTCGGTTGTCTAAGTCACCTGCATAATCTGAGTCTGTAAAACCCTTTACACTTAGCTCCTGACTCCCATAGCATATACACATACTCTTTGTAGCTTTCAGGTATCTCAATATTCCTTTCACTGCCTCCCAATGTTTCTTGCCTGGGTTTGACATGTATCGACTTACTACTCCCACTACAAATGCAATGTCTGGGCGAGTAGCAATCATTGCATACATCAAATTACCCACTGCAGGCGCATATGGAATCTTATCCATTTCAGCCTATTCTTCCTCAGACACAGGACAATCTTGTTTGCTAAGTTTCACATATGGTGGCAATGGAACACTCAGTGCCTTTCCCTTCTCCATATTGAAACGTTGCAAAACCTTGTCAATATACTCTGTTTGAGATAACCAAATCAACTTCTTTGATCTGTCTCTCTCAATGTGCATACCAAGTATATGACTTGCCTCACCCATGTCTTTCATGTCAAACGATTTTGCCATCTTTGACTTCAAAGCTGAAATTTCTTCCAAGTGCTTGCCAGCAATCAACATGTCATCCACATACAAAATAAGGATCAGCCAACTACCATCCTTAGCCTTCTTTGTATATAGACAGTGATCGAACTCACTACGTTTGTAGCCTTGAGAAAGCATAAACTTGTGGAATTTATGGTACCATGCCCTCAGTGATTGTTTTAAGCCATAAAGACTCTTTAACAATTGGCATACCCAATCTTCCTTGCCTTTCTCAACAAACCCTTCTGGCTGCTGCATGTAAATTTCCACATCTAAATCACCATTCAAGAACGCTGTCTTGACATCCATTTGGTGCAACACCAAATCTAATATGGCAACCAATGCAAGAAAGCATCTCAATGTAGTCATCTTGACCACCGGAGAGAAGACTTCCTCAAAGTCAATGCCTTGTTCTTGCTTAAAGCCCTTGGCAACAAGCCTTGCTTTGTACTTTGGCTGACTATCATGAGCGGTGATCTTATACCTGTAAACCCATTTACAGGGTAGAGCCTTTTTGCCCCATGGTAATTTAACTAGTTTCCATGTCGTGTTTTTATGCAGAGCTGTCATCTCTGACTGCATGGCCAATTGCCAATTCCTGGAGTCCTTCATTTGCACTGCTTCCTTGTAACATGAAGGCTCATTGCAATCAGTCAACATGACATAATTCATAGATGGAACAAACCTATCAGGAGGTCGCGTGACACGTCCAGATCTACGCACAATAGGTGGCTCAGGCTCAGCCACAACTTGTGGTTCCACTCTAACCTGTCCTTGCTCCTCTTGAGCCCTGACATTTTGTCTTGCACGTGCAGGTCCATCTTCTTGGAAGACAACTCTTCTTTTCTCCTCAACCCTCTCTGGTTTAGAATGATATTTGGATTCATTAAAGTGAACATCATTTCTGCGGACAACCTTTCTGGATTCGGGATCCCAAAGTCTGTACCCCATCTCACCAGAATTACCATAGCCTAGAAAGATGCACTTTCTACTCTTTGGCTCAAGTTTGTTCCTAAATTCCTTTGGAACGTGAGTATATGCCTCACAGCCAAAGACTCTGAGATGCTTGTATGAGGGCATTTTGCCTGACCATACCATCTCTGGCACTGAATCCTTTTGCAAAACCTTGCTAGGAGATCTATTTACAAGATGAACAGCTGTTGATACAGCTTCAGCCCAAAACCCATTTGGCAGCTGTGCATTAGACAACATACTTCTGACCTTCTCTTGTATGGTCCTATTCATCCTCTCAGCAACACCATTTTGAGGAGGATTGTAAGGAGCAGTAAGTTCACGTTTTATACCTTTTGACTCACAAAAGTCCTGAAAGGCCTTTGAAACATACTCTCCACCATTGTCAGTGCGTAAGCATTTAAGCTTCTTGCCACTCTGATTTTCCACAAGTGTCACAAACGTTTTGAAAACACTAAACGCTTCATCCTTGTGCTTGAGAAAGTAAACCCATACTTTCCTCGAGTAATCATCTATAAATGTCATAAAGTAAGAAGCTCCCCCTAGAGATAGGTTAGGCATAGGTCCACACAAATCACTATGAACAAGTGCCAACTGTGTATCTCTTCTACTGCTTCTATGCTTATGTGGCTGCTGTGTTTGCTTACCATACAGACAATGTTCACAGAATTCAAAATCATTAAATGAAAAGCCAGGCAAATAACCAGAACGAGACAAGATTTCCATTCCCTTCTTGGACATATGTCCTAACCGGCTATGCCACAAAGAAACGTTCGGCTACTCGGTTACATTGATTACATTTTTAGAGACATTTGATACATAAATCATGTAAAGTCCTCCAAACTTTACTCCATGTGCTACTGTCATAGAACCCTTGGATATCTTCCACATGTTCTATCCAAAAGTGGTGACGTAGTCAGCATCATCAAGTAAACCTGTGCTGATCAAGCTCTTTGTAATTGCGGGAACATGTCTCACATTCTTCAGCGTGAAAGAAGAGCCATTCTGAAACTTCAATTGAACATCTCCAACACCTAAGATCTCACATGTCTGCCCATTGCCTAGCCGAACATGATCTTTAGTGGTCACATAAGAAGTAAACCACTCCTTGTTTGGAGACACATGAAGTGATGCTCCTGAGTCTATAATCCAGTCACTTAGTGCATTTCCATCAGATGCTGTAAGAAGAGCTGAGTCCATTGTATTCTTCAAGAAGTAGATGTCTCCTGACAATAGACTGTCATCCTCTGCAACAGTGTTTGTCACATTTATTTCTTGAATCTTCACTGAGGACTTGTTCTTCTCACCATGGTCTTCAGCTTTCTCTTTGCCTTTTTCTGCTTTCCATTCTCTGCAGTCTCTTTTCATGTGACCCTTCTTGGCACAACGGTAGCATTCTATGTCACTCTTGCCTTTAGCACTGCGGGACTTGCTACGAGACTGATTCATCTTTCCACCTTTGTACTTTTCTTTGGTCCTTCCCCTGACAACTAAGGATGTTCCTTTGCCTTTGTCCATTGTCTTTCTATTGGTTTCTTCAGTAAGCAGACTTCCTTCTACACCTGCTATGTTCAAACCATCTGGAGGTGCAGAATTACTCAAAGCTGTGCGAAAAGTGTCCCAACTTTCCGGCAATGTGATCAACAGGAACATAGCTCTAACAAGTTCATCAAACTTGACACCTTGAGCTGACAACTCACTATAGATTGTGTTGAATTCATTCAGATGATTGGACATAGGTGTCCCTTCTTTCATCTTCAAGTCAACAAGCTTCTTAAGCCAGTATACCTGTGAAGCTGCACTCTGTTTCTCATAAAGATCACTCAGCTTTAACCATGCTTGATAAGCCGACATCTCGTCTGCTACATTGAAGTAAACGCTTTCTGCCAAAGTCAGCATAATGGTAGAAAGTGCCAATTCATCCATTTTGCTCCATTCATCTTCGTCTATATCTTCTGGTTTTATCCCCTTGAGCTTTATAGGTTTTATCTGCTTCTTTTGTACCAACACGTGCCAAATCTGCTTCTTCCACAATGGGAAATTGGTTCCATCCAGCTTCTTGATATTGTAAAGAGCAGTGTCCTGTGATCCAGCCATAGCTACGCTTCACAGTAGTTTACTTTCCTTGGAAAAATTCTGCAGAGTTTCCCCTGTAAACTGACCTCTGAACCAATATCAACCCGTCAAATGAACCAAGAAAGCTTCAGATTCTACATAAATTTCGGTAGAGTCTCCTTTGTAAAATGTCTCTGGTGTACTCAAAAACAGACCGAAAAACAGCTCAAAAACACTGTCTCTCTGACACTGTAAGCTGTGGGTAAACCTGTCCTGCACCTGTACTATCTCTCACTGTCCTGTCACTGTCCTGTAAGCATAGACTGCGACAATGCCTCAACGGCAGTAAAGCAAAGATGCAATCCCAACTGTCCCAACTGTCTAACTTACAGTCAATACATCCTAGCTGCCTATCTAAGGGTGCTCGAGGGATTGCTCCAAGACTTGTATCACCGAAAGGATCTCAACATTCGAGAATCCCCCAGCTCAATAAAACCTCACTCGACCCTCAACAAAGGCTGCAATAAATCTGATAGTACATAGACTTCCCACAAAGTCATACATCCACAAATTTCCCATGTGGAAGTACCTGCAATATCAGGATGAAATCTGGAATATCAAGCAACAAACACAAGCTACCTGATGAACTAGTGGATGTCGCTTACAGTCTGTGTGTAGATGCGCCCGTGTCGTATGTGACACGCCTCCAAGAACTGTGAGCCGTCCTTCGATGTGTAGACAGCCACAAATCAACACTCTGGGAGTGTCGATATCCTCAGCACCTGCAGTCGTAGGCCGAAAAACCCCAAATTTGCAGAGTCGGATCTGCACCCGCCGAGACCACATAGTCGAAAATGGCCTGCGCAGAACTTTGTCGAAGCCGAACGGTGACCGAGATGACCTCATAATGAAATTCTGAGCACACCAAGCCCTTTGGGCACTCCCGCAGGATTTGGGGCTGTGTCTTCGCCTGTCGAATTTCACTCCAATCTGAGCTTGTGACTCTAGCCTGCTGCAGTGCTGCCCCGAGCCTCGATCTGAGCTCTGATACCAGTTGAAGGAGTACGAGCGGAAGTGCGACGCGAGAGAGAGTGCGAGAAGAAGAGCACGACGATATGGTGAACTCGCTCTACTGTAATGTGTAGAGCATAGTGAGTTCTTATTAGGTTTAACAAAAGAATATGTGTACATACCTGGCGGCCCGCCCACTTACCTGGGCGACCACATTGGGCTTTATACCCCAACAACGATGGAATGGTCACTTCAGGACCATTCCCGACCGTCAAGTGTCGGGGGGAAGGGGGCCAAAAACAAAAATTGACTACATCATCAGCCTCGAGCAGCAGGAGAACTGGACGAACTGCACTGTCAAGTGGGAAATCTCAATGGTTTCATCGCACACTTATTATCCTCTATGGCTGCAGGAGTCTTATTATTAATTGGACGAACTGCACTGTCACCTTCTACTGTGCCCACTGTCAGCAGGTGCCGATTCTGCTTGCTGAGTTGACCAAAGCATAACGACTCTCCAGCAAATTCTGCATGCTGACTCTCTCTCTCTCTCTCTCTCTCTCTCTCTCTCTCTCTCTCTCTCTCTCTCTCTCTCTCTCTCTCTCTCTCTCTCTCTCTCTCTCTCCATTAGCAAGTTAGTGGCGGCCTTGTTCACTATACTATAAGAAGAGAATGACAATGCTGCTTAGTCAACAATCGATATTTGTTGCATGTGTGGTGTGAACTAAATTACTAATGTTGTGTGTGTGCCAATGTGAAAGGTCACACACACATAAAAATCATTTGAAGCGTCGTCCAACTACAAGCACGGGTGATTTCATTTAGAGATATGCCCTCACTTGTTACTTGTTGAAAACTGCACACAACTTCTTTTCTTTGCCACATGTCTACCCAAGCAGTACCTTTGAGTACATGAAGAACTTTTATTTTTCAAAACTTAAAATATTTTGACCTTTTCACCTACTCAAAATATCCAAATTTATGGAAAAAAAGGGGGCCAAGAGCTTCCCAATCATCTGCGTGTTTGCGCGGATGATATGGGGGCTCTCGCCTACATTTTTTCCCCCAAAATTTTGGATAGTTCAAGTACGTCAAGAGGTCAAAATATCCAATTTTTTGAAAAATAATAGGGGGTCAAGAGCTTCCCGATCATCCACGTACATGTGCACCCCGTTTTTTCAAAAAAATTGGATATTTTGACGTCTTCATGAAAATTTTTTGATGATTCAAGAAATTTTTCTTGAATCTATAGGTCATCATCTAAGTGATTTTGAACTTCCATTTGATTATCTGCCAAGGTTGAAGAATAAGATATAGACAATCTTCACCATCAGAATGATCACACCTTTTGCATGGTCGACTATTCTAGAGGAGAGATTGTTGTCACCATTCCTTGACAAGCTGCAATATGGCCAAGAGATCTTCATTCCAACAAGCATGATACCTTTGAAAGGATCTTCTTTAGTGTATTGTATAGAGCAATGGTACTTTGAGTGATAATTGGAATGACATTACTGGCATTTCCTGAAAGGTTTAGATACAAAATCAATCCATTGTTGAGAAAATTGTTGATCAATCTTTGTTCCCATTGTCTCTCCGTTCTACTTTATGCTATGATCTAGTCTTTGACACTTATTCAACCTACATCTCTTAGCTCCTTCCAAATTCTATATTCATGCCTGAACTAGATCATATCCAGAGTTTGTTTTAGTATCAAATGCTCAATCCGGAACTTCAATAAGTCTCCTAGAAGTCCTGATCTCTCTAGGACTCATCATGATGAACTCGAACTCTCCGACCCCAAATGGGAGAGTGACCCTCTATCAAGAGCACTTAACTACAAGCCATCGTGATCACCAAAATGGAATGATTTGGTCATTTCAGAGAGCCATTTTAATGTTACATTAAGAATTATCTGTTAGTTCAAATTTCAGACTTTAGATGATAGATTAGACATATACATTGATACCAGAATGGAACTAGAAATGGTAACTGAAATAGAATGACACATATATCAAAATTGGATTATATTTTGACCAGATCAATACAATTGGAAAAAGTTTAGTGAGCCAAAGGGTTGCTCTAAGATTATAAGAAAAAGAGTACAAGAACACTGTACAATAGTGTCACTCAAAGGCTCTGGATGTAAATGTTGGGGTTGGAGCTAGGGAGGATGCTGCCTGAGGGCCATGGCGAGGAGCTGTGCGGTGTTGCAGAGGACGAGAGATGGAGAGAGAGAGAGATTCGACACAGTAGTAAAAGAAATCACATGCTATATTTTGATTGAGAGCTTACAATGTATATAAAGCCACAAAAAGGCCATGCAAACTGGATTTGTAACTGAATCTCTACTGCATGCCTATAAGAGGCTTTTCCCATGGGCTGACCGACAAGGGCTTGAACCCAACAATCCCCCCCTCAAGCTCGAACTGGATAGACCACTCTCATGATACCTTGAGTTTTTGGTATACTCGTCAACCGTGAGTTTTAGGTTCTCTCACAACCAAGGATTTCTGGTGTATCCATAAGCTGGTGCTATGATAAACCCCCCCTTGAACAGATAGGGTGTAGGTCAAAAACTTAGCTACCAATAGATGGAGTTTTTGGTTCACTACCAAACCTTGGGTTTCAGGTGTACCCAATAACCTCATGAGAAGTGATAACAACAGGCTGAGAACTGACAAAATGGGAGGTCTTACCATTTATGGATGGCAGTGTCTATATCCCGTACAAATTTTTTGATATGATGATAACTGACAAGCATGACAATAACTGACAATGTAAAAGAAAAAGCTTTGACTAAAAGTTTATGACAAAACAAGAGTATACCAATGAATTGGTAAACTAAGTTGTGAAAACTTGTACTGCAACCTCGAAGCAGATTCCCTGTGTTGCATCTGTTGATATGCCGAGTGCTTTGAAGAAAATATTCATGGTCTGCATCACTTGCCGCATTGCTACCGGTATCCGAACCACTAAACTGGTATACTTGGCATACACGTTGCTGTATGTAAATTAAGATGCAAAATGCTCATTTGGGAGCCTTGATGAAACATATCCTTATCATCGTTACCACTGCTACCATCATTGGCATCATTTTGAAATGTTGTGGGAAAGCGCATACTGGCTTGCCTTGCCATATGATTGCCGTTCCAAATGCTCGATGCACATAACTCCTTTTGCCGATAGCCACTCTCTTTTGACTGATATGCCCGGACTGCGGCTACGGGGTGTGAATCCCTCTCGTTTAAGGGGCTACTTGAAATTGGTCACCTTTTATAAGGTGTGAACACAACTTTGAAAAAAAAAAGCGAGTTGTCTGCAGCATCCGAAACAGGCGATGGCAAGCAAGGCAAGTTTACTCCCAACGGGATGAGGAGGCCGAACCAGGAGGGGTTGTAGTGTCAATAATGCAACAGACTTCCAGGGCGATGCTGTTCATGCAATTTCTGCGCAATTTGATGCAAGTCGTCAGCCTTCTTTTGCCTATGTAAGGAGATGTACCCGCGTGCTGATTCAACTCAAGCCGAGGCCGGGTTGCCAAAGCTCTGATACCATCTGTTGGGGTTGGAGCTAGGGAGGATGCCGCCTGAGGGCCATGGCGAGGAGCTGTGCGGTGTTGCAGAGGACGAGAGATGGAGAGAGAGAGAGAGAGAGAGAGAGAGAGAGAGAGAGAGAGAGAGAGAGAGAGAGAGAGAGAGAGAGAGAGAGAGAGAGAGAGAGAGAGAGAGAGAGAGAGAGAGAGAGAGAGAGAGAGATTTGACACAGTAGTAAAAGAAATCACACGCTATATTTTGATTGAGAGCTTACAATGTATATAAAGCCACAAAAAGGCCATGCAAATTGGACTTGTAACTGAATCTCTACTGCATGCCTATAAGAGGCTTTTCCCAGGGGCTGATCGACAAGGGCTTGAACCCAATAGTAAAGAGTCCCTCCTTGGCTCCCCCATGGCGTGGACTGCAGAGAAAGATCGTACCTCGCAAGCTGATGCGGAGTGTACCTGCCAAACAATGCATTCGTCGAACGGAGGTATTGGTCCCGTAAAGGGATTGCCCACTGTAGGTTTGGATTGATCACAATTGAGGAACCTGAGTAGAGTAGGTGTAGGATGACTAAAATTAACAAAGAGAAACCTATAACACTCATGATCACAAAAAACTAGCCACAACTAATCTTAATTTCTTTGCTTGGTCTCACCACCTCAAGACTCGGGTCCAGTGGAGGCGATGTCCACCCCGGGTGGGAGCCCACTTGGGATGTGAACCAACCAAAAGAAGAACCAGATGGCTGCTCCCCACCAGGCAGTCTCTCGTCTGACCTCTACATTACAAAGAGCAATATGAGATTTAGCTTTCTCTCCCTACTCACTCATCTATATATATGTACACAAGTATATATGCACACAAGCACGTAGATATATATACATACTAGTAGACCTAAGCAGGGGCTAGTAGTGCCAAAGGTCAAGTATCACCTCTTTAGATATCATCACAGTCTCAACCATGGTAAAACCAAAGGTACGTTGCGGTAATCTATGTATGAGTGGATCAATGACCGCAATGACACGATTAAAAAAGGACTATGCCCAAGAGGAAGCATCTAACCTTCGGGTGCTATGCTCCCGTACTTAGTACCTACATACATGCATAAACAAATATATACGTACATATTTTCTATAATTTAAGTATATACAATTATGTACTCTATACAATTAAGTATAATTTAAGTATATACAATGATAACATACTCTCTACAATTAAGTATAATTTAAGTATATACAATTACGCGTATTAGTCATCGTTTTGACTAGAGATAAAGAGCTATGGTTGTAAATGTAGCCATCTTTTTGTGTTGTACGCACAACAAGAGTGCTTCTGTCTCTGTCATTAGAAAAAATATGAACCCTCTAGGGGCCCTTTGGGATCAAGGTTAATTAGAGGCCATCCAATGAGAAGAGGGTGGTGGACGCACAACGAGAGTGCTTCTGTCTCTGTCATTAGAAAAAATATGAACCCTCTAGGGGCCCTTTGGGATCAAGGTTAATTAGAGGCCATCCAATGAGAAGAGGGTGGTGGACGCACTCTATGCCCTCAAAAAAGGAAGGGGACAAAGTAGTCTTACACTTCTTAATGGCCTCTTACCTAATGAGAAGGTGGAGGGTGGAGGAGGTGTAGGGGGGTGGAGTGGGGTGGGGAGGGGTGTGGTGGGCCACCTGGAACCTCCAACTTTCGTCCTTTTTAATTTGGTTTTGAAAATATTCCAAAATTTTGAAAATTTTCAAAATGTTAGAAACTCAAATCTTATTTTCTTAAAATCCCCCTAAATCTGTTTTATGGTCAAAAAAACATTTTTTGACCTCTTAAAGTCAAAACGTGCACCCAAAAACCCTAAAATTCAAAAAATTTCAAAATTTTTTTGAACATCATTTATTACTATCCAAACCCCCCCAAAACTATTCCTTAGTCAAAAAGTGATTTTCTCTCTCTAGAACCCCACACTTACCCTCTATTCCAACATTCTGTCTCTACACCATCTCCATTGCTGTAGCAAGGAAGCTCCTCTCTCCTCCCCTCGCACCTCCCATTGCCACACCAAGCAAGGGTTATCCACCTTCTCCTATCTCGATTGCCACAACATTTCTTCCCCCCTCTGTCACTACCACCTCCCATTGTCACACCAAACAAAGTCATTCAATTTCTCCCACCTACATTGTAGCAACAAGCAAGGTCCTCCTCCTCCTCCTAATTTTCTTTGTTCACCCATGGCCAGCTCTACTCCGCAAAGGCGGCCAAAGAATGAGGTCACAACACTTACATGCCACAACACAAGAGGTATAGATGATGAGTGGTTTCCACAAGAGCTCTAAAGGTGCTTGGGTATACATGCGGTCATCTGCTTTTGGCCCTCACTGTGTGAGAAATTGTGCAAACTTGGATCATCATTGGAAAGGAAAGCTCCTTGGTTTCAAGAATCGCAAAGACAAGGGGACCATAGTCATTGTGTAACATGTTTTTCCAATGTCAAGCATATTGCAACAACCAGCTTGATTTTCAACACATTGTAAACACATGTTTTGAGAATACAAATCTAGGTGTGAAATCACAGTGGAATGTTTTTATGGATTCATACTTAAGATTTTCCATGCATTTATAGTCATATTTCCATCCACATTGGTGGAGAAGCAGCCACTACATAGTCTCTCTGGCACATTCCATGCTATACATGCAGATATTGGAGTAACAATTTTCAAACATCTTTGCTAACCAAACTGGTTCAAAGAAGGTTTTTCTTCTATTATCACTCCTATATTGTGCCTACTTCTACACAAGTGTTTGGAAAACTTGAATCCATCAAAGTATCTTCCTTATCAAGTATGGAGTGGCCACAACCATATTTGTGGTTGGTAGAATCTTTCAAGCAAAAGATGATAATAGATGTCCAAAACTCCTTGAAATATTCTAAAGCTTCTAGGTATGTGGGCTTGAGTTGGTGCTTGTCTATTCATTGTTTCATACATATGTTTAAAGAGTTTGGATTTGTGGAGACTACCACAATGCTTGTATGTAAAGATGTGCATTATGAGGATTTAGGGAGGCTTTTAGAAGAGGACTGGGGTTTTGTGGAGGGCATGCACAATGGGGATAGGTACCGTTGTAAGGTTTATAGGACATTGTGGATATTATAAACGATTCATTTACATGTACGCTATAATAGGCCAACCACTTTACAGGCTAATAGTGAATTTCGAATGGACAGAGGAGTGTGAGGAATCCTTCAAGAAACTGAAAGAGGCACTCATTACTGCTCTAGTCTTGAAATCACCAAATCGGGAGAAGATATTTCATGTGCATATAGATGCTTCGGCATATGCAATAGGATGCATCTTGGCTCAGCCAGAAGAAGGAAACATGGATTTTCCAATCTGCTATGCTAGTCGACAGCTCAACAATGCTAAAAGGAATTACACAACAACAGAGCGAGAGGGATTAGGAATGATTTATGTTGTGAAAAAATTTCGGCATTATCTTTTAGCCAATAAGTTTGTGTTTTTCACAGATCATCAAGCCTTGCTCTACCTAGTGAACAAACCATGCAATACGGGATGGATAGTGAGATGGTTCATCATCTTATTAGAATTCAACTTCACGGTAGTAGTAAAGAAAGGAAAGACACATCTTAGAGCGGATCACCTTTCAAGGTTGACGAATGGAGAAGACCCTATAGGTGTAGATGACGACATGCCAGATGCGTACTTATTCAACATAGAAATGATACCAAAGTGGTCTCATGATGTTTTTAGTCTATTAACCTATGGAGGAGAGTTTGATAGAAAAAAATACAACCAGAAACAAGTTATTATTCAGCAATCCAAAAATCTTCAGTTGATTGCAGGAAGGTTGTATCACTTAGGAGCCGATAACATTTTAAGGTTATGCATCAATCCTGAAGAATATAACATATTTGCGAGAAGCACATGTTCAGGAATGTGCATTTCATTGTTCAAGAAGGAACACGTACAGGAATCTGTTACAATTGGGAGTCTACTGGCTAGGAATGAAAATGAGTGTAAATGAATATGTCACGGTATGTACTACATGTTCGTCAAAACTACCAGCTGAGTATTCAACATTGTATCAGATAATGATCACTCTTGAATGGAGTCATTATATTGTTGAATATCTCACAAATAGAACTTTTCCAGAGGGAACCTCAAAAGCACGTTAGAGAGCTGTACAGATAGAAGCGCGAAATTATGCTTTAATAGGAAATCAACTCTATAAGAGAGGAAAGGACAACCAGCTTAGGATATGCGCATTAGAGTCAGAGTATGTGATAATCCTAGAGCAAGCTCATGGAGGAGTAGGTGGAGGCCATTTCTCATGTGATAAGACATAGAAAATTGTCTTAGCTGCAGGAATATGGTGGCCGACATTACACATGGATGCTGAGGAATACGTAAAACAATGTGATGACTGTCAATGGACAAAAGTACCACTAAAAAGAGATGATATTCCGCTTAGACCAATAATGGGAGCAAGAGCCTTTGCAAAATGGGGGATTGATTATGTTGGACCTATCTCACCTCCTGCATATAGGACTCATGCACAATACATCATTGTGGCGACGGATTATCTAACAAAGTGGGTTGAGGCAAAAGCAACTCAAAAAGCAGATGCCAGGACCACGTCACAATTTTTGTATGAATACGTCTTTGTACGATATGGATTACCAATAGAAATTGTGAGTGATCGAGGCACACACTTCATAAATGAAGTGATAGAGATCCTTCTAGACGAATTCATGATAATACATCGCAAATCAGCTCCATATCATCCACAAGCCAATGGACAAGCTGAAGCAACGAACAAAACCATATGCACGGTCCTTACAAAGATTGTATCAGAGTCGAGAACTGATTGGGACCAGAGATTGCATTCGACATTATGGGCGTATAGGGTAGCATATAAAACATCCATAAGAACGATCCCATACAACATGGTTTTTGGTTTGAATGCTATTTCACCAATAGAATTTATAATTCCAACACTGAGAGTAGCTAAGGTATTAGAGCGGACAGGACATGAGCTTTTCAGATAGAATAGACGACCTTGAAAGGCTAGATGAGCTTCGCTTAAAATCTGTGGCTTCAATCTACACTCAGAAAAGGCGACAAAAAGAGTTCTTTGATAGGCATGTGCGAACTAAAGAGTTTAAGATTGGGAACTTTGTCCTAGTATACACTCTAAAACAGCATGCAAAAAAACTTAAAAAGCGAGGGATGGGACCTCTTGTGATTAAAGATCTATCACCAAGTGGGGCCGTCAAGCTTGCTACATTAGACGGAGAAGAAATGCCAAACTGGATTAGCGGATGCAGATTGAATAAGTATCATTTGCCACTAACCCAAGAGATGCTTCTCAAAATACATCAAGATAAGCTGCGACTTCAGAAAAAGAAAAAGATTGTCGAGGAAGCGCAAGGGGAAGCAAAAGAAAGAATGGAGAAAAGAAGATTACTGCGTCAAAGGCAGCGCAATGAATGAGCCTTACGAATAAACGCAGTCAGTGTTTCTGCAATGGGTGAAGACAAAGTAGAGCCCATCATCGAGGTCAAAGTGGGGACAAACCAGATTAAAGCTAGAGCACTATTGGATTCAGGAGCACAAGCTAACCTGTTTTCAGTCAGTTTGTACAAGCAATTGAAACATGACACTAAGTTGCAAACTGCCAAACAGGAGTTGAAGAGTTATTCAGAACACTCAATTAAAGAAATCGGATGCACATTACTGCACATACAGATAAATCAATATGTGTATCCACATATGTTTTATGTGGTTGAAGACAAAGCTACGGAACATTCGTTGTTGCTAGGACAACCATGGCAAAAGCAGTACAATGCGATGATTAATTGGAACTCTAATTCAGTTAACATCAAATATGAGGAGGAAAGTCAATCAATTCTGTTCTCCAAAGCAACCGTACAGGTGCAAGCTGAAGAATCCAATGACAAGGGTAAACAACCTAAAGAGGTGAAGAAGGAGCAATGGCAACCAAAAGCCACTTCTACACAACCGGAGTGCTCCTCAAAGAAGAAATCTCAGACATGGGTAGAGAAGACAGAAAATACAAGCACAGCTCAACCTTGGATAAAGACAGACTCAAAGTTGGTATGGAGACCAAAGAAGGTCGTGCCAGAGAGAACAAAGGTGGAAAACAAAGTCTTCAACACCAGACAACAGAGTGATTTCAGACAGTCAAATTCAGTGAAGCAGATCTGGATTCCACAGAAGTTGATGACAGCACAAAGCCATAGCAAAGAAATTTGGATTTCAAAGACCAAAAAGCAGAAACTCCCTTCAGTACAATCACCAGAGAATCCTAAGTACTCAAGGACAGAGACATCACAACCTAAAGTCAAGCAAATTTGGGTAGAAAAAAAATTGTGGCCAGCACAAGCAAATTGGAAGCAGATTTGGATTATCAAAAAGGATAACAATGTAAAGAAGAATCCAGATACTGATTCTACTACACAAGTGCTATAGACAACCCCATTATTGCCCAAAAACCTGACAATCAAACAAAGAGCGACATTATTGGAAATATTGTTATTTCATCGCTCTACAATTGCATTGACCAGGCATGACCGCAACAACTACAATGCTTCACCCTCATACACTTCATAGTCGTCCGGGAGGACTCAGACTAGGAGGGGGGGAGGTATACAGGTATACAGGAACTACAAGCAAAAAGAAAAATAAAATGATATTACAAGGGTAGTGTCTTACATGATTTCAAATTTTTATGTTTGATTGCGGATATTGATAATATTTATGCCCTTATATAGTTTGTTTTGCAATAATAAGAGATCAAATGATGAATTTGAGTCTCTAAATTTGTAAATACGACTAAATATGCATGTTTTTGGAGCCAAAAATTGGTAATCCAAGCCGAGAAACCACAAATAAGTGTATATACATATACACAAGGTTACCAGCTAATTATTGTGTATTTTTGGAAATTTTTGGCTTCAATTTGCTATTTTCCTTTATTTTTTTGGATTTTCTTAATAAAAGTAAAATAAAAATAAAAAAGCAGGTGAAACGAGATCAGAATAAAGAAAAGAATAGATGGTGATGACCCTAATGACAAGGGCAACCCATGGTAAAAATTGGGTACAATTCGAGAAAAGTTGCGGAAAGCCCGAAATGGTAGAATTTTGGCAAAGTGGACAGATTTCTCAAAAACAGGTCAAATGGAGTCCAAATTGAGAAATTTCAAATCCTAAAGTGCATTTCACAACGAGATAGGAGCACATATCAAATTTGGTAACAAGTGAGCCGGGGAGTCCAAAGTTAAGTATTTTTGACTTCACTTACAAGCTCATTTGCACTATTACCCACTTGGAGAGAGCAAAGAGCACACAAGAGCATCCGACCTTCTACAGCCTTCTATGACTGCTACGAGAGCTCAGAGGACTCCAGATATGAGAGGTAGACTCGTTGCCATAAGCTTTTGATGCTTACCACTAACTTTTGTCGCAAAAACTAACCAAAACGAAGAAACAAGAGCAGACGGGGAAATGGGTAGAACGCTAGGTAGAGGCACAACTGCCTAACCAAACCATGCAAGAACCAATAGGTGGTTTACCCTAGTGTAGAAGATGAGTTCCTAACTCTCAAAGTACGGGAAAGACCAACTGAAAAAACCCTAGGTCAATAGAGCCTGCAAGCGGCAAACAGGAAAAAATTATCGAAACGACACAAAACTTCACAAGAAGCTTGACAACATCGAGGACAATGCAACCATGGAGTATCTCCAGGTTTGAACCACCAAAAGTGGGTCGAAACAACCGATTCGACGGCAAACACACAAAGCGTCATTTTGGCATAACGGCCAAAATGGACGACCAATTGCCATGAAACTTCACAAGCAGCTTCAAATAGCCATCAATGACACATGTGTACAAGCAAAACCCAAAAGAAAGCCGTTTCACTTACCAATGGTGAAAAAGACGCTTTCGGGCAACCAAATGGCTAAAGGTGGAAAAGAAGAAACCAAAGTCGAGTCCAACCACATAGACGACTTCCCAACACCTCAAATGAGCTCGGGATGCAACTCTCGAGGAGAAAGATCGAGGAAAATCAACTCCAACACCAAAAGACGACTTCGGAGACTGAAATGCCTACAAAGGGGGTTTTTAACTAAACTGATGATTTTTAAGGTTGAAAACTAGTTAGCAGGGCTTAGGGCACTAGCACAAACCATGCTTTGCACAAAAAACACTTTTTATCAAGAATAGACATCATACGCGTATGATGTCTCACAGCATGATTTTCACATCATCTTGAACATAGGAATGCATAGCCTCTTTCTATATGCTAACAACATCCAATGTACAAAGTATCATGAGAGTTGGAGTTGAAAAACCACTTGGAAACTAAAAAGACGCAAAGTAGGGCATAAAATCGACTTATGGCCCTAAATTTGCCAAAATAGCTCCAAACTCAATGAAACTTTGTAGGAATGTTGTTCAACACATGCACAAGCTATCTGGAACCAAAAAGTACCATTTTGGCCAAAAAGACATCTTATGCGTATGATGTCACTTTGCACATACATAGCCAAAATTGATCATTTCTCATCATATATCCATTATATATATCAAATGCATGCCACATATGAAGTTTGGTACCATTTGGTCAAGGGGATCACTCCAATAGCCCAATTAGCGGAAAATCCTCTGTTTAAAGCCTACTCTTGCCAAAATTCATCATACTGAACTTCAAGTCAAGATTTGAGTACACACAGTCCTTTAATATCATATGAGGAGCCCACATAACCAATCTCATGCAAAAATGACACAAAAGACATCATATGCGTATGATGTCTCTAGAGCCAATTTTGGTCCAAACTATACCCAAATTTCATAAAATCATTGACTGAGCCTATATAAAGCCATATCCAAGCTTACAATGCAAAATGGTTCAATTTTACCCAAAAAGACATCATATGCGTATGATGTCTCCCTACTTGATTTTTGCATTTCAGAGTTGCAACCACCACACAGAAGTGATCTACATGTCATTTGAGAGCCAACCACCAAGTTTCATCCAATTTGGATCACAAAATCCAATTCCCTCTCAATATCTTGCAAAGATCCTGACCATGACTAAAATGGCCATAACTTGACCAAATGGGACCCAAATTCAAATCCAGGCATATAGAATGGATGTATGCACTATCAGCTACAAGCACAACCATTATTAAGCCATTTTGACACAAAAGACATCATACGTGTATGATGTCTTCAACATGATTTTGCACCCAAATTTCATATTTTTCCACATGCATTGCATCCTTAGGCCCTGAATAGCTTATGTTTCAATTTTTAAGTCATTTGGATAGTTAAAAGCTTAATTTCGGCTTTCAGTACTGAAAAAGATGCTAACTTCTGAAATTGGAGTTACAGGATCCATGGATTCGGGGAAGTCGTGAACAAAGAGAAAGACACCGACACTCAAGGAAGCAATAGCAAAAGCCGAGTCATTTTCTATTCCCCCAGAGACTCTCAAGCCCACAAAGACTTGGATAGAAGAAGCAGTGTTAGAAGAACAGGGGATAAAGATATAGCAAGGTACTTTCAGAGACCCACGGGGACAAACAGTGGATATCCCAATGATTCCCCAAGAACTGGTGGACTACAACAGAACAGAGGAGATAAGCAGATACCTGGAAAGGGCATATCTCCACAGTTTTTTTACTTCCAGACCATCAGGAATAGACACTCAAAGAGTGTAGGAGTTGGTAACCACCATATAGAAAGATGGAATGGCTACACTCACAGCCTAGGACGGGGAAAAGGTTGAAGTGGTTATCACTCCTCAGCTCATTGCAGATGCTCTGAAGCTGCACAACAAAGGATGCTCAGTCAGAGAAAGAAGAGAAGCCATAGAAGTGTATGGGCCAGAGAAGCAAAATGCCACCTATGAAGACCTGGTAGATCTGAGAGCGGCAAAGCTTTGCCGGCTCTACAACCAATTTTTACACATATGTAGCAAAAGGCCACAGAAGTATACCACACCACCACATGCTATTGCCACAACAATCACTTGGGCAATAAAGAGCAACATCCCGAAGGAAGTCAATTATGCTTAGCACATTCATGAGCAAGTAATTGCTTTGCAGAACAAGAAGCCAAAGTACATTGGAGGAGCCGAAGTGTTGACTAAGATAGCTTATGAAGCTATCGGAGCAAGGGACCAGTGGCCAAAGGCTCCCTCACAAAACCAATGGCTAAAAGAGATAGATGAAGATGAAGACCAGCCAGAGGTCACAAAGAGAGTGACAACAAGGGCAAGGCGGAAGCTAGAAGTTGTTTTCGAGCCAGAAGAAGAAGAAGACGAGCCCCTCAAGAAGAAGACCAAGAAGAAACCCGCTCCAAAGCAAACTAAGAGCCAGAAAGCCGCAAGAATGGAGAGGCTGATTGAACAGTTTAGAGCCAAGCGAGCTTTAAAAGGAGATTTTGAGGAAAAGTGGATACTAGACCCAACAAAAGTCGGAGCCAGCTCAACAAGACCAAATATTGATCAGTACAATCAATATCTCAAGGCTTATGAAGAATCATAAGCTATCTTGGAGCAGCAACCAATAGAGCCATACACTGAAGCAGAAGTTCAACACCTTAAAGCTGAATTAAAAGGAGGTGACAAGGGCAAGGGCAAGGGCAAGTTAGAGGAGCCTAGTCCTGAAGGAGAGGAAAAGATAGTGGAGGAGACGACTACTGAAGTTGAGGTGGATGTGCAAGAAAAGCCCGAAATACAGCATGAGGAGAAGGCATCGGATCCAGCTCAACAGAAGAAAGAGCAATATGATGCTCTAATAGACACATGATATACTCAAGAAGAGGTCCTCAAGGTTGTGTATGGCATTGCCTTAGCACAAAAAGAACGGAGAGGAACGAAGAGGAGGACCAAGAATAGATTCGACAGAGAGCAGAGGTTAGTACCTGAGAAGGCAGAGGATGAGCTTGAAGATGAGGATGAAAGAGATATCCAGAAAGTGCATCAACTATTACAACAGATCAAAGCCCAATCAAAGACAATGAGGGACAATAAAGAAGAAGTGGAAAAGAGAGAAGATGAGCTGGAAACAAAATATGAGAGTGCACTAAAAGAATCAGAGTACCTCAAGGCATCTCTCTTGGAAGCAGAAAATGAAAGAGATGGAGTAATCCTCCAACTTGTTGATGCTTCAAGAGAGGTGTCAAATGCACAAGAAGCAAGAAATAATTGAAGATGAATTGGAAGCTACAAAGGATGAGCTCATTGAGCTACGAGAAAGGATGGAGCTGCAGGAGAGAACAATCCTAAGGCTTAGATCCACACCAAGAGCTAGCAGAGCAGGAGTAGAGCCAGAGGGAGCAATAGTCCCCGGTCTGGAAGATCAAGTCCGGAGCTTGCAAAGAGAATTGTGACTAGAGCAAGTGCAGAGATTGCACATTGCGGAGGGCTCTTTGGCTATAGAAGAACGACTTACATTAGAGACCCAAGCACTGAGAGCGGAGAATGAGGCCCTCCAAAAGCAGCTCCAAGACCTGCAAGACAAAATGATAAAACATACAGAGGATCAGCAAGAAGAAACAAGCGGGTAGCCGTGGAGCTACCAGAGATTGGGGAAGCCACAACTAGTGAAGATCCAGCCCTAGCACAAGAAGAGGAGGAGGAAAAAAGATTTCACGAGCAGATAGAGAAGGCAATAGAGGAGAGTGCAAAGGTGGCCATGGAGTGGGAAAGAAGACTCCTGTTCTCCATTGGACTTCAAGGGTTGGATACTAAGGTGCTGCAAGAATGGTGGATGCAACCTACATTGCCCCTTCCTCTACTAAAGTTTGAAGTGCTGAAAGCTAAGAAAAGGATAGAAGAGGAGCAGTATGTCGCGCTATACGAAGGCAACATCGCAAAAGAGGGGGAATCAAAGAGGATAGTAGACTCGCAGCCGAGATGGAGAAAAGGGTGGTTGACAAAGTACCCAACCTACCTAATTTATTTGGTGGAGGCACCCAAGGAAGTTAGAGAAGATGCAACATTCTGTCCAGTGCCACGAGTCAGGAGTTGGCAAGAACATGAAAGAATCATAGCGAAGAAGCCGAATTGGCTTAATTACCCCAGGATGCTAGGACCGAAGGTGGGAGAGAGAATAAGTAAGGCCTACATGGTGAAAACCCTAACGGGCACCATCAAGCTCTTTACTGGCTCTCCTGACCTTTCATGTCAAATGCTCAAAAAGATTTGCAGAACATTATTGGCTTGCATTGAAGTGTTCGTGCCGGATAAAGCTACCAGCTCAACATTGTTGTCAATGGCAGACACAGTGACAGATATGATGTATGATCTAGCCTTGCAGCCATCTCCAAAAGTATTACACCTCTTTTATCAGAGAATCATGTTTATGCCGATCTTCCACATGCAGGCCTTTGAGGAGGCATTCTACACTGGTTTCTTTACTCATGAAAGTAAGATATTCGGCCCTACACTGACCATTGGAAACCTGAGATACGAGTCACATCTTCAAATGTTGAAATCAATGGGACTCCACTAAAGACAAAGCAACGATGTCATGTCAGGGACGACATGAACGCGGAGGGGGGTAGTGTTGAGCGGAGGATCACACCTATACATTTTTGCTCACACTCATGTTGTTGTAAACACTTATTGTAATAAATATCTTTTTGACATTTCATTTTCTTCATGGAGCCGATTCATTGTAATTAGCGGGACTCAATTGAGTTTCCAGCTTGTATTCCCCAAGTAGTTTCACCTGCTTATGTAATTAGATTAGAGATTTTTTCACACCTCCAAGGTTGAGGTATAAGAGCCAATTTTTGTAAACCTAAGGGACAATTTTTTGAATCATTAATCAAGATAAGTTTTTGAGCGCCGTGACTGTCTGAGAGAGAGTGGGAGAGAGAGAGAGTCTATCCTCTTGCTACGCGAGCTATGGAGCCACCATTGGAGAAGCGACACCGCCGTTGTGTTAGCAATGGCGAGAGCTACACACCCATACCAAGCGTGCACGCATTCGGCTTCTACGCGATGTGAGCTCCCACGAGCTTCTATGTGAGTTTTCTCCCTACCTGTGTGTCGGAATTGAGCGTGCCATATATCTATAGAACCGCAGCGAGTAGAGCTACACATTAGTACCATCGGACTCGAGGTTCGGTCACTTGTATTTTTTGGCCTGTCTTCATACACGTTTACCGCACGGAGTGGTTACAGGTTGAGATTGTATTGTAGATTCATAGGGTATTGTCCTTACCTAGTGTAGAGACCCCCCTTTGAGTTTGAGGCTGATTCGATGACTCTAGATCATGTTTCAGAGAGCATTCGTTCGTAGTACGGATTTCAGTCACTTGCGTATTTGAGAACTTAGATTTGATTTCCTTGGTAGTGATTTTCATTAGAAGGTCGAGTAGGTGATTTGACACCCACCTATTTGTTTCCATGCGCCTGCGGGTCAAGCTCCGTCCTCGTCTGACATTCTTGTTTGTCGATTGAGTTCTCGCTATCATAGCCACCGCTAGCGGTGTAACTGCCATAACATCCTTTCTTGACAAAAACCATGAGGTTTTGTTACATAAACTTCCTCAAATATATCACCATTCAAGAAAGTAGTAACAATGTCTTAGTACATTTCATCCAAATAGAGTTGCCAATGCACATGGAAAATGAACAAAATTTATTCAACAAGTGGGAGCAAAAGTCTCTTCATAATCAATGCATTTCTATTGTGCATAACCTTTTGCAACGAGTCTAGCCTTGTAGCAATCAATCTGACAATTCGACTTATGTTTCTACTTGTAAACCCACTTGCAAAGTATGCACCAACTATTTTGGCATATCTCTTGCCTCCTCATTCTCAACTCTTTCCATGTCAAGTATATCATAGGTGAATACATGGCAAGAACCTGAACGAGTATGACTCGACATAGGTGCATCCAATTTACTGTCATGAAAAGTATGCACCAAACATTTTGGCATACCTCTAGCCTCCTCGTTCTCAACCCTTTCCTTGTCAAGTATATATTGTACATCTGCATTAATAATAGGCTGGTACGTAACATTTTTAGAAAACCCCCATAGGCTGTACATTAAAGTTTCCATTATTAAAAAGAGGCAACAAAGTGTCATAAATGTCCTATGAGCTTATATTAGTGTCTCTGGTACATGATAACAAAGGCTAAATATAATTTTCCACAAACACAATATTTTGTGCAACCAAGATATGTTTTGTTTGCGGATGGTATAACCTATAACCTTTGCTTCCAGTACTGTAACCAACAAAAATTCATTTAACATCCTTATCATCCAATTTTTTGCGTTGCATTTGTGGCACCAAAGCATTTAAGCTAAAAACCCAAAAACCCACATGTGATCAATAGATGGCTTTTTATTATGCCATGCTTCATAAGGAGTCATAGAGTGCAAGGCTTTGGTAGGACACCTGTTAAGTACATAAGTAGCACACATGATAGCCTCAAGAAAAAATGAATGTGGCAAAGCTTGACTCTTGACCATACATAGTGCCATCTTCTTAAGCGACCTGTTTTTTTTCAGCAACACCATTTTGTTGAGGTGTATATGGAACTTTACGTTGGTGTTTAATCCCATGATTAACCAAATGCTTAAACTCATGAGACATTTAGATACATTTTTAGTCATAGCCAAAAATTGTGTGTAGCACATGCACACTTTGGAATTAGCTTTAAGTGGATACATCCATGCATGCCTAGAGTAATCATCAATGAAAGTCACAAAAAGTATAGGTTATTGCCTAAGGATGGAGTTTGCATAGGCCCACAAACATCATTATGCACAAGTTGCAACCTACATGTAGCCCTTACTGAACCATTCTTTGGAAACTTTGAACATTGCATCTTGCCCAAAATATAGTCTTCACAAACATGCTTAAAAGGTGCTTTAAGAGGCGGCAAAGAAGCAACCATAGAGGATTTCTACAAACGTAGCAAACTAGCAAAATTTAGATGCCCAAAACATGCATGCCAAAGTGTTGCATCTGAAAGAGCCTTTGAATCCACAACTGTATTCGCAAAATTTTGCCCACACTTTTCATACAAAATGAGGTGATACAACCCACATCACAAAATGCTCGATGCAACTATTTCGTCACCAAAATTGAGATCATGAACTGTACATATGTCATCCACAAATTTGGCAACAAGATCAAGTCTTGCAAGTGTGGATACAGACAAAAGGTTCTTTTTTATCCCTAGTACACAAAAATAAGTGATTCTATTCCCATGAGTGATAGACTTGAGAGAGATAAACAAGTCACGATGTGAAGTAGTGTGCTTTGTAGCACCACTATCAAAGTACCGCACATGTGAATCTGCAACAACTGACATACATGCATCATGGACAGAAGGATCATAAGTACAATCTACACTAAATGCCTACTTTGCATCTACATCAATATCACAATATCCTTTCCCAGAAGATTCTAAAATAGTTGCACTTTAAGTGGATCCTGTCTCTTTCCTCTTGGCCTCTTTTGCCTTCAACTTAGGACATTGCTTTATCAAGTGATCATTAGCCTTGCAATAATGGCAATGTAACTTCTTCTTGCCCTTTTCACCAAAATTCCCAAAGGAGGTGCTGCCAATAGAAGCATTAGGAACATGCAATATTTGCCACTCATTGAAGAACCATGAGAAGTGGCTACATTGCTATTACCACCTTTCCTATGGGGAGCAACAAAAGCCCGTTCAATTGCACTCTATTTAGCCTTGTTCTTTCTTGAAAGTGACCCTTGCAATAGCAATGTGCATAATGCATCAAACTTGACAGCTTGAGAGGTTCCTTGGGTCATAAGACTCCAAGTACCAACAAAACCTTGGTAAGAATCCGACAATGCATTGAGAATCTTCTGCACAAGTGAACTGTCAAAAATGACTTCGCCTGCAGAAATGAGTTGATCATTGATATCCTTGACACCATCAAGAAAAGTTTCCATGCCATCATCCTCTTGCATAATCTTTGACTCGAGCTCTTTACATAGCAATGCAATTTCAGCCTCATTGCAACTTGCATAAAGATCAGTCAGAGTATCCCAGGCCTGCTTTGTTGATTTTGTTGAGAGAATCTGAGGAGTAATAGTGCGCTTCATAGATGATGCAATCAATGCATGTGCATGTGCATCTCTAACGTCCCACCCAGACTGCTCAGCCATAGGCAAGCCATAGGCAAACAACTCTAGCATCAACAGACTTGCGAGAACCTGCAACATCCTCAATAGAGCTTGTATCCACGGAAGGTGGACCTACATCAATTCCCTACACAACATTCCAAACACCCTTTGACACAAGAACATGTGTCATCATGTAAGTCCACATTGAGTAGTTATCCATATTGAGTTTATCCTCAGCAACAAACATCTATGTTGTTGTCAGCCATGGTGAGTGATTGCACCTGATGTAAAGACTCTCCAAAAAGAGAGGAAAAAAGAAAAACTAACACGTGCTATATAGCACAACCCAAAGAGGATTGCAAGGGACCTGTTTTGCTGAAAAATGCATTGATTTTTTTTTTTTTTGTGTGGCAAAAAAGGATGCAATTGCGTGCATAGTACTACATGTAGTGAAAACGGAGACGGAGATGAGCTTGAATCAAAATCTTGAGTGAATTAATCGACCTGCTAGTGCTCACCAAATCTCATCCAAATCAGAGAAAGTGAACAAGCGGGTGTTGATAACTTTGGCGACTATGTCTGGGAGGATGCAACTTGCTCTGATATCAATTTTTGGAATTAGGGTTGCACGGATGCACACACAGCTTGGAGAAGATGAAGAATCTCAAAACACACAACACAAAGTGTATTGCTTAGTGCACTATGGAAAGATAAATTAACACTAGAATTATGGGCATATACACAATGCACGGGGGAAAGAGTATTACTAAGAACCGAACAAACTTTATTGAGATAACACAAAAATCGAGCAAAATTCAAGTGAAACGGGAAGGGGAGAGAAGGACAAAGGGGGGGGGGGGGGGGGAGAGAGAGAGAGAGAGAGAGAGAGAGAGAGAGAGAGAGAGAGAGAGAGAGAGCATAAGAGAAGAAATTATTTGTTTCCATATCCAAGTACATTTTTTTAATGTTTTTTTGAACACTTTAAAGAACACTAACTAGCATCATTTCTTAACAACAAAGAAATTCTCACATTTGGTTTCATCAAGTACAAAACATGATACTTTACTACTTGTCATTGATGAAAGCATATTTTTTATGGGCACACCTGTCATGTTAGGCTCCTCATCTATCTCATTTGTTATCCTCTCTATCAAAAGCAAAGGGATGACTAGACTAAGCAAAGGGATGACTAGACTATGCTGTATCCCCAACAAATGATAGAAGTATCTAAAAAACAATATTATAGCAAACTTTTAAAACGTCATAATGAAACTCAAAAAATGGCAATTTCAATCTCTCTTTTAGGTCCAAACATGCCAAAATTGTGGCTCAATCATGCTAACCACCCAAACATTGCCCTAAATTGTCTTGTGCCGACGTGGGACAGTTTAGGGTAGTGCTCTGGAAGGAATTGCAATAGGATGATGATAAAAAGGATAGGCTAAGATGGCGATATAATTAACTTATGCATGGCAATATGATGATAGGAAAGGATAGGACTACGATGGTGATATAATCAACTAATGCATACCCATAACATGATTTGTATATCTTGGGCAAGACACAAGCTCTTCATTTTTATAGATTTGCCTGTTAACATGTCCGATGCCCCACCCTTAACAAATTATTCTCCCATTTTCATGTCCAGATAATTATGAGGAGTCACATTTTGATAGTGTGGCTGAGGGACTCTAAAGAATGCGGTGTACATTACATCTCTTCACCAAGACATCCCCCTTAACCATACTGAGTCGGCACATAAGCATTTATGGAATTTCCCAACTTGAAAATGGATCCTTACTCTCAAAACTTTATGACACTTGAAATTCAAACAAGTCCAAAGTGTAGTAAAGGTGGATCAATTAAAGAGGCCATTACTGGAACAGGACATTGAGCTCATGATTCAACGAGTAAAACAATTTATAGCTTCATTGCACTCATGTTGAAGCTTCACCTACTCACTAAGCAATGGTAGTGGCCTAAATGTTAGTTGACACAAACTTCTTGCAGAGAAATGAGTTTTTTTGATTTTGGATAGAAGATGAGAATCATTCTTGAGACCAATAAAATAGAAATATAGTATGTGGCATCCCATTGGTGTTAAGTCTGGCCTAGGCTAAATTTTTCAACCAGTCTTAGGTAAACTGAAAAGAGAATTTTAGGGCACCGACACTCTTTTTGGTCTCGACACTCTTTTTGGTCTCCTCACATGCAAATATAGAATCTTTGCCTCTTTCTCTCGACTAGCCCTTCGGTCATGTGCATCTTTGCCTCCCTCGCTCGACTAACCCTTTAGTCATGTGCAATACTCAATGTTCTACCTTGTGGGTGGTATGCTCCCATGCGACTATAGAAGCTTTTCCTCTCTCGCTCGA